>NC_065582.1:56514344-57139344 GCF_024542745.1 Macaca thibetana thibetana | reverse complement strand
TTAAATTATAGCTAACCATAATCACCCTGTGGTTCCACAGAACTCCAGAACTTACTCCTCACGTGTAACTATAACTTCATTTCCATTAACCAACCTCTTCTTAATACCTCTCCCAGCCTCTAATACCCACACCTCTTCTCTTTACCTTCATGAGCTCAATTATTTTTTAGCTCTCATATAAATGGAAACATGTGGTATTTGGTTTTCTATGCCTGATTGAGTTTGTTTTACATAATGTCTTTCTGGTTCATCCTTGCTGTTGTGAATGAAAGGATTTCATTCCTTTTTTATGACTGAATAGTATTTCATTGGGTATATAGACCACATTTTCATTATCTATTCATCTATTGATGAACATTTAGGTTAATTTCATATCTTAGCTGTGTACATAGTGCTGCAATAACAATGAGGGTGCAGGTATTTTTTTGACATACTGATTTTATTTTCTTTGGATGAAGACCAGTCAAGGGACTGTCAGATCAGATAGTAGTTTCAGTTTTAGATTTTTGAGAAACCTCTACATTGTTTTTGATAAAGGCTGTAATCATTTACATTCCCACCAACAGCATATAAGAGTTCACCAGCATGTTATTTTTTGTTTTCTTGATGCATCCTCTAAGCAATAATCTGTGAAAGTTATAATTTTGGTTTCACTATAAGAGGTTATGTGACTTTCTTTTATAAAGAACAATTAAAAATAAAAACTAAGGAGTTTTTAAAGCCTATCATCTATTGAATAACAAGCTAGAAGAATATTTATGATAAAAGTGTCAGAATGAGATCTAAGTTGAGTACCAGGAAGCAGTATTATATAGGCATATTTTAATAATTTGAGAAAATAATCGATTTTTAGTGTATCTTTGAGGCATTCCAGTTCAAGAACAATGGAGACTTTGATATGTAAAAGCAAATGTATTTTTGACTACCAGGGTAGATTGAAATAGAAAGAATGGAAGTCACATGTCCACTACTGTGAAGTACTCACAGCAGAGGTAATGTATAACACCATATTTGCTAAGCTAGACACAACTAGGAAGAATGAATAATAATTGTTAAGAGTTCACTATTTTTAACAATTGTCTGGGAACCATGTTTAAGACTCTTGTATGTATTAATTTGTTAAGTTAGAGAAATAGGGCTGACAAAGATAAATTATTTGTGAATAATTGACAATCACAATTCAAACACACAATCTGGCTCCAGAGGCTGTAACCTAGCAATTTTACTAAACTGACTTTCTAACTTTTGAAGACAGGCCTTCACTCTAATGAAACAGCTTGAAGTTTAAGAAATGCTAATTTTCAATATTTTATTCTTTCGTGTAAGTAAGCAATGAAAGTTCCCATAACAGTGTGAAACAAAATAGTTTATGTAACAAAGTGGTTTCTATAGTTAGCAAATATTTCAGAGTAACGTAATTCAACAAACTGCCCCAGAATAACCTTTGCTTTATATTACTTAATTCTACAATATGAATCCTACCATTATATATACACATACAATCAGAGATCTAGGGAGACCATGGACATTGATGTTTCCACATGAAATGTTTAATATTATCTTTACATAGCAAAATAAGGTATTTTCATGAAGATTGTAATATTAAAGATTATAAAGATTATAAGTAAGTCAGTGTTGGCAAGATTTTGCTTCTCTTGTCTCTTTATCCAACCTGTAAAATGTTGTTTTTCTCCTACATTTATTTCATGCCTACTTCTCTGGAAGCACACTCTCACTGGCTTTCCTGGTTCTCTAGCTTACAGAAGGCATGCCATGGGATTTCTTCATTCCATAATCATGTGATTTAATCCTCTTATAAATTTCCTTTTATCTATCTGTCTATCTATCTATCTTTCTATCTATCTATCTATCTATCTATCTATCTATCTATCTATCTATCTATCTATCATCTGTCTGTCTTATTGGATCTCTTTTCTCTGGAGAACCCCAATACACTTGGAAATAATATTCTCCAGTAATCCTTTACTAAAAGCCCATGCATGATAAAATTGTTTAGTATTTGCAAATTTGAGAATGTGTATCATCTTTGTCATAATTGCATTGTCATGAGAACCTTTTACCGTTTGTTTGATGTGTGTGTTTTTCCGGTCTATTATTTAGGAAGGGAAAATCATCAATTTGTAGAATCATTTTCTTACTCCTTTGAGTGGTAACTCTGGGTGAAGCATTCGGCTTCTAATTCTTTTCTCACTTTTGAAATTAGATCACCTTCAGAGGGTATCCATTTTTCTCTACTTCTGTATGCTATTACTTTTACCACACTTGGCCACCTAAAGGAAACCTATGCTTTTCCATTGCAGTCTGTGTTTGGGTGAGATGTGATTCTGTGATTAGGTACTAAGATGCTCTTTTTTGACAAGCAGGTAAGTCAACTCTTAGTGATAAAGTTAATATTTTTATTCACATATGCCAGACTCCTTTACAAATCTTTAAATTAGTTTGTCAATCAATCAAACATGTAAAAGGATGTTTTTCTAAACTTTAGCAATGTGAATTCTGGTTTAGTTAATTATATAGTTTCTTCTAATTAACCTTGGGAAATATTCTCTAGGACCTTATAGTCAGCATATGACCATCTTTCTTGATTTCTGAAGATTTTTCTTTTACTATTTTCTTGGAATATTTTATTATATTCCTTCTATTTAATTATCTATAAATAATTAATACATGGATTATGTAATTCCTAAATTTAGCTAGCATATCTATTTTACTTTTATAATTTCATATATTGGTTTTTTGTCATTATGCTGGGGAGAAATCAGCAGCTCATGGATAAGTTAAGTAATTCAGAACTAAAAAGTGTGCATGTGCTATTCAGTTCCACTATTGATATTTTAATTTTAATTTTGATAATTTTTGATTTCAAAGAATTCCAGTTATTTTTATTTCATAGCAACATATATATGCATGCATATATATGTATATATATACACATATAGAGTGGATTCAAAGCCAAGTTGCTGAGAAAGAAAGAATATTCAAATAAAAATGTCTTGGGCTTTTATGGCATTATTAAGCCACTTAATCAACCCTGATGACACTAACTTTGGACTTCTATTATACAGTCATTAAAATTTATTATTACTCTTGCCTGAAGGTGAAATAAACTAAAACATATTCTGAATGTCTATTTATCTTACGAGGTATAAACTGGAGTCCATATGACACCTTTTGATACCACTCAGTAAAAAAATAAAAATCTCTATCTGAGAATTTTTTTCTGTCATTTGTTCTAGTTATTGCAACATTTGCCAAATCACAAGAAAGGAAAATATATAAAAATATACCAATTTCAAGCCTAATCTTTGAGTTTTCACAGGGGGATTTGGAATTCTGTTGCAATTCAGAGGGACTTCGGTTTAAGTAATTTTCAGTCCTTGGGGAACAAGAAGTAAAAGAGGGGCTGGACGCTACAAGTGGATGACATTTTCCTTTAGGTAAAGGCAATGTCTGAGAAATAGCTGACCATTCAATAGATATCATCCTTTGAAAGAGAAATTCACTACATTTGTGTGTGAGGGGAAAGTGCTAGTTTGCAGTGAACTCAGTTCTAATTCACAAAGGTGAACTCTACATAACAGTAGAATATTGAAGTTGCCTAAAATCTAGCATATTCTTTCATTTATCTGTAGCTTACATGTCATCATAGGCTAGGTCAGTAGGAAGTACCAGATTTAATGCAGGAGTGTCAGGGACAAATTCAAATAGACTGGTTGTTAGTGATGGATGACCATTGGCATGAAGGAGACTCATAAATATTTGAGGCAAAAAGTGCTCTACAAAACAAGATAATCAGCCAGAACAATACAGGAAGTAAGATGACTTAAACCACAAACTGTAGTGGACAGAGAAAAGGATCTAAGAAACACATTTCAGAATTGAGTTAGTAACCAGCTGAGTCCAAAACTGTATGCAAGCCCATGGCTGGATCTTTATGTAACAATGAAGATAGATGCAGCATATATCTACTGATTTTCTAACTTAAATTCACAAATTGTTTGTATTTATGTGTTATCCTTTTTCTTTCTCAAAGTATTCCTTAATAAGAATATATATGATCCTTCATAAGAATAATATTGACCACTATTTCTTTTTGATGATTAAGTTTTCTGTTATTTAGTATGCATTTAAAAACAGATATAATCAATTAAACATTTTAAACATAGAAAACACAGAGGTAGATATGAAAAAAAACTACTTAAAAAATAAATCTACATTATTATTTCAGTGAATCCATAAATAGAGCAAAGTGTATTCATAATATATACCTATTGTTGAGAAAAAAATATGTGCATGTAATTTTTTTCCATTCAAATAGACTTCCATTTGAAATATCACAATTCTTTTGTATTCCTATGTTGAATGGTAAATGCTTTATATGAAAGAATTCTTTTATTCAAAAAGTATGTATGCCATTATTTGATATTTCTGAAGTTTTTCTTATGCTTTTAGGCAGATAGCAGACATACTAAAACACTTTAGTTTTAAAATAACTGGTATTATAAGGAATAGGCCCAAATTGAGTACCTAAAATGCTTCATCATTATTTTTGCTGTGAACAGAATCAACTTTATAAACTCAGAGCCAGCTTCTTTTGGGCAATTATCATGAATGCACATGAATTGTCTTCATTTTCCATTTATGCTGCAAATAGTCAATTCTAGATCTGCAGCATAACAACGTAATCAATATACCTTAATGCTTTTTATTCTCTTATGTCTGGATTTTCCTAGGCCCAGATGATGTATATAATTTATATCAAAATTAAAAGTACAATAATGAAAAATTATTTTGATGTTTTCTTTTATTTGTAAGTACAAAACTAAATATTGGAATCTTCTAACTGACAAACAGGTCATATTCCAAACAGCCATTTTAAAGTCAGGTGGGAGGAAATAAGAATGCATTTTCTTACAAAAATAGCAGTTAAGCATCATAGCTCTTTTGGGGGAAGAAGGGAAAGTGAAATTTCTAGCACATCAGGATTTATGAAGAGAGATTCATACTATCCCAGTAGAACAGGATATTCTCTGACTGCTCCCCCTCCAGGTTTCTACTAAGCAGCGTACTCTTACTTGTAATCATCAAGGTGTTTGGGCAACACTGGGACATGAGCTCATGAAAAGGCTGCTTCCTTCAAGTAGATTCAGAGAATAGATTATTTCAATGAATTGTTTTGAATTCCCAGCTTCAATGGAAATAGAACACTAATAGCATGATTAACTCTCATGGAGCTTAAATTCTACTTAATTGAGATAGAGAATAAATACATGAAAATATGATAAATTAATAAATCATGATAAGAATAAATCAGGGTGGTACAACACAGAAATATTAGGTGAACTCTTTAAATTTGATTGTGAAGAAAGACCTTTCTCAGGTGTTAGTATTTAACCTTCTTCCAAAAGGATAATAAGGATTCAATTAAGTAGAAGTGTCTTTAGATCTCCAAGGCTGGTAGTGTAAACCTAGTGACAAGTGGTGAAGGGGTATAATATCTTCTATTTACATTTTCAGGTCAGGATACAGAATTTGAATCTTATTCTAAGTCCCCTGGGAAGTCAGTTAATATTTTAATAAGATAAATAATATTATTGGTTAACATTGGAAAGGATCATACTTGCTCAAGTTAACCCAATGATGAAGATCTATTCTCTTTTCTTTCCAGTTTCTGTCTTTATTTTTCCATCTTTCCTTCTTTCCATTCTTCTTTTCTTTTTTGCTGTTTCTTTTCTTTATAATTATTAATAAGACAGATTCTATAAATGTAATAATGTGACATGAGCAAGCTGCATGATCATTTTTTAAACTTAAAATATTCTCCAATGCATGTAGTCATCAACGTATTTAACAAATATATATTGTTGTCTCTATGTGAAGACTAGTCTGGACACCACCTGTAGAGCATCAAATATGAGAGACAATTATCTTTGCCCTCTGAGGGATGAAATAAACAGTAAAAATAAAAATAACTACTGGGGGAACCATCCCCCATATTTCAACGTAGGTTCTTTACTATTTTCCCTAGGTGTTGGCCAGTCTGAGAAATAAAGATAAAGAGTACAAAGAGAGAAATTTTACAGCTGGGCCTCCGGGGGTGACCTCACATATCAGCAGGTTCGTGATGCCTCTGAGCTGCAAAATCAGCAAGTTTTTATTAGGGACTTCAAAAGGGGAGGGGTGTACAAATAGGGAGTGGGTCACAGAGATAACATGCTTCAAAGGACAATAAAAGATCACAAGGCAAATGGCAGAGCAAGATCACAAGGCCAGGTTGAAATTAGAATTACTGATGAGGTTCCATGTCCCACTGGGCATGTATTGTCTTGATAAACATCTCAACAGGAAACAGGGTTTGAGAGCAGACAACCAGTCTGACTAGAATCCACCAGGCTGGAAGTTCCCAATACTAGTAAGCTTGAGGGCACTGCAGTATACCAGGGCGTATTTCATCCCTTATCTTTAACTGCATAAGACAGACGTTCCCATAGCGGCCATTCATAGACCTACCCCTGGGAGTGCATTCCTTCCCCAGGGTTATTCCTTTCTGGGAAAAGAATTCAGCAATATTTCTTTTATTCGCTTTCTGCAAGAAGAAAACTATGACTCTGTTCTGCCAGGCCCTGCAGAAAGTCAGACCTTATGGTTATCTCCTTTGTTCCTGAAAATCACTGTTATCCTGTTCTTTTTCAGGATGCCCAGGTTTCATAATGTTCAAACACACATGTTTTACAGTTTGTAGTTAATACAATCATCACAGGGTCCTGAGGCAACATACATCCTCAGCTTATGAAGATGACAGAATTAAGAGATTAAAGTAAAGACAGGCATAGGAAATTATGAGTATTGATTGGAGAAGTGATAAATGTCCATGAAATCTTCATAATTTATGTTCAGAGATTGCAGTAAAGACATGTGTAAGAAATTATAGAAGTATTAATTTTGGGAACTAATAAATGTCCGTGAAATCTTCACAATTTATGTTCTTCGGCCGTGGCTTCAGCTGGTCCCTCCATTTGGGGTCCCTGAATTCCCACAACAATAACTAAAACATGTAGTAGAGAATGATAAATGTGAGGAAGAAAAATAAAGAAAAGAACACAGATAAATAGTACTGGAGGGAAGGGAGGAAGGTTTCGGTTTCATAATGGGTTGTCAAAAGGGGCTCACTGAGAACACGATTACCTTGGCCACTTTGTAAAACTAAAGGGAAGGGCAAAGGCAAAGGCAAGGAGAATAGTTAGGGAATATTAAATAATCAATTTAGGAGATAAGAGATGAAGGTTGCTTGGACAACATGTTAGCTTAGAAGAGAGAAATGGTAGACTTTAGATATATTTTGGAGAAAATTACTGTAGGATTTGTGGAGGGATTTGATAATAGATGCAAGAAAAATAAAACAATCAAAGACAATCCCAAATGTTTAGCCTAAGCAATATGAAGAAAAGAGTTGGCCTTAGTGAAGGTGGGGAGGGCTGTGAGAGAAGCGTTTTTGTTCATTCACAGTAAGAATTGCAGGTGAATTGAGTTTAATTTTGAATATGTTAAGTATGAAATGCCTACTAGATATCTAAGTAGAGATGAAATTTAGACAATTAGATGAATGAGTACAGACACCAAGAGAGAAATTTGTATATAGATGCTATTTGAAGTCATAATAAAAGTTGAAATCAGGCTGGGTGTGGTGGCTCATACCTGTAATCCCAGCACTTTGGAAGGCCAAGGTAGGTGGATCACGAGGTCAGGAGATCAAGACCATCCTGGCCAACGTGGTGAAACCCCATCTCTATTAAAACTACAAAAACATTAGCTGGACATGGTGTTGCATGCCTGTAGTCTCAGCTCCTTGGGAGGCTGAGGCAGGAGGATAGCTTGAACCCAGGAGGTGGAGGTTGCAGTGATCCGAGATGGCGTCACTGCACTCCAGCCTGGTGACAGAGCGAGATTCTGTCTAAGAGAAAAAAAAAAAAACGTTGAGATCAATAAGAATGTAGAGTAAGAAGAGAAAAATTCAGAAATAGACCCTTGAAACACACTAAAATTTCAAAGTCTGGGAGATAGAGCATTTTGCAAAAGAGACAGAATGACCAGTAAGTTGGAGCCAAAGAAAGCAATAAGAATATTGTATTTTACAATAAAAGCCAAAATAAAAGGTAAAATTTTATTTACACTAATACGTGACAACTGGATTTTTTGACATATACAAAGACATTTGAAAGGAATATTGGAATCCAAAGAATGTTTGGAGAAGATTCAATGGCAACCAAAGAAATAGAGGAAAGCAATTGGAGATATCAACTATACATATCTCTTTTTAATGTATTTTTTCTACCTAAAAGAAAGGAGAAGACTCCATGACAGATAAATACATTTTAAGAGAAGGTATTTTTGATTTTTGATTTTAGAGGAAAATATAAATGTTTGTGAAAATGGGAAAAAAATATGAGATATATAATAACAGAGAAAGCAGGAGCAAAAGATAATAAAAGCTGGAATAATATATGTGCACTGGTAAGTGAGGGGGGAAGCTGTTGTACTGAGGATGTATATGACCTAATAGAGGAACAAAAAATTATTTCATAGTAATAGGATAGACTAAATACATGAACTCAGGTGTGAGTTGGGGAGCTATGATGGTAGGATGTTGTGGAAATCTTTTTTTATTGGATCAAAAGAGGTGTTTTCCTCAATTAAATATGAAGCACGGCTATTCACCTGATGGTAGACATAGAAAAAAACTTAAGATAATTGAAAAAGAGTAGAAAGTATATAATATTATCAAAGAGAGTGAGCCAGTAATTGGAATAGAGGAATAGAGAAAGACTCCTGGATAAAAAATTATAAATTTTATAATGAACTTTCTCTAACATCAATTAGTTGATCAATAGAACAAATTAATATTTTAAGTTTAGTAATCTCTTTATTGCAAGTCAGTTGCTAAATAAACATATATTCAAGGCTTATAGAGAAATACAAAAAGATTTATAGACAAAAGGTGAGTATGTAGTTAGTGAATTTTAATAATATAAATTTTCAAAAAATACAAGAATATAAAGTGGTTATCACATTGCCTAGCATATAGTCAGAAATCAATGTTAGCTAATATTTTTATTAGTTGTATTAAATATCATTATTGATAATACACTCATTCTAAATATATCTATTTACTTATAATTTCTATAATTATGCCAATTGCACTGGGGGTCATCTTTGTCAACTCCTCTATTTTCCCCAAGAGTGTGAAAAATTATTTAATATTTATTGCATTAACTATCCACTTTTTACTCTACTTTCAACATGTAGGTTTTGGACCTGCAACTGCAAAGTAGTCCCCTAGTTGTTATTATCCCCTTTAGTTACAGCCTCTTCCATTTAGCTAATCTACATTGACCAGACATATATTGCTGAATTGTGAATCTATTCAAAATTTACTTACCAAGTGTTTTGCATGGTTTCTATAACCTGAAAAATGATTCCAGATTTCTGTTCATGCTTTTATAGTGTCCTATGTGTCCTTTTTCTATCATCTTCCTAAATTGTCTCATTTGAATCCCATACCCAGCAATTCCAAACTATATAAAATGATCAGAAAATACTGCATTCTACTCTATTTCTATGCTCAATGAATTCAACATAATTTCTCCAGATTTAGCTTAAGCATTACCTCCTCAAGGCAAATTTCCTCAATCACAGGTGCTTAATACTCTTTTGAAATCATAAAATAACTCATATTTATATTTATTTATCAGTTAGCTGATTTTGAGATTTTTGAGAGAAGAAACCAGATCGTATTTATTTCTAATTCTGTGTATTTAAAAATACACTGCAAGTATTACAGATATAGAATAAACAATTGTGAAATTAGTAGAGTAACTAATGAATTAATTAATGAACAATGTAATCTTTTGAATATTACAATAAGAAAATACAGAAGCAATAAAAGTAACAAAAGGAAAAGTAATTTATATTACTTTTGGGAAGTCATTTACATTACTTAATTTACATTATATTTCTCTCAAAAAGTAACATAAATTAAGATTATAAAAATGACTAAAAATAAAATCAAATCTATAAATAACTATGTTCAATTTTTGGAGAACATTTTTGAATTTTTTTAATTGGGAAACTTTCTATTTAGGAAGAAACAATGGAGCCGCACATTTTTTAGATATGTTAATTAGGGTATTACAAACAATTAGCAAGTTGAAAAAGTAGCTGACGTAGCTAATGACATTAGGGCATCTAATTCAACATACAAATAAAGTAAATAGTCCCCAAAGTATAAATATAATGAATCATGAAATAGCCTGATTAGGCTTAGTAAATACTGTAATCTTGACCTACCACTGAACTGCCAGAGCTACTCAACAAAGCCTTAATTATCAGTATAAATGCTTCTAAAATTATACAGAGTTAATTGCTATTTTAATAAGTATTTTCAGACTAACAGGTCATTGCACCCATTTTGGATGATTAGTATCAGGAAATAACACCTTTGAGAATAACAACAGTTATTTTTTCAATGGATTAATAAATATAATTGTTATTTGGAATCATAATGAGAAATAGGTTTTTATTATTTTTTCTTGGGTGCTGTAATAATTTTAAAGAAAAACATAGCTGTGATTACACTACTACCTTTGACAGCGTTTTTTTTGTTTGTTTGTTTGTTTGTTTTGTTTTTTTTTTTTTTGGCGGGGTGGACGGAGTCTCTGTGGTGGCTGGAGTGTAACGGCATGATCTTGGCTCATCGTAAGCTCCGCCTCCTCCCAGGTTCAAGCAATTCTCCCTCCTCAGCCTCCTGAGTAGCTGGGATTATGAGCACCCGCCACCACACCTGGCTAATTTTTGTATTTTTCAGTAGAGACAGTGTTTCACCATGTTGACCAGTCCGGTCTTAAACTCATGACCTCAGGTGATCTGTCAGCCTTGGCCTCCGGAAGCGCCAGAGTTACATTGCCCGACCATGTTTGTTTGTTTGTTTGTATTTGAGAATCAGACTTCTGATAGTACTGCATCTGACAGTTTTAGTGCAACCTGATCTCCTATTTCTTTGACTAGATCATCATTTTTAGAAAGTCCTACAAAGTCTCAAGAAGAAAATGTCCTTGTTTCCTTCATTTGTTTGTTTGCTTCTTTTCCATGATGTTACAAAAGTGGTTGTGGTTAATCAGCTGTAGTTGAAAACTTAAGTGATGCATTCTGCAATAAAAAAGCTTTCAAGACGTTATGTCATTCCAGAAATATTTTACAAAATCTTAGAAGAAAGCTCGTCCATGTATCTTTGCCTGTCTCTGAAGAACTTCTATTCCACTCAAGAACAAATAGACTTTAGCAAGTATAATCAGTCTTTTTTCTCTCTTTGCTCATTCTTCCCAAGATAGAAAAGTATGATTTGACTTCACCTTTTCATCAATTCCTGAGGTTTTATAATTTCTAATTTCTATCCATAGAAATATGATCCCTTTTTTGTTTGAGAAAATAGATACATAATTAATGTTAATGTTAATCAGCTATTGCTAATTTCTTTGTAATATGTATTAATATAATAATTATTTCCTCATTTCATGAAACTTTTATGCATAGGCACTATATTAGTTTCCTACTGCTGCTGTAATAAAGTATCACAAAGTGAATTGCTAAATAAACAACATAAATTTATTTTCTCACAGTTCTGAAAGCTAAAAGTCTGCAGTCAAGGTTTGGCAGGGCCAGCCATGCTGTCCCGGAAAACCGAATGGAAGGAGTTCTTTTTTGCTTCCTCCTAGCTCGTGATGGTAGTTGCCAGTTCTCAATGTTCCTTGGATCGCAGCTACATCTCTTCAATCTGCCTCTGTCATCACATAGCATTCTCCTTTGGTGTCCGTATGATCGCATGGCATTTTCCTCTTCTTATAAGGACACCAGTCATAGTAGATGAAGCCCACCCTACCCCACTATGGCCTCATGTTAACTAATTATATCTTCAATGATCCTGTTTCCAAATAAGGGGACATCCCAAGGACCTGGAGGTTATGACTTCAGTATATCCTTTTAGGGAGCATTGTTGAATCTGTGGCAGGTAAAATGCAATTCTTTTGCGATTTTTACATCTTTCTTACTGCGTTCAACTATTTGATAGAAAATGGTGTGAATTGTGTAAATAAAATTTAAGGAAGAAGCAAAAAGGATTTAGAAATCTCAATTAAGAGTTTTTGTTTATGTTTTCATTTAGCTTTTGATTTTAATCTTGAGCATGCTGTAAAAGAAACTGCATGTTTTATAAGTCCTGGAGGAGTCTGTCTTCCTTCATTTTCCACAGCATTCAAAATGATGTCATGGCTAATAAGCCCATATAGTGATAAAGGCTTTATGATGACACTTCTTCCTGCTACACTCCACTGCTCCAGTATCAGTTGGCCATAGGCAGTAAGTAAGGTGGGAGACAAAAACAGCCCTTAATCCCCCTGTTTCTCCAACCTGTTGAGTGTTGTCTCTATAAGAGCATTCTTGCTTTTATCCATGGCTTTGCTCTTTCTCCTTTATATTATTGCTCCTATCAAATCAAAAAATCTTTTGGAAATACTTTTTAATATCATAAAACATATGTTTTTATGTTTTGGGATTCTGAAGAAGCAACTGCCAATTTTCATCAATTTTCTTCTAGATATTACAGTATTTGGAAATTATGTTTTAATGCTTGTTGGTGATTGTGATATCATCAAAGATAGGGATTATTTTATCTCTTTATTTCTTTGGGGATTTTTAAATAAGGGAGTGGGTTTAAATATGTTCATCTTTCCTTGGCTCTTTCTATTGAGTGGTTTTTTAGACATTTTATTTATTAAAAATGTTTTTCTGAGATGCATCTGTTATGAAAACAATATTGTAAAACAATAGTATTCTTAATTTATTTAGATAGTAAGATAAGGTACTTAGTGATATATTTTCAGGTGTTGTGAATGACAACCAGACATTATTTGAAAGTCACATTAATTAATTCAGACACTATTAATGCTAATATGGAATTAATAGTAAAAATTGTGAATGCATATATTTCTTAAAAAATAGACTAGGTATATATTACTGAGCATGTGTATAATATACTTGATCATAGAACAAGATATATAATGAGCATGCTTGCCTGAGATAACAGTGTACCTAAGTATTTAACTGCTTATTAACTGTTATGGTAATTACTCTTAGTATAAATATAGATATGTATATTTACAGAAACAATGCCAGTTTATCTTGGAGTTGTTTATAAAAGCAAGAAATTTTAATCAAGCTAAATATCAGTAGGAGATTTTGATACATATAATAAAAATCTCTGCAGCAAAAATTAGTATTTCATGAGAATATTTAATAAATTGAGCATTTTATAGTAATATGCCAGATATAAAATCATTTGGAAAACACTTTTAATTTAAAATGTATGCCCTTCAATAACTCTGTTCTATAAATATATTGCATATATAACAAACAAAAATAAATAAATATATAAATGATAGGAATGTTTGCTCTGATACTTTTTTTACAGTATAAAATAAATGATGTCAGTTGTATTTCCATTCAATTTTGAGGATGTTTGGGCTGCATGCTGTATAAATTAGGTGGGCTGATTTATGCTCTGAAAACTAATTAAATTTTATAATTTAAGTTATTTCACAAAAAAGTGTATTTATCCTTCATCCCATGTATTTCATTCTGGTTAATGGTGGGATGGGAGGTAGGTGACATTCTACTCCACATGGTTACTCAGAGATCCAGGCAGTTAGATGACTTATCTAACATCTCTACACATAGTCTTTGAGTCTATCTCCTCTACAACAGTAGAGGAGATAATCCTGTAGGGATCATATCTGCTGTTCAATTTTTATTACATCCCATTTATTAGATTAGTCTCATGAATACTAGAAAATGTTACCTACTTTTGTGCCTAGAGAATGAAAAATATGGTGAAAATAAAGCATTTTCTGTGTGACATGTAGGTTGCTTGATATTTACATTGATGTTATAGTCAAAGGGATAGATAATACTTTAATAAAGTAATAACCTGAGAGATAAGATCCCACATGACTATTGACCTTATGAGGAAAGCTATATATTTTAGGATAAAGTAAAAGAATAATTGAATACTTCTTCATAATATGACCTCTAAATTCAAAGTTACATGTGCTATTGCATTTAATTACAGCCATTTATTTTTAATTCAATCGCATCCATTTAGCCATTATGTTTCGGTAGCTCCAGAAATGAATTTATGCATTGCTAGATGGGTTTTTAAATTTCTCTCTCATTTGCATGCCCTTTCTCTCTTACTGTCCCTTTATCTCTGTCTCAGTCTCTATCTCTATCTCTATATCTCTTTATCCCACGTTCCCATATATCTACACATTTAATACTAAAAAGAGAGACACTAAAATATTAATAGTGAACTTGGAAAAGTGAGATAGCCAAAAAGGATTATTGAGTATTCTTGACTATAAATTAAATAGTAACATATAAATTTTAATGATTTCTGTCTGAATTAAAACTAATACAATTAATTTGTCTTACATTTGTAAAGTATGGTTATGTTTTACATACATTACAAATGTAAGACAAAATAATTGTATTATTTTTTATTGACAGAGAAATCATTAAAATTTAATTGTTGTTATGTAATTTGTATCATATTACAACAATTTCAAGTTGTAATATGTTATTGAGAAGATCAATAACAGCTTGTCAGCAAGGGGAGGTGAAAGTGTAAAAGTATTACCTATCTCTTTAAATGCCTCACCAACATAAATTTTATATACATCAAGTGTGGGAGACAATAAGAATATGCTTAGAGATTTTCTCATCCTCACTCTGACTTCTATGTAACTAATCTGACTAATGGGCTATAAACAAAATTGAAGACTAAGTTGTTTTTTTTTGTTTTGTTTTGTTTTGTTTTAATCCTGAAGAAATGGAGTATTTTGAGAGTCAAGACAATATCTTTATGGTTTGGTTTTGAGACATGGTTGAGTTAAATTATTAAAAATTTGGCCTACAAATATAAATATATTTTGTACCATAAACAAGATACAAAAAGTAGACAAAATGTGTTACCTTCTTAAAATAGACAAACTTGCTATTGATGTGATAGAATTGTTAGCAATAGTTTTTCAGTTAAAATTATTTTAAGTAAGTTATCTGGGTCTATTATTTTTATTAATTGAGTTTAATTCGACATTATATGCATTTATTGATTAAGCAGAACTATGAAATGGCACTTTTGGCTTTTATTAGAAAAGGCAGAGCATGGGAGGAAATATAAAGGTAGTTGATGTATGAAATTAGCAAGGAAAAAAAAAGAAACAAAGCTCACCATCAATCACCTAGTATATTTTGTTGCCCAAGCAGCTACTTTTTTACGAACACAGTGTGTTCTATTCTCATTTACTCTCTTACTATTTCCAAGGGAGCATTAAAAATCTTTATTATTTCTTTTGAAAACTTTTATAACATTTTAATCCATTAAAGCTAGTTGCTTTCCAGCAAAATGTTTCTGGCTTGCTTTATTTTAAAAAAAGCAAAGCTAAATTTATATTTATGATATGAAATGAAAAACAATTTTATTAGATCAAGAATTTTAAAAACTGACAACCTATTGCCATTTTTAGAAGTAATTCACACACACACACACACACACCCTTTATTTTTAGTAAACCAATATGTACCATTGTTGTTCTATATAATTATCATTCTAAATTTTCTGTAGGATAATTTTCATTAATGCATTTAGAATTTTTTTTTTATTTTTGGACTATTCGCCTTTAAAATGTAATACCCACCACCTGAGAGATTTCAACTTTAAATTAAATAAAATGTAATATATTAGCAGTTACATAATATGTAACAACATAGCAGTTAACTTTTAAGACTCAAGGACTAGAATTTTAAGAATGACTCTTCTCAAAAAAAAAATTGAGTTGGTAGTGGTGAAGTATGAGGAGAGAGGGATGAAGAGTAGAAGAGGTTTTCTAGTAAATCAAGGAAAAAATAAAAATAATTTAATTAATACCCTAACAAACATACAAACTTGAATTCTGACACTTTAGGAAAAAAAAAAAAAAAAAACTGTCTGATTTTGTGAGCCATGATTATTTATGTTATTTTGCCTTTTCATTGTAAGATGTCTGCTAAATAGTCTTTTTAAAATTTTTTATTTTATTTTAGAATCGAGTACATATGCAGGTTTGTTGCTTGGATATTTTGCGTAGCGGTGGGGTTTGGGCCTCTATAAAGTCATCACCCAAATATTAACCATTGTATCCAATAGTTATATTTTCAACCCTCACCCCACTCCAAACTTCCCACCTTTTGAAGTCCACTGTGCCTATTATTTTTCTCTGTGTGTCCTTGTGTTCTTACTGTTTACTCTCACTTTAAAGTAGGAACATGCTGTATATGATTTTCTCTTTCTGAGTCACTTTCACTTATAGTGGCCTCCAGTTCCACCCATGTTGCTGCAAAGAACATGATTTCATTCTTTTTATGGATGCATAGTATTCTATGGTGTATATATACCACATTTTTTATTATCCAGCAAACCACTGATGGACACTTAGGTTGATTCCATGACATTGTTATTGAAAATAATGCTGTGATAAGCATATGAATGCAGATGTCTTTTTTATAGAAATTTATTTTTCTGTGGGTAGGTGTCCAGTAGTGGGATTGTTGGGTTAAATGATAGTTCCACTTTTAGTTCTTTAAGAAATCTACATACTGTTGTCCATATAGGTTGCACTAATTTACATTCTCACTGACAGTGTATGAGTACACCTTATTCTCTGCATCCATGACAACATCTGTTGTTTTTTGACTTTTTAATAATAGCCATCCTGACTGGCATAAGATGATATCTCATTGTGGTTTTAATTTGCTTTTATCTGATGATTAGTGATAAGCATTTTGCATGTTTATTGCTGCTTGCATCTCTTCTGTTGAGAAGCATTTGTTCAAGTACTTTGCCCACTTTTTAATTTTTTTTTTTTTCTTTAAATTCCTTGTAGATTCTGGATACTAGCCTTAGGGAAGAGTATTTTGGATTTTCTAGGTGTAAGATCATGTCATTGGCAAGCAGAGATAATCTGACTTCCTCTTTTCCAATTTGGATGTTTTTACTTGTTCCTCTTGCCTGACTATTTTGGCTAGGACTTCCAATACTAAGTTGATTAGAAGTGGTAAGATGGGGCATTCTTATCTTGCTTCAGTTCTTAGCGGAAAGGTTTTCAACTCTTCCCCTTTCAGTATGATGTTGGCTGTGGGTTTGTTGTATATGGTCCTTATTATGTTGAGGTATGTCCCTTTGATGCCTAGTTTTTTGAGGATTTTTATCATAAAGAGATGTTGAATTTTATCTAATGCTTTTTCTGCATCTATTGAGATAATCACATGACTTTTGTTTTCTAATTATGTTTATGTGGTGAATCACATTTATGGAGTTGTAAATATTGTACTATCTTCACATACATTGAATAAGACCCATTTGATTGTGATAAATTGTCTTTTTGATGTGCTGCTGGATTCTATTTCATAGTATTTTGTTGAGGATTTTTGCATCTATTTTCATCAGTATATTGGCTTGTAGTTTTTATTGTTGTTAGATCTTCACCTGATTTTGATAACATGGTATTATTGGTTGTGTAAGATGAGTAGAGAGGAATCTCCCCTCCTCAATATTTTGAAATAATTTGATTAAGGTGAATATCAGTTCTTCTTTGCATATCTGGCAAAATTCAGCCAGATTAACAGAGAACACCTGGAAGACGTACAAGATGAACATTACCAAGGCATGTAGTCACCAGACTATCCAAGGTCCATGTGAAAGAACAAATCTTAAAAGGAGCTAGAGAGAAGTGTCAATTTACCTACAAAGAAAATCTCCTAAATCTAATAGTAAACTTCTTGTAGAAAGAGATTAGGAGTATATTTTTATCCTCCTTAATGAGAAAAATAAGTCAACCAATAATTTCATACATGTATCTGGCAAAATTCAGTCAGATATACAAAGTGAATACATTTGTTCTTGGGCTTTTTTGTTGGTGTTGGAAATTTTGTTATCACTTATTCAATTTCATTTGTTTTATTCATTTTGTTCAGGATTTTGCTTTCTTCCTTGTTCAATCTTGGGAGTTTGTGTGTTCCCAGGAATTTAACCATTTATTCTAGGATTTCTATAGTTATCTTTGACGACCTTTTGCATTTCTTTGGTATCCATTATAATGTAACTTTTATCATGCTGATTGTGCCATTTGAATCTTCTTTCTTTTCTTCTTGGTCAAACTAGCTAGTGGCTCATGGATTTTATTTATCCTTCCAAATAACTAGCTCTTCATTTCGTTGATATTTGTATTTTGTTTTTTTCTTGTTTTGTTTGGTCTCAATCTCATTTAGACATTTAGTTCTGCTCTGATCTTCATTATTTCTTGTCTTCTGCTAGATTTGGGTTTGATTTGTCTTTATTTTTCTAGGTTTCTGAGGTGTGATGTTAAGTTGTGAATTTGAGATCGTTCTGATGTAGGCATTTAACACTGTAAGTTTTCTTATTAGTACTGCTTCTGTTGTATCTCAGAGGTTTTGGTATGCTGTGTCTCTATATTCATTTGTTTCAAAGATATGTTTTGAATTCCGTCTTAATTTCATTGGTTACCCCAAAGTCATTCAGAAGCAAGTTGTTTAGTTACTAGGTGCTTGTGTAGCTTTGAAAGTTCCTCTTGGTACTGATATCTAGTTTTATTCCACTGTAGTCTAATAAGATACTTGATATACTTTTTTTTTTTTTAAATTCATTGGGATTTGCTTTACAGCCAAGCATATGGCCAATTATGGAGAATATTCCAAGTGTAAATGAGAAAAAAATGTATATTATGTGGGTGCTGGGGAGAATGTTCTGTAATTTTCTATTAGATCCATTTGGTCTAGAGTCTGGTTTAAGTTTAAAGTTTTTTTTTTTTTATAACTTTCTGCCTCAGTAACATGTCCAGTGTCAGTGAAGTATTGATGCCCCCCACTATTATTGTATTGCTGTCAGTCTCTTTGTTTGTGTCTAGTAGTGTTTGCTTTGTGAATACGGGTGCTCCCGTGTTGGATGCAGGTATATTTAGAATACTTAAATGTTCTTGTTGTGTTGAATTCTTTACCATTATTTCATACCCTGCTACGTACTTTGTTTAAACTTTTTTTGGTTTAAATTCTGTTTTATCTGCTATAAGATACTTCTTCTTGTTTTTATTTTTCATTTGAGTGATATCTACGTTTTCACCCCTTTACTTTGAGTCTATAGGTGCCTTTAGAAAGTAAGTGGGTCTATTGTAGGCAGCAAATGGTTCAATCTTTTTTATTTTTTTCCAACTTGCAAATCTATATATTCTAAGTGGCATTTTGGTCATTTATGTTCAAGATTAATATTAATGTGTGAGATTTTGATACTCTTATAGTGTTGTTATCTAGTTACACTGGAGTCTCAATTGTGTTATTGCTTTATAGTGTCTGTGAACTTTCTACCTATGTGTGCTTTCATGATGGTAGTTGTCATTTTTCCATTCCATGTTTAGAAATCCTTAGAGCATTTCTTGTAGGATTGGTCTAGTGGTGACAAATTTCCTTAGCATTTTCTTGTATGAGAATAACTTTATTTCTCCTTCATTTACAAAGCTTAGTTTGTCAGAATATGAAATTATTAGTTGATTTATTTTTTCGTTAAGGAGGATAAAAATAGACTCTTAATCTCTTTCTTTCAGGAAGTTTACTATTAGATTGAGGAGATTTCCTTTGTAGGTAAATTGACACTTCTCTCTAGCTCCGTTTAAGATTTGTTCTTTCACATGGACTTTGGATAGTCTGGTGAATACATGCCTTGGTGATGTTCATCTGGTATAGTATCTTCCAGGTATTGTCTGGATTTCTTGTATCTGGTTATCTATGTATCTGACAAGATTGGGAAAATTTTCTCAATTTCCTCAAATATGCTATCCAAATGTCTTACATTTTCTTCTTCTCCCTTGGAATGTCTGTAAGTCATAAGTTTGGTCGCTTTATATATTTCCATATTTTTCAAAAACTTTGTTAATTTTTTAAAACTCTTTTGAAAATTTTTATCTGACTGAATTAATCCAAAAGACCATTCTTCAAGCTTTGAAATATCTTCTTCTGCTTGGTCTGGTCACAACTTTTAACTGTGTTTTGAAATTTTTTCTAGAAGTTTTGTTTTGTTTGTTGTTGTTGTTATTGTTGTTTGTTTAATATTTCTGTCTTTCATCTCCTGAGTTGTTTTTCCAGTTTGTGTTTGTTTTAAGCCTTCTCTTGGATCTCATTGAGTTTCCTAACAATCTATATTTTGAATAATTTATCTGCCATTTCAAAGTTTTCATTTTGGTTAGTATCCATTGCTAGAGAACTAATGTGGCCCTTTGGTGGTGTCACAACATTGTATTTCTTCTTGGTGCTGGAGATGGTTTGCTGGCTTCTCATCTGTACAAGCTGTCACTTCTTTTTATTAAATTTTAATCTGGATGTGATTTTTTTTCCCTCTTGAGGGTGTGACTGTAGAGTATTTTGGGTAGGACTTTTGGCTTTGTTTTTATAGCCATATGCAGTTATGTTGTCAGATTTTGTATTAGGTAATGCAGTTCAACCTGCAAGCCAGTAGCTAGCTCTTGTGTAAAAGCCAGTTGTGGCAAAAGCATATAGGTATGTGCTTGATCTTGTTTTACTGTGTAGTGCTCTCTGTTGTTTCACGTGTTGGGCTGGACAGTGGAATACCTGGTGCCCAGAAATTCCTGTTCAGCAGGATAGGGGGTAGAAAATAGCTGAGCAAATCTGAATCTCCTGGCTTACCTATGAATAACGCAGTGATGATCATGGGCACCACCCTAACAGAGGTGTCTGGGGGAACTCCTGGTGTAATGCATCAAGGTCTCTGTGGGATGTGAGGAGGCTGCACTAGCTCCATGTCTTAGATAGGCATGAAAGTGATCTGTTTTCCTGTCATCCTCCTTCTCCAGGGCTCGTGGCTCTCAGTTCAAATGTACACTGTTATCTATCTCTAGGCCACAGTGTAGTTGAAAGCCACAAAAGACACCTGTCCCACAGTTCTCTGCAGGAGTAATTTTGGGTTGGAACCTCCTCACTCAGCCCAGTAGAGACATCTCTGTGGCTCTCCTGCTCTCCAATGTGACAGTACTGCTGCTTTGTATATAGAAGGGTAGGGCCTCCTCCTTTCGGTACATGCAAGAGGATATCAGCTGTAGTGATGTCAGCTGATTATGTTGGCTGGAGCTGAGACCCTGGGAGGAGTGGTCAAGTGACAGTGATAGTAGATTGGGCTGGGAAAACCTCCAATCCCCAGTCCCCGAGATGGCCCACTAGAGTGTGTACAAGACTTGAGTGAACTGGGCTGGGACTGGTTCAGTGAACTTGTTCTTGTGTTCCCGGAATTAACGTGCAGACTATCATAGGGAGACATGAGCTTGTTTCTAGATCACTGCCAAACTCTCAGGTATGGCAGGCAGAATGCTATGACAGTGGGAACCCCAGCCAATCACCAGCCTGTGGAGGCTGGTCTCTCAGAAGGGTCTGCAGAATGCTCAGGCAGTGGCAGAACTCAGGGGTGACAGAACACAAAGGGAATGGGAGCCCTAAGGTTAGTCACAGGCTTGCAGGAGGTAGGCTCTCAGAAGGGTTCTGGGTGGCAGCTGAAATGGTTGAGTGGGAGCAGAGCAGCTATGTTGCTTGCCTTTCACTGAAGGAGGCAGACCCCCTCAGTTGGTACAATGGAGGCTGGCAGCTATAGAATGTGTAGTCCACTTGCACTTCCCTCCTAAAGGAGTGGCAGTGGAATTTGCTTTGGGGGATATGTGAAGGTGCCCAGTTTCCTAACTACCTCCTAGGCCCAGGAGTTGCAGGGGCGTTGGTAGTGGTGGCTGTGACTATGACAGGAATCAACGGGCTTGTCATCAGTCTCTGGGGGCAGGGCTTTCAGAAACACACTGGGCCACAGACAAAATATACAAGTTGGGGCAGCCCAGCTGTGCAGCAGACCCAACACTGAAGGAGGGAGACTCTGTTCAGCAGGGAGCACCTGAGGCTGACAATTGTAATGGTGCATGGTCTGCCCATTCCTCCATATTTCAACTGCAGTATCTGTCTTTGGGGTGTGTGGGTGTGCCCAGCCTACTGACTTCCTCCCTGACAGGCAGAGAGCAGTTGGCATCAGGCTGCTCAGGTATCAAAAGTCTATGGGAATCTATGTGGGCTTGAGTAGAGACTCTGCACAGTCTCTAGGCAGCTCCATGTATTAGACTGGAGACCCAGTGTAGGGGGGTGGGGGATCAGAATGACTCTCCCATGGATAAGATTATACACATTAATTGCAGAAGTGTGGAACCCCAGGGTTCTCTTACTCACTCATCTGTTCTCCACATCAGCAAGCTTCTCCCAGTTCCGTGAGAGTCCCAGCTCAGCTGTCTGCCTGGCATTGCTCTCCTCCACCTTCTGTAATTCCTGTCCCTTCTCTGATGATTTCCAATGTGCTCCCTTAAATGATCTACTTGGTCATCTACTCTACTTGATGTGCTAATATTTACTCACTATGTTGATTCCTTTCCATTAGAGAGGGGCTCCCACTAGGGCTTCCAGGGAGCCCTCTTTTTTTTTTTTTTTTTTTTTTTTTTTTTTAAGACGGAGTCTCGCTCTGTCACCCAGGCTAGAGTCAGGGAGCCCTCTTAAACTGAAAGGTCAATATATCTACTAAATAGTCTTGAAATAAAATATTCAATCTTAGCCACACTGTGACTGTTTAACTCTTAGCAGCAGTAGTATTTGTATAAATTTATACATTTTAAAAAGTTATAATATTTTAAAGGCAAATATTTTTTCTGTGGCAAAAATTTAGAAACTTGAATTATAATTTTATAAGTTACCTAAGTAACATGTATTTAGAGGAGCATTGATTAATATAGTCCATTCACATCAGAAATAGTCACACATTAAAGAAAAAACAATAAGCAAAATTATTTGCTGTTTCCTCATTGTTTTAGAATTTTGCATACTTTTGAAAATATTTGAATCTTCACTCTAAACAATATTTTCCATTTAATAAAAAACTCACAAAATATAAGAATATAATTTTAAAGCCAATCAATACTTTAGGGACTCTATGGTTACTTGATGTTTAAATATTTAAATTTTCTTGCTGTGACAGTTATAACCATATCACAGACATGTTTCTCTACTGAAAAACATATAAAAACAAGATAAAAAGAAAATCCCTTTTCCTAGCAACAAATATTGTACTAATCTTCTCTAAGTTGCTACACACTGCTCCACTTCAGTTTTAATGTCCTTCAAACTATAGAACTACTCATATCTGACTGAGCTCAACCATTCAGTCTAATTGCAAAGAGATATAAGTCATCGAAGAAACAACTAAAAAACTTAGTGAAAATGTAACTTGTCATTCTTTTTCCTAATGTCATTTCAAAGAGGAATTAAAGCAAATTTGGGAAGCATTTTATTTTTCTTCTGACGGCATCTTTTTTCCCCCCTCAGAGAAATATCTAACCACCAAATGAAAATTGTGGCTTTAAGTCTGGAAAAACACTCAAAGCCCAGTTACATATCTCTTTGAAGAATAGTTTTCCTATCATCAATTAATCTCATTTGGAAATTATTTGCAAAATATAATTTATGCAAAAGAAATTCCAGTTCCCAAAATAACCTGAATTTGAGGTTGTTATGCCACAGCTAGAAGAGAAATTACTGATCATTGAACTGTTTCAGAATGGCAATGTGAACTGCAGCTTAGACTAGGAAATCCAATGAAGTATAACATATCATGAAAGAAATCAAACATTTTATAGGACTCTTGGGCATTATTGACAGTTTTCTACTACTTTTTAGATTTGCTTTATCCAATAGGAGACCTTACTTCTAAAGAGCCCTTTTTAAATATAATAAAGTACCCCATTAAATTAAAAAAAAAAAACAAATGTTTTATCATTAATAAAGTGACTTGTAGGGAAGTATTGCTTTGAAATATTTTGCAACTTTTAAGGTAATTAAATTAAACTAAAACTTGAAATAAAGTAACAAGATATGTTTTTAAACTACGTAGAATGTATTATTTGAAATTCAGTAAGTGTTTCACAAACCTAGTTTTAGGATGACATTTTTTCTACAATTGAGAAAAAATTGCTACTTTGGTTAATGCCCTATCACTCTGGAAAGTTACTATTTTAATAAATAAATACTATACTAAGAATTTAATTCTTAAAAACAAAAGAATCTTAAAAAAATTGCTTTAAAATTTTAAAATAAAAGTTTATCATATAATCTTGTAATGGCTATAAGATTAATTCACACATATTGTTCAAAATATTTTAGTAGGTCTGTTCGCAAATGAAGAAATTAAATAGAAGAAAAACAAATGGAGGACTTGATTTCAAATATAAATTCCAAAGAAGATACTTTTTTCCTTTTAAGAGTTCATGCATGTCACTACTTTACTGCCATAGTTTTCGGCATCCTCCAGGCATTAGAATCACCACTAGAAATAGTAGAAACCAGCAAAAATGTGTAGGCTCCATGCCCAGAGATTCTGGTTCTAGTTATTTGGGTACAGCTTGGATCCAAGCTTTATAGAAGTGACCAGAAGAGTCTAATAATTCACATGGAGTGTTAATAATAATCACTCTAAACAAAGAAAGAAAGTCAAATGCATAGGTGAATGTGAGCGAAGGCCCTGTGTGACGGCACTGATTTCTAGAGATTTATATGCTCAAAATTCAGAAGTTTTCATTTCAGATGAAGTTAAGATTTTATTTATATCTACACATAAATTGTGGTAATATTTACAACTTTCTTTTAATATAACTGTTACGTAATATAAAAATCAACAGGTGAAATTATAATGTTAGCATCAGTTACAAGTCTAGGATTTATTTTTAACTTTTCTATCATATGAAGGTCAAAGTTTAAAAACATTTCTAGTTAATATAATAAAAGATATCATTTCTACTACACAGTGACTAAATAATCATCATTTAAGCAGAGCTGAAAATAACCTTAGTTGTCCTTTTGAAAAAAGTGTCAAAATACCTGTATGACTCAGTTATAGTTCTGATGTATTTCATAGCTACTAGATAAAGAAAGTACTTCATAAGGCCCAGTTTTTCATAAGAACCCAAACTACTTCACAAAAGTCCATTGTAAGAAATGAATAAACAGATAATTTGCTGCATTCTATATATCTCATATAAAATTTTATGATAAAATTCTAAATACAATAAACTGATCTTGAAAACATACACTACGCTATATCAAAACCTAGCAAATTAAACAATGTAAGGCTGTGAATAATTAATATTTATTTCTAGACTTTTGCCCTGCAGGTTATTATCTATAATATATACAATCTAAGTCATTGCAGCTCACAGCCTGCCAGATATTGACATTATTCATAATTTTCTGCTATATCATCATTCTCTTCCACACCTACTTCTTTCACTTCATCTTTGGTACCTTGAACCTCTTTATCACAGTCATTGTCATCTTTCAAATGCCATCCTCTATATAGTACAGTATGAATCATAAGACGTGATCCTCATTGAAAAATGTACTCCAATTGCTAATCATCAACCCTTTTAATACTCAAAAGAACATATAGCAGCATTCCACCCTCAGAAGTTTCAGGAACACAAAAGTAGTTTGAAAGAGTGTTCTACTTTATATTTTTGCTGCTTAGTGATTAGCAAAGTGGCATTCTTTCTTTGCTGTCAATCTATCTGCCTCCTGTGTGCTATTTTTAATGTATATCCCATAAGAAAAGCATGGATTAGAATTATATGAGTCTAACCTCATTTCTTCTGTTTTGTTTAAACACTTCATTTGAGAAATAACTCAATGGATTCAAAGAGAAATTGTGTTATAAAATATGTAAACTTGGAAACATCTTAGAAGTTTGATATCTTTCAAAAGTTTTGGAATAGGTTACTAATGTTTCTGAGTCATGTATTTGAGCATGTTAACATTCTTAGAATAGTTAACAATGAAGAACACAGTTATGTGGCCTTTTCCTTCACATCATTATTCTTTTCAACCTTGCATTTCCTTGGAAATTGCCTTCTAACCATTTTATTTCCATTTACACTTATCTTCTCTAGATTCATATGTTGCACAGATTATAGAATGTGTTTTTCCAAATCCAGCTGGACGGAACCAAATGGTTTTCTTTAGTATTAACTATTTTTAGAGTGTTTGGCTTTTATTTGTACAATTTCTACTTAAGTGCAATAGTTCTTTAACAACTTTGCTAAATGTTGACTGCAGCAGCTCTAAGTGAATCACTACATTTTTTAGATAAGTGTCCAAAAAATGAAGAATCACTTTTCTTTTAACATTCACTTCTTTCCTTCTTTCTCAACTTCCACCACAATACAGTCAGTGTCTTCATCTTCTGCATCTTCCATCTGTGCCACAGTCACATTACACAGGCTTCTAGTGTAAAAAATAGTTTGCATTTGCAACATCATGATTACATTCCTATCATTATGTTTTAAGCCAAACTAAAATGATGTTCTACAACTATGGGTCTGTGAGTTGTTTTAGAATAGGATGTACCAGCCTGTCAGCATTGTTTTAAAATAAAAACTGAATTTATGCTTGCATCTTATTTTGGAGAATTCTGCTTCGGTAGAGAGCAGGAAAATCAAAAATTAAGGCTGTACATGTAGCTAGAGTATGCCTGCACATTGGCTCCTTATAAGCACTCTAGCACAAGTCAACTGTGAGCTTCCTGGTAGCAACGTGCTTCACTTTAATGCTGGTAATGACTGGAGACTTGAAGACAAGGAATGCACAGTGGTGAAACACGAAGAATCTTATTTTTTAATTCCAAGGTTTCCTTTCAACACATATTCTTCTTTCATTCTTGCAGTCTGTACTTAACAACAATGCTCTTCCACAAGTTTGAAGTGGTGGAGTGGAAGAATTCATTCAGCATTCTAACACTTACGGTTAAATTAACAATTAATTAACACTTTTAGTTAATGCACTTACTCAGAGAAAACTATCAGTACATGAGAAACAATAATCTTTCACTGAATAGATTACTAGAACACAATAAATTTCTCTTTATTATAGTTTTGTACAGTGCAATTTCAAAATTTTAATTAGGTTGTGGTGTCTATTTTCTTCCATGATGTGGTAAATTATGAGAACAAGAAGTATCTCTTTTTTATTTACATATATGTCCATTGAATAACACATAGTACTCAATAAATATTTGTTGACTGGCTAAAAAATAATGTAGTAGAAAAAGAGTCTTTAAGATGTATGGTAACTGAAAGTATGTTGATGTCACTTGTCTTAACCAGTAAAGAGAAGTAAAGTTATGATAAGGCATGGATCAATTACAGAATACGGTCCCAAATATAATGAACAAAAGATGTTATAAAGCAAAAAAAAAGTAATATTGTTTACCAAAAAAACAACTCTCCTCCTCTAATAATAAGAGAGAAGAAAAGGAGAATAATTAAGATCACACTGCCATTTCAAAATGTACATTTAATAAATTTATTTTTTTCTCTGAAATAAGAAGTGAGATTTTTCCGCTTGAATTAAGGGAGAGGTAATAAGTTATAGGTTAATGTTTCCATAGAAAACCTGAAAGTAAAAGAAGAGAAAGAAGTCGTACTAAAGCAGCATTTATGTGGAACACTTGTACATTATTGGTGTGAATATAAATAATACAACTGTAACTGAACCCAGCTTTGGCTACTCACACAAAAGATGAATACTATTGGAAGGAAAAGCAGGTTTAATTGGAGAGCCAGAAAAATGAGAAGATGGTGAACTATATTCACAAAGACCATCTTACATTTTTTAATTTATATGCAGGAGTGGTGCAGGGTGCAGGGTCTCTGTGTCTTTGTTTCAATGGCTACCTTGGGAAATTGCTTATTCAGATATATAGTTGCTGTTATCTTGACTTTGGCCTGATGGTAGTAGACTAATTGTTCATGACTCCCTCTAAGTAGGAAAATTCCTGAATCTGGGCTGTGTGCCTGGTTTGTCTCAAAATCAGTCTCAGGAATTCCTTAAGCAAGAGCAAAATTAGATAAGGATGCACTGCTGGAGGGAGTGTCTAGAGAGGGAAGAAATGATAAAGTAAAAGGAGTGAGAAGGAAGAAAAAGATAGTGTGTGATGAGTATATATATTTTAAATTGAGGTCTCCAGTTACACAGCCACTATGGAAAACAGGATGAAATTTTCTCAAAAAATTAAAACACCTTCCAACAACTGTTGGAAGAAGTATAGATATTCTTAAATCGGGCACCAATGAAAGAACATGAGGATTATAAAAATTCAAGAAAATGTGAGACCATGAAAATAAACTAATAAAACTCCAATAATTGACCTGGAAGAAACAGAAATCTGTGAAACAACTGACACACAAAAAAAATCAGAATAATCATCTTAAAGAAGTTCAGGGAAGTCCAAAAAACTACAGACAACAAATTAAATGAAAAACTACAGACAACAAATTAAATGAAATTTGACAATTTGTGAACAAAATGAAAAATATGATAAAGAAATAGAAACAATAAAAAATGAAATCCCCAGATATAAAATGTACAATAACTGAAATAAAAAAATATATATTAGGAATCTTTGACAACAGCCTTGAACAAGCAGAAAAAAGAATCAGTGAGCTTGAAAAGAGGACATTTGCAGTTATCCGGTAAGAAGAGCAAAAAGAATAAATATTAAAAAATAATAAAGACCCATGGAAATTGTGGAATGCCATCAAACAAATTTGTCTTTGCATAATAGGAATTATAAAAGGAAAAAAGAGAGAAAAAGAATCAGAAAGTTTATTTAAGAAAATAATGACTAAAAATTTCCTACGTTTGGGGAAAGATGACAATATCCAGGTACAGTAATCTTAGCAAGCTCCCATAAAATTTACCACCACAAAAAATTTACCAATATGCATAATAATCAAATTATCAAAATTAAAAAATAAAGAAAGACTACTAAAAGCAGTGAAATATAAGAAACATACCACATTCAATGGATCCCCAGTCAGCTTTTAACATATTTCTCAGCAGAAACTCTACAGGCCAAAACAGAGTGAGATGATATATTCAAATTGCGGAAGGGAAAAAAAAATACTGCCAATCAAGAATACTTTACACTGGAAAGCTGTCCTTCAGAAATGAGGAAGGAATAAAAAGTTTCTAAAATTGATAAATGTTAAAGGAGTTCTTCTATACCAGGCCTGACATATAGGAATTGTTAAAGGAGTCCTCTAAGCTGAAACACAAGACCGCTAATTAATAACAACAACAACAACAAAAAATTGACAAGTAAAAAATTAAATGACTTAAGTAATATGTAGACATATTCAGAATTTTTTAATATTTATAAACTCAGTATGTAAAGCAAGTTTATCTCTCCCATGAAGGTTAAAAACAACTGTAGCTACAATAAATTGTTAAGAGATACAAATTTTCTCCCAAATTTAAATTTTCATATCAAAATCATAAAGGGTCAGGGGAGGTAGTAAAAGTGTAGAGTTTCTGTACGTGTAAAGAAAGTTATTGTCAGCTCAAGGTAGCCTGTTATAAAAATAAAATGTTTAATGTAAGCCTCATAGTAATCAGAAAGCAAGACCCTACAGAGTTACGCAAAATACAAAAAGAAAGAGTTCAAAGCATACCACAACAGAAAATCATCAGTTCAGCAAGAAAGGCAACAAGAGAGGAAGAAAGAAACAGAACCTGCAAAACAACCAGAAAAACAATTTTTAAAAAATATCGATAGCAAATTATTACCTATCGCTAATTATTTTGAATGAAAATAGTTTAAGTTTTACAATCAAAAGGCACAGAGTGGCAGACTGGATTAAAAACCAACCAACCAAACAAACAAACAAAAACCCAAGATCTAACCATATGGTGTCTACAAAACACTTACGTTACTATGAATTTTTTATATGTAAAGACACACATAGATTGAAAACTAAAAGATGGTAAAAGATATTTCACACAAAGAAATGTTAAAAAGAAAGCAGGAGTAGTTATATTGATATGAGACAAAATGGATATTAAGTAACAAAATATATAAAAAGGGACAAAAAATGTCACTACATAATGAAAAAGGGGTCAATTCACCAAAAGGACATAACACTTGTAAAAATATATGCACTGAGTATTACAGCACCTAAATATATAAAGCAGTTATTAAATAATCTGAAGGAAGGGGAAGTCTGTAATACAATAATAGTGAGGGACCTCAATAGCCCACTTTCAACAATGAAAGGAGCATCTGGACAGAAAATCAATGGAAAAACATTGAACTTGAATTATACTTTAGACCAAAGGGACCTAACACACATATATAGAACATGTGATCTTCAAACACCAAAAGACACATTCTTCTTTTCTTAAGCACATATGGAATGATAATCAGGATAGACGATATGTTAGGACATAAAACAAGTCTTAAAACTTTAAGAATATAGAAATCATATTAAGTAATATTTTGTCTCACAATTATATGAATCTAGAAATCATTAAGAAGAAGAATCTTGGTAAATACATAAATCTGTGGAAATTAAACAAAATGCTTCATAACAAGCACTAGATCCCAACCGAAATAATAAAGGAACCAAAACAGTATTTTGAGACCAATGAAAAAGGAAAGAACATACCAAAACCTATAGAATGCAGAAAAATGAATCCTAAGAGAAAAATTTATAGCAATTACCATCTATATCAGAAAAAAATTCAAATAATCTAAACTGACACCACACAGAACCAGAAAAAGAAAAAAAAAAAAAAAAAACTGAGTTCAATGTTAGCAGAAGGAAAAAAAAAAAAGATTGGAGGAGACATAAATAAAATAGAGACTAGAAAAACAATAAAAATATCGATGAAACTGAGTTGGTTTTTTAAAAGCATACTCAAAATGGAGAACCCTTAGGTAGACTAGGATAAAAGAGAGACATATCAAATAAATAAAATGAGAAATGAAACAGGAGACATTACAACTCTTACCACAGAAAAGATCATAAGAAACTACTATAAACAATGATATGCAAACAAATTGGATAACCTAGAAGAAATCGATGAATTTCTAGAAACACAACCTACCAAGACAGGAACATAAATAAATAGAAAATCTGAACATATCAATAATGAGTAAGGAGACTGAAACAGTACTACAATTTCTCCCAAAGAAGAAAAGTTCAGGATGATCAGCCTCACTGCAAAATGCTGCCAATCATTTAAAGAAAAACTAGTAGTAATTATTCTGTACTGTTACAAAAAAATCAAAGTGGAGGAAATACTTTCAACCTCATTTACAAGGCCAGCATTATCCTGATACTAAAGCCAGAGAAGAACACTACAAGAAAATTTTAGGAAGTCTTGATAAACATGGATGTCAAAATTCTCAACAAAATATTAGCAAACCAAATTCAACAATACATTAAAAGAATCATTCACTGTGATCAAGTGGGCTATTATTCCTGGGATTTAAAGATGGTTCAGCGTATGCAAATCAGTAAATGTGAAACCCAGCATCAACAAGATAAAGAATAAAAATTACATGATTATCTCAATATATGCAGAAAAATATTTTGATAAAATTCAGCAGTCTTTTATGATAAAAACCTTCAACAGATTAGATATACGAGAAACATACTTCAAAACAATGAAGACCATATGTGACAAACCAGTAGTTAATATCATTCTCAGTTTCTGAAATTTGAAAGCTTTTTCTCTAAGACTGGGAAGAAGACATAGATGCTCACCCTCAGTACTTATTTTCAACATAGTACTGGAAGTCCTATCCGGAGCAATTAGGCAAGACTAAGAAATAAAATTATCTAATAGGAAAGGAAGAAATAAAATTGTCTCATTTTGCTGATAACCTGATCTTATGTATGGAAAAGCCCAAAGACTACAAAAAAGAGAGAGAAATTGTTAGAACTGATAAACTAACTCAGTAAAGTTGCAGGATATAAAATCAGTGTGCAAAAATCAGTAGTATTTCTATAAGTTTACATAATATGTGAAAAGGAAATGAAGAAAACAATTCAATTTACAAAATTAAGAAAAAATTAAAATACTTAAGTGTAAATTTAACCAAGGAAGTGAAAGACCAGTATAATATAACTTATAAAACACTGATAAAAAGTTGAAGAGGACACAAATAAAAAATATAGATTCCATATTCATAAAGTAGAAGAATTAATATTGTGAAAATGTTCATATTACTTAAAAGGATTTACAGATTCAATGCAATCCCTATCAAAATTATAATTTTTTTCACAGACATAGAAAAAAAATCTTTAATTTGTATGAAACTACAAAAGACCCCAAGTAGCCAAAATAACCTTGAGCAAAAAGAACTAAGTCAGTGTCAACATGCTCCCTAATTTTTAAACATATTGTAAAATGATCACATTTAAAATAGTATAGTATTAGCATTAAAACAAATAGCTTGACAAATGCAACAGGATAGAAAGCCCAAAAATAAACCCATATATTTAAAGTCAATTGATTTTTGTCAAAAAAAAAATATACATATATATATATATGCACTGTGCTGGGTACACACAATGAAGAAGAGACAATCTCTTCAGTGAATGGTGTTGGGAAAACTGGATGCAGGCAAATAAAATTGGATCCTTATCTAATACCATAAACAAATATCAACTCAAAATGGATTAAAGACTTAAAAGTAAAACTTGAAACTGTAAAACTACCAGAATAAAACATAGGGGTGTATCTCTGTAAAATTAGTCTGGGCAATAATGTGTTTGATATGACCCTGTAAGTACAAGAAACAAAAGCAAAAAGAAAAAAGTGGAATGATATCAAACTTAAAAGCTTCTTCACAGCATAGAGAAAACAATTAACAAAGCAAAAATCCAATCCAAATAATGGAAGAAAGTATTTGAAAATAATGCATTTGATAAGGGGTTAATATCCAATCTTTGTGAGAAACTCAAACAACTCAGTAGCAAAAAAAAAAAAAAATTATAATAATTAAAAAATGGGCAAAGGAACAGAACAGACATTCCTCAAAATAAGACATACAAATAGCCAAAAGGTATGTGAAAAGATACTCAACATTGCTAATCATTAGAGAAATGCAAATTAAAACCACAGTGAGATATCACTTTACACATTTGCAATGGCTTTTATTAAAAAGATGAAAGACAAGTATTGGTGAGGATGCAGTAAGAAGTGAATTATTGTACATTGTTGGTGGGAATGCAAACAATTATAGCCACTATCAAAAATGGTTTGGAGGTTCCTCAAAAAATAAAAATGGAACCGTCATATGATCCATAATCCCACTTCTGGGTATACAGCCAAAGGAATTGAAATCAATGTGATAAATAAATACCTGCATTTCCACATTTATTGAAGCACTATTTATGACAGTCAAGATGTAGAATCAACCTAAGTGTCTATCAACAGATGAATAGATTTAGAAATGTGGTATATGTACACCAATGAAATACTATTCAGCCTTAGAAAGAAGTTCTGTCATTTGTAATAACATGAATGAACCTGGAAGACATTATGTTAAGTGAAATAATCCAGGCACAGAAAATCAACTACCAGATAATTTCACTGATATGGTATGGATCGGTGTCCCCACCCAAATCTCTTATTGAATTGTAATCCCCATTGTTGGAGGTACGGCCTGGTGGGAGGTGATTGAATCATGGGGACAGAGTTCTCATGAATGGTTTAGCACCACCCTCTTGGTAGTGCATAGAGAGTGAGGTCTCACAAGACCTGGTTGTTTAAAAGTATGTAGCAACTGCCAACCGTTTACCTGCTCTGGTCATGTAAGACATGCCTACTTTCTCTTCACCGTCTGCCATGATTGTAAGTTTCCTGAGGCCTCCCCAGAAGCAGAAGCTAATATGCTTCCTATACAGCCTGCAGAACCATGAGACAATTAAACTTCTTTTCTTTATAAATTATCCAAACTCATGTATTTCTTTAGAGCAGTGTGAGATGAACTAACACACTCACTTATATGTGGAATCTAAAATTGTTGAACACATAAAAATAGAGAGTAAAATGATGGTTACCAAAGCCTGCAGTAATCCTACTTCTGGTAACATTTCCCAAAAAAACTGAAATCAGGATGTTGAGATATCTTTACACCTATGTTCATTGCAGCATTATTTACAATACCTGAGATAATAAACAATCTAAATGTCCATTGACAAATGAATAAAGAAAATATGTTATGTACCTATAATAGGCTTTTGTTTAGATTTTAAAAGGAAGAAAATCCTGCCATATGCATCAACATTAATGATACTGGAGGACATTAAGCTAAATGAAATAGAGCAGTTACAGAACAATACTGTATAATTTCGCTTACATGAGATATTCCAAATAGACTCATAAATAGAACTCCCATTTCCCCTCCCTTACAAACTCTGGCAACCACCATTCTACTCTGCATAAAGTAGAACCACTGTTCTCTCCTGAGTATGAGTAGAATGGTGGTTGCCAGAGTTTGTAAGGGAGGGGAAATGGGGAATTGCTATTCAATGGTTGTAATATTTTCGTTATACACAAAAAGTAGTGACATCGCTATACAACATTTGTTAACAGGATAGATTTCACGTTTAGTGTTTTTACCACTATAATTTTAAAACCAGGATATACTTATGTTATTGCCCAGGACTTTCCTGTGGGACTTGTTATAGAAAATGAGGCATTTAGATAAAGAATATTAGAGGAATTGAAACCAAAACAAAAAGGAGAGAATTTCTACATATTACAGTTTTCAGCTTATTAATAAGATTGTGAATCTCTAAGAAGCAAATATTACATCTAACATTTACTATCCTTAATAATAACGTTTTTCAAAGATTATGTAAAACATGAAAACATTTTCAGTTAAGATAATTAATATATAAAAAGTAACTTTAGAAATCTATGCAAAAGAAACAAGTTTTATTTTAAAAAGAACATAAGAGAATGGTGACTGTTAGATTCAGAAAGATGATAACTTCATTAAGGAAAAGCCAGGTTAGGGAGATGAGGATGATCATATGTTTTTAGGAGTTATTATTAAAATGTGAGAATTTTTTGTATGTGGCATTTCATGTTTACTTTTTACATTTAGATGAGTATGAGTTTATAAAATTAAATGAAAAAGAAAGCTGATATATGAAAGAAGGCTAGGCATAGATCAATGACAATAGCATGTATAGCAGCAAAGATTAAGAATAATCCAAATATGTGTATGTACAATTAAAAATAATTAAAATAACTAATGTGAGAAGACATTTTACTTCCAGTAAGAATTGTACTCTGGTTGAATCACTTTAAATAATTTCATAAGATATGTTGAATTTGTCATCCACTTCTTCTAACAATTCTAATTCACTAACTCGTGTATTTTTCTGGCCTATTTCTTCCTACTTGATAGGTCTATTTATATGCATCTTTTTATGTTTAGTCTTAGTCTTAGTATTGGCAATTAATTTACATTATGTGGTATAGGTCTGACAATTAACTGAGAGCAGGTATTTCCACCACCATGGGTTGTCGGAATAGCAGCCATCAAGCTGCCCACTACCTTGTTAGTGCACTATAATGACTTTTGAATAAGTCAGTTCAATATTTTAACTCCTTCTTGAACTTTTGGAGCAAACGAAAGACAAGCTCTATCCCATGAATCTACTGTCAGTCTTACAAATGGGAGTTTACAGATTTCTCCTTATCAGATTATTCCTATGGATAGGCATGTTCTGTGGCCTTGGTACTTTCTGATGCTTGTGTCCAGGCTCTTGCATATCCCACAAGAAAGAAAAGCTTTCTCAACTCTCTTAACTAAAGCTGGAATGTGAGCTTTATTTAAGCTCAGCTAACTGCTAAACCCAAAGCCACATGCCTTGGGAAAGGCAGATAAAAGATAGTGTGAGTGGTAAGTATGAAACTCACAAAAAATCACTGCTTATATCTCTTGCTTCAGGGAGCATAGTTGACTGACAGCCTCAGATACTGCCCTTCAGGATCCACTACTACCTGCCTGCAGGTGATGCTTCCCCCTTATACCCCAGTCTCCAGGATTCTCCTTGGTAATAAATGAGCATTGCTAGAGGAACCAATGCAGCCTTCTCCTTCAGGAAGCGGGTCTTCTCTAATGGGCAAATATGGCTTGATACTCTCATCTGCCTCTCTAGGATTTTCCTAGAACTGCACTGTGTGTTGGAGATTCTTGCTGTGTTTTCCCAGGTGTTTGGCCTGCCTTGTGGTCCAAAGGTTTCCCTTCCTACTTCTACACCCTCCCTTTTGTCCTTCACAGCCACTTCCCTAAATAAATCTCATGCATGTAAAATCTGTCATGGTGTCTTGCTTCTCCAAGGATCGAAACTGACACAACCGGAAAGCAAGTTTGGTACACAATATCGCGCTCACAAAATCTTTAGTATGGCTATAATATTATAATACATCAAATCATAATTTATTCTGACAAATTAGGGTTCATTCCAAGAATATGAGAAACATGCAAATGTAATCCATTTCGTCAGCAAAGTCAAAGAGTTACCATATGCTCTTATTACTAAATGTGGAAAATGCATTTGATAACATTTAACAGCTCCTTTCAATAAAAACGTAGACTAGAAAGGGCTTATATAAATACAATAAAAGATATTTACTGAAAGACAACAGAAATATTACTCTAAAAAGCACTGAAAGCAATCAGATTAAAAACATGAACTTGTCATGGCTGCCTGTGGTGACTAATAATATCTGTGCCTCAAAAGTGATTGACAGAAGTGCCTACAGGAATATTTAGGGATATAATGTGTAGTAGAAACTTTTAGTATGCCATGGCAGTTGTGTAGATTATTATCTTGCTCCTCTCCTAGAAATCATGTAAAGTAACAAAAATAAAATAAATTGCAGTTTCCATATTCATTGAAGCTGGGAGTCAGATATGATTCACAGATTCTGTACTGTAAAAGTTACTGAAATCAATTGAATCATTGCAGATGTCATGCAAGAATAAGAGTGTAGGTTCTTTAGTTGGCCCAGAGGTGGCAGATTCTAGAATGTACTGTAAAAATATGCTTCCCACAAGTAAAAGAATCATTCTAAGGGGCAAACACTATATTTCTTGTTTTTAATAACTGCATATGTAACCTCAATGGACTGAGACCACATAGAATATGCTCCCATAGAGATGAAGAGAAGAGACATGGAGAATGGAGAGTATCAAGGGAACTCTGCAGAAAAGGATTTCCAGTCAGAAAAATGCATGGCCTGAATTTAATGTGTTCACTGTGAATTAAATAATTCAATTTTGTAGTGATTTTGGTAAAAGCAAGAATTCCAGACTTGGTAGCCAAAGTTCTCTAGTTTAAACTTTCTTCAAGAAACCCAGGAGATGGAGTTTCAATTAAAACACATAGAAGGCTTATTTCTAAAAAAAAAGAAAAAAAAAGTTTAAAAAATGGAATTATTATCACAGAAGATATTAAAATATTACAAAATTGTACTTTTTAAAGCACTCTGGACTTGGTGCATGATATGGTTTGGATCTGTATCCCCACCAAATCGCATGTGAAATTGTAATCCCTGGTGTTGGAGCTGAGGCCTGGTGGGAAGTGATTGCATCATGGGGGTGGATTTCTCATAAATGGTTTACCACCATCCCATCGGTGCTGTTTTTGTGATAGTAAGTTCTTGTGAGATCTGGTTGTTGAAAAGTTGTGTAGCACTCCCCTCACTCTCTCTCTTGATCCTACTCTGGCCTTGTGATGTGTTTACCCCCGCTTCACCTTTTGCTGTGACTGGAAGTTTACAGAAGCCTTCCCAGAAGCCCAGCAGATGCAGTGTCATCCTTCCTGTACAGCCTGTGGAACCATGAACCAATGAAACCTCTTTTCCTTATAAATTACGCAGTCTTAGGTATTTCTTGGCAGCAATGGAAGAACACACTAATATAGTGCAGATATGGTAAAAAAAAAATTGTGTAATGTTATTTTACAGTCTTTTGTCAAAGAGTGTGAATTTTGAGAGAATTGTGAGAAGTGGGCTATGAGAAGTGTAGGGAATTAATCTTTTCTTTGAAATCTTATCTTTCCCTTTTTTGGTAAAATTACCTTTACTGAGAAAACCCTCAAAATATTCAGCTTTCTGGCAGTATACAACTTAATTTAGGCTGACATTATTTTGTGCATAAAGGGCATAATTCTATGCCCTTATGCATAGGGTATCTCCTTGCTGTAACTAAGTAGCACTGGACTTGAATTTTGTATTCCTACAGTGCTGCTGGTCCAAACACTGGTAATTATTACATATGAAATTGATTCCAAGTGACGTATCTGCTTTATAATTTACCTAGTACCTCTAACTTGGATCTTCTAGCTTAGACGATGTTAGAGAATCTTGCCAACCTGTGTCACACCTTCCCTCCCATCCTTTCTATAGTACATGTTTTTCAAATTTTTTGAAAAATTTTGGCATGTAGATTGAATTCTTAAGTAAACAACATGAGTTTTATAATATTTTAGTATTATGTTACCTATTTTATTAAAAATTTATACTGTCACGGTTTTCTCTTTTATTTTTACAAAAAGAAAGCATAAATTAAAAAAAAAAAAAAGAAACAAAATTCCCACCCATGGAGATGAGAAACTTATTGGGAAATGGAGTAAAGGTCACTCTTGCCATGCTTTAGCAAAGAAACTGGTGGAAATTTAAACTTGAAAGAGATTATTTAGGGTATCTGATGGAAGAAATTTCTAGGCAGCAAAGTGTTCAAAACGGTACCTGACCTTTTCATGTGAGTGGGAAAAAAAGATGGTCTGAAATTGAAACTTATGTTTAAAAGGAAAGCAAGGTACAAAAGTTTAGGAAATTTGCAGCCTAACCATGTAGTAGATAAGAAAACACATTTTCTAGGGAGGAATTCAAGACAGCTGCAGAAATTCCCACAAGTAAAGAGAAATCTAATGTTAATAACCAAGACAATGGGGAAAATGTCTCCAGGGCATTTCAGAGACCTTTCAGCAGCCCCTCTCATCACAGGCCCAGAGGCCTAGGAGGGAAAAATTGTTTCATGTGCCAGGCCCAGGGCTCTGCTGTTCTATGGAACCTTGGGACATGGTACCCTGTGGGCTAGAATGGGCCAAGGTACAGCTCTTGCCATGGCTTCAGAGGGTGCCAGCCTCAAGTCTTGATGGCTTCCACATGGTATTGGGCCTATGGGTGCACAGAAGGCAAGAATTGTGGTTTGGGAACCTCTGCCTAGATTTCACAGGATTTATGGAAACTCCTGGAGGTCCAGGCAGAAGTCTGCTGCAGAGACTGGGCCCTCATGAAGAATCTCTACTAGGGCAGTGTGGTGGGGAAATGTGGAGTTGGAACCCTCACACAGAGTCCCCACTGGGTCATTGCCTGGTGGAGCTGTGGGAAGAAGGCCACATTCTTCCAGACCCCAGAATGCTAGATCCACTGACAACATGCACTTTGTGCCTGAAAAAGCCACAGGCACTCAATGTCAGCCTGTAAAAACAGCTGCAAGATCTGTATCTTGCAGAGCCACAGATGCAGATGTTCCGAAGGTCATGAGATTCCACCGGTTATGTCAGTGTGCCCTGGGTGTCAGACATAGAGTCAAAGGAGATTATTTTGGAGCTTTAAGATTTAATGACTACTCTGCTGGATTTTGGAGTTACATGGGGCCTGTAGCCTGTATCTTTTGGCCAATTTCTCCCTTTCAGAATGGGAGCATTTACTCAATACCTGTACCCACATTGTATCTTGGAAGTAACTAATGTGTTTATATGTTTTTGATTTTACAGGATCATAAGCAGAAGTGACTTGCCCTATCTCAGACGAAACTTTGGACTTGAATTTTTGAGTTCATGATGGCATGACTTAAGCCTTTAGGGGACTGTTGGGAAGGCATGATTGATTTTGCAATTTCAGAAGCACATGATATTTGGGAAGGGCCAGGAATAGAATAGTACAGTTTGTTTCTGTGTTCCTACCTAAATCTTTTCTTGAATTTTAATTCCCATGTGTTGAGAGAGGGAACTGGTAGGAAGTGATTGAATCAAGGAGACAGATTTTCCCCATGCTATTATCATAATAGTGAGTGAGTTCTCACAAGATCTGATGGTTTAAAAGTGTGGCACTTCTCCTTTGTGCCCTCTGTCTTCTGCCACCGTGTAGGACATGCTTGCTTCTCCTTCACCTTCTGCCATGATTGTAAGTTTCCTGAGGCCTCTTCAACCATGCAAAACTGTGAGTCAATTAAATCTCTCTTTAAAAAAAAAAAAAAAAAATTACCTAGTATCAGGTAGTTCTTTATAGCAGTGCCAAAGCAGACTAATATAATCTGATAGTAAATACTAATATGAGACTTACGTTGTACTCCTGGTTTTACTCTGGGGTGCTATAGTCTAAGTAACTGATGACAATTACACAGGTGCTGTATGTAAAAATGACTGAATTCCAATAATGGTCCTGGACACTAAGGCTCATGTGAGCTTATCTGGTTGGCAATACTTCACATAACTTGCCACACATTTTTGTTGGGAGAACAAGTGCTTCTGTGTGATTCTGCTGAGATAAGGTGCCTGAATGCTTTTATCTGGTTAGTCTTAGGACTTTTGTCATATTTTTTTCTTTGTTGACTTTATTATGTATCTTTTCATTGTAATATACTATACCCATGATTATAACAGTTCTTCTTAGAGTCTTCTTGCAAATTTTTGTGGCTATTGATGTTATCAAGATCTTTCAACCCAAATATATATTCTGTTTTTATTTTCTTGCCTAATTTATCAAACGGTATAATTTGAATGCATGTATAATTCAGATTATAAAGGCTACTTTAATGATCAGTCATTAGCAAAGAGAGTATGGCTTTCGTAACTTGGATCTATAAACTTAAAACTTAGCAAACATCTAAGAAATTTATATTTTCTAAGCACCATGACAATGGTTTTATATGATAAAGTACTCTTTAATTGTATGTTGTCAAATTGAATAATGTGATTATCCTATTTATAAATTAAGAAATTAGATGATGTTCCATAAAGTAGTATTATTAGGCAAAACTGACCCCTATATCCTTCCTTTGAGTAATTATTCTAAACTGTATCTGGTATAATGTCTCTTGGAATATTGGATAAAATAATGACAATGAATTTACATTTTGAAGTTTTTTTTTTTATTATACTTTAAGTTCTAGGGTACATGTGCACAACGTGCGGGTTTGTTACATATGTATACATGTGCCATGTGGGTGTGCTGCACCCATCAACTCGTCAGCACCCATCAACTCGTCATTTACATCAGTTATAATTCCCAGTGCCATCCCTCCTCCTTCCCCCTCGCCATAATAGGCCCTGGTGTGTGATGTTCCCCTTCCCATGTCCAAGTGATCTTATTGTTCAATTTCCATCTATGGGTGAGAACATGCAGTGTTTGGTTTCCTGTTCTTGTGAAAGTTTACTGAGAATGATGGTTTCCAGCTGCACCCATGTCCCTACAAAGGACACAAACTCAACCATTTTTTATGGCTGCATAGTATTCTATGGTGTACATGTGCCACATTTTCTTAATCCAGTCTGCCACTGATGGACATTTGGGTTGATTCCAAGTCTTTGCTATTGTGAATAGTGTCGCAATAAACATACATGTGCATGTGTCTTTATAGCAGCATGATTTATAATCCTTTGGGTATATACCCAGTAATGCGATGGCTGGGTCATATGGTATTTCTAGTTCTAGATCCCTGAGGAATCGCCACACTGTCTTCCACAATGGTTGAACTAGTTTAAAATCCCACCAACAGTGTAAAAATGTTCCTATTTCTCCACACCCTCTCCAGCACCTGTTGTTTCCTGAGTTTTTAATGATTGCCATTCTAACTAGTGTGAGATGGTGTCTCATTGTGGTTTTGATTTGCATTTCTCTGATGACCAGTGATGATGAGCATTTTTTCATGTGTCTGTTGGCTGTATGCATGTCTCTTTTTGAGAAATATCTGCTCATATCATTTGCCCACTTTTTGATGGGGTTGTTTGCTTTTTTTCTTGTAATTTTTTTTGAGTTCTTTGTAGGTTCTGGATATTAGCCTTTTGTCAGATGAGTAGATTGCAAAAATTTTCTCCCATTCTGTAGGTTGCCTGTTCACTCCAATGGTAATTTCTTTTGCTGTGCAGAAGCTCTTTAGTTTAAATAGATCCCATTTGTCAATTTTGGCTTTTGCTGTCGTTGCTTTTGGTGTTTTAGACATGAAGTCCTTGTCCATGCCTGTGTCCTGAATGGTATTGCCTAGGTTTTATTCTAGGGTTTTTATGGTTGTAGATCTAACATTTAAGTCTCTAATCCATCTTGAATTAATTTTCGTATAAGGAGTATGGAAAGGATCCAGTTTCAGCTTTCTAGTTATGGCTAGCCAATTTTCCCAGCACCATTTATTAAATAGGGAATCCTTTCCCCATTTCTAGTTTTTGTCAGGTTTGCCAAAGATTAGATGGCTGTAGATGTGTGGTATTATTTCTGAGGACTCTGTTCTGTTCCATTGGTCTATATCTCTGTTTTGGTACCAGTACCATGCTGTTTTGGTTACTGTAGCCTTGTAGTATAGTTTGAAGTCAGGTAGTGTGATGCCTCCCGCTTTGTTCTTCTGGCTTAGGGTTGTCTTGGCAATGCAGGCTCTTTTTTGGTTCCATATGAACTTTAAAGCAGTTTTTTCCAATTCTGTGAAGAAACTCATTGGTAGCTTGATGGGGATGGCATTGAATCTATAAATTACCTTGGGCAGTATGGCTATTTTCACGATATTGATTCCTCCTATCCATGAGCATGGTATGTTCTTCCATTTGTTTGTGTCCTCTTTTATTTCACTGAGCAGTAGTTTGTAGTTCTCCTTGAAGAGGTCTTTTACATCCCTTGTAAGTTGGATTCCTAGGTATTTTATTCTCTTTGAAGCAATTATGAATGGAAGTTCATTCATGATTTGTCTCTCTGTTTGTCTGTTACTGGTGTATAAGAATGCCTGTGATTTTCACACGTTAATTTTGTATCCCGAGACTTTGCTGAAGTTGCTTATCAGCTTAAGGAGATTTTAGTCTGAGACAATGGGGTTTTCTAAATATACAATCATGTCATCTGCAAACAGGGACAATTTGACTTCTTCTTTTCCTAACCGAATATCCTTTGTTTCTTTCTCTTGCCTGATTGCCCTAGCCAGAACTTCCAACACTTTGTTGAATAGGAGTGGTGAGAGAGGGCATCCCTGTCTTGTGCCAGTTTTCAAAAGGAATGCTTCCAGTTTTAGCCCATTCGGGTGATATTGCCTGTGGGTTTGTCATAAATAGCTCTCATTATTTTGAGATATGTTCCATCAATACCAAATTTATTGAGAGTTTTTAGTATGAAGGGCTGTTGAATTTTGTCAAAGACCTTTTCTGCATCTATTGAGATAATCATGTGGTTCTTGTCTTTGGTTCTGTTTATATGCTGGATTACATTTATTGATTTGAGTATGTTGAACCAGCCTTGCATCCCAGGGATGAAGCCCACTTGATCATGGTGGATAAGCTTTTTGATATGCTGTTGGATTCGGTTTTCCAGTATTTTATTGAGGATTTTTGTGTTGATGTTCATCAGGGATATTGGTCTAAAATTCTCTTTTATTGTTGTGTCTCTGCCAGGATTTTTTTGTTGTGTCTCATCAGGATGATGTTGGCCTAATAAAATGAGTTAGGGAGGATTCCCTCTTTTTCTATTGATTGGAATAGTTTCAGAAGGAATGGTACCAGCTCCTCCTTGTACCTCTGGTAGAATTTGGCTGTGAATCCGTCTGGTCGTGGACTTTTTTGGTTGGTCGGCTATTAATTACTGCCTCAATTTCAGAGCCTGCTATTGGTCTATTCAGGGATTCAACTTCTTCCTGGTTTAGTCTTGGGAGAGTGTAAGTGTCCAGGAAGTTATCCATTTCTTCTGGGTTTTCTAGTTTATTTGCGTAGAGGTGTTTATATTATTATCTGATGGTAGTTTTTATTTCTATGGAGTCAGTGGTGATATCCCCTTTATCATTTTTTATTGCGTCTATTTGATTTTTCTCTCTTTTCGCCTTTATTAGTCTTACTAGCGGTCTATCAATTTTGTTGTTCTTTTCAAAAAACCAGCTCCTGGATTCATTGATTTTTTGGAGGGTTTTTTGTGTCTCTATCTCCTTCAGTTCTGCTCTGATTTTAGTTATTTCTTGCCTTTTGCTAGCTTTTTGAATGTGTTTGCTCTTCCTTCTCTAGTTCTTTTAATTGTGATGTTAGGGTGTCGATTTTCAATCTTTCCAGCTTTCTCTTGTGGGCATTTAGTGCTATAAATTTCCCTCTACACACCGCTTTGAATGTGTCCTAGATATTCTGGTATATTGTATCTCTGTTCTATTTGGTTTCAAAGAACATCTTTATTTCTGCCTTCATTTCATTATGTACCCAGGAGTCATTCAGGAGCAGGTTGTTCAGTTTCCATGTAGTTGAGTGGTTTTGATTGAGTTTCTTAGTCCTGAGTTTTTGTTTGATTGCACTGTGGTCCGAGAGACAGTTTGTTATAATTTCTTTTCTTTTACTTTTGCTGAGGAGTGCTTTACTTCCAACTATGTGGTTAATTTTGGAATAAGTGTGATGTGGTGCTGAGAAGAATGTATATTCTGTTGATTTGGGGTGGAGAGTTTTGTAGATGTCTATTAAGTCTGCTTGGTGCAGAGATGAGTTCAATTCCTGGATATCCTTGTTAACTTTCTGTCTCGTTGATCTGTCTAATGTTGACAGTGGAGTGTTGAAGTCTCCTATTATTATTGTATGGGAGTCTAAGTCTCTTAGTAAGTCTCTAAGGACTTGCTTTGAATCTGAGTGCTCCTGTATTGCGTGCATATATATTTAGGATAGTTAGCTCTTCCTGTTGAATTGATCCCTTTACCATTATGTAATGGCCTTCTTTGTCTCTTTTGATCTTTGATGGCTTAAAGTCTGTTTTATCAGAGATTAGGATTGCAACCCCTGTTTTTTATTTGTTCTCCATTTGCTTGGTAGATTTTCCTCCATCCCTTTAGTTTGAGCCTATGTGTGTCTCTGCATGTGAGGTGGGTCTCCTGAATACAGCAAACTGATGGGTTTTGACTCTTTATCCAATTTGCCAGTCTGTATCTTTTAATTGGACCATTTAGTCAATTTACATTTAAGGTTAATATTGTTATGTGTGAACTTGATCCTGTCATTGTGACATTAGCTGGTTATTTTGCTTGTTAGTTGATGCAGTTTTTTCCTAGCATCGATGGTCTTTACATTTTTGCATGTTTTTGCAATGGCTGATATCGGTTGTTCCTTTCCATGTTTAGTGCTTCCTTCAAGGTCTCTTGTAGGGCAGACCTGGTGAGGACAAAATTTCTAAGCATTTGCTTATCTGTAAAGGATTTTATTTCTCCTTCACTGATGAAAATTAGTTTGGCTGGATATGAAATTCTGGGTTGAAAATTCTTTTCTTTAAGAATGTTGAATATTGGCCCCAACTCTCTTCTGGCTTGGAGAATTTCTGCCAAGAGATCTGCTGTTAGTCTGATGGGCTTCCCTCTGAGGGTAACCCGACCTTTCTCACTGGCTGCCCTTAACATTTTTTCCTTCATTTAAACTTTGGTGAATCTGACAATTATGTGTCTTGGAGTTGCTCTTCTCGAGGAGTATCTTTGTGGCATTCTCTGTATTTCCTGAATTTGCATGTTGGCCTGCCTTACTAGGTTGCGTAAGTTCTCCTGGATGATATCCTGTAGAGTGTTTTCCAACTTGGTTCCATTTCCCCCTCACTTTCAGGCACACCAATCAGATGTAGATTTGGTCTTTTTACATAATCCCATATTTCTTGGAGGCTTTGTTCATTTCTTTTTCCTCTTTTTTCTCTAGATTTCTCTTCTCACTTCGTTTCATTCATTTGATCTATCATTGATGCTCTTTCTTCCAGTTGATCAAGTCAATTACTGAAGCTTGTGCATTTGTCACGTATTTCTCGTGTCATGGTTTTTATCTCTGTCAGTTCGATATGGCTTTCTCTGCATTGATTATTCTAGTTATCCATTCTTCCATTCTTTTTTCAAAGTTTTTAGTTTCTTTGCACTGGTTACGTAGTTCCTCCTTTAGCTCTGAGAAATTTGATTGACTGAAGCCTTCTTCTCTCAACTCGTCAAAGTCATTCTCCATCCAGCTTTGATCCATTGCTGGCGATGAGCTGCGTTCCCTTGGAGGGGGAGATGCGCTCTGATTTTTTTTAATTTCCAGCTTTTCTGCCCTGCTTTTTTCCCATCTTTGTGGTTTTATCTGCCTTTGGTCTTTGATGACAGTGATGAACTGATGGGGTTTTGGTGTGGTTGTCTTTTCTGTTTGTTAGTTTTTCTTCTAACAGTCAGGACCCTCAGCTGTAGGTCTGTTGGAGATTGTTTGAGGCCCACTCTAGACCCTGTTTGCCTGGGTATCAGCAGCAGAGCCTCAGTTAAAAATGCAGAAATCACCTGTCCTCTGTGTCGCTCGCGCTGGGAGCTGGAGGCTGGAGCTGCTCCTATTCGACATCTTGCTCCAGGATCTGAAGTATGCTTTTCAAAGATATTTAATGTTTACTTCTGTCACCAAACTATTAAGTTTCATTTGTTTTCTTGTACTTTATAAGTCACACATTTGTGTTAGGAATCAGGCAGTGGCATGCCTTCTGAAAATGTATAGAAAGTGTGATGTAGCAGAAAAATGTTTGAGACAATAAGAGATTGTAAAAAGTGAAAGAAAATGCTCTATTATTCACATAAGTTTACTAGTGATATTTGGATTTAAATATTTATTTGCATATAAGTATATGCAAGCACACAATTCAATGTTGATAATCTGATGCATGAATATTTCAGATTTAGTCTCTCGCTTCAGTGTTTAAATTGCTGTTTATTCTATCTTGTTCTTCTCTATTCATTTATTGAAATAACAACTTTGTGTATATCTTCGGTGTAGAAAGTGTTAGAGAAGGACTTTTAAGCCCAAAACAATTACTTCCTTTCCCCTGAGACACCATGACTCAGATGAACTTTAAAAAGAATGTAATTACTAGTTCAGCTTTCCCTAGGTAACTCTAACTTACTTTTGTTTTGAAAGTTGACTCAGACCATTTCCAGAAGGGATTCTGGAAAAGATAACTTATTAAATAAAAATAACTTTAAATAAAATTATGCTTCTGACAAAAGGGGTATTTTATCTTTTATATGGGTGTGGGAAAACATGTCCCCCCAAACTCTAAAGCCAAAATAACATCCAAAAATGTATTTTGTTGATTATTTATTACATTTAGTCTCTTTATTTGGTGCATAAAACTGGTTAATAAACTTTTGCTTAGTCTTTAATGAGCTAAAGTTACTCTGATCATAATTCAGTTTTTTTTTTGATATAAAATAGAATTACTTTGTAAAAGAATGGGGATAAGAGTAAAGTTATTTTTTTTCCAAGAACTTGAATCTAAACTTCCAGTACTTCTCAATTCCCTGCCCCTGATGTGTTACCACAACCAGAATTAACACGATTCAGGAAGACTCTGTAGCCATGCTGATGTCTTCTTTTTTAAATTTTCTTACTTAAAAAGTACCTTTTTTGGTGCCTGCCTTAAAGCTATTCTTACTAAAGGTCTAAGTAAATATTTAAATTACTTTAACCAGAAGGTGTGTCTCCTCATTTTTTTGGCACAAAATTAGTTCTCACAGATATGTAATTCATCTAGAAGCAATTAATACATTCTTACCAGTGTAGCTTTTTAAAAATCAGACTTGTAGGCAAACTTAAAAAAAAATTATATAGCAATTTGCTACAGTTCAGTCATAATGTTTTAATTGTATTTATATATCATTTTGTCATAAGACAGAAAGTTAATACAGTAGCATTTATTTGCTCTATATAAAATTTCCCAGAAAAGAGTTTGTGCTAGTGCCATATTGTATTAAAAAAACTTTCAAATAGCTTCTCAATCCTATCAGACCCAATGTCTCTACCTTATAAAAGCTATATTTAGTGTTTCCTTTATTATCTTGAAATGAAATGCATAAGGTTATAATTTAACTACAATCATATTTTTTTAAATTATTATACTGCACTAATTGTAACATAATGAGAAATCAAAGGGAAATACATTATATTTCAATGTGTAAATGTCTGGACTGTACTACATAAATCATATAATAAAGTAGTTAGGAGGTTGCATTAATGTGTGTATTAACTCTACATGTAAACTCTACAAATCCAGACCAATAAAGGTGATTTTTGTGTTAATTCAAATACCATGAATAGTGTTTCCATCTGTGATTTAGCTAAAGTGTTAACAATGTTCAATAGCTTTCCCAACAAAATATAGTCATCTCTCAACATATACAGTGATTGAATTTATATTTATATTAAAATCATGTAAATAACATTTTGTGTTTACATATAAATTATTGTGAGGTTCCAGGTGCATATAATTAATATCTGGCTTTTCACATATGTGAATGACTGGTTGGATATCCAAGACATGCTTGGAATGGGGAGCAAATTTTTGTCGATAACTCAACATATTCAAAGACACCAAGAATCTTTGGTATCTGTTGTGCCGCTTCAGTGATTAAAAATCAAAAACACGGTGAGCTTTAAACTCTTCAGATTGTCCCTCAACTTATGAAGCCACAAATTATCTTTTCAAGCTTATTATTTGCTGTGCATTTAGAATTGATTATGAATCATTTGTCAACACAAGTTCACAAATGAGTGATACTTATTGTATCAGTAATACAAACCTGGGAATAGGAAGTTCTTATTTAATTTAGTAGGAGCTTAAAAAAAATTCTACATAAAAACTTTATAAAGTTTTTTTTCCTGGTAAAATGTTTTTAAATGCCACTATTATCTTGGGTCTATTTGGAGGACTTCAAATAGTATACAAGCAATTATTTATAATGTGTTACAAAACATTTGTTTTCAAATGTAGAAATTTAATCTGTCTTCACAAAAATTTTGTTTAGTGTCTTTTAAGATCTTTTTGTTATGTAATTAAGTAAAAATCTCACTTATAAACTTAATTACATTGACATTTATTATTTGTCCTTGTCAAGAAATGGTGCCATTATTATTTAACACATTGTTTTGTTTTATTATAAGTCATTAATTTATTTATTATTTATTTATTTATTTATAGAGACAGAGTCTGGCTCTGTCACCCAAGCTGGAGTACAGTGGTGTGATCACAGCGAACTGCAACCCCAAACTCCTGGGCTCAAGGGATCCTTCTGCCTCAGCCTCCCAAGTAACTAGGACAATTGGTGTGTGCCATCATGCCCAGCTAATTTTCTGGTTTTTTCCTTTGGTGGAAACAGTCTTGCCATGTTGCTCAGGCTGGTTTCAAACTCATAGCCTGAAGCTATCATTCCAACTCGGCTTCCCAAAATGCTGAGATTACAGGCATTAGCCACTGCACTTGGCCTCATTTTATTAGTTTTAATTATTTTAAATTTTAAAAATACTTTAGAATTCTGAAATTTGACACAATTTAATTATTGACATTATTGATTGATACATTAATATCAATTAACGTGGATCAACACTGGAGGAGTTTTCTTAGACTGAACACTTAGTTTTTTCATGGGTTGTAAGAGAAAATGTTGAAATACATTCATGATATGTATTAGTAAATATATGCAATTATTTTAAATCTGGAAAATGTTAGTTAAGATATAATTCTTTTACGATAGCATAAACATAATCAACAGTTTGTTAGGGAAATACATTATCAAAGCACTATAGTGTCACATTGCAAGAAATAGTGTACAGAATATAAAGGCAGTTATGAGATTCTGTATTATTATACAGTATACAATAGTTAAATGTTATTGTTATAACATTATTATAATGTTATAATACAATCATTATACAGTGCACAAAAAGAACATCATTAATTGTCAAAACATCAATTAAAAACATTAAATATTTTGTAGAGAAGAAGCAGGGCTATCTTCTTGATATTTGAGAAAATAAAATCATGTAAATAATGAGGTAAAATTGTTTTTGTATGGTATTTGCTACATTTTGAAGGGGTAACCAGATTCCAAGATGGTTCCCAATGATGCCTGCCTCTTTAGTATATACCCTGGTAGTTTGCTCCCATTCTGTATCAGGTTTGATCTGTGTGACCAGTAGAGTATGGTAGAAATGATTATAGGCCATTTCCATGGCTAGGCTGTGAAAGGCATTAGTCTCTCCTTGCTTGCTTTCTTGGATCACTGGCTGTGGAGAATGCCAACCACCACATCATAAACACGTTCAGGCAACCTGTGGAGAGATCACTGTGGCAAGGAAATAAGGTCTCTCGCCAACAGTCAGTGAAAAACCGAGGCCTCGTATTCTCCCAAAAGCCGTGAGAGTGAAACATCTTGGAAGTGGCTCGTCCAGTCCTAGTGAAGCCTTCAAATAACTGCAACTCCAGCTGAAAGCTTGACTATTGTTGAGAGACCTTAAGCTGGAACCACAGAGCTGAGCCACTTCTGGATTCAGAATCCCTGGATTCTGAACTGTGTGAGATAATAAAAGTTCATTGTTTTATCATGCTTGGTTTTAAGATATTATGAGACACAATAAATAACACATGCAAATGTCCTTCATCTTTATCAAATGACAGTAAGCATGAAATAATCTGAACACAAACGTGCTCTATGGAGTTCATTAGTCTTTCTCTTTATGCTAAATAGATACTAAAAATTAAAAGTTTATGCAACTTCAAAAACCATGCTTTCATAATAAGTAAATAATTTAGAACTATGATATTAAACAATAAAAATGTGTGCTTCTCAGATCTTAAAAGATCATTTTCAAATATCGAGTTGTATATGTTGGTATAAATTAAAATTTAAAATATTATGCTATGTAAAAATAGAACAATCATTCATTTACAGAATATGGAAAATACATATCAAATCATTCTAGCAACTGCCCTAATGTCTATAATCTATATTATAATTGAAATAACAGTGGATATCTGTGCTAGTTTATTGAAAAAGTTTGCTCAAAAATATTAATATCCTCATTTTCTCTAGAGCACTGTTCGGGTCCTGGAACAAACCTAGTTTTATATCTTTGTTCTTTTACCTCTCTAACTGACCTATCATTCACAGGCATATTCTTAAAATACCACTCTTATGACTTGAAGCTCAAATAGTTTGTATTTTGAGAAATCTTTCACATATAATGAGCAGAACAAAAAGATGGTAGCAAGAGGTCGAGGGCAGAAGAGGGGCAAAGCTCAGCGTTAACAGGAAAAAGAATAAAAAATAAATGTAGGCTTGGTGCAAATGATGAAAACCATCTGGCAAAAAGTCGAAGTCATCCCTCAGGGGCAGGAAGGAGGGATTGCGAGAGACTCAAATTCCTGAAGAAAACCACGAATGACCTGGATAGGGCTAGCAAAGCATACTTCCAAAACCAGAGGGATAGGGAAGCAAAGCATCTCATAGGCAGCAGTCCCAACCAACCCGTCATCGTGGAGATGGAGAGCGGAGCTTCAGCCAAAGACATGAATGGAACCTTGAAGCTTGTTTTTTAAGACTCATTTCCCTCAGAAGTTTACCATGCTCTTCAAGGGGATAGTGAGCCTGACGAGATCATATGCATGTATCAATTCCCCCGAAACGCAGCCAACTGGAGCTTAAAAACCAGCGAAGGGATGCGACCAGTGTCTGGCTTCAAAGATCCCACAGGTGGTGGCAAAGATTTGCTTGCCCAGGCCATAGGCAATAACATGGGATGCCAGCAGGAGGTGCTACAACAGTTCCCTGTACTGAGCGGAGGGCGGGCTGCTGCTAGGAAACTCCCACCCTCAATCGTATGTGTCAGTCCAGCCAGGAGTTCTTCGTTTGTCGCAATGACGTCTGATCTTTGAGATCTCTAAACAGTCCCATCCGTCCTCCTAACCCAACAGGAACTCAAACACGCCTGAGAGCCGCCATGGCACTCAACGCCCGTTTACTTTTCTGCCCTGAGCCCTAGGTGTCAACACTGCATGTCTGGAACCACTACCTCAGGATTGCTATTTATCAGGCTTACTTTTGTAGATACAGTTCTCCAGGCGTGCGATATCTGGGTCTGCAAGTAGGAATAGTTTTTGATGCAAAGAATAAAAGGACCAAGTGAGAAGAAAGAAAGAGAAGGAAGGAGAGGAGAAGAGAGGAAGGAGAGGAAAGGAAAGGAGAGGAGAGGAGGAAGGAAGGAAGGAAGGAAGGAAGGAAGGAAGGAAGGAAGGAAGGAAGGAAGGAAGGAAGGAAGGAAGGAAGGAAGGAAGGAAGGAAGGAAGGAAGGAAGGAAGGGAGAAAGAGAGAGAGAAAGAAAGAGGGAGAAAGAAAGAAAGAAAGAAAGAAAGAAAGAAAGAAAGAAAGAAAGAAAGAAAGAAAGAAAGAAAGAAAGAAAGAAAGAAAGAAAGAGAAGAAAGAAAGAAAGAGAGAGAAAGAAAGAAAGAAAGAAAGAAAGAAAGAAAGAAAGAAAGAAAGAAAGGAAGGAAGGAAGGAAGGAAGGAAGGAAGGAAGGAAGGAAGGAGAGAGAGAGAAGAGAAGAAAAAAGAAAGGGGTGGAAGAAGAGAAGAAAAAAGAAAGGGGAGGAAGGGAGGGAGGGAGGAAGGATGGAAGGAAGGAAGGAGAGAGAAAGAAAGAAAGAAAGAGAAAGGGAAAGAAAGAAAGAAGAGAAGAGAAGAAAAAAGAAAGGGGAGGGAGGAAGGGAGGAAGGAAGGAAGGAGGGAAGGAAGGAAGAAGGAAGGAAGGAAGGAAGGAGGAAGGAAGGAAGGAAGGAAGGAAGGAAGGAAGGAAGGAAGGAAGGAAGGAAGGAGGGAAGGAAGGAAATAGTTGAGGACCTTTCTTAGGATAATTGAACTTCTTTCTCGATAACAGTACAACTCCAGCTCCATGATAACTGCATTACAATTCTAGCTCTCTAATGTAGGGAATTCAGCAAATGTATAATTTTATATTTTATCTGATTTTCCTTTATACATTATTAGGTTGAGAGCAAAATTATTTGCAGATTTTTACATCCTCAACAAAAACAGGGGTCTTTTCTCTGCCTTTGGATATTTTGATGGTAAACTCCAAATGTTCCCTTTACCAGGCTGGGAAACTGAGCACTGATGCTATCTGCTTGAACTTAGCCAAACTGTCTGCAGAATGGTGGGAGATTTCTTCCTACTCCTCAGAATATTTGCCAGGGTTTGGAATCACTGTGTAGCCTCATTAATGTTTGAAAATCCACCTGTTTGAAATCTCTTCAGATCCCTTGAATGTGGGAGAAGAGGGGCCTGTGAACTCCTAGAATGCCTTCTTTCAGCACTCGTGCCTCATCCTCAATAATTTTTTTCCCTGAAAACCTAGAGTTTCTCTTTTTGATTGTTCTCAGCTCTCCTGCTCTATCCAGATGCATTCTAATAGCTAAATTGCACTTGTTAACTTAAACAAAATAAAACCCCACGATTTGTCAATTTGGAAAAGGATACTTTATTTCTTCTAAAGGGTTATGTCCTGCAAGTTGGCTGTCCCACAAGTGGAGAAGCACAGCCTGCAGCAGAGACCAGAGACAGGCACTTTGAAGGATGAGGGGTTGGGGTAGGAGCTTTATGCTCAACAGATTGGCCAAACATAAATATTCAACAGGTTACAGGAGGGTCTAGGAGTATTCAAGAAGATGGTCATGATGCATGTGTATTGAGCAAACAAGCATGTAACGTATGACCCGTTTTCACTTTGGGGTGGAGATTTAACATTTAAATGTATTACATTCAGGCCCTATACATCAAAAGGTATTTTCAGGACACGAAGGCCCACAAGTGCACAATCTCTCTAAAGAGGCCAGAGCCATGGTCGGTGGTGGTCTTCTTATCAGAAGTGACTGAAATCAGTGTCTTGTCCAATGAAAACTGTAGTTATGACTGGTAGAACAGGGATTCAGTTAGTGTCTGTGAGCTGCATGTAATTGTTTTAATATTGCTTATCTCCAGGTCAGTGCTTGTTTAGCTGCTAGAGAAAAAGAAAAGCATGATGGTAGTTAGAACATAATCATTCTTTAAGCGGAGGGTGCAGGACTTAACCCTTGCCTGGGATGGCCTTAGGTCCTGTTTATAATTTGATGTTGCCAGAAAGAGTCAGTTCTGTCAGTCTTATAATCTCTTTTTTAATATTAGTGCTGATCAATTGTATCTAAACCATAAAAGGGAGGGGGTATAATGAGGCATGTCTGATCTCCCATCCTGTCATAGCCAAGAACTCAGTTTTAAGGTTTTACTTGGGTTCCATTGCCCACAAGGCGGTCCGTTCAGTCAATGGGAGAGAGGTGACTTGGATTTTATTTTTAGTTTACACACTTGATGGATGGAGTCTTTTCAACGCAGGGTGACCACCTCAACTCTCCTCCATTCTCAGTTTTTGGTATATTGCAACTGAACATTTAATAAACACCTATGAAAACATGTGGCAGGTAAGTGGAACTTTGAATTAACTTTGTGCCTGAGGCTCTTTGGAATTTGAATCTGTCATACCACCCCAAGAACAGATATTGAACTTTTCTGGAAAGTTCAGCTGCTTTCATCTTCCTTCATCATTGAGGCCTTGTGTCTACTACCCATAGTTCCACCGAAGGTAGAAGTTCCCCCATGAAAGCTCATATGAAGAGCTTTTCATTTTTCTGGAATTTATTCCACCTAGGTTTCTTTGAGTCCTCAAACTTGTCATCATTTTAAAGGAAACTATAATTTTATGGCATACTTAGATTGTTAGTTTTTTAATGTGAACACAATCTCTTGCAAATTTTCACATCCAAACTGGAGCAGAACATGTACTTAGTTATTTTTAATTATTTTTATGTTTGCATCTTTAAAACTTTTGGGGAACTCATTAAACAGTTAAATCTAAGTGAGCCACATGTATTCCCAATAGTTTGCAAGGGAAGTGCCTAAATTAAAATGCTGTTTCACACACTGACTTCTTGGGGGATTTGTAGTTACAAATATATTAGCAAAGCAATGAGCAGAAAAAGTGATGGTTCTATCAAAATAGCAGGAAGCTGTCTTTACCATCAAAACCTTCTATCATATCAGTTTTGTCCAACCACAAAAAAAAACCCACACATTTGAGAGGAGAGAAATTATGCCTCCAGATTGAGTCCCAAGGAGGCATTTGCTTTCACATTTAGGGATCAAACCAAAAGAGGCAATACTTGCATTCTGGAACTTTGCCTCTGGAAGCTATTTTTAGGCCACTAATATTTTATTATCTCATCTTAATTTCTTATTTTTCACACCTGGAATAATTTGTTGACACCCTATCTAGTTTCTTATTACAGTCTTCCTTTTATTGAATGTTCTTCCCTAATTATATTAAACAAACTAAAACAATATAGCCATAATATTAATTTTCTTTTAAACAAGTCTGCTCTGTGTGGCATAAAGATACCAATGGAGGGGAAGAAACAGTAAGACATTTTAATTAAAATGGTATTTTGTATAAGAAAATATCATTATTCTAAAATTATATTAGTTTATATTTCTTGATTGTTTACTTCATTCTAAGGATAATTTTAAGTTTATTATGATAGATTGATTCAATTAATTCTCACAACAACTCTGTGAGCTGATTAATTTTGTTGTCATAATCCCTGTTTTACAGATAAAAAAAGATAGGTTAAAATATTGTTCAAGGTCAAAAAGCTGCTATGATTCTTAGTTGGTTATTTTAGTCTCGTCTAAGACCTAAAAATGTAATCGATATACTATTCTGCCTTCTTTGATAGATTGATTTACTTAGAAATAGTAACAGGACTTAAGCTGTATGTCTAAGTCAATCATTAAAAATAAGTGGTAATTACAGGCTTACACCTGTAATCTCAGATCTTTGGGAGGCAGAGGTAGGCAGATCACTTGAGACCAGGAGTTTGAGACCAACCTGGGCAATATAGTAAGATCCAATCTGTACAAAAATATTTTAAAAAACAAAAATTAGCCAAACACAATGGCACACACCTCTGGTCCCAGATACTTGGGAGACTGAGATAGGAGGATCACTTGAACAAGAGAGGTTAAGCCTGCAGTGAGTGATGATCATTCCACTACTGTCCAGCCTGAGTGGCAGAGTTAGAACCTGTCTTAAAAATAAATAAATAAATAAAACATAGGAGAAATTGTAAAAGTTGCTTTTGCTCCATTTGGCTTTATTTTAAATCATAAATCTATGAAAAACTAGATTAATTTGATTTTATAGTTTAATTAGATAATTTAAATATTACTTTCTGTAAACACGTTTTTAGAAGTAAAGGATCAAGATGAGTTTAATATTCCTATGAATATCCTAGTGGAAACCTGATCATCAGGGTCAAAAGCAACTGGAAATAACTTGGCTAGTTATTCCATTTTGATAGTGACAGGAGGAGGCTGAAAATTTAGTAGCCAGAATTTAACTCAATAAATTTTCATCCAACTCCTGGTCTAGGGAGTAGTAACAATAACAATAATAATTAGCATGTATTATACACTTCTTCAGTGTGAGAAGTTATCCTAAGTATAGATTACTTCCATGTGTTCAATACTGGACAGACAGTATTTTCCTATTTAAACTTCCGCTTATAAAGGGATGACATTTATTAATAATAAATATTATAAAAATCAGGGCTATATATCAAATATCTATGCTTATGCAGAAACAGGAAAATAAATTCCGTCCATCAACCTTTTCAGAGATTTGGATCTATGAAAATTACATGTAGGACTACCTTGCTGAATGTGAGGACTTTTCCTTTGAAGAAGGCAAGATGAATTTGGAGAAGAATCCCATCCTGAGCTACAAGATCCTTCCTGTAATCATTAATCTAAAGATCATTCTAATAGCACTTAGTAAAATACTCTGTATCTAATTCCCATTCAATAAAATACATTTAATTGATAAATAAGTAAAATACTAAATTAGGGTATCATATTAGTTCTAGTATACAGAGTCAGGTTTAATTACTGATGTAATAATGAAAAAATACAGTATTTAAACTAGGCCTGTTATAGAGTAAAAATGTATAGTTTTGTAATATGGAGTTATGAGATTGGCATATCATTCTTAGTCCTATAACCAACTCTCAAATTAAACTTGTGTAAGTGATTAACCTCTGTGTGACCAAGTTTGCTCATCTGTGAAACAGATGCAATAATTATTATCACCTGCTCTGTAAGCATAGTGTGAGTATTAATGAGGTAATTTTTAAAAGCGAGTTCCTCGAAAGGTATTTTAAATTTATAACATCTTACTATCTATCTCAGGCTATTTTCTTTATCTTCATTATATACTTATAAAGTACAAATGCTTTAAACAAATTTATTTTTTTAATTTTTTGAAATGTTAGATTGACCAATTCTCACTAAGAGATACCTAGGTGCATGGGAAACTAAAGTTGAAATACAATAATAATAATGTAAATATTATTCAATATTTCTGTGATTTTCCCTATATTTCATAGTGAACATTGTTTTGGGAAAGTGATTTTATTTTCTGAAAGTTCAAAATTTCAATAATTTTAGGTTCTATTTTGAATCCAAAAATTAGATACAGAAGGCTGTTGTTACCTATTTGAAGTGAAGTTTCTCAGTCTCAGCACTATTGACGTATTGGACATGATAATGCTTTGTTTTGGGGAACTATCCTGTTTATTGCATGAAATTTACAAGCATCCTTGGTCTCTAACCACTTGATGCCAGTAATAATACCCAAGTGCTGAGAATCAAGTCACTGGATATTGACAACTGTCACCTGCAGGGCAAAATTGCGTTGAGTAGAGAATCACTGTTGTAGAGGACTTAGAGTGAGTGGATTGTCCATTCTGTGTGGTACAGGCAACTTGAACAGTCTTGAATTGGAGGAAAGCACACATATACACACGCCCATCTAAGGTGATTGTATTACCTGATTTGCCTGGTATGGTTCTGGTTTACAATTAATATACTTGTATCCAACCTCATTTATAATTTGTAGCAGATTTTAAAATATGCAGCAGAGTATCAATATTAATTCATGCAGTAAAACAAACAAATGATGATTTTGTTGATATACAGTTTGTACTTCTGGCATCTTTCATTTTGGGGGAGTCTTGTAATATGTAAAATGTATATGAAGTGAATAGAAGTTTCACTTGAAGATATTTTTAATATGAAAAGTGTTAATTTTCTTATTCAGTCAGTCCTTTTCTAAATCGTTGTGACTAACACTTCCTTTACAAGGCTAGTGTGCCGAGGTATATGAAGGGGAGTAGGTAGAGCGTCCAACAACTTCTTTAGATATCTGATGGTGGTGGGATAATGCTGCATCCTATGCTAGTCACCGGATGTACCAGCTAACCATGTTTTGATGGTGCTATGGCCTGAAATGTAAGCGGAGATTCAAGGTAGTCAATTAATTGGGATTCAGTGGGAAAGGTGGGAAACTATATGTTGACTCTAAGAAAATCTAAAAAAAAAAAAAAATAGAGACTAGGGAATCCTACTCCAGATCATATATTTTGTTGTGTTTGGTTTTACCAAATAGTGAAAATCTGCAACAATTGATTTCATTGTGTGACTTTTCCTTTTTATAACTCTTTCAGTGAGAATGAGTGTAAATTTTAAAACTGATATTCAAAGGGGAAAAAAAAGTAATAAATTGTTGAGCATACACCATGCCAGAATATTTGTTGACTTTTTATGGCAATAAACATGGAGGACATGTTGTTATCAATGATCACATGACAATCAGAAAGCAAAAATTTTCCAAAGAAATATCCACATCTACTTGAAGAGTAAGTAGATGTTTTAGCTATTAAAATGTTTCCAAAGATGATACATTAATCGATGCAGCTGCAGAAAGTTCATTTATATATAACTCTTTGAACTTCAGTTTTCATTGACCAAATAGCTGGTACTCTAAGTTACTTTTAAAATTTTTCAATTGCAAATTTCCTTATGCATGAAGGAAATGTGACACAGACTTTTACAGTTTTAATTTAAATAACAGCAGAACTTACCAGTTAATTAAAGATAATTTATATATAGTTAATTTTATATCAACAGATGCTTCAAACAGAAAGACACTGAGGTTCAACCTTTAAATTAGAGTTTGAGTTTTTTACCTAATCTTTGGAAAAATAGCAAAGCTTTCTGAAGTCCATTCAACTGAAGATGAAAAAAGAGATGCTTTTGGTAAACTTAGTTAAAAAAGTAAAATGCATAGATTTTGCTTCACAGTATTTGCTGTTTTAATAAAAACAAAAATGAAAAGTTCCTGGAAGATAATGCCATAATTTTAATAATATTCTTATAAATTAAGAATTATGGAAGCAGAAATATACACACACACACACACACACACACACACACACACATATACATACTTCTTCAGGGGCAATGGAAAATTATCAATAAATTGCTTCATAGAACACCAATAATTTTACCTTTTATAGATTTTCAGTTAGAATTCAAGAAAATAATTCATTATTTTCAAGCACAAAAGATGTCTTTATTGGCACATAAATTCTAAGGACAAGATGTGCTGGTATGGAAATGACATTGAAGATGACTGTTTTTCCTCTTCTTCCTCTTTGTTGAGTCATCCTCCTCCCTTAAAGCACAAGGCCTGGGGTCCCAGGCTCCAGACTCAGACTCCTACATGCTGGAACAAAGGAAAGGCCATGATTACAACATCCTGGGAAGGGTCCTGAGCTGGGGTACATGTTCAACTCTTGGGCTAATTGCGGACTCAGTGGTTGGAGTTGGGGCTGGCAGCGGACCTTAAAAACAGCACCCATAAATCCTCAGAGAACAGCACCCCAATCTGCATCTGGCCCAGCATAGTCAGCTAAGGAATGGTGGCTGGACCTTGTCCTGCTCCAGGAGGCCAGAGCTGTGCTGGGGACACTGACCTTCTAGGATCTTGTGGCTGACAAATTGCAGCTATTAATACTTTTTCTGCAAGAGTGGAGAGCCACTGCTGCAGTTGTTGAGGAACTAGAGTCTCATGTTTGTAGGCAGCTCCCAAGTCTGTCTTTGACTGTCCTGTGCTTCTCACCCAAAATGTGGAGATGTTGAGATTTATGTTCCAAAAAGCATGGGATATCATATAATGCCGAAACCACTCTTGTTAGTATTCACTCAAAAGAGGTGAAAATTATGTCCTCACAAAAACCTGCACACAAATGTTTATTGCAGCCCTATTCATACTTGACAAAATTTTAAATCTACCAAGATGCCCTTCAATAGGTGAATGGACACATAAATTGTGGTACATCCAAGCAATGGAATATCATTCAGCACTAAAAAGAAATGAGTTATCAAACCATAAAATGAGTTATCAAAACTTAAATGCATATAATTAAATGAAAGACGTAAATCTGAAAAAGCTACATACTATGTATTTCCAACTAAATTACTTATTGAAGAAAGCAAAACTATGGAGATAACAAGAAGATTAGTGATTGCTAGGGTTGGGAGTTGTTAGGGATGAATAGGCATAGCACAGAGGATTTTTAGGGCAGTGAAATTATTCTGCTATAATATTCCCATGGGTAGATACTACAGTGGTGAGTGCATGCCATTATACATTTGTCAAGACCTATAGAATATACAGTACTAAAAGTGAACCCCAATGTAAACCATGGATTTTGGGCGATAATGGTGTAACAATGTAGGTTCGTCAATTGTAATAAATATCCCACTCTTATGTGGGATATGGATAGTGGGAGTGATTGTACATGGTGGAGACAAGGGTACATGAGAATTCTCTGTAATTTCCCCACAATTTTGCTGTGAACCTAAAACTGCTCTTATAATTAAGTTTATTAAAACAAACAAATAGAAAGTATGAAAGGATCTGAACAAATTAAGTGTACGCAAATACCTACAATATTTAATTTGAAAATACAATTGCATTTTGAAATATACCAACTTATGTGACAAATCTTTTGATTGTATGCCAATTTTAATTGGAAAGTTGGTATTTTAATTTTTAAGAAATTATAATTATTTTGCACTTCTCACTGTATGTCTTCAACAGATGCTGATGGCATAGTTTTAAGGTAGTGTTTTTCTTCTTATTCTTTATTATTTTGGGTAGAAATATTGGAGTATGTAGATATAAGTAGGTACCTTTTCTTTAGCTACTAAAAATACATGTTTTCTAATAATTTCAAAAATTTTAACAATATTTAACAAATGACAATTAAAATGCTTTCTGAAATACCTTTTGTGATTTTTTAAGGAGGAGCTGAGGATAAGATAAAAACAAGTTTAAATACGCACATTTTTGGGAGGCAATAAAAATTATTATTGAAATAGTTAAATATAATTAAAATCACCAGTCAACAGCAAACCAAAAGATGAAATAATGTTATAAAATGTGTGGAAAAGAGGTACATAAACTGATACATTAAAAAGATAATTTTACAGAATTCTCAAAATTAAGGTCTGGACAAAACAGTACTCTTTCTGGGGATATAAGGAAAAAATGAAATATTACATTATAATGATCTAACATCATAATATGTTATAAATATGGTATTCTAGTTTAATATTATATTTTTATATTATTCAGTACTAATAAAACAAGAAGAATATGCAACATTTGTGAACATAGCAGAAGTCAAGAGAAATTAATATAAGAAAGAAAACTCAATACACTGGTTTAGATTAAAAGTAACTTGTCTACTTTGTGTGTATATTTTGTGGCACAATTTGTCTATGTGGAATTAATCAATGTATCCACTCTTATGGTATATCACACAGAAAATTCTATTACCCTAAAAATCACCTGTGCTCCACTTGTCCATCCATCTCTCCCACTGAAACTCTTGGCAAACATTGATCTTTTTGTTGTTGCTGAATGTCTTATAGTTACAATTGAACAGTCTGTAGCCATTTCTGGTTGGCTTCTTTGACTTGGCAACATACATTTATATTTCCTTCATGGCTTATCATGGCTGGGAAGCTTATTTCTTTTGGTCAGTGAATAATAATTTTACTGACTGGATGTGCCACAATTTATTTATTCATTCAATTATTTAAGGGCATCTTGGTTGATTCCAAGTTTTTGACAATTACAAATAAATGTGCTATAACCATTGTATTCAGTGTGGATTAACGTTTCAAGACATTTGAGTAAATATTAAGTAGTGTTATTGCTGGATTGTGTGGCTAACTAGAGTGTTCATAAGAGGTTTTTTTTTTTTTTTTTTTAAGAATAAGCTTTTTTTTTAGTAGTTTTCTTTACTAATTTCTTATTTTCAATTTAATTGATTTCTTACACAATTTTTGTTATTCAGCTTATTTTGGATTTAACTTATTATTCTTTTTCTAGTTTTCTAAGTTGGAAACTTAAATTATTTATTTTAAATCATTTTTCTTCTCTAATAGATACATTCAGTGTTACAATGTTATAAATATTCCTGTAAGCACAGCTTTTGCTGCATTGCACAAATGTTTATAGTTTATATTATCATTTTCACTTAGTTTAAAATATGTTTTTGTTTATTTTAAGACTTCTTCTTTGACCCAGTTGTTGTTCAGAAGTACGTTAGTCAATTTCTAAATATTTTGGAATTTTTCAGCTATTTTTCTTCTACTGATACCTGTAATTTAATTTCTTTGTAGTATAAATCATTCTTGGTATAATTCTTACATTTTATATTGGTTAACATATGTTTTGTAGTCCATAATGTGGTGTATTTCAGTAAATGTTCTATGTGCGATTAAGAAAAATGTGTATTTTTCTGTTACTGGATGAAGTGGTCTACAAATGTCAACGAGATTCTGTTGATTAACGGTGCTCTTCAGCTCAACTATATCCTTACTGATGATTTTCCCAATAGTTAATCAGTTACTGATAGAGGTATATTAAAGACTCCAATGATAATTGCAGATTCATTTATTACTCTTTATAGTTCTATCAGTTTTTCTCATGTATTTTGATGCTCTATGGTCAGGGTCATACCCATTAAGAATTCTGTCTTCTTAGAGAATTGATTTACTTATTATGTAATATATGTCTTTATTCATTGTAATTTTTCTCTCTCTGAAATCTCCTTTAAGTTTTATTTTACGATGCAGTTTAATTTTGCCTACCCTAGTAGTACCTTCAGCAATAGGCTTTTTTACTCCTAAACTTGTGATCCAGTAAGCTAGTTTTCCCTTTATTAGCCTGTCTCCTCAACATGGAGGGAAGCGGTTAGCCCTCTGACCTCAGCTCTCTAATGCATCTAAGAAGAGTTGTTTATTTTCAGTTTGTTCACCCCTGTAATTATTTTGAAGATGAGAGTGATGACGTCCAAGCTCCTTACATGCCACACCAGAAAATGAACATAATATTTTAAATAGACATAATTGGTTATACTTCTAAGGCCCAAATAATAATGCTTCAGATGATTATGATCTTGTTAGAAAATTATCATGGGTTAGAAAAAAAAGAATACCTTTTTATGAAATCACTTATTAGATTTTTTTTTTTTTTTTTTGGACGGAGTCTACTCTGTCCCCAGACTGAAGTGCAGTGGCGTGAACTTGGCTCACTGCAATCTCTGCCTCCCAGGTTCAAGCAATTCTCCTGCCTCAGCCTCCAGAGTAGCTGGGACTACAGTCACGCACCACCACTCCCAGCTAATTTTTGTATTTTTAGTAGAGACGGGGTTTCACCATGTTGGCCAGGATGGTCTGGCTCTCTTGACCTCGTGATCCACCCGCCTCGGCCTCCCAAAGTGCTGGGATTACAGACGTGAGCCACCATGCCTGAGCCACTTATTAAATCTTTAGTAAAAGAAGCACAGTTACTTTTATATAAAATAAAAATAATACATTCAATATTTTAATAATAATACTTTATAATCAAAAATATGTTTATATATAATATTTTAATACCAGGATTTCTGCAATCATTATGTTAATAGTCAGAGAAGCAATTTATCAAGGCTTAAGATTTTTGGTGGTACCTTCTTCATTTAGACAAGTTGTGTTAAAGTGTTTTCTTTAAATTTCTTTTTCTCCATATCAAACAATATCAAATTCACACATTTTATTTTCAGCAAAAGAATATAAAGTTTAAATGAGAATTATGTAATAGGCATATGCAAGTAAAAAATATAAGGGATTTTTACACCCTGAAAATTCCATGTAAAATGTAGCTGCTAACCTTAAAATATTTGAAAATTTGACCGGGCACAGTGGCTTACGCCTGTAATCCCAGCACTTTGGGAGGCCGAGGCAGGCAGATCACAACGTCAGGAGATGGAGAGCATCCTGGCTAATGCAGTGAATCCCTGTCTCTACCAAAAATACAAAAAAAAATTAGCCGGGCGTGGTGGTGGGCGCCTGTAGTCCCAGCTACTCTGGAGGCTGAGGCAGGAGAATGGCGTGAACCCGGGAGGTGGAGCTTGCAGTGAGCTGAGATCGCGCCACTGCACTCCAGCCCGGGCGACAGAACGAGACTCCGTCTCTAAATAAATAAGTAAATAAATGAGAAAATTATTTCAACAGTTTACATATATTCTAAAGAACTTTCAATCACTATGTTACTGAGAGAAATAACATTTTATCTAGATTAAAATGTTTTTAAAACAACTGAAATTATTAATGAAAATCTTAAGTCATTTTGGATGGCATCTTATTCTTTCTAATCAATGATACAAATTTCTTTTCTATGTGCCTCCAATTTCTAACTGCCAGATCACTATATATTTGCAACACTTTTTTTCAAGGTTTTACCATGTTCTTCTATATGTTTAAACCTGAAAACATTTGACACTTTAAAAAATCTACTCTATTAACTATTTGAGATAAAATTTATAAATAAAAGTGTAGACTATGTAATAATTTTCATGTTATGATAAAAAGTTAAATATCTTCCTCTCCAAATCTGATACGTAAAGTTAACCTTTTAGCTCGTCTTATTTTTCAAAGTGGTTGGTGTTACTATAATAGTTATTTACGTGTAATAAATGCAATGAAGTGATCTTTTTATACATTTTAATTTGAAAATTTCAAACTGTAGTATTATGTATTTATTCATTTTCTCCAAATTTGCTATAGTGCAAAGTTTAGATATGAAGGATGGTAGTATAAAGATTTTCTTTTATTGGGATATAATATAATAGAGAAAAGTGACAGAGAATAATCATTAATGAAACATCAGACTTAAGAGTACTGACTACAGAAACACAAAAGATTTAAAATGCAGATGTAAATACCAAATTTAAAGTTAATTTAATCTGATGACATAGTAAAAATGTTAAATTATCTAGAATGTCACAGGAATTGTTGTGGAAATGACTAATTAGATTTACATATAAAATCTTATGAATAAGTTAACTTCGGAAGAAATGTAATTTGGAAGTGTTTTTCTCAAAAAATAAAAAAAGGGAGGAAAAAAGATGATCCAGTAGTAGATTTAACAACTATTAGTTAGAGGATAATTTTTTCTTCCTAAGCTTATTGTTCAAAAATATCGTATGTCCTAAAACAATCAATAAGGAATGACTATATTATCCATGATTTGTTCTAAAAAAATTGAGAACTTATAACCAAACAATAAATTTACGTAATAGGGTAGAATAACTCAGGAATAGAGATGTTGAATTGAAATTAATAGTAGTGGTCACTTTATCCATTGATTAATTATGCAATAATATGTTTATTCTTGCAACAGAGTATCAAGACATACCTAAGGAATATTATAGGAACATTTCTTACAACTGGGATACATTCTTCTGAAGATCAATTATTCCTTTAGTTTCACCTATTTTTTTTTCCTATTACATGAAACAATTATAATACTATTATTACATTAAAAGCATACTTTCAAAAAGATGCATAGTGGTATCCAATTTTGTTCTAGGTAATTTCTTTCTACCTATCACTTACCTACCTTTCTAAGTCGGCAAATGTGTTAAATAAAAGTATGATTACTGAATGATGGGATTTGATATAATTTTTAAAATTTTTATTCATTTTTATTATTATGTGTTCCTCAGATTTTGAAATATGAACATATAAAAACATTACAATCACATGCAAAAAAAATGAATACTTATATATACTACATTTTGTATGCTATTTCCTCCAAATTCAATTTGCAAGAGTTGTCTCTCATAATTTACTTAAAGATTTTGCCACTTTCCCCCAAGGATATGTAGGCACTCAATCTGGCATCAAATTCTTATATTTTTTCTTACTCTTCTTTCTCTGACCAAAACACATATTAGTCATTGTGATAGGTGGGTCTCAAAGACAATTCTGCTCTCTGGGATAATCTCAACTAACAAAAGTAATGAAATTGAGAAATCAGACTCTGACAAATTAGAGGTCTTATCCAAGACAAAGCTTTTTAATAATTTCAAAGACAAACAATTAAGAGGCATGTACAAAGGTAGGCAAGATTTGGGAAACAAATGCTGGCTCTAGAGCTTTTCTTATCGGAATCAGTCATGTGTTTTCTGGTCTGAAGACAAAAAGGTCTCTAAGTGAGGTATGCAAATTGATGCTTCATACAAAGGGTACAATTTATTTAATTAAATAGCTTCATTGTATAAACCAATGTGTTAGGCCGAATGATATATCTCTCCCTCAATGATGTTTCTGTCTTAATCCCCAGAACCTATGAACACAGGTTCCTTACATAGGAAAAGGGGCTTTTCAAGATGTGATTAAGGTTAAGAACCTCGAGATGGGGAGATGATCCTGATTTACCATTGTGGACCAAATATAATTTATGTGGCAAGAGTGGGTCAGAGAGGTGCAAAACAAGAAAGACTGTATTCAATTGCTTGCTTTATAAATGAAAGAAGGGAGATACCAGCCCAGAAATGAAGCAGGTTTTAGAAGCTAAAGACAACGTTAATATTACAATCCACTGTAAAATGAGACCTCAGTTCCATACTTGCAAAAACTAACTTCTGCAAGGAAACAAATAAGCAGGAAACAGATACTGTGCTAGAGTCTCAAAAAGGAATACAGCCTGATAACACCTTGATTTTATTCTAGTGAGACCCATTCTAGACTTGTAAAATAATAAATTTGTGTTATTTTAAGCAACTAAGTTTATGGCAATTTGATAGCATAATAATAAGAAACAAATGCACATGGCATTGCTGGAGACTTTCATCTCACAAATCCAATTTTTGGCTTTATTTTCAATAAACAATCCTTGGCCAAGAGCATTCTTATAAGAAGATACCATAAATACAGACCATGCTCCTAACAAATACCATTAGTCTCCTTGTTAGCATGCGTTGATCATCATATTTATAAGGAAATTAGACAAGATCACCTGCCCTTACCCGGAAGTGTTTCATAATTTTTCTTCCAAGCTCCCAAACTGATTGGAAGTGAGTTGGTCTCAGGACAGTGGCTTTCACTCTTTCTTTTTCAGTACTATTAGTTTTCAAAAACTCCCTACTTGTTTATTGCAAGCATATAGGACGATAATTTGATATTTATATTGACCTTATGCCCTGCAAGTTGCTTAAAGTCCTTCATTAGTTTTAGCATTACATAAGTAGATTTATTTGCATTTTTGTGTGTATAAAATTAGGTCTGTCTGAATAAAGATCATTTCACTTATTCTTTTCTAATTTGTATGCTTCTGTTTGATTTTTCATAATTGTATTGCACTGGCTGGGATTCTTAGTGCAATGCTTAACAGAAATGCTACAAGTGAACATCCCTATATTCTCCCTGATGTTTGTCAAAAGGCATTCAATATTTAACCATTAAGTTCAACATTATCTATTGGTGTCTTTAATGTAATTTAGAAATTAATTTTATTCCCTAGTATTTGTGAGCTTTTCATTTTATCATGACTACATGCTGACTTTTTTCATCTTTTTTTTTTTTTTTTTTTTGTCTGAATTGGGATGTGCTGTGATTTTCTTTCTTTAACTTATTTATTTTTTCTGTTGGTTGTATTAACTTCCTATGACTTCTATATCAAACTGCCACAAATTTAGTGGCTCAAACCAACAAAAATTTCTTTTGTCACAGTTCTGGGGGCCATAAGTATGAAATCAGTATCAGTAGACCAAATTCAAAGTGTTCTCTGGGCTCTACTCCTCTAGATGTTCTAAGCAAGAATAAGTTCACTGCCTCTTCCAGCTTTTATAACTGTGGGCATTCCTGTCATATAGTGGCATCACTGCAATCACTGTCTCTGTGGTCACAGTGCCTTCTCTTCAATCTGTGTTTAAGTCTCCCTTTGTCTTCCTCTTATAATGGTATACGAGATTGCATGTAGAACCCACTTTAAAAATTCAGGATAATCTCCCTATCTCAAGATGCTTAACTAAATCACATCAGCAAAAACCCTGTTTTCATGTAACATAACAGTCATAGGTTCCAAAGATTAGGAAATAGATACCTTGGGTGGAAGGGTGGGCATTTTTCTGCCTACTCTATTGGCCTAAGTCCTTAGAGAAGCAGACCAAGATAGTATTAAATGTGCAAGAATTATTTTAGGGAAAATGTGTTTAGAGAAAATGAGAGAGGGAAGGAAGCCAAGTGTTTAGTTCATTAGTCAATGCCTCTACCATTTGATATGTTCTAAAAAAATTGAGAACTTATAACCAAATAATGAATTAATACACTTGAAATTAATTCATTATTTAGTCATGAGTTCTCAATTTTTCAAGTGTAATACAACAATCTTCACATTTCATACATCCTTCCATATGTTCATTCACATGACTCTATTCCTGAATTCCTTGTCTCTAATCATCCAGTTTTGGTTTTTTGTTTGTTTGTTTGTGTTTGTTTCCAGGCCCTTGAACAGACAACCAAGTCTTGTATAATGCCCAGACATTTAAATGTATGATTACCTTGGGTCACTTCTTATTCACCAAATGGATGACCAGGCTCATTTATTGCAGTTCTGCCCATTGGGGATACTTGTCTTTTCTACTGCCATTGCATGGCAATATCCTCAATAGCATCTATATAGATGTTCTTCTTCCATGTTTCAGGTTCTCAAGTGTTCCCAGCTAGGGAACTGACTTATCTTGTCTGAGCAACTGACCACTTACGGAGCTCTGTAACACTAACAATTAGCTTGTCGGATCACTGATGTTCAACTGTAACTGCCTTCTACTTCAAGAGACAAAGGGTTTTTTGTAAGTTATCACAGAGGCCTTTTGAGTCAATAACAGTCATTGACTTTTCACAAATCTGTATGATATCAATAACAACTTGAAAATAACCAGCCAACTCTACTGTCATTATAGCCATTGTACCCACCATACTTTTCAAATACTTGTATCATCATGTTTTTCTCAACACTAGGACCTTTTCCCTGCTTGTGGTTGGTAAAGTTCTTATCAAGTAAATTATCACCTGTGTGAAGACAGCCATAACATTCTGCCCCACCTACCCACCAGGTTGATGTCCTCTGCCCTTGTCAGGTAGTAAATCAGCCTATAACAAGCCTTCATCTTACCACTTCTTTTCTCAGACCACTTCTAGTACCACTTGTTTTGGTTGGCATCCTTCAAGAAGCAAATGCTAAGGTGGAATATATGTGCAGAAATTACTTTATGGCCAGCCATGGTGGCTCACACCTGTAATCCTAGGAATTTGGGAGGCCAAAGAGGGTGGATCACCTGAGATTAGTAGGTCAAGACCAGCCTGGCCAATGTGGTGAAACCCCATGTCTACTAAAAATACAAAAAAAAATTATGGGCATGGTGGTGCACACCTGTAATTCCAGCTACTCAGGAGGCTGAAGCAGGGGAATTACTTGAACTTGGTAGGAGGAGGTTTCACTCAGCCGAGATCACATCATTGCACTCTAACCTGGGTGACAAGGGTGAAACTCTGTCTCAAAAAATATATATGAAAAAATATAAAGAGGTAGCCAGGGGAGTCTAGGAGAGCCATCAAATTATATTACAGATTTAACTCTGAGGACAAGTGGGAGGGATGAAAGGAAGACAATTTGGGTGGAACATTCTTACATTATAATGCAGCTATAAGAAAAGTTCCACAAGGCCATAGGGTAGTCCTAACATTCAGACCATGTCCTAGGAGAACTCCATTCCCCAGGAAGGTGCTTCCATGGATAGTCCTGCTGCATGGAGAGAGCAGCTTGTGGAAAGCACGACCATGATGCAAGTTCAACAATCAATATAAAAGCATTGCTCCTGGAGTCTTTGGTCAGTTATACATTCTGTAGTTGGAGATCAGAGAGATACATTCTTATAGCCACTATATTTGTTTTAAGTGCTGTATTATATTGATTAATTTTCAAAAATTAAACCAACCTTGTGTTCTTGGAACAAATGTGCATTACCATGATGTACTTGTTTTAATCTGGATTGCTTCGCTAGTACTCTGTTTGTTTCCTTCTAATCATGGAGCACATTTGTATAAAATTGTTCCTGAATTGTCCTTATTAAGTGTTGGTATCAGGGTTTTATTCACATCACAAAATGTGTTTGGAAGTATTCCTACTTCTTTTATTTTATGTAAGGGTTGGTGTGACATATGTGTTACTTCCTCTTTCAAATGTTTGATAGAATTCAACTGTGAAGCCATATGGGCCAGAGATTTGTTTCTTATTTTTGAGAGGGAGTAAAAAGTTTCAACAATAAATTCAATTTTTAACAGATATAAAAGTAATCTCATATTTTATTCCTTTTTGATTAATTTAGAAAGTTTCACCTTTGCAGGCAATGGTCCATTTTTTCCTAAATTATGGAATCTATACTTGTGTTTCCTTTTCATTATTGGGTATTGGAAATTGTTTTCTTGATCAATATTACTAGTCATATCAATTTTAGTAATCTTTTTTAGAAAATGACCTTTGACTCTGTTGGTTTTCTCTATTCTTTCTCTTCTATTTTATTATTATTATTTCTCTAACAGATTTAACTTTCTCTTCTTCTATAGCTTCCTAATGGAGGAATTTGAGTTACTGAGTTTTAAATCTCCACTTTTAAAAAATTATAAACATGTAAAGCTAGAAATTTTCCTCTTAGCACTGCTTTAGCTGACTCCCACAAATTTTGATATGTTGTAATTTTATAACTAGTTTCCAATGTGTTATAACTTGTATTTTAATTCCTTCTTTCAGATTTTTAATATGGTTTCAAATGTTTTAATATATCTTGACATACATTGTTTAGGAGTATGTTGATTATTTTGTGTATATTTGGAAATTTCCTAGATACCGTTGTGTTATTCCTTTATAATTTAATTCCATTTTGATGAATAATATACCTAATATAATATTAACTTTCTGAAATGTATTGAGACTCTTATTATTCACAACTCTATTCTGAGAAAAGTAACATGTAACTTTTAAATGAACGTTTATTCTTGCTTTTCTTGAGCATGTGTGATATCTATACATGTCAATTAGGTTAGGTTAGTCAAAAGTATTTGCATATACAGTCATGTGTTGCTTAATGATGGGGATATGTTCTGAGAAGTGCACTGTTAGGTAATTTTTTTGTTGTGTAAACATCATAGAGTGTACTGACAGAAATCGAGATGCTACAGACTACTACAAACTTAGGTTATATAGTATGACCTGTTGCTCTAGGCCACAAACTTATACAGCATATTACTGTACTGGATACTGTAGGCAATTTTAACACAATGGTAAGAATTTCTGTATCTAAACATAGAAAAGATACAGTAAAAACACAGTATAAAATATATAAAAAAAAATGTACATTTGTATAGGGCACTTACCATGAATGGAGCTTGCAAAATTGGAAGTAGCTCTGGGTGAGTGAGTGAGTGAATGAGTGGTGAGTGCATGTGAAGATCTAGGACGTTACTCCACACTATTGTAGACTTTATAAACATTGTATACTTAGGCTACACAAAATTTACAACAAAATACTGTTCTTTCTTAATAACAAATTAATCTTATCTTGTAATGTTTTTACTTCATAGACTTTTTAATTAATTTTGGCCTTTCTATAATAACACAGCTTAAAACACAAACATACTGCACATCTATACAAAAATATATTCTTTCATTATATCCTTATTCTATAAACCCTTTTCTATTTTAAAAATTTTAATTATTATTATTTTTTTACTTTTTAAATGTTATTTTATTAAATAAAATAAAATTAAATGTTATTTACTTTTTAAATGTTATTTTATTAAAAATGAAGACACACACACACACATTAGCCTAGGCCTGTACAGGGTCAAATCATCAGTATGACTGCCTTCTACCTCCACATCTTGTCCCACAAGATGGTCAGGAACAGTAACATACTAACAAGCTAACTTTTATAATAATGTCTTCCTCTGGAATACCTCCTAAAGGACTTGTTTGAGGCTGTCTTTCAGTTAACTGTGTAGAAAGAATATAACAATAAAAAATATGACATAGAAAACAAATAATAGTGGACTATTACTTGAAAACAAATAAATAGTGTATTAAAAATATGAAATAGGCAATGGGTTATGTGTATGTATGATGTATATCTATATCTATATCTATTTCACCTAGGATCTAAAGGTAAAGTAAAGGCCAATGGGGAGACAAATATAAGGAACATAATATGGTCGATAGAAACTTCATTCAAGTTCAATGAAAAATTAGAAAAGCATAATTCTAATTGCCTATAGACACATTTGCTTCTTTAATTCTCAATATCCACATATATTTGTGAACATATCATTATTCTAGAGAAGGTTATGAAATAAAAGCCTACATTGAAGACATTTTCCAAACACACTTTTCAGATTGATAGTACAAACTAGCTCAAAAATGTAAAACCGGACAATAATTCTATTTCATTCTTAATATCAAAAGTCCTTTCTCACTTAAATGTAACTTACTGAAGCACTTTTCCTTGCATATATCCATGCATTCTCTCATTATGTTAAGCTTATCCCATTAAAAATATTTCAAATAAAATCAGTGATTGCTCTTTGTAAAATATATTGGAATTAAGACATGATTTTATAATTTTTATTATTGATAAATATTTTAACAGGTATTATCAATTATATTTAATTCAGAAGATATAAAATATGCTTTATAATTTTAATTATATTTTACGGAAAAATTAATTTTACCTTCATTTTTCATCAATTATTCAATCTGTATGTTTTTCTACATATCTAAGCTATAACTTTTTAATACTCTTTGTATCTTAGTTAACTAAATAGGCTATTAAAGGTAAATTTTTAATGCTGTTTCCAATTAATAGAATTGCGATGTTAATATCAAACAACTCAATTTAAAAAAATACACACACCTTTAAAACACTCTGCTCAAATATTAAATTACATTTCAATGAAAGCTTTCTGTTTCAGCTGCTTATATTCTACGAGACTTAAGTTTAACTGAAAATACAGAGACGATAACTAATGTTGAGGGAAATTAGAAAAATACATTATTGCACAATGTGTTATAATGTTAAATTAGTAAAAATGATGTTTCTACAAAACTGCGTTTATTAAAAAACTAATAAATATTTGTATATAAATTTTGTTCCCATAAGTTAGTATTCAAATTCACTTACTACCACAATTAACTCTAATATTAATGTTAATGATTATTTCTTAGTACAAAGAGTATACCTAACAAATATTGGTGAAAATATTATTTTAAATATTATCAAGGTTTTTTCATAATGACATAAAATGAAATGTGCTATTTTTCACACATCATTACTCCTTGAAATACAACCATATACATTTGTGGATATTTTGTTACTTTTAAATTCACAAAATTGAAGATGTTGGAAGAAAGAAAATTGCTGGCAGAAAATGGTAAACTTCAATAAACTTCTATAAATCATGCTGTACAGATTAGATAACACATGTGGCCTCATGAGAATTGTTCAAGTCTATTATATTCTGATTATTATAGTCAAATCATCTTATGATTCATTGCAGTACAAGAAGACAGTATTTCAGCAGCTATCAGTATTTCTTTTTCCAGTAAATGAAGTTCCAAACTTGCATTATCCCACATTGGCTGTTTAGGCCTCTTCCGTGGGAATGCAGCTATAATAGGCTCTTTGAACCCAAGAGGACCATATTGAGTAGCTTCCCTTTATCTACCATAGGTTTATATTAAAAAAATTAAATCCTGTTACCTGTTTCTAAACTCTAAAGCCAACAAAACTGAAGAATAGCAATTTGTCTAAAAGAGAAAGTGTATGAAATTTTAAAAATTAAATAAAGAACACTAAAATAAAAAGTAACTTGTCATATGCAATCATATTGTAACTCTAAAATTCAAGAGAGTGTGATATTTGTATAGGTAGGCACATCACACTAGGAAAAGAAAAAGAGGAAGGCTGAAATAGACTCAAGAATATATAAAAACCTCAATTACAAGAAGATAGTGAACACCAATGGGGAAAAAGGATGTTTTATATGTGACGAATACTGCTAATGTTGTCTCTAGATTTCCTGATTTCTAGACATGCTGCACAGATATGATATTGGGTAGGAGCGAATGAAGCTAGAAGGACCCTGCTATAGTAGAGAGGATTCACCAGCATCTCCTCATAAGCCCCACCTCCACAGCTTTCGCTTTTTATGAGTGACTGTGAGAGTGGCCTGATATCCAAAAGATTGCTTGAGCACTAGGCAACCTGAGGTTAGGTGTTCATAGTTTACAAAATCAATTGTTAAAACCAGTTGCTAAAATAACTGTATCTGTAGACAGTTACAGCCAGTGGTGGAAGCCTGAACAATGGTGCTAAGCGAAGCACAGAATCTCCTGCTGAGCTGCAGGCAAGCTTGTCCTGTTCCAGCTTATTACCAGGTAATACAAGATATGTTATCCTAGAACCATTCTTCTGAATAATGTTTATTATATTTAGAAACACAGAGGGGGAAAGGGCAAAAGCTGGGAAAAAGAAAATATGCATTGCATGTAATTTACTTAAGTTTTAATATCTGAAATACATAAAAATTAAATAGAAAATGGCAAATAATCTAGTAGAAGTAGATTAAAAGATTAGAAGACAAATAACCTAATTCTTATTAGCAATCTTAGCAAAGAATTGAAACTATTAGGTCAACAGCAATTAAAACTGTGATAACAACAAGTGTTCGTTAGGATGTGAAACAAATTAACTGCTAACAGGTACTTAAACCTGTTCAACTACCTTGGGAAACTGAAGATGTACATATCCTATCAATCCAAAATTTTGTACACATGCAGTGAGGGAAACATGCACGAATACACATAGATAGTTTGTATAATGCAAGCAACTAAAAATACTGCAAATATCCATCAACAATAAAATAGATAAATATTCAGGCAGTGTTCTACATTAATGTAAGGAAATCAACGGCAGTGATATATAAGCTACGGACAAAATTTAGGAACTCAGTATTGAGAAAAAAATAAGTTATAAAAGATTCTTTACAGCAAAATCAATAGAAAAAATGTGAAACTAAGAAAAATATTGCTTAGGGATAGAAATTTGTGGAAAACTGTAAGTAAATTTGCAGGAATAATAACCAAAACAATTTTGAAAATGGTTCTCTCTGAAGTATAGAAGATAGAAGAATTTGACTAGAAAATGACATAGGCAACCTCAGTTTTTTGAAAGAATATAATTCACTTTACAATTTTATAAAGTGAAGTTGCTTTATAATATTTTCAGATATAATAAGTATATGCTGATGTTTTCAGTGTAATTTTATTTTATTCAATACAATTAGAATACATTCAGCAAGATTGTACCTGCGTTATAGATATACAAAAAATAAATTTTATTCTGTTATAAGTCTAAAATATTATATCACTGTTTAAATGTGATAATAAAAATGTAAAAAATGATACTGAATCTAAATAAGAAAACAAAAGTAGCTAAATGGCATGTTTACCATTTTGTTTTAAAGAGTTCACCACCACACTACAGATTGGAAAGAAAAAAGTAAAGTTAACCTACTTAGCTTAGTAATTTTGTCTACACTTTATAGATATTTTCAAATAAAATAAATAATTTATAAACTTACCAAATATTCATCTTTTTCATTAAGTCACTTTAGACAGACTATAAATGAAAAAGTGTTAATTAAAAAATGCCTTTGAATATCTGCCACCTGGTGGGAGTCAACTGGAACTATAAGAACAATCCTTTTTTTTTTTCTTTTTCTTTCTGGTTATGTTTCTGTATCTCCTAAAATAGAATGTTCTGCTTTAAGCAAAAGTTAGAATGAAAAGAAAGGGCGTTTTTTTTGGTAGCCTCACAGACACTTAAAAATCATTTTGCAGAAATTATATAATCTCCCAAGTGAGGAATGTGGATAATATAGTATAATTTCTTAAATGTATAATCAATACTGTGCTACAAAAATAGTGTAAAGTTGTACAATGAATTATATGAGAAAAATGGCTATACTCTGTTATAATTGATACCAAAAATAAATGTTTTCATTATTATTATTATTAACAGATTATAATAGTCATAAGTGTAAGACAAATATAAACACCAAATAATTACATTTGGATACATTTCAGCTCTCACTTCAGTTCTCAAATATAGAAAAGGAAAGAAACATTTCTTAAAAGAAAATTATATATACAATAATATCTCACATATTCTGATATTTGTCTTAGCTTTCATCTTTTGAGTCATCAGTTTTATTTGCATTGATAAAAGAACTTCCAGCCTGCTGATTTAGCTATGTTATTTCTTAATTTTTCCTAAAACTGAACTTTATTTGCATAGTTTTGGTCATTTATATTATGATTCTTTATATTGTTTAAAGTGAACAGTCATGTAAACATTTTTAAACATATGTATATATATTCATATGCATATAGTCAACCTGTTGCAATATAGATAGCAAGAAAGACCGTCTATTACTCTCAGTATTATTAGTTTTAAGGAGGAAATGAGCTAAAGTAACAAGGATTTTTTTTTTTTTTTTTTTTTTTTTTTTTTTTTTTGGAAAATTAACTATGTAAACTAGTATCCAACCTAAAGAGAAATGTTCTATGGATTTTTAACCCTAAATTAAAATTTCCAGCTTGCAAAATATATTGATTTGGGTGTCTTAAATTAATGCCTTGTTTCTACATAGACTCATTAATCTAAAGTAAAATTATAATTCAATTCGAGATGAGATTTGGATGAGGACATAGTGCTAAACTATATCATTCCACCCCTGACCCCTATCAAATTTTATGTCCTTTTCACATTTCAAAACTAGTCATGCCTCCCCAAGAGTTCCCAAAGTCTTACTCATTCCAGCATTAATTCAAAAGTCCATAGTCCAAAGTTTCATAGTTTCATCTGAGACAAAGTCCCTTCCACCTATGAATCTGTAAAATCAAAAGCAAGTTAGTTACTTCCAAGATAAAATGGGAGTACAGGAATTGGATAAATGTTTCCATTCCACATGGGAGAAATTGGACAAAACAAAGGGGACTTAGGCCCTATGTAAGTCTAAAACCTGGCCAGGTAGTCACTAAATCTTAAAGCTCCAAAATGATGTCTTTTTTGACTCCAAGTCTCACATCCAGGATGTGCTGATGCAAAGGGTGGACTCCTACGGCCTTAGGGAGCTCTTCTCCTGTGACTTTGAAGGGAACAGCCCCAGCTGCTGCTTTCACAGGCTGGCATTGAGTGACTGTGGCTTTTCCAGGCACCCAATGCAAGCCGTCAATGGATCTAACTTTCTGGGGTCTGGAGAATGGTAGCCCTCTTCTCACAGCTCCACTAGGCGGATAAAATACTTGACAATTTACGTTATTTTCATAGGCACTGTTAAAATGACTAAATATTATGGTTTGACTCTGTGTCCTTACCCAAATCTCATTTCAAATTATAATCCCCACTTGTCAAGGGAGGGACCTAATTGGAGGTGATTGGATCATGGGGTAGTTCCCCCATGCTGTTCTCATGACATGAATGAGTTCTCATGAGATGTAACAGTTTAAATTATGGCACTTTCTCACTCTCTTTCTTCTGCCACCATGTCAGAAAAGATGCTTTTCTTTCATCTTCCAACATGATTTTAAGTTTGCTGAGGCTTCCCCAGCCATGCAGAACTGTGAGTAAATTAAACCTCTCTATATAAATTGCCTAATCTCAGATAGTACATTTATAGCAGTGTGAGAATGGACAATAACAGAGAATTGTTACCAGGAGTGGGTCAATGATACAAATATAACCTGAAAGTGTAGAAGCAAATTTGGAGCTGGGTAATGGGAAAAGACTGGCACAGTTTGAAGGGTTTAGAACACAAGAAGATGTGGGAAAGTCTGGAACTTCCTGGAGACATATTGAATGATTTTAACCAAAATTCTAATAGTGATATGGACAATGAATTCCAGAAAGAGGTGGCTTCAGGTGGAGATGAGGAACTCATTGGGAGCTGGAGCAAAGGTCACTCTAGCTATGCTTTAGTAAAGATCCTGGCAGCATTTTTCACCTGTCTTAGATATCTGTGGAAATTTGAACTTGACAGAGATGATTTAGGGGATCTGGCAGAAGAAACTTCTAAGCAGCAAGCATTCAGGATATGACCTGTTTTGTTTGTTTGTTTGTTTGTTTGTTTTTCCTGAAAGCTTATAGTTACATGCACTTAAAAACAGAAGGTTTGAAATTGGAAATTGTGTTTAAAAGGGAAGCAGAGCATAAAGGTTTGGAAATTTTGCAGCCTGACCATGTGGTAGAAAAGAAAAACCCACTTTCTGAGAGTAATTCAAGCTGACTTCAGAAATTTGCATAAGTAAAGAGAGGCCAAATGTTAATCACCAAGACAATGGACAAAGTGTCACCAGGGCATGCCACAGATCTTCAAGGTAGGCCCTCCCATCACAGGCCCAGAGGCCTAGGAGGATAAAATGGTATTGTGGATGGGGTCTAGGGCACTGCTAGTGTGTGCAGTCTTGAGACTTGGTGCCCTGCATCCCAGCCATGCCGTGGCTAAAAGCAGATAAAGTACAGCTCAGGCCATTGTTTCAGAGGGTGCAAGCTACAAGCCTTGGCAGTTTCCACATTGCATTTGGCCTGCAGGTGCACAGAATATAAGAGTTAAGTTTTAGAAACCTCTGCCTAGATTTCAGAGAATGCATGAAAACACCTGGATGTCCAGGCAGAAGTTTGCTGCAAGGAAAGAAACTCTGCTAGGGCAGTGGGGAAAGGAAATGTGGGGTTGAAGACCCCATACAGAGTCCCCACTGGGTTACTGCCATCAGGTAATATGACTGCTTTGGATGAATTTTCCAGTTTTATTTTTATCTTAAAACTTCTTGGCCAGGTATGGTGGCTCATGCCTCTAATCTCAGCACTTTGGGAGGCCAAGGTGGGCAAATCACTTGAGGTCAAGAGTCCAAGACCAACCTGGAATCCCCATCTTTACTAAAAAAATACAAAAATTAGCCTAGCATAGTGCTGCTCAACTGTAGCCCCAGCTACTCTGGAGGCTGCGGTGTGAGAATCCCTCGAACCCGCGAGGCGGATGTTGCAGTGAGCGGAGGTCACACACTGCACTCTATCCTGGGCAATAGAGCGAGATTCTGTCTCAAAAACACCACCACCAAACCCCAAAACCTTTTTTATTTTATGTTCATTCATGAAGGCTTTCACTGGACATAAAGTTCTGGATTGAAAGGTTTTTCTTTTCCCTCCTTTCTCCTCTTTCTCCACTATGAGGTCCTCATTTTTCTCTTCTTCCTCCTCCTCCTCCTTTTTCTTCTTTTTCCTCTTCTTCTTCCCCTCCTCCTCCCCCTCCTTCTCCTCTTCCTCTCCTCCTCCTACTGCTGCTGCTGCTGCTTCTTCTTCGTTTTTCCTCCTCCTCCTTCTTCCCTCCTCCTCCTCCTTCTTCTCTCCTCCTCCTCTCCTCCTCCTCTTTCTCTCTTCCTCCTCCTCCTTCTTCCTCTTCCTCTTCTTCCTCTTCTTCCCCTCCCCCCTCCTCCTCTTCCTCTCCTCTTCCACCTCCTCCTCTTCCTCCTCCTCCTCCTCCTCCTCCTCCTCCTCCTCCTTCTTCTTCTTCTTCTTCTTCTTCTTCTTCTTCTTCTTCTTCTTCTTCTTCTTCTTCTTCTTCTTCTTCTTCTTCTTCTTCTTCTTCTTCTTCTTCTTCTTCTTCTTCTTCTTCATCTTTCTTCTTCATCTTTCTTCTTCCTCCTCCTCCTCCTTCTTCCTTCCTCCTCCTCTTCCTCTTCTCCTCCTCCTTCTTCTTCCTATTCCTCTTCCTCCTCTTCTTCTTCTTCCCCTCCTCTTCCTTCTCCTTCTTCTCCTCCCTCTTCTCCTCCTTTCTCCTTCTTATTATTTTTCTGGAATTTTCTTCCTCTCATTTTTCTTTATTCAAAACAATTTTTCCTTCTTTTGAATAATATTCCTCTTATTCTTCTTTATTTTGAATAGCTTTGTCTCCTTTTGAATAAAGTGGATATAATTAAGTATGAAATTTGGTTTCCCTTTTTAAGTTTGAGTTATCTTCTTAGTGGCTGCATTAAAGCTTATATTATACATCTTGACTTATTAGAATATACTTCTGCTGATTTAATTCATTAACACCGAACTAATTTTAGTGAAATATGAAACTTCACTTCCTTATAGCTGCATTTGCCCTCCATTGTTCTATTATTGCCATACTTGCTAAGTATATATATATTTTGCAAACCCAGCAATAAATTATTATAAATATTACTTTTTCATTTTATTTCTTTTAAAGAAGTTGAAAAAAGAGTAGAGAAAATATAGTTTATTTTATTAACATTTTTGTTGACTTTCACTTGTACTCTTCCTATGAATTTAAGCTACCATCTGGTAACTTATTTGCTTATTCCATTATAGCTTTGTTCCCACCCACCTTTATTATGCTGTTAGTGTCAAATATATTATATATGCATATGTTTCAGGATATATAACATATAATCTAAATACATTATATATCTTATATGTCTATATGTTACAGCACAAAAATACCCTTAAATATATTGTTTATTGAATTGTTTTTTTTAAATTGTTTAAGAAAAGAGAAAAAAATATAAGTAGACTGTCTTTTTAAATTACCTCTTTAATTGTTTTTACCAACACTTTCTTTAATGTGTATTCAGATTAATCTATGATATCACTTGCCTTCAGCTTTAAAATGTCCTTTATTTTTCTTGTGAAGCAGGTCTGCTAGCAATAAATTGTATCAGTTTGTTTTTCTGGGAATTCATTGATTTTGCCTTCATTTTAAAACAGTTTTATTAGATACAAACTTCTTGATCAACAGCTTTTGTGTTGTTTTGCTTTGTTTTACTTAGCACTTTGCTTCTGTTGTTACATTAGCTTCTCATCTCCATTGTTTCTAATGAGTAGACAGCTGTTAATTTTATTGGAGTTTCTCTTGTATGTCATGAATTATTTTACCCTTAGTATTTTGGAGATTTTCTGTCTCTCTTTAGCTTAATCTTTTGATTAGGATGTGTTTAAGTATATATCTCTTTTGGTTTATCCAATTTGAGTTTATTGAGCTTCTTAATTTAAGGATTAATTTTTTCATCAAATGTTGAAAATGTTAAGATTATTGCATAATCTACATTGATCTATTTTTAAATTCACTAATTGTTTCTTTTTCTTTCTCAAATATTTCACTGTCATTCTATTTTCATATTTTTACTTTTCATCTTCATATTTTATTTGATTCTTTTTTGTAATTTTGATTTCTTTATCGATAGTCTCTCTTATAATCCATTGTCATTATATCTTCATTTCTTTAAATATGGTTTTTATTAATTCTTTGAACATATTTATAATAACTGCTGTGAAGTCTGTGCTAATTCCACCATCTGTATATCTTCAACAGTAATTAGCATTGCCTGATTATTTTCCTCATTTGTGAGTCTCACTTGTACATTTTTCTACATGCATCATAAATTTTTGTTGTTGAAAACTGGACATTTTAAATATGTATACTGTTGAAAATCTGGGTACTGACTTTTCATTCACCTCTCCGTGGTTTCTTACTGTTTTTCCTGGTGTTGGTGTGGTGTCTTTTGATGAGTTTTAAAATGTCATCTTTTGAATAAATTATTTTTTCCAAAGTGTATTTCACCTGTTTTCAGCCTCTGATGTTTTTGCTCAGATTTAGTTCCCTTGTTTTTAATTATTACATTTAGTTTAGTTACCTAGGGGTCACTTACATGTCAATATAAGTCACATAGTGGTCAAAGGTTGTGCTTAAGCTTTCTTAATCAGTAGATGCTTACCTTTTTCCAATGGATATGTGAATTGCTTGGAGCCTATTGTCACAATTCAATAAGCTTTTGTGTTTGCCCCATTTTCATCCAGGGACAGTAGCTTCTAATTTTTTCTCTTCAGTCAGTACTGAGAAGATACAGCCATGGGCATTCCTGCAAGGCTAAGTATGAATTTATGTACAAGCATGGCATTCTAGGAGTTGCCTATAGGTCCAAGTATCTTATTATTCAGTAGTGTTGATTCTGGGGTTGTCTTTAAACCAGTGAAGCCTCTGCCTTGTGTTGACATGTCTATGTTTGACTGCATAAATACTTTTAAGTCTGTCCAGGTTATGTCCTGATTGCTCCTGGGTACCTACTCATTATTATTACACAGTCTAGCACATGTTCATCATCTTCCTGGTTCATAGTTGAATATGAGCTCCATGGAACTACAAAACTCCTATTAACTGCTCTCCACCAAGATTTTCATTGTTTTTGAAAATGTCCTCAGACATTAAATTTCTCATGTTTGGTACCAAATATAGTCAGTTTCCTCAGTCAGATCTTCGGAAGTCTTCGTCGTTAAGACCTGCCTTCCCCACATGCATAATCCCTTCACAAGTGCAACAGAACTGGTGTGTCAGAGGATCAGATTGTCCAGAAAACTACTTCATATTACAAGTGGACACTGGTGGAGGGAAGTAGATTCTTCTCTTTTCAGCTTGGCTCTCCTATCATGGAAATTATATTTATAAGCAATCTGGGAAAGGGGCACTTGGGGCCCAGTATTCTAGGTCTGCATTCCTGGCGCACAATTTCAATTTTATGATTGGAGATTGGATGGGAAAAGGGACACCAGTGCTATCAGAAGTGCTCAGATGGCATGAAGCTTCTGCAGGACAGGGCTAGGAGACATAAGAAAGGTGAACATCCTGTCCATTTTCATGTGAAACCACAGTCCAAGACTATGAGTTGGATAGAGCAAGTCATTGTCTTTTTTGCCACACTTCCTTAGGGGTAAAATGCCATGGTAGAGATTCATAACACAGAGCTAAGGGTGAAATGAAGTGAGAAGGGTCAGAATATGGGTTATAGTTCAAATTCTATAGACTCTCAATGTACTTTGTGCCAAGACAAAAGATATTCTTAAATGAATATAAGTAAAATTTCACAAATGAAAATTTATTTTTGTTTTATAATTTTTATTAATTAATTTGTTATGTTGCCAATGAAATGATCCACTGAAATTTTTATTCCACCATTCTGGAAGTTCCCTTTTGAAAGAATTTCACTGACAGTTGATATAGTTTGGGTGTTTGTCCCTTCCAAATCTCATGTTGAAATGGAATCCCCAATGTTAGAGGTGGGGCCTGGTGGGAGGTATTTAAATCATAAATCCCACAGATATGGTTTGGTTCTGTGTTCCCACCCAAATTTCACTTTGAATTGTAATAATACCCACGTGTCAAAGGCAGGACTAGATGGAGATAATTGAATCATGGGGTGGTTTCCCCCATGCTGTTCTCATGATAGTGAGTTCTCACAAGATCTGATTGTCTTATAAGGAGATTCCCCCTTCACTTGGCTCTCATTCTCTCTCTTGCCACCCTGTGAAGAGGTGACTTCTATCAGGATCGTAAGTTTCCTGAGGCCTCCAAAGCCATGTGGAACTGTTAGTCAATTAACTTCTTCTTTATAAATTATCCAGTCTTGGGTATTTTTTTTTTAATAGCAGTGTGAGAATGAACTAAATTGGTAATGCAGAGAGTGGGTTCTGCTATAAAGATACTTGAAAATGTGGAAATGACTTTGGAACTGGGTAACAGGCAGAGATTGGAACAGTTTAGAGGGCTCAGAAGAAGACAGGAAAATGTGGGAACATTTGGAACTTCCTAGAGACTTGGAGGGTTCAGAAGACAGGAAGATGTGGGAAAGCGTGGAACTTCCTAGGGACTTGTTGAATAACTTTGACCAAAATGCTAATAGTCATATGGACAATACATTTCAGGTTGATGTGGACACAGATGTAGATGAGGAATTTGTTTGGAACTAGAACAAAGGTGACATTTGTTATGCTTTAGTGAAGAGACTGGTGACATTTTTCCCCTGCCCTAGATATCTGTGGAAGTTTGAATTTGAGAGAGATGATTTGGGGTATCTGGTGGAAGAACTACAAACCACTGCTCAACAAAATAAAAGAGGACATAAACAAAAGGACATTCCATGCTCGTGGGTAGGAAGAATCAATATTGTGAAAATGACCATACTGGCCAAGGTAATCTATAGATTCAATGTCATCCCCATCAAGCTACCAATGACTTTCTTCACAGAATTAGAGAAAAACTACTTTAAATTTCATATAGAAACAAAAAAGAGCCCACATAGCCAAGAAAATCCTAAGCAAAAAGAATAAAGCTGGAGGCATCACACTACCTGACTTCAAACTGTACTACAAGGCTACAGTAACCAAAAGAGCATGGTACTGGAATCAAAACATACATATATATGTGTATACACACATACACACATATATATATACACACACACCCCAATGGAACAGAACAGAGGCCTCAGAAATAATGCCACACATCTACAACCATCTGATCTTTGACAAACCTGACAAAAACAAGAAATGGGGAAAGGATTCTCTATTTAATAAATGGTGCTGGGAAAACTGGCTAGCCATATGTAGAAAGCTGAAACTGGCTCTCTTTCTTACACCTTATAGAAAAATTAATTCAAGATGGATTAAAGACTTAAATGTATGACTTCAAACCATAACTAAAGAGCTTCTGCACAGCAAAAGAAACTACCATCAGAGTGAACAGGCAACCTACAGAATGGGAGAAAATTTTAGCAATCTACCTATGTGACAAAGGGCTAATATCCAGAATTTACAAAGAATATAAACAAATTTACAAGAAAAAAACAACCCCATCAAAAAGTGGGCAAGGGATATGAACAGACACTTCTCAAAAGAAGACATTTATGCAGCCAACAGACACATGAAAAAATGTTCATCATCACTGGTCATCAGAGAAATACAAATCAAAACCACAATGAGATACTATCTCACACCAGTTAGAATGGCAATCACTAAAAAGTCAGGAAACAACAGATGCTGGAGAGGATGTGGAGAAATAAGAATGCTTTTGTACTGTTGGTGGGAGTGTAAATTAGTTCAACCATTGTGGAAGACAGTGTGGTAATTCCTCAATGATCTAGCACTAGAAGTACTATTTGACCCAGTGATCCCATTACTGGGTATATACCCAAAGGATTATAAATCATGCTACTATAAGACACATGCACAGGTATGTTTATTGTGGCACTATTCACAATAGCAAATACTTGGAACCAACCCAAATGTCCATCAATGATAGACTGGATTAAGAAAATGGATGAGTTCATGTCCTTTGCAGGGACATGGATGAAGCTGTAAACCATAATTCTTAGCAAACTATCACAAGGACAGAAAACCAAACACCACATGTTCTCACTCATAGGTGAGAATTGAACAATGAGAGCACATGGACCGAGGGTGGGGAACATCACACACTGGGGACTGTCGGGGGTGGAGGGCTGTGGAAGGGATAGCATTAGGATAAATACCTAATGTAAATGACAAGTCAATGGGTGTAACAAACCAACATGGCACATGCTTATCTAAGTAACAAACCTGCGTGTTGTGCACCTGTATACTAGAACTGAAAGTATAGCAATTAAAAAAAAAAAAAAGAAAAAAAAAAATTGAGGTTGAGGAACCTCTGCCTGGATTACAGAGAATGTATGGAAATGCATGGATGTCCAGGCAGAATTTTGCTGCAGAGGTGGAACCCTCGTGGAAAAACCACTGCTTGGGCAGTGCAGAAGGGAAATGTGGAGAAGGAGCCCCCACACAGATTCCCCACTGGGGCACTGCCTAGTGGAGGTGTGAGAAGGGGGACATCATCCTCCAGACCCTAGAAAGGTAGATCCATCAACAGCTTGCACCGTGTTCCAGGAAGAGCCACAGACACTCAATGGCAGCCCATGAAAGCAGCCCAGAGGAAAACTGTACCCTGAAAAGTCACAGGGGTGAAGCTGCCCAACACCAGGGGAGCCCACCTCTTGCATCAGTGTAACCTAGATGTGTGACGTAGAGTCAAAGAAGATGATTTTGGAACTTTAAGGTTTAATGACCGCCTTATTGGATTTCAGATTTGCATGGAGTCTGTAACCCCTTTGTTTTGACTGATTTCTCCCATTTGGAATGGATGTATTTACCCAATGCCTGTACCCCCATTGTATCTAGGAAGTAACTCATTTGTGTTTGATTTTACTGGCTCATAGGCAGAAGGGACTTGCTTTGTCTCAGATGAGAATTTGGATTTGGACTTTTGGGTTAATGTTTGAGGTAAGTATTGGGGACTGTTGGAATGCCATGACTGTGTTTTGAAATAGGAGGACACGATATTTTGAGGGGTCAGGGGTGGAATGATACAGTTTGGCTCTATGTCCCGACCCAAATATCATCTTTAATTGTAATAATCCCCATGTGTCAATGGTGGGACCAGTTGTATATAATTGAATCATAAGGGTAGTTTCCCAATGCTTTTCTTGTGATAGTGAGTAAGTTTTCACAAGATCTGATGGTTTTATAAGGGGCTTCCCCCTTCACTTGGCGCTGATTCTCTCTCCTGCTGCCTTCTGAAGATGTGCCTTTTGATGTGATTGTAAGTTTCCTGAACCCACCCCCTAGCCATGCAGAACTGTGAGTCAATTAAACCTCTTTTCTTTATAAATTATACAGTCTTGGGTATTTCTCCATAGCGGTTTCAAAACAGACTAATACACCCTTCTTGTAAGGTAATGAGTGAAATCTCCCTCTGAGTTCAGGCAGGATCTGATTGCTTAAGGGAATGTGGCACCTCCTCCATTTCTTTCTTGCATCCTTTATCTTGCTTTCTCTTTTGTTTTGGAACATGCCTGCTCACCCTTTGCCTTCCCCTATGATTGTAAGCTACCTGAGCCCTGAGCAGAAGCAGATGACGACATTAAGCTTCCTGTATGGCCTGGAGAGCCAATAGTCAAAATAAGCCCTTTTTTTCTTTATAAATTAACTTGTCTCAGGTATTTCTTTATAGCAATGCAAATAGACTAACACAAGAGTATTTCAATGTCATCTAGTTTTCCACTGTTTCTAGTGAGAAGTCAGTGGATATTTGAATTTTTTTGATATAATTTTTGTTATATTTCTCTTAGGACATTATTTTTAGTTTTCAGCAATTTATGATATAGGTATGCTTTTATTAAAACATTTGTTTGTTTTTAATTTTGTTTAAACTGAATGAGCTTGAATTTTAAAATTCATGTCTTTCACTACATTTCTGAAAATGCATTTTATATTTCTTGAGGCTTTATTTCTGCAGCCATTTGTTCTCCTCTTTTTCTCAGACTGGCTTCCTTTCTCTTCAGCTTGCAGATTGCCTACTGTGGGACCTTGTGTTCATGTGAGTTAATACTCCTTAATAAACTCCCCCTTTTACATACAACTATCCTATTAGTACTGTCTCTCTAGAGAACCCTGACTAATACAATTCCTTCTTCCTATGTTAGACTTTTAAAAATAAACTTAAAATAGAAAATTAAGTTAGGATACTATCTAAATTGAGCAACACAACCAAGTTTATGGGAAAAGACTGTATTTTGAGGGTATGTGCTTACTGAAACTAACCTCTCAGTTTTGCATAGTTTCTTGAATCTCTGGTCATGGTGTGCATTTTAACATTTTCATCAGTGTCTTTGTTTCTTTTCACAAATAACTTAACATTGTCTTTGCTCTATTAGTTTCCTAGAACTGCTATAACAAAGTACCACAAATTGAGTTACTTACAACAACAGAAATATATTATCTGTTAGTTTCAGAGGCTAGATATCTGAAACCAATGAGTTAGCAGTGTCATGCTGACTCTGAGATTCTGGGTTAAATTGTTTTTAGACTCTTCCTAGCTTCTGATGGTGGCCATTAATTCTTGGCATTTGTTCTCTTGCTGCTGCACCATTCCAATATCTGCCTCTTCCATCATGTGGTTTTCTTCTTCTGTGTCTCTGTCTTGATATGACATTGACTTCTTTTAAAGAAACCAGTCATAGGATTAGGGCTCACCTTACTTTAGTATTACCTTATCCTAATTAATTACATTTGTGATGATCCCATTCCTAAATAAATTTGCATTCATGGGTACAGAGAATTGGGACTTCATATCTTTTTGGCGGGGAGTTCATTTGAATGTATAACATTGTCTTTGTGCAAAAAAATAAAAATGCTATATGTAGCACTCACAAATCCCTTTTACCCCTCTGTGTGACATTCCCAACTCACATATAACTAAACAGATAAAAGTGAAAGGTCAAAATAACTTAAGTCCAAACAGAGACCTCATTTCAGCCTCTCCAACTGAACCCACCATTAAAAAACTTCTGGCCTGGTGTAAACATACAAATTGAAGGTATTGCAGCATTCTTCCTAATACCCAAGGTATGGAATCAATTTAAGTGGTTATCAATTGTTGAATGCATAAAGAAAATGTATATACAGAAAACAATATTATTCAGTCATAAAAAGAATGAAATCCTGCCATTTGCAACAATATGGATAGGGTTGGAGAAAATTATGTGAAATGAAATAAGCCAGACACAGAAAGGCAAATATCATGTGTCTTCACTCATATGTGGGAGTTGAAAAAAATGATCTCATAAAAGTAGTAAACACAATAGTAGTTACCAGAGGTTAGGAAATATAGTAAGAAGGGGATAAAGAACAGTTGGTTAATGGATACAAAACCACAATTAGATAGAGGGGATAAGACTGAGTGTTTGGTAGCACAATAGGTAGACTATAGTTCACAAAATTTAATATATATTTCAAAATAGCTAGAAGAGAAGGTAAGGATTTTTTCCAACACAAAGGTATGATACATATTTGATGTGATGAATATCCCAAATACCTGGATTTGATAATTATACATCATATACTAGTATCAAAATATCACATGTACCCTATAAATTTGTTCAATTATTAGGTATGAATAAAAAACTAAAGAATAAATAAAACAGATATAGAGAGACTATGTAACTTATCCAGGAAGACAGCAATCATTAACAGGGCTGGGATTGTAATTTAGGAATTTTGAATATAGCAAAGTTTAAATCAAAATTCACAGTGAAGTGATGAATTTAAGGTCTAATCTGTATTTGTTTTGGTATCTGAGATCCAGGGAAATGAGATGCAATGTCAGGAATAATTTTGGCTGTGGCTCTCCACTAAAAACACTTTATTTGAGCTGGGGGAAAAAGCAGCATTATAAATCTGAATCATTTTCCTAATTCATGCATAAATCTAGTCATGTTGAATGCATTTATAGTAAAGCTAAACTGAATTTTAAAGTTCACAGCAGGATTCCATAAACAAAAATATTTTGAATAAAAAGCCAAGAAATTAAGTCAGAATGCCGTATACTTAAATTGAGAAACAAAACCAGGTTATAGAACAAGTCTATACTGAAAAAAAATCAAGCCTATATCTTTTTTTTTTCTTTTTCCATTGTTAGTGAACCTGAAGAAAATACTGGAATATATTTATTCCATTCGAGAACAACCAAAAGAGATAAGAAACGTCAGGTGAAATCTAGAGTAATAGAGCAGCTGGCTGGTTGAGCATTATAAATCTAGAGAGATTATACATCATATGCTAGTATAAAAATATCACATGTACCCTATAAATCTGTTCAATTATTAGGTATGAATAAAAACTAAAGAATAAATAAAACAGACAGAGAGAGACTATGTCTCTCTAGATTTGTAATGTAAAACTTGATCATTGGTTTTTGATGGCTAATATTCACCTATTCCATTTTTATACATAGTTTCTTGAATCTCTAATCAAGGAGTGCTCTTAATCTTTGCTTTCCTCAATATTTAAAAACTTGAAAATTAAACTATGCACTTTAAGTGATAATTCCCAAGATAAGGCCGTGTCACTTTAAGAAGCAGATATTTCAGTTCCCAAACCAGACAAAGAGATTTAAAAGACTCACAGAGCAACACAAAAATTGTCAGAAGATATTTTCCAACTGACTACATTTCTGAAACCTTGTTATTCCTTGTTTAATAGCCTGGTGCATGGCTTTTTCTTAGTGTGTCATATTTTGGCTTTACTCTTCCAGTTTTACATATTGCCCTCTAGTCTTGACTAATGGCTTGACTTGGCTCTTGGGAGTAACTTCTTTCTTGACTCAGACACAGTCTCTGTCACATAAACTATTTTTCTAATTGTTGACCACAACCTGCCACTGCAGCAACTGTCCTTTTCTGAAGGCTTTCTGAGGGGTACCTTTTGCTCAACCAGCCAGCTACTCTGTTACCCTTTGCTTCCCTCCTCTGGCAATATCTAGTCATTGCAGTCGCCTTCTCAAGTTCTATTTGAGTTCTTACACATTAGTCTTAAGTTTCTGACACAGTTTACTAATTTATCGGTTCATCCATTCCTTCAAGAAATATTTATTATCAATCAATAACTAGAAAGAAAGATTGTGAGGACAAAGAGTTATACAGAATCATTTTGTCTCTTGGTCATTGCTGATCTTTGAGTGGTCAAAAAAAAAAATAAGACAACAATGACTTGTTTATCATTAGCATTGCCTTCCTGGACCCCCATTATCTGTATTTCCTTAATTGCCCAGGGTAGTTATTTAAGAAGTATTTTGTATCATATTATATTATAATTATTACTTTTTAATAAATTATCTTATTTATTTATTCTTTCACTTCTCACCCAATATTAATTTATAAAACTCTTATGCATTAGGACCAAAACTTTGGTGATACAATATGAACACGAGAGACCACTAGAATGAAATTTAGCATGAAGTTTGGGAGAAATACAGCTATTAAGATCAGTAATAAAAATCAATTTGTCCTGGAAAAAGTGCAGAGTGGATTAGAAATATAAAAGAAGGAATATTTGAAGTATATAAAAAGTATTTATTTTCAAATATTTACTTTCCATATAATGAGAACATTATACCAAAACTTCCACTAGTGTTTGCACATGCTAACATAATCATCTTTTTTATGCTTTTATGCTTATGCTTTCTTTTTTTGTGGGAGGTCTACACACTGCTCAATTCATAGAATTATAGTATATACTTTTGACAGTAATAAAATTACATGTAATTATTTTATGTTATATATATTTTCTATTAATATATATTTTAATGCTATACTGAGTTGAAAATACTGATCATCTTTTTCAAAAATATTAAATAACAGGATCATAGGCTCTTTTCTAGATACTTTCAGAGCCACACAGAACATTCAAAACAGCAATGTAGCGATACTCCTTGACTTTTTACAGGAAAGGAAAACCATTCTCAGACAAGTTTAAGGGATTTCCTTAAGACTAAATACCTAAAAAGTGGAAGAAATGACCTTTCAATTGAGTTTCTGCTCTATTTCCTCTTCTTTTTCACTATAGTAGGAAATGAAGATGATGAGAGTATTTATTTAATATACCAACAGAATTATTCCCACGTGGATTCTTTAAATCACTTTTACAATCATGCAACATTTTAATAATGAAACACCTCCCTTCTTTCATATTTTCACTTGCATTTCATAGAGGTTAAATGTTCAGCCTACCCTTAATCTGTGGTGAATTTTGTGATGCGCCACCCAAATCCACCTTCAATGGAGAATTTACATCTATTGCTGCAGACATCTTCAGCTTCCTTCCACGAATTGCCTCTGAAGAGAAATTGCTGTGGGTTGAAGAGAGTCACCTGTTCAAAGCCATGCTCCTTCCCAGGGCAACCTGCATCCAACAACTAATCAATTCTTGACCATTTCAACTCATATTGAAACAATACTGAAGAACACGTCTAGTTTCATAACTTCCCGGGTGTTTGACAATTCTGCCATTGGACCTGCATGCAGTATGACCTCTTCCTCTGTTCAAGCTGCTTCCTTTCTCTCTTTTCCCTGGATATTGATTCCAAGGAAGAGATTTCTTAATTAATAACCAGTATGCTAAACTCTATCTAAAATGAGCTGACTTTCAGTGGCAGCAAATCTGTGTGTGTTAGTGGCAGATGAGGGCCAAGAAAGTAGAACCTAAGACAAAAAGTTAATGGAGGAGCATTCATCTCCCAGCTAGCAATTAGGACCTAATCCCTGGTGGTGGTTCAATTACTACTTTTTTTTGTTTGTTGGTTTAACAATCAGTGAATTAGGATGCTTTATATATGGAAAAGATTATATTAGCTAATGTGTTATATTAGGTGTTTGAGAATTCTGGGGAATATAGTAACTATAAAAATATGAAATTCAGTTGCTATCACTAACTCCACTGATATTCTAGAGAACTGTAACTAGAAGTTGAGAGAGGAAGAATAATTACAAATTGAAAGATAGCTGCAAAAGACAGAAGGTCTCCTTTGTGACATACAGAAAATGTCACCTCTTTGTGGGAAGGCAGAGGCAACATGAAAACCAGATCAACAACTTAATTGGCAGAGTGCCAAAGCTGGTTGGTGATGCCAAAACCAGAATCAGATTTGGGAAAGGATTTAATTCTGACACATAGATAGGAATGTCTGAGTTGGTGTACCATAAAACCTTGAATCCTCAGATTTTCCTAAACTTCCCTAGACTACAAAAGTAGCCAAATTTTCCTTACATACTAATCTTCTCTCATGTGTTTTATGTAGAGGCTTTGCTTCTTCATGACCACCTATTTCAACACTCAATATCTGTCCTAGCTCCCTCTCTGCTACTATGTCCACAACCAAGCTTAAATCATAAACTAAATAAGCTGAGGATGTTCTGAACCTGATACCAGAAGAAAGTAACTATACCCAAAGTTGCCTGCAATTCATAGCCAGTAGGTACAAGCAAGAGCTGGGGGTGAACATGTGGAGTTGAATTCTGAAGGTGCTAGCTCATAAGGAACATAAACTTGGATGAGGAAGTCTATAGGGATTGTGAGCACTCTCTTAGAATGCTGGATTTAACATCCTGGCAATTACCCCAGGAGATGGTATAAACATGCTACAAGAATGGCTCCGAAGATGATGGCAATGGTTTCATGAGTGAGGTGTAAGTGCCAAAATTGCCAGTTACACAATAGAATAAGTGATTAAATGGTTCAAAGAAGTGATCATGCTAGTATTTATATATTTGGCTGGAAGTCTCACCAGATATTTATGTTTTATAAAAATATTCGGAGCATACATAAGTTAACAAGGACATAAGAAATGTTCAGATGAGTGTGTCACCCACATTACCAGGAAGGTCAGTGGTAACTCTCCAGATTACCATGGAATTGATTGTCGAAGAGATCATTGCAGAAGTATGTTCTCTTTTAGCAGGAGAGGTGATAGGCCCCACAAAATAGAGTTCATGTGACAGTGCTAAATCAGAAGTAAAATGGATGCAAAATACTGTTAATGTAAAAGGAAGGATACTGTTTAAGACAGCTGTGAAAATGGTTTAAAGAACATAGCATCCTAGGAGCAAATTAAGTGGTCAGGAATATAGGGTAATACTTAATTTAACACCATCAAAAGAAATCACAGGTATATGATGAGGAGGCTGAAGAATGCTGCAACATCATAATAAGTGTACATGATTTGCTCAGTTCTTCTCTAAAGGACATATAGGAATTTGTTTGGTTAATTGTGTAGTGAAGAAATGGAAATGCCCAAATACTTCAAAAGCAGTTGGATACAGGGTCCAAGTTCACATTGATACTCAGAGGACCAAAGCATTCTTATACATCATCTATTGTAATTGGAAAATGTTCAGTCAAATGACAAATGGAGTCCTGGCCAAGCATATCACAGGAAGACCAACAGAGCAGTGGACCTATTGGTCATGGATTATCAATGGTTATTTTTCTGCTCTCTAAATAAATATTAGGTAGAGATATACTCAGTAGCTGGCAAGACCATCATATTATGATCTTGTTTAGTGGGGTAAGATATAATAGAGAAGAATAAGTGAAAGTCCCTAAAATTAATCAATCTAGAATAGTCTCAAAATCCAAAACAATATTTTGCCCTGGTAGGGAGTAGATGGTGGATAGTTGGACTACTCTTTAAAAACTAACCAAGGTAGTGTTGACAGTGCCCACCATATCTCCATTTAAAACACTAATCTGGTATCAGCAAAAACTAGGTTGTTTATGGAGAATGACAGCAGACTAAAAAACAGAACCCGGTAGTAGACCCTACTACAGAAGCATACAAGCTGTGGCATCAATGCTAGAACAAATTGACATGGTACATGGGATATGATCATTGATTTTACAATTATCTTTCCATTTTTACCAGAAAAAAAACTCAGAAACAGTACCACCAAAGTGGACAACAAAAGGTTTTCCCCAAGATTTATTAACTGTTCTTTTTTTCTGTTATTCATTATTCCAAATAAATCTGGGTCTTCTCAAAATCTCATTGATGATTACATTAATCCACTATATTAATTATATCACGAAACAGACCAGATGGAAAAGAAGTGACTAATATATTGGAGACCTTGATAAACTTGTGTTTCAAAAACTAGAAGATAAACCCTGTGAAATTTCAGAGGCCTGTCACATGAGTATAATTCTTGGGAGTCTAATGATCAAAGGCATACTTAGAAATTCCATTCAAATAAAAGACAAGTTATTGCATCTTGCACGTTCCACCCTGAAGAAGAAAGTGAAACACTTGGTTGGCCCCTTTGAGTTCTAGAGGTAGTGTATTTTAATCCTGGAATTCTTCTCTGAAAAATATACTACAAGGCAAATCCGCTGGTCTTGGCCTGGGTCAGTCCTCTACTCTTTCTTGCTTGTAGTTCTCAAGAATAACTCTACAATGTGCTGGGAATGCAACATTCTGAGAGAAGAAGGAACTGGCCAGGACAGCCCCTGCTCTATTCCTGTCCCGTGTAGAACAGGATGTCCTACAATGCTTTAGTCCAGCATGTCATGTTTCCTCCAGGATCTAAAAGCTAGGGTGAGGTGTTTCTCAGTCTCTCAGATGCAGTGCATGAGATTCATCTGCCTTGGACAGCTGTTTTGAGCTTTGAGGGACTGGCTCACCATGAATCTTAGACTTTACTATTGCTTGGTGCCGATCTGTGAGTAATAAAGCTGCTTCTCTGAACTTGTAGTATAAGTGTTCTGTCTCATTGGACTTGTACAAACAATAGAAATAGCAGCTCAAGATGCCATGGACCCAAATGGTAATCAGTGCACAGGGAATCTCTTTGCATATAACAGGTGACATGAAATGCTCCCTGTTTTGGGTGCAGTCAAGGACATAAGAGGGCTCTGAGTCACATTCAGACAGTAGTTACAGAAATTTTGTCCCTTGGGCATCATGACCCAGCAGGCCGTTTAGTATTAGAGGTTATCAGTGGTTGAAAGGGATCCTGTCTTAGCTAGTTTGGGCTGCAATAAGAAAAATATCATAGGCTAGATGACATAAACAACAAACACTATTTCTCACAGTTCTTGAGACTGGGAAGTCCAAGGTAAAGGTGGCAGTATATTTGATATCTCATGTATGCCTACTTCCTGGATTGCAGACAGTCATGTTCTTACTGCATGACAAAGATCATAGAAAGGGAGAAAGCAAGCTCTTTTTGGTATTCCTTCAAAGATACTGATCAGGCTTCACTTTCATGACCTAGTTAATTTCCAATGGCTTCCTCTACATTTACACTTGCATTGAGAATTAGGGTTTTAACATTTGTTGTTTTTTCTTTTTTTAATTTTTAATTTTAATTTCCAGGGAACACGTGCAGGATGTGCATTTGATTTTGACACAAACATTCAGTCCATAGCAGATAATTTTTAGAAATTCTGATAATGGTAGAATTATAACATAGATGCTTAGCATTCCAGAATAAGGTTATGCCATCAGCAGGAAATTCTATACCTCAAAACTAATTTCTGTTTTTCTTTTGGGCTATGGTAGGCATGGAGCACCTAATTATCAGCACTAACTGACCGTATGGCTACAACTGCCCATCATAGACTGAGTTATGTCAGATCCATCAATCATAAAGAGAGGTGACTTAAGCAACAATCCATCATTAAAAAGAAGTGATGCATTCTGGATCAAGCACATGCAGAATCAGAGACCACAAACAAGTTATATAGGCAGACTCCCATGTTGGCCACCATTATTTCATTTGTCCCCCTCCCTCAGCTTTCACTTACTTTATGATAATATACAGGAACCTATGTGGCCAGCTGATGGAGAGGAAAAAGTCCACACATTGCCTATAGGTGGATAGAATATCTATGTGTGTGCATATAAGTTAAAAAAATGAATGGAAATTCTCTACATATTTACTCAGTAGTAACCTTGAAAGGCACTGGCAACAGAAAATTTCCTTTGTGTGCAGAGTACCAAGTCATCCACTGTGTGTAAAAAGAGACAGAGCTCAAGGTTAGAATTTATACTTACTTGTAGATATTGGACAATGGCTTAGTTCCTTGGTTAGGAGACAAGAAGTTAAAAAAGAAGGAAGAGCAGATAATTCACAGGAAACTCCAGTTTAGCGAATTAATGTATGAGAGTGGGAACAATGAGATTTTTATGTCACATTATTAAAGTCCACCAGTGAGCTATCATGAAAAACATACTCAACAAACCAGGTAGATAAAGTGACTCAACCAGTTGACATTGGCCAGATTCTCATTGACTATCCTAGTGCCTAGCCAAAATAGAGGCTCAGAATGGTTCCAGAAACATGGGTTCTGACTTACCAAAATTCATGTAACTCCTACTGTTATCAATGGCCAACCTGCCAGCAACAAAACCATTGTTCTGTCCTTGTTATGGGATTTTTATTTGATCACAATAAATTGCTACTTAGGGAGATTTAGAACATGGGGCATCTAACATGGGTCTGGAAACCAAAAAGTTGAAGCAGGAGTGGGCCTGTTTACCTTTATTCTAAAAAAGCCACACAGAAATAGAATTCTGGGAGTGAGATGTTTGGAGGTCTTAGTTTCCTAAATGTCAATACTTACCAGATCCAGAGGATCCAGGAAGAATTCCATTGAATTACATAGTAAGATCGACACTTTTCACTATGGGATACTTGTGTCAAATGATTGCCAGGGAAGAAAAGTTAAGATAATTGACATCCTGGAAGAGATAAATAGCCGTGATCATTAGTAGGTATCAGGGCTGCTGTCAAGCCTGGGTTCAAGAACGAATATTTATTAAACAGAAGTGTTTCATTTGTGTACCTATGGTCATACTCCTGTTTTCTTTTGACACTAAATGGACAGGTGCAGTAATTCTGGCCTGAGTAAGGTATGGTGACAATGGGCTCAGATCCTAGGAATTAAAATCTAGGTCATACTATATGGTAAGCCATTGAGACCAACGAAGCTAACAGCCAAGGAGAAGGAAGAATTTAAATGGATAATAGAGGAGAGAAATAATTAATGTAGCCAGCCACAGAAGAAGCTCCAGAATTTTAATCCATTAATCTTCCTCTCATAAGATTCCTCCAAGCAAAGAATCCACTAGAAATACAGAGAAGATTTAGAGTGTACATAAAGTACATTCAAGAGCTGCAAATGATGGCATCTGAGTTGTGCCTCCATTTAACCTTTAACTGTCATTCACAGGATTGCCTCAGCTGCAGAGATGCCTTGCCCTAAATCATACTCATTCCCTGGGACAACTCACTTCCATTAACTGATATATGTATGCGTCTAAACACCAGCCCATCTCAAGCTAATCTTAAGGTCAGTTCTGAATAGTCATTGTTACTTCATGGCTAATAATGAGTTTTTCCAAGGCTGTGGATCATAATGGATTTGTCCATGTTATGGGCCTGCATGACAACGCAACACTTCCTTGGCCCAAAACTACTTCCTACTGCCTCCAGCCCCACTCAATAGTTGTTGATCTCAAGGGCAATCCTAACTATTTATTCTGCAGACTAAACTCTATCTCAGAATCTGCATCCCAGAAAACATAACCTGCTACATGAATATTCTTTGACTAAATTTCAGTTTCACTTCCTCCTTCTTCATTTTTAGATAGTTCCATATTTAGTCAGACCAAACTGAGATAAAACAATTTTACCTGTTGATGTTTTCAAGCACATAATTAACTTTTTATCAGTGTCTGACATGTTTAGTCATGACCACTGTATACACGCTCTAGGTTTCATTATCTTCAGCAATTAAAGTCCTATGGTTCTAGTTCATTTTTAAAGAACTTCTGTAACATGATTTTTTTTCACATATAAATATGTGTATGTGTTTATGTTGAGATATAAAAAAGAGAATCAGAATAAGAAATTATAAAATGATTTTATTTAGGACAAATGAATTTATTTAGGTAAAATATTATATTAGGATAAGAATTTCACACATACTATTATCAACATGATTTCTAAATTTTTGTCTTTGATTTCATGATTTAATGATCATGATGATACAACTCTAATTGACAGTGACACATTTCAAACGGACTCATAGATACCTATTGACATGGAAATGACTCCCTAAAATAGTACTTTTCTGAAAAGTCAGACTTTTATATAATTCTAATTAATTCAAATGATTTCTATTCATTAATGCAAACTCTTCTAATAGCAATTTTGTGAAGTTTCAGAAATACTCCTACTGAGTCTGTAATAAGAATTATACTTTTGCTAATATCTGTTAATTTTTTTTCTCTTTTCATGTAAGTGGTGTGTGTGTGCCTGTGTGTGTGTGTCTGGTGTATGTGTGTGTCTGGTGTGTGTGTGTATATCACAGGGGAAATGTTTCAGATTTTATACGAATATAGACAGTAAAATAAATTAAACTTTTGTATTTATTTTGAATTTTTATAAACAGAGAAAAATGGAAATAATTATAAAATAATTGCCTTACACCCAATGACTACATCTACATGTTAAAATACTTTATTAACATTTTACTACTATTGGTATAGTAAGTCCTCAGTTTGCATAGGAAGTCCTCAGTTTGCACAGTCACATGGTAACTAGAATTATATCGCAATTATCACTAAATCTTGAAAATCGAGGACTTTGGCCGGGCACGGTGGCTCACGCCTGCAATCCTAATACTTTGGGAGGCCAAGGCGGGTGGATCACGAGGTCACGAGATCAAGACCATCCTGGCTAACACGGTGAAATTCCCTCTCTACTAAAAATACAAAAAAAATTAGCTAGGCATGGTGGTGGGCGCCTACCCACCTATAGGCAAAGTGTGGACTTTTTCTTCCCCATCAGCTGGTTACATAGGTTCCTGCATATTGTCATAAAGTAAGTGTAAGCTGAGGGAGGGGTTTAAATGAAATAATGGTGGTCAACATGGAAGTCTGCCTGTATAACCTGTTTGTGATCTCTGATTCTGCATGTGCTTGATACAAAGTGCATCACAAGCTACTCGGGAGACTGAGGCAGGAGAATGTCGTGAACCAGGAAGAGGGAACTTGCAGTGAGCTGAGATCGCACCACTGCACTGCAGCCTGGGTGACAGAGTGAGACTCCACAGAAAGAGAAAAGAAGAAAAAAAAAGAAAAGAAAAGAGAAGAGAGAAAAGAAAAGAAGAAAAGAAAAGAAAAGAGAAAAGAAAAAAAAAAAGAAAAAAGAAAAAAGAAAAGGAGGGAGGGAGGGAGGGAGGGAGGGAAGGAAGGAAGGAAGGAAGGAAGGAAGGAAGGAAGGAAGGAAGGAAGGAAGGAAGGAAGGAAGGAAGGAAAGAAAGAAAGAAAGAAAGAAAGAAAGAAAGAAAGAAAGAAAGAAAGAAAGAAAGAAAGAAAGAAAGAAAGAAAGAAAGAAAGAAAGAGAAAGAAAAGAAAGAAAGAAAAAGGAAAGAAAAAAGAGAGAAAATCATGGACTTTGGATACGTCTGTGTTTCAATTAATATACTTCTGTGCAAAATAAACATTGCGTTTGTGTGTGAATTTATATACACCAATAGATAATAAATAGCAGACATCATGACTTTTAACTCCTAAATGCTTCATTTCATACCTTCTACAAAATGCTATATCTGTAAAATACCTACCACATAATTATAGCTTCTAAAATATTATTCCTAAAATATAACAAAAATGTTATGCAATATTGAGTTTATATTTTAATTTCCCCATTAATTGTTCTTCTTCTTAGCCAGGATCCAATTAAATGTCACAAAATGTATTTTACTGTGATTCTACTATTGACCCTTTAAATATACATTTTATTTATTTAATGTTTTTACATGACCTTTTTTTTGAAGAATCCAGGCCAATAATCATCGATTTTCTGACCCCTGAGTTGTTTCTCTCAAATGATTTTTGCCCTTTAAAATAATTTTAGTGTTAGAAATACATGTACAAGCAAACTTTTCCCACTTCTATCATCATTACAAAAGGAACATTGCATTCAAATCAGTTCATTCATTGAAGCCATTCATAGTTCTCCCACCCACTTGCTTTGACACATATGGCACATTTCCTGACATTAACATTCTATTTCTGTGCACTACATATAAAATCCCTATACTGAATAGAAATTGAAATGAATTTTTCTGCTGCTCCCCTAGCAAATGGGAAGACAAGCATTACTGAGTTTTTTTGTTTCAAAGGATAGAGATCATCCTAGGCATTTTTTCTTCCATTGTAAATGTTGCTCTCTTTCCTTTCATTATATTATCTGAAAGAAGAAAAAAAGAAAATAGGACAGTATTAGCAACTCTGTCAATCACAAAAATAGTATTCTAAGGCTGGGCATATTATGTTTAAGAAGTTTTTTTTTTCTTTTTTAATATCTCTAATGTGTTGTATTTCTTGATAGTTCTGATGCAGCTTCCCACACAAACTGAGATATGTAGGACAGGTGGGGGAAATTGTAATTTTGTAACCTCCCTCATCGGTACACTTTAGTGCACATGTCACTGGTCACATATGTGATTTCTAGTGTGTATTTAGTGATTATATATGCCACACAAAAATACATGGAATAAAGGATATGTAGAGATTTTTCCCTCACATGAGTAAGTGTCAGGTAACCAGAGATGGGCAATTAATATGCAGTTAACTTTTTACATATATTTCTTCCCATCAATATAAATTTGTATTTTTCTGTATTTTCTTGTTTTTATTGATACTAAATATTTTGCACGTCTGTGGGATACATGTGAGTATTTGCTACATGCATAGAATGCATAATGATCAATTCAGGGAATTTACAGTATTTACCACTTTGAGTATTCCTCCTATGTGTTCCTAACATTTCAAATCCTATCTTCTTGCTATTTTGAAATATACAATACATTGTTGCTAACTATGGTCATGCTACTCCGCTGTCGAATATTGGAGCTTATTTCTTTTCTTTCTTTCTTTTTTTTTTTTTCTTTTTTGTATTTTTAGTAGAGATGAGGTTTCACCATGTTAGACAGGATGGTCTCAATCTCCTGACTTTGTGATCTGCCCACCTCAGCCTCCTAAAGTGCTGGGATTACAGGCGTGAGACAACGCTCCCGGCTTGAAGCTTATTTCTTCTACCTAACATACTAGTGGGTATCTTTGCATCCACTAGTCAACCTCTCCTCATTCCTCGCTCCCACCTACACATCCTTCTAAGCCTCTGTTATCATGATATTTTCTATCTCCATAAAATCAGTTTTTAAAGCACCCGCGTATGAGTGAAAATAGGCAATATCTGTTTTATCTGTCTCCTGTTCCATCAATGTTGCTGCAAATTACATGAATGCGTTCTTTTTCATGGCCAAATAGTATTCAATTTTGTGTATATATGGCATGTCTTGTTTATCCATTCATCAATTGATGGACACAAGTTATTTTCACATCTTTGCTAGTGTAAATAGTGCTGGAATGAACATGAGAATGCAGGTATCTCTTTGATATACAGATTTATTTGCCTTTGGATATAAATACTCTGTAGTGGTATTGCTAGATCATATGGTTGTTCTATTTTTTTTTTTTTTTTTTTGAGAAATATCCATACTGTTTTCTATAGTGGTTGAACTAATTTTTATCACCACCAACCATGTATAAGAGCTCCCTTTTCTCCATATCCTCACCAGCATCTGTTATATTTTGTCTCTTTAATAATAGCAATTCTAACTGGGCAAGAGGATAACTCATTGTGATTTTGATTTCATTTCCCTGATGATTAGTGATGTTGAGCATTTTTTCTTTTTTTCATATACCTGCAGGTCATTTGTATGTCTTCCTTTGAGAAATGTCTATTAATGCCCTTAGTCCAATTTTAATGAGATAATTTTTATTATTGATTTGTTTGAGTTCCACGTATATTCTGGATGTTAGTCTGTTGTCAGATGAATAGTTCTCAAATAACCTTCATCAGGTTTTCTCTTCATTATGTTGATTGTGTCTTTCACTTTGCAGAAGCTTTTTAGTTTAACATAGTCCAATTTGCCCATTTTTGTTACACTTGTCTGTGCTTCTGAAGTCTTAGCCATGAAATCTTTGTTAGACAGATGTCTTGAAGTGTTTTCCCTACGCTTTATTCTAGTAGTTTTATAGATTCGGGACTTACATTTAAGTTTTTAATTCATCTTAAGTTAGGTTTTATATATGGAGAGAGACAGGGGTCCAGTTTCATTCTTTCACATGTGAATATCGAATTTTCTCAGCACCATTTAGTGAAGAGTGTCCTTCTCCCAGCATAGGTTTTTGACACATTTATCAAAATCAGTTGCCTATAAATATGTGGATGTAGTTCAGGACTCAATATTCTGTTCTATTGGTCTATGTGTCTGTTTTTATACCAATATCATGTTGTTTTGGTTACTATAGTCTTGTAATGTATTTTGAAGTCAGGTAGTATAATGCCTCCATTGTAGTTCTCTTTGTAGAGGATGGTGTTGGCTATTCGGGCTCTTTTTCAGTTCCTTAAGAGTTTTATAATTTTTCTTCTAATTCTGTATAAAATGACATTGGTGTTTTGATAAGTATTGCATTCAGTCTATAGATTACTTTGGACAGTATGATCATTTTAGCAATAACAATTTTTTCAATCCATTACTCTGGGATGCCTTTTCTAGGTTGGTGTCCTCTTCAATTTCTTTCATCAGTGTCTTGTCTTTTCCCCCATAGAGGGATTTTCCCTCCTTGGTTAAATTTGTTTCTACATTTTTAATTTTTATCACTATTGTAAATTGTATTACTTTCTTGATTTCTTTCTCAGGTATTTCTTTATTGGTGTATAGAACATTACTGATTTTTGTGTGTTGATTTTGTATCCTGCAACTTTACTGAATTCATTTATCAAATTCAGAAGTTTATTTGTGGAGTCCTTAGGTTTCTCTAGATAAAAGAACGTATCATTTACAAAGAGGAACAATTCGACTTCCTCTTTTTCAATTTGGATATCTTTTATTTCTTTTACTTGCCTGATTATATTGACTAGGATTTCTAGTACTATACTGAATAGATGTGGTGAAAACAGACATCCTTGCCTTGTTACAGATCTTAAGAAAAAGTTGAAGTCTTTCCCAATTCAGTATGATGTTAGCTGTGGGTTGGTCAGATATGGCCTTTATTATTTTGAGGTATGTTCCTTGTATTCCTAGTTTGCTGAGATTTTTTATTACAAAGTGATGTTGAATTTTATCAAATGCTTTTTATGCACCTATTGAGGTAATCATATGGTTTCTGTCCTTCATTCTGTTGATGTAATGTATTATGCATTACATCATAATGTAAATGTAATGTAAATAATACAAATTATTGATTTGCATACATTGAGCCATCCTGCATCCCTAGTATAAATCCCATTTGATTGTAGGGTATCATCTTTTTGATGTGCTGTTGAATGTGGCTTGCTATATTTTGTAGAGGATTTTTTCATTTATGGTCGTCATGGATATTGGACTGTAGTTTTCTTTTTTGTTGTTATATTCTTGTCTGATTTGGGTATCGTTAATGCTGACCTCATAGAATGAGTTAGGGAGAATTCTCTCATCTTAAGGCAACATTTTCAAATTGTTTGAGAAAATTTTATATTCTTTATACATTTGGTAGATCTTGTCTGTGAATCCATCAGATCCTGGGCTTTTCTTCATTAGGAGGCTTTTTACTACTGATTCTCACTGTTCAGATTTTCTACTTCTTTATTCTCTTTTAGTAGGTTGTAGGCTTCCAGAAATTTATCCACTTCCTTTAGGGTTTCCAGCTTATTAGTATGTAGTTGTTCATAATAGTTTCAGATAACCTCTTGTATTTCTGTCATATCATTTGTAATATCTTCTTTTTAATTTCTGACTGCTTATTTGCGTTTTTTCGCTTTTCTTGGTTAGCCTTCTAGCGGTTTATCAATTTTATTTATCTTATTGAAAAACCAACTTTTCATTTCATTAATCCTTTATTTTTTTGTCTCCATTCTGAAAAAACAAAACAAAACAAAACAAAAACTTTTCACTTCATTAATCCTTTATATATTTTAAGTCTCTACTTCGTTTATTTCTCCAGTAATCTTCATTATTTCTTGTCTTAGAATTTTGGGTTTGGTTTGTTATTGCCTTTTTAGTTCCTTGAGTTGCATTGTTAGATTTTATATTTGACATCCTTCTAACATTTTAATGTAGCCATTTGTTTATTGCTATAAACTTTCCTCTTAGCACTGCTATTGCCATATCCTACAAGTTCGGGTATGTGGTGTTTAGATTTTCATTTGTTTCAAGAAATTTTTTGATAATCATCTTAATTTGTTGATTGACCCAGTGGTTGTTTATGAGCATGCAGTTTAATTTCTATGTATTTTTATTGTTTCTACAGTTCCTCTTGGAGTTGATTTCAGATTTCATTCCATGGTGGTCTTAGAAGATACTTAGCATGATTTTGATTTGTTTAAATTTGTTGAGATTTGTTTTGTGGCCTAATATATGTTCTTTCTTAGAGAATGTTCCATGAGCTGATGAGAGGGAAGTATATTCTCTAGTTGTTGGATATAATATTCTGTAAATGTGTGTTAGGTACATTTGTTCTAAAGTCCCATTTGAATGCAATGTTTCTTTCTTGATTTTCTTTTTAATACTGAGAGTGGGGTGTTGAAATCCCTGACTCTTATTGTATTAAAGCCTCTCTCTCTCTCTCTCTTCAGACCTAGTAATACAAGCTTTATAAATCTGTGTGCTACAGTGTATTTAGAAAATATAGTTAAAATTAATCTAATGTCCTATTTGAATCCAGTGTTTCTTTCTTGATTTTCTCTCTAATGTTGTTGAAGTCCCCCGTATTTTTGTGAAATAATTGAAGTCTACCTCTCATTTGGATCTAGTAATATATACTTTATGAATCTGTGTGCTTCAGTGTTCACTGCATATATATTTAGAATTATTTCCTTTTGCTGGATTGATCTCTTCATCATTATATAGTGATCTTCTTTGTCTTTTTTTTTTTTTTTTAACTGTTTTTGACTTAAAGTTTGTTTTAAGTATAGGTAGGTACTCCTGTTCACTTTTGGTTTCCATTTATGTGGAATATCTTTATCCATTCCTTCTCTTTGAGTATACACATGTCTTTACAAGTAAATTGAATATCTTGTAGATAGCATATAGTTCAATCTAATTTCTCTATCTTCTAAGTGGATAATTTAACCATTTACATTCAAGATATGTGAAGTTTTGTTCCTGTCATGTTGTTAATTGTTTTTTTGGTTATGTTAATACTATAGTGGTGCCATTTGCACCCTTTCTCTTCCTAATTTGCTTGTTTGGATCACCAGTGAGTTTTCTACTTCAATGTGTTTTCAGGATGGTAAATGTTATGCTTTTACTTCTAGGTTTAGAACCTCGTTGAACATTTCTTGAAGGACTGACCTAGTCATAATTAATTTTCCCAGCATTTGCTCATCTGGGAAATACTTCCTTTTTCATTTTTGGATAATCTTGCTAGGTATATTGTCCTTAGGTGACAGTATATTTATCTTTTTCTTTCAGCCCTTTGAATATGTCATCCCATCCTCTCCTGGCCTATAAGGTTGCTGCTGAGAAATCCACTGTTAGGCTGGTGGGTGTTCCTTTTTAGGTGAGTAGGTACTTTTCTCTTGCTATTTTTAGAATCCTCTCTTTGTCTTAGACTTTATGTACTTTAACTACAATGTGTCATGAAAATCTCTTTGCATTGTGTCTTTTTGGGGATCTTTGAACCTCCTGTATCAAGGCATGCAATTCTCTTGCTAGATTTGGAAGGCTTTTGTCTGTTATTTAGTGAAATAGGTTTTCTAACCCTTTCACATTCTCTTCACAGGGACACTGAACATTTGACTATTTATTTGCTTTATGTTTTCCCAAAAGTCATAAAGGCTTTGCTCATTCATTTCCATTCTTTGTTTCTATATTTTTATTTTACTAGATTATTTCAAAAGATCTGTCTTCAAGTTCTGAGTTTCTTTCTTCTGCTTGACCTAGACTATTGTTAATTTTTTAAAATTTATTTTGTATTTCATTTGGTGAATTCTTCAGTTCTAGAATTTGTTTGGCTCTTTTTAAAATTATCTATTTCATTAGTAAATCTCTCATTCATATTTTTTTTTTTTTTTTTTTTTTTTTTTTTTTTTTTTTTTTTTTTTTGAGACGGAGTCTCGCTGTGTCGCCCGGGCTGGAGTGCAGTGGCCGGATCTCAGCTCACTGCAAGCTCCGCCTCCGGGGTTTACGCCATTCTCCTGCCTCATCCTCCCGAGTAGCTGGGACTACAGGCGCCCGCCATCTCGCCCCGCTAGTTTTTTGTATTTTTTAGTAGAGACGGGGTTTCACCGTGTTAGCCAGGATGGTCTCGATCTTCTGACCTCGTGATCCACCCGTCTCGGCCTCCCAAAGTGCTGGGATTACAGGCTTGAGCCACCGCGCCCGGCCCATATTTTTAAAAAATGAATTGTTTTACTGTTGTCAATGTATTGTTTTTGAGAAACCTCTTGTATCTGATGAGCTTCTTTAAAATTGGTATTTTGAATTATTTATCTAGGATTTTGTGAATTTCTTTTAGACTGGAAACTGTTCCTGGAAAATTATTGCTTTCTATTCAAGGTGTCATATTTTCTTGCTTTTTCACTTTTCCTGGATCCTTACGTTGATATCTGTGCATCTGGTATAACAGTTGCTTCTTCCAATTTTTTGAGTTTGCTTTTGTAGGGGAGGAATTTTTTTTTTTCCCCTGAAGATTTATACATATTATTGGTTAGGTAGGGTTCTTTGCCCTTGAATTTGGATGCATGCAGTAGTGTAGTCTCTGCATGATTTCTTTGGCTATAAACATCAACAGTGATATCTGTGATTTCTTCAGTGGTTTTGGGTGTGATAATCAGTGGAGGCCGCAGTGAGTTTTAGCTGGGTACTAGAATGAGAGGTGGGCCAGTCTTCAAGCCCTAGTGTTGGAAGGTGTAGCGGGCTGAGCATACCTGTTCTTGAGTTCCAGAGTGGTGTGTGACGGCTTCAGTGTTAGTGAGGTCAGATGAGCCAATTCTTGGGCTTCCACATGGTTTGCTCAGATGGTAGTGGTGGGCTGCACATGTGGACATGTTCTTGGGCCCTTGGACAGTGCATGTGATGTGGGTAATGTCAGCAGCAGTGGTAAAACAACCTACTAGAACCCTAGCGATCCATGATGGTGGTGGCAGTGGATATGATAGGCTGAGTGGGCCAGTCCCCTCACCCACAGGTAGCTCAGGGAAGTGGTCGTTAGCCGTGGTAGTATCACCTGTTTAGGTCAACCCTACCTCAGACCCTGGGAGGAGTGCTAAGGTGCCAATAGTGTTGGACTGGGCTGGGTGATCTCCAGGTCCACTTGGAGACAGGACTAGGTTGGCAGATTGGTCTTCAGGCTCCCTGAAAATAAGCTCTGGCACTGGTTATGATAAGCAGGGGTAGGATTGTCCCCATACCACCAGCAGAACACTCGTGTGGAAGCAGCGGCAGCTGCATTGTAGGCCTGCCTCCAAGAAGGGCAGTACTCTGCTCAGTGGAGGCAATGAAGACAGACAGCTGTGGGGCATGTGTTTTCCTCACATCATGGTTGCACAACAGTCAGAGCAGCAACAGTGGGACTTGTCCTCAAGGTCCGTGACAGTGCCTGGCCTTCCCTATCCCTCCTCAGCTCAGTGGCAGCTGTGGTGACAACAACCCCAGAACAAAATGCAGACCTTCGTAGGCCTGACTCTAAGAATGGTGCCAGTGAGGAAAGAGAGAGACCCTTTCATATTGTTTTATATTGTCTTATACTCATTACCTGTTTTAAGAAAAAACAAGGAAGTAAAACCAAAGACAGGCAGCCCAGTGCCAGGCCCGAAACCCAGCCTGGGCCTGCCTGACCTAAACCCAGCAGTTAAAAATTAACTCATAACTTAGAAACCGATGTCATTCATAGGTTCCAGACATTGTATAGAAGAACATTGTGAAACTCCCTGTCCTGTTCTGTTTCACTCTGACCACCAGTGCATGCAGCCCCTGTCACGTAACCCCTGCTTTCTCAAATCAGTCAAGACCCTTCCATGTGAAATCTTTAGCATTTGAGCCCTTAAAAGGGACAGAAATTGTGCACTCGGGGAGCTCGGATTTTAAGGCAGTAGCTTGCCGATGCTCCGAGCTGAATAAAGCCCTTCCTTCTACAACTCGGTGTCTGAGAGGTTTTGTCTGCGGCTTGTACTGCTACACCAGCAGACTGTGGAAAGCAGTGTGAATTGTGTTTCTGGAGCAGTGCCTTGGCTTAGCCTCTAGGCAGCACCCTGTGTAAGTCTAAAGGTCTTTGAAAGCCAAAGGGCTTTCCTGCAGCTACGATTTTAGAAGTTTGTGGAAGGAAAGTGGAGCCGCAGGAGTCACTCACTTACCCTTTCCTCATGTCTGGCTGCTCCTCTCAGCTCTCAGCAGATCTCAGTCCAGCAGTGCAGGCTACCTCGCTTCTCGCTTCTCGCTTCTCTCTGTGCTTTCAGTGCTTTCTCTCACTTCTCTGTTGAATTCTAACATTCTCTTTTAGATGATCTATTCAATGTGTAACTCTCTACTTGATATTTTGGTTCCTCTCTATGAAAGAGGTACTTATTAGATGCATCTAGTCAACCATCTTCAGAAATTCGTATATTTTTATATGGAACTTTTGATATTTATTTTCTCCTGTGCTAAATTGCTATTTGTCAAATTTAACAAATATAAATTCAACATTTGCGATTTGTAGGCTAAAACTTGAAAAAATGTTAAGACAGCAGCTAAAGCAGATTAGAACAACCTGGATTTTTTAGAGGATTTATTCATGGCAATTTCTGTAAGTTGGTTAATATCCAGCTAACATTTTGTGACACATATTTTGTAACACATATCAATTCTTGTATCATAAAAAATACGGAGTTGTTTTGGTTTTTGCATGTGGAGATTTTAATTTCTAGATTTAAGGTAGATGTCTTTTCTAGGATAATTTGACCAATTTTCATTTTTCTATATGCCTTCCTGTTAAATTCTCCTGTTTAACCATGTAAAAGCTGGTATAGTAAGACAAGGATGTCACAAAACAAGGTCAATAGAAGCACAAATATAAATAGACATAAAAATATGCCCAAATAAAATTACACCGCATGCTTTTCAAAAGTAAAAGTTCCTTTTTCCATTTCATTGCATCATCTAACTGAAGAGAGCATGTATAATATACAAATCACATTTTTGACCCTTTGTTTTGATATTGTTGAACACTCAAATGAGAGACTTTAAACAGTTGCCATAGTTATTTCTTGTCAATTGGTGAAGAAAATGACGCACTTAATAGAGATTTTTTCTAACTTCTATGAACATGACACCATGGAGAGATAAAGCAGAATAGAGGAAAGTTACTATAATATATTTTTTTCAGAGGGCTCAGTGACTCTCTACAATGTAAAAAAGAGTATTCTTTAAATCTAGCTTAAATATAAGCAGTGAAAGAAAAAAGTGCTGTGTATTTTATGGTGACAAGAATGTGTTTGGAGTTGGGAATAATTAATTGCCTTTAAAAAACAGCAGGAGTTCACTTAGATAAATAACCAGCATTTACATGTACTTGTAAAAAATGTGAGATAAACTTAACAGCAACTGCTGATCTAAGAACAAAGACTATAATAATAGCTGTAAACAATCTTTATTTCAGTCAAACTATCGAAAAATACTTACTTCTCCACAAACAGAGGTAAAACAGCTCTTGGTTAAATATTAACTTCTGTGAAAATGGGTACATAAAGAACTTTGCAATAGCAAAATGTTTTGCTATATCTTCAAATATAAAATAGTAAAAGTTTGAAAATACTATTTCTCAGAGTAATGTATTAGTACAATATGGATATAACATGCTATATATATCTACATTTGAATAAATCTTTCTGCAAAGAGAAGGATTTCTGTGGGTCTGTGTTAAATTGGCAAATAGATCACTGGTAAGTTAAGATTTGGCTTCATTACCTCTCAAAACATTTCAGTATAATTTCAAAATATTTATATAATGTGCCAGGATTTAAATAGAATATTAGTTAAGAATAAATTCCAAAATGGATTCATGAAATGTATTTTTATTCTGCCTTGCTCCAATTTGGAAATGTATATATACTTTCAGGAATGACTCAAATCAGTTCACATTTATCCATTGGTAGTGCAATCAAAAGAAATTATTTGGCGTTAACTTAGTTTCAATTTTTATCAAGTTAATGTTTATCATCTCCCATTTTACTTTGAAGATAATAATCCAAATACATATCACTCTCTATTGATGTCCTAAGCAATTACGCATGTACTTTAACTATTTTGCTTTACAACAGTTATTTTGCTTTTATATTTCAATTTATAAAAAAAAAAAAATTGTCCCAGGAGTTTATAGAAATAATCAGGCTTTATATATCAAAGAAAAAAAAATAAACAAATATTTTCACCTTTCTCATTCTCTACCATTGCCTCCAAATTTTCTTCTAGAATGCAGTATAAAAATCCCCAAATTATTAACCTTGAAACAAACTAACAAACAAACAGGGGCAACTTTATCCAAGTACATTGAATGTGTCATTCAGATATATCATATTTTGAAGAGATAGTGCATGGCATTTTTTAAAGCATGAGATGAGTAATCCTAAAATTGTCACTTCTACTTTCTTTAAACATGAATCACATGACAATAAATCATAGACTTCTATTGTGTTAGACATCTGCAGTCTTAGTGTGTGCTAATACCCCTGAGCATAGTGTAGTGCATTTTAACTAATATTTTTTAAAAATTATAAGGTGCGGCCGGGCGCGGTGGCTCAAGCCTGTAATCCCAGCACTTTGGGAGGCCGAGACGGGCGGATCACGAGGTCAGGAGATCGAGACCATCCTGGCTAATATGGTGAAACCCCGTCTCTACTAAAAATACAAAAAACTAGCCGGGCGAGGTGGTGGGCGCCTGTAGTCCCAGCTACTCGGGAGGCTGAGGCAGGAGAATGGCGTAAACCCGGGAGGCGGAGCTTGCAGTGAGCTGAGATCCGGCCACTGAACTCCAGCCTGGGCGACAAAGCGAGACTCCGTCTCAAAAAAAAAAAAAAAAAAAAAAAATTATAAGGTGCACAATATATACTAAAATTTATATGGCCTATTAATTGTACCAATTATTAACAAAAACATTGACTCAAGCGCATAATCCTGAGTAAACATATCTGAGTCAAAATCAAGCCAAAGATAAATTAAAATCCTTGTTTTTCAAGGTGTATTTTGAATAAAGAGTGAGTACATCTAGCTTTCTGCCTGCTGGCTGGAAGTTTTCATGATTGTCTAGATTCACATTACCAGTTCCCTTTGCTCATTATTCCCCCTTGGCTAATCATCTCTTTCCTTCATTTGTACTAATTAGGATACATTTTGTTTGGCACATTAGCTTGAATTGTGTCACCAAGGTAAAACAACTTTAATAAAGCCTAGCTCTGCAACATTACTACTAAGGTCATTATCAATCAGAAATGTACCTTCAAAAATGAATTTAAATAAGGTGTAATCAAATGATGTACAAAGACACATATTTTAACTTTTTGGAAATTAACTTCATTCTTATATATTTTCTTTGCCTCTTTTAAGTATTTTCTATGAAACTTGTGATGTCAATTTTTATTTCACAGATGTGTAAAAGTTTTATGCTTTTAAAAGTTTAATCATCTTTTCTCACTGTCTTTTATATTTCCTATTAGATACTATTGGTCCTGTGGTCATCAGAAATTATAATAGAATTGGATAAGATTGCTGCCATTTGGTGCCCAGATTGCTCCAAAAAATTGTAGGAGACTGCCATGCAATGAGTTGACTTGTTCTACAATTTTGCAAACTGATCACGCTGATGAATTTGTGACCATATGTAGAGGCTCCCCTGAATGAGCAAACAGAGAATTTTGCCTCAAGCAAAGAAGTTGAAACTTACTAAGTATGTATCCTTCGCCTGAAGTAGTTGTTTTAATAATTCCAGAGAGTAAGAAAAGATTCCAATTCCACTTTATGTTTCTATCAAGATGTTATCCTTGTCCCGAGAGACTTCTGTCCAACTATTGTTGGGAAGTGGCCATTTAGTAAGAACAGATGGTGACAACAGGCACAAGAGAATATGGACAACTTCCAGGTCTCAGAGAAATAGAATAATGATCTTAGCTTTGAAAACAACTTAAATCCTACAAGGGAGGTAAAGCATATATAATAGATCCAGGAACAATGAAAAGACAACCATAGATCATGACCCAGTTATAGGTTTCTTGCCATCTCCTAATAGGAAAACTCTCAGAGTTAAAGAGCTGCTGCAAGAAAAGTCCAATGATAAGATTCACATCAGAAGCATGTAAAGTGATTTTGTGGATAAAACTAGATTAGTAAATTAAGAAAATCATGATGGCTCTATTAAAGTAGAATAATTATTGCAGTGAAATATAGGTAAAAATGCACAGCTTAGTAACCTTAAAGGGTAGTGTTTTATTAAATGAAAATATATTAATCCATAACTCACATTTCTTAATATATAACAAGCAAATAGTCCTCAAAGAATTTCAAAAAGGAAGAGATTGAATGTAATATGTTTTCAAATCTCATTATATATAGAAATTAGATAATCTTGTGTTTATCAATTCATAAGTCATTTTGTATCATATGGTGAACAATAAGGATTTCAAGCTTAGATTCTTTAAATGCCAACAATCAGCAGAAAGCAGGTGATCTGTTTATATTTGTTTGATTTTACTACTGAACATACAAAGTCAATACCTAGAGGTGGGTGAAACAAAACACAAGTGCATGATTTACACAGTATGAAATAAATAGAATAGAATAGTATCTTGCTAACCTCACCCTCATAGTGGATAGAACAGATAACTCAATACATACATATATCTTATTAAAAATATATATATATATATTTAATAATTGTGCCCCAGAAATGTAATTGTACTACTGGAATAAGTTTTTGGACATTCTGTAGATCAGTATTCTAATGTTTTTATTCTAGGCTTCATCTTTATTTAATAATATTAATAAGACATAATATAATTCACTTTTTTCTTTTTTAATTGTAATTTAACCTGGAGCCTGAAATTTCTAAACACCTTCTCAAGCTTGCTAAGTGTCACCCTATATGATCCATTCTGTCATTTCAATGTGCCAAAAACTTTTTGAGATTCTAATCCAGTCATCTAAAATACCTATTATTCCAGGTCTCTGCTGGTATCCTAAAAATGGGTTCCAAAATGATACAAGTTACTGACTGCATTTGATGGGAGAACTGTGGAGGCTAAATGGTCAAATATTATCATAAATTTATCTCTAGTTTGAAATTAACACATAATTTCATATATATTTCCAAGATCATTTTATGTATGACATGAGAATTATGTAAGTTGATATAAGATACTACGTTCCAATTGCATAAACTAAAATATAGCAAACATTTTCTCAATTCATTTAGACTCATTCCACTTTGTTAGTGCTGAAGCCTTTCCTCTTGCCTGCAATAGCTTGTGGTGAAAGCCAGCAATCAGCAGATCACCCAGCCATCCACCTGTTACCCTGGCGTCAGGGAATGTACACTGAGGTAATTTAGCTTCTCTTGCGCTCAAAGCCTTTTTTCTGCTACACAGCGTAGCCAGGGCACATGGTCAGGTAATTCCCAACTGTAACCTCTGCAGTGTGAGGTTCCATGGTGTAATGGTGAGCACTCTGGACTCTGAATCCACCAACTCTAACCTCCACTTCAAGGCGCTAAATGCCTAGAATGGATCTGAAAAGTATAATGTTCTCCCCACACTGCCATCTTAGGACAAAGCAAGAGAGTCCATGGCCAGTTGTCCAAACATGTAGTTGACTATTATGAGGTGCTAATCCTGCTCACAGGCTGCCACCTTGCTTCATCCTATCACATTCCTCTTGTCTGCCTCGCAAAAGATTCAAATATAGAAAAACTGACAGCTGAAAGAGATCAGGACAGAAGTATAAGATGGTAATTGTATGTGAGAGAAAAAGCTGCAGGACTTTGTTGGCAAAAAGAAACCAAATAATTGTAGCGAGGTCATGTGAGAAGGTTGTTGAAAAATTTTCCCTAAATCTTCACAGGGTCCAGGGTATATACACATCTTGTTGTTGTTCATAAAATATCTTCTGAGATTATTTTTTGCTTTTTTGTTTTTGGTGTTTTTGGTGATCTACTCCTTTCCAATTTCACCAGTAACTGGAAGGCTGAAACATCATGGAGCTGTTTGAAATAATCGTATCTTGGCTGTTGTTTGAAAGGACCTTTCACACACAATATAACATTGAAGGTCATATTTTATTTCCTCATATGATCTTATAACATGTGAAATAATAATTATAAAAAACACCTGGCTCATTAGCAGGCACTAGGGAGTGATTAATATTTATATTTTCTTTGGTACCATTATTATTACAGACTCATGCTGACAGACTTTTGATGCTACAAACTTCTGTAGGAACATCAGTTAAGGTACTCAAATTTCAGAGAGTCCCTTCTATTTCCTCACACTCAATATTAAACATAGGCATCTTAATCTATGAAGGAAATTGAACCAAAGCTGACATAGAGATTTTATAACTCTATCATTCATATACTCTGCAATACTCTGTGCACTTATTTAAAAATAAACAAAAGGTGAAGATATGGTCATATGGCCATTGGTTGAAGGAAAGTATTATTCTGATGTGAAACAATGCTGCACAAATAGTTACTGAAATAAATGCTATATAGGAGGGGTATGTACAAGGGGTTAGGGAAGTATATTATGAGTAGTTAATGAAATATGGGGGTATGGGGAAGAAAATACACATATCTTGGGGGAAGATAATATCTAAAATATGGCTTAAAAGTTGATTAGTGCATAATAGCTTTTGGAAGGTTAGGGAACACATATTCATGTTCTTTTTAAATAACATATAATTACATCATTGAACCAGCTCTTTTCTACAGCTATTTTTGATCAAACTATTCTAAAAGCATGTAAAAATGTTTCAAAGGATATTCATATATTCTGAAAACTAAATGTTTTTAAACATTAGAAAAAATAAGCAAATTAGACTTGTTTTCTGGAAAGAAAATCCAAGAGACAATTATACAAGTTTCCAGGAGTCTTCTACCTTTATTCTTTCAATTTTGTGAAACAATATAGAGTGAAAACTTCCATCTTCCAGCTCTGCTTTTAGAAGAATGGGATTTGGTCAGATATGATGAGCTGAATTCTAACAATTTTCCTCAAATGTCTGACCCCTAATCTAGGTACAATTATAAATAAACTTTGCAGAGATAGTAAAGATTATCAATTAGCAGACTTTAAAATTGGGACATTACCTTGGATTATCCAAGTAGGTACAACATATTCACATAATCCCAAAAGCAGCAGAAAAATGTGGGAAGGAAGAAGCTTAAGAAGTTGGACAAATTTGAAGCATGAGAATGAATCATCAGCATTCGTTGCTTTCAAGATGGAGAAAGAATTGCAGCTTATCTCCAGAAGCTAGGAAGGATCCCTGGCCAATCAGGAAAAATATCAGGAACTCAGTCCAAAAGTCCTATTTAACTAACTTCTGCCCAGACCTCAGTGAGCTTGGAAGTACATTCCTCCATTCAGCCTACAAAAAGGAATACAGCCTGCTAAACCCTTCATTTCAAGCTTACGCATCTCTGTCAGAGAAAAAAGTGGGCTACACTGTGCTCAGACTTCTAATCCACAAAAACTGGGAAATCCAGTAGGTGCTATTTTACCTCATTAAATTTGTGAGAATTTGTTAAAGCAGCAATAGAAATGTAATCCACCGACAATAGCAAACTTTCCCCCGTCCTCTGTATTCTCCCACATTTTTTGACTTAATTATTTCCTATTTACTTGAATAATTAGGTTCCAGTAAAAGTGAGGAGCCGCTATCCTAGACACCTAACAGTGAGAGAACAGTCAACAGCATGGGCTGTATTATCTTGCAATTTCTTCTTTCTATCTTCTTGAAGCCATGACAATTACTTTTTATTTGAGGGCGAATAAAGTTAAAGTTTAATACGTAATTTTGTTGTGAGAATATTAGCTCCAACTTACTTTGTTCTCAGAAATAATAATAAAGTATCATTCAAAAGGAGAGTATTAGTACCCTTCCTAGGATATTAAAGGCTTTCCAGCAAGGGTCCTAAGCTTTTATATTTGTTTTTTTAGATGGAAAATGTTGCCAATGCAGGAACTAGATTTAAAGAATATAGACTTGAAGAATAATTTTAGAGTGTTTTTTTGACAAAGTGTGGATAAGATACAAGTACTTGAAACAAACAAAAATATGACTAAAGCAACCAAAAGCATATAGTTTCATAAATTCAAAAAGAGCAAAACATTTCAAGGAGTTGTGAAAACAGTCCTAAATGTGGCTCCTGAATGTTAATATAAGAAGCTGGATTTGATAAACAGGAGCACATTAGTTTTCTTAATTAGATTAAATTTTGCTGGTAAAAATCAGATGAAAGTGTATTGAGAAATGAGTACAAAAAAAAGTGTTCATGAGAAGTTTATGTGATAAATGGACAAGTGATAGAAGTTAATATTAATAGATGAAGTGGATTAATACATAATGGAATAAATTATTTAGAATGAAAAACCCTTTCTCTTGTTCATAACTGAGAAGAATTCCTCAATGAAAGAGATATTTTAAAGATGGAGAAAAAGAGAAATAAAAGCTAAAATAATAAACATAAGTGATTATAACAATGTAATCAGTCTCTTGGAGTTTAAGAGAATAGCTGCCACAACTGGTAGCTGCCACAACTGGTAGCTGCCACAACTGGTAGTAAGGCAGTATGGGTGTGTGGAGGAAATGAAAGACCTGGTGGTCAACAGTGAGCCTCACAGGGCTGTAGAGGGAATGCAGATTAGATGAGGACATGGCAGGGCACAAGTGAGATGCCTGTGAGCCTGCAGGTAGTAGTAGGGCACCGACATGGGTGTGAGGATGTCCTTCAGAAGATTTCCCATTTTATCAACTTAAGCATTGATTTCTATTCCTCTAAGCCCAAGAGGCTGGATTTTGAAAGAGAAACAGGACTTGAGCATCATTGCATAGTATTGGTACATGCCCTAAGGGCATGCCAAGTTCTTACTCTCATGCTAAGTTTATCTCTGCCCATGAGGAAATTGCCTTTCAAATCTTCAGTGTCTTTAAGATATTTTAAAAGCTATTTCAGTGGAAATATTGACCAGTTTAACTTTCAACTGCTATTACTGAAAACCAGTACAGATATAAGTTCACATTTGACTCTTTGGCCAGGTGTGGTGGCTCACACCTGTAATCCCAGCACTTTGGGAGGCTGAGGCAGGCGGATCACAAGGTCAGGGGATTGAGACCATCCTGGCTAACATGATGAAACCCTGTCTCTACTAAAAATACAAAAAAATTAGCCAGGCGTGGTGGCAGGCACCTGTAATCCCAGCTACTTGGGAGGCTGAGGCAGGAGAATGGTGTAAACCTGGGAGTTGGCGCTTTCAGTGAGCAGAGATCGTGCCACTGCACTCCAGTCTGGGTGAAAGAGAGTGAGACTCTGTTAAAAAAAAAAAAAAAAAAAAAAAAAAAAAAAAAAAAAAAGAAAGAAAGAAGGAAGGAAGGAAGAAATTTGACTCTATATATCTTTGTTTGTTCATTCTGGGCTACTATAACAAAATCCCACAGACTGGGTAAATTATAAATAGCATAAATTTCTTTCTGATAGTTCTAGAGGCTGGGAAGTCCAAGATCATGGTACTGGCAGGTTCTTTGCTGAGGGGCCCAGTCTTACTTTCAAGATTGTTGCTGAGGATACTCACATGGTGGAAGGGGGCAAAAAGGGTTAAAATCGGTGTCCTCACGTGGCTTAAGATATGGAAGGGCAAAAGGCCTAGAGTGCTCTTTTCAACTTCCTATATAAGGCCACACATCTCATTCAAGATGGCTCCTCTCTTATGATTTAATTGCCTCCTAAAAGTACTACCCCTTAACATTATTATATTGGTGATCAAGCTTTGACATTAAGACCATAGCAATCCCTAAGACTTATATATTCAAATTTGCAGAAAATTCCTTTGTGCCTTTGCACTTAGATTACCTCATTTTAGTAACAGCATACTATCAAATAAATAGTATAAGTTCTTTTAACATTATACTTTGTAACATTTATATGTATGGCATGACCAAAGCTCTTTCTGGCCATTATAAATTTTAGAATGATACAATTTTTTTTTTTTTTTTTTTTTTTTGCCTAAAGTTCCCAATAGTTTTTCTCAGTCAAGTATTAATATTCATTGTTTGGGAAATAGTGAACTTCACAATTATTTCTCTCTTTCTGCTGAAAGGAACAATCAATAAGGCAAGCTAAGAACTTGCTTAACATAAAAAGGTGTTAAAAACCTATAAATAATCTCTTAATATGATTTATCATTCCGTTTTTGCTTTTTCAGGCTGTGGACTTGAGTCTATAGGTCTTCATCTTGGCTTTGCAATTTGATTCTACTTTCTCTTAGAGTTGCCTTTTTGAATATTCCTGGTGCAAACCAAAATTTATCTCTCTGTTTATTACTCTGTGTTGTTAACTTTACAAACACACTTAATTGCTCCCTTTCTGATGTGTTTGTGCCAAGGACATACCTGACTAATTAATCCATTTATAATATGTCAGAAATAAACAAAAACTCATTTTCCAGTGTCATCCAGATTGCTAATTTTAATTAATTAACTCTTAACTTATTTAATTTTAAATTAGTTTATTTAATTTTTTCAGTATTATCCATATTATTAATTTTCAACATCCATCTTCATATGGTTAAGAGGTTTTTTCCTAGTTCTAACATTTAATAGCTTTGACTTTAGCAAGTTACTTAGCATTTTTTTGCCTTTTGCTTCATTTGTAATAGAATGACATCAATGCTTATCTCACAATCTTCTTTTAAAAATTAAATACTTAATTCCTACAAATTGAAGGGATCAATAGCTGTACACAGTAAACATTGAAATGCTAGCTGTTGTGATTATGATTTTAGTGTGAATTTACTATAAATAATCTTATTTTATTATATATTGAATACATGCCAAATAATATAACTTTATAAATTTGCATTCCTCATCCATTATATTACTATCTTCATTAATTCTATGATTAAATATACATGCTCCACATTTCCTTCAAAATACCTTACAAAACAATAGTATATCCTATGCTTATTAGTTATTAAATATGAATGAATAATTTCAGTTCAGTTCTGGTAAAGATGGCGAACTGCTAGTTTTCCCTTATTTTTATTTTAGAACTTTTATTGTCTCATTAAATACCACAAATATTTTTCTAGATATTGATCTTAACAAAAATCTTTTTAAAATCTAGGTTAAAGCAGTTGATCCATGTAGGAAGAACACATTGGTTAACTCAATTTCATGAAGTAGTATGAATCTTTCTATACAGAATTCTCAGTAGAGTCAGTTTTGCTGACCAGGTTGACAAAGCTTATGACACATCAAACAAATACAGGCATACATAATGTTGTAATTTTGTAAACACAAACTAATCTTGAAAGCAGTATTTTTCTTTGACCAAAAGCTTTCTTAAAAATGGTTTAAAGCAACAAAAAATAATTAGGGGTTTTATTTTTCAAAAGCAATTATTGTTTGTAAAGAAATCACTGCTTATTAAATTAATCTAAAACATTATTATAGGAGTTTTACTCTGCTGGTTTTAAAGAAAGCTTTAGTAATTTAATAAACAATTTGAAACAACAAGCACAAGTTACCGTTTATCAATGGTACTGTATTTGTATAAACTGTACAACAAACTGCAGTCTTACTGAGAGTTTATAATTTAATAATTATGTTAAGAAACAACTTAAAAGAAATTCAACATTTATCATTCTGTAGCCTTAGCGTTTACAAGTATATAAAATAAAACTCACTGGCAGCTATTTCTTTTTCTATAAAATACTACAAAAGAGAAATGCTTATGAATAAATTTTGGCACGGTATGGTTAATTTTCAAAATGTTAAAGAATATTCAACCTTTTTAAATTATAAAATTCAAATTATATATTTTTAAACGTATTGTCCACAGGGTTAAGATTTGTAGTGCAGTACAAATATTTCATACTTTCAACAAATTACTAAACAAACATTTTGAAATGGGAAAACACAGACTGCATTCATTAAATGATATATAATTTAACAGAACAACCATTAAAAATATCCAGAAATCATGAGAAAACTTGCACTTACTAAAAACAAAACAACCAACAACCACAGGGTACTGAAACATATTTTGGAAATATCAATCAAACTTGTAAGAGTTCAACACAATTCTATTTTCAAGATAACTCAGAGTTACATTGAGGAATTCAGAGAAGTATTTTAAGTGTCTCAAACAGTAAAGAGATCATTTGCTACTTTAAAGTAACCGCAACAATTATACAACATTGTGAAAAACTGCAATTTTAAAAGAATTATTTTCTTTAAAAAAAGCAAATTACTACAGAAGTTATTGAGTAACAGAAACAAATTTCAAAATAAATTCTGCATCTGTAAAATCTTACTTCATCCTCTGATTTTATGGCAACAAACAATAAAATCATAGCTTCTAAATCTCAACATTTAATTTTCACATCACCTTGCTGAAATGGAAACAAGTTATAGCTTTCCATCAGTAGAAGTGTTCTATATAGGGAGACAGCATTTTAAAAAATAAACAACTAAATTTTTCATATTATTCTATATCATCAAAAATTTTAACTTCAGGAGATAAACAAAATAGTTAGTTTTTGGTTTTGCTAAAATTGCTTTTAGGGAGTTAGCTAAAACTGCTTTGCCAAAGCCTATGTCGAGAAAAGTATTTCCTAAGTTTTCTTATAGGACTTCTATAGTTTGAGTTCCTATATTTAAATCTTTAATCCATCTTGAGTTAATTTTTGAATGTGATGAAAGGAAAGGGTCTAGTTGCAGCAACATAGATGTATCTGGAAGCCATGATACTAAGTTAATTAATGCAGGAACGACAACAACAACAAAATATTACGTGTTCTCACTTTATAAGTGGGAGTAAACATTGAGTACACATGGACATAAACAGGGGAACAAGAGACACTAGGGACTACTAGAGGGGAAGGGAGGAGAGTATGGTTTGAAAAACTACAGATTGAGTACTATCCTCACTAGCTGGGTGTAATATACATACATAACAATCCTACACAAGTACCCCCTGTATCTGACATAAAAGCTGAAGCATTTTTACAAAGTGGAATTTTATTAATATTAGTAAGAAGTGACTGTTGTATGCAGTTTCTCATTCAACATCTAGATTTATATAAAGCAATTTTCCTATCAGTTCAATTAGTAATCCTGTTAAATTTTTATTTTAAGTTTTCTTCACATCTTATCCAAGGTCACACATATTTCATTGTTTAAAGCATATAAAAGCTAAACTAAGCGATGTGAAGCATATTACTCAACCATTAGGTAACCGATAGTAATTTAAAATAATTGTTGTTTACAATAAAGGCTGTCATATACATTTTGCCAATAAAGCTGAACTTATTACATTTGAATTGTATATATGTATTATTATTTACAGATCAAAACTAATGATCAGAATGTTTGTTGGTTTTCGTAAAAATTTAATATAGAAAGTGCTCTTTTAAAGGCTCAGCATTGGAAGTCATTCTACATTTGACAATACCATATTTCCGTGTGCGTGTGTGTGTGTGTACATGTATTGTAGCCTAGAAAAAAAAACTTAAATCAAAATATGGTTATAGTAAAAACTGCTTTAAAAAAGTGGAAAGTAGTTTAATTGACAAGAACATAGACTTGAATATGAATATGTATTAAATAAAAGCAGAGGAAATTATTTTTATCTCTGAAAATTTTAAATTACATTTTTGAATACTTTCATAATATAAAACTAATTCCTTTGCAAGAATATCTGAAAATTAAAACTTCATTCTTTTTTTCTATTAATGGAAATAATTTGACTATGAAATCAGATTCCCAAATGTTGAATTTATTCATGGCTTCTTATCTCATAAACTGTTAAATGAAATAAAAAATATGTAGTCACAAGTATTGTTTAATCTTCCTATCTCATGTTAAATTAAAAAAAAACACATTATTTTAATTATTTTAATCCAATTCTATTTCCCAGTTTCCCTCTACTGAATCACTTCCTTTTGCACTACTTACTGTTTCTCCACAATTTTTGAGTTGTTTTCCCTTGAAAAAATCATTCAGTTTAGTATTGTTGTCAACAGTGTATAATATGACAGTTTATACTTCTTAAAACACATGAAGAATCAAACTATATAATTGTAACATTAATTATGAAAAAAGGAAGGAAAATATCTTCTTATGTATCTTCTCTACTTCATCCACCTATCAACCTCTTTCATAAATGCAACTTCTCAATATTGTTCTATGTATTACTGCCTGGGAATACCAAGGTCAGAGTTTACCTTGATTGCTCTAGGAAAAAAAATATATTTTCTAGAATTCCAAAAGCCACAAAAAAATACTGCGTAAGAAGAAAACGGGGACTGTGTTTTTAAATTAAATCTGGCTTAAAATTAAAGAAAATATATTCTTTCTTGAAATCACTATAAATTAAAAACTAAATAAATATACCAAGACGATAAATCACATATGCATAAAAATTTGTTTATATTAATAGGAAGTATCAAAATGTTAAAAAGGCATAAATTACTATGTTCATAGTTATAGAACTATGTTTGTAGTTATAGAACTATCACAACTTACTGTGGTACTCTAGAAGACAGGGGTTTTAGAGAATGACTACTAGAAAAAGAGAGTTGTGAGTAATAAACCACAGTCTTCTGGTCAAATACAGAAAGATGAAAGGCACAAATCAACCACATTATTTTTGCTTGCACACATTTCTATAGAGTGCACTAATTAGTGGTTAAATTTATAATTAGTTTATATATTACAAAATATAAAGATAGAATTTGTAAAGATAAGTAAACAAATAATAAAAACAAATCCACGGCATTATGGTGAAGGCAGAAAACAGATCTAAATAAACTCAGAAACACATTCCTCACTTATATGATTTCGTATTATAAAAATGTCAAGTTTTTGTCAAATTAATATAATTATAATATTATGTTTGCACAACATTTTAAGAAGTTATGTTAAAAACTGGTCCCAATAATTTTATAGTTCATATAAAAGCACATTGCAATTTCCAAGAAATATAGCATTAAAAAATGAAGAAAATGTTCAATGTTCATTAACATATACTATGAGAGAACCCTAATAAATATCAACAATTATATGTTGATATTCAATTAAATTTAAATTGAATTATGATGTTTTATTTTAAAATGTTTTAGAATAATTGAGTATATATTGCTTATAAAACAGAACTTAATTTTACAATCCCTAAAGTAAATTTCAAATTGATTAGCAAGTTAAATGTAAAACAAATGGACAAGAATTTTATTTATTTATTTATTTTTATTATACTTTAAGTTCTAGGGTACATGTGCACAACGTGCAGGTTTGTTACATATGTATACTTGTGCCATGTTGGTGTGCTGCACCCATCAACTCATCAGCACCCATCAACTCGTCATTTACATCAGGTACAACTCCGAGTGCTATCCCTCCCCCCTCCCCCCTCCCCATAATAGTCCCCAGTGTGTGATGTTCCCCTTCCAGAGTCCAAGTGATCTCATTGATCAATTCCCAACTATGAGTGAGAACATGCGGTGTTTGATTTTCTGTTCTTGAGATAATTTGCTGAGAATGATGGTTTCCAGCTGCATCCATGTCCTTACAAAGAACACGAACTCATCTTTTTTTATGGCTGCATAGTATTCCATGGTGTATATGTGCCACATTTTCTTAATCCAGTCTGTCACTGATGGACATTTGGGTTGATTCCAAGTCTTCACTTTTGTGAATAGTGTCGCAGTAAACATACATGTGCATATGTCTTTAGAGCAGCATGATTTATAATCCTTTGGATATATACCCAGTAATGCGATGGCTGGGTCAAATGGTATTTCTAGTTCTAGATCCTTGAGGAATCGCCATACTGTTTTCCATAATGGTTGAACTAGTTTACAATCCCACCAACAGTGTAAAAGTGTTCCTATTTCTCCACATCCTCTCCAGCACCTGTTGTTTTCTGACTTTTTAATGATTGCCATTCTAACTGGCATGAGATGGTATCTCATTGTGGTTTTGATTTGCATTTCTCTGATGGCCAGTGATGACGAGCATTTTTTCATGTGTCTGTTGGCTGTATGCATGTCTTCTTTTGAGAAATGTCTGTTCATATCCTTTGCCCACTTTTTGATGGGGTTGTTTGTTTTTTTCTCATAAATTTGTTTGAGTTCTTTGTAGGTTCTGGATATTAGCCCTTTATCAGATGAGTAGATTGCAAAAATTTTCTTCCATTCTGTAGGTTGCCTGTTCACTCTGACACTAGTTTCTTTTGCTGTGCAGAAGCTCTTTAGTTTAATTAGATCCCATTTGTCAATTTTGGCTTCTGTTGCCATTGCTTTTGGTGTTTTAGACATGAAGACTTGCCCATGCCTGTGTCCTGATTGGTATCTAATAGGTTTTCTTCTAGGGTTTTTATGGTTTTAGGTCTAACATTTAAGTCTCTAATCCATCTTGAATTAATTTTTGTATAAGGAGTAAGGAAAGGATCCAGTTTCAGCTTTCTACTTATGGCTAGCCAATTTTCCCAGCACCATTTATTAAACAGGGAATCCTTTCCCCATTTCTTGTTTTTGTCAGGTTTTTCAAAGATCAGATGGCTGTAGATGTGTGGTATTATTTCTGAGGGCTCTGTTATGTTCCATTGGTCTATATCTCTGTATTGGTACCAGTACCATGCTGTTTTGGTTACTGTAGCCTTGTAGTATAGTTTGAAGTCAGTATAGCGTGATGCCTCCAGCTTTGTTCTTTTGACTTAGGATTGTCTTGGCAATGCAGGCTCTTTTTTGGTTCCATATGAACTTTAAAGCAGTGTTTTCCAATTCTGTGAAGAAACTCATTGGCAGCTTGATGGGAATGGCATTGAATCTATAAATTATCTTGGGCAGTATGGCCATTTTCACAATATTGATTCTTCCTATCCATGAGCACGGTATGTTCTTCCATTTGTTTGTGTCCTCTTTTATTTCACTGAGCAGTGGTTTGTAGTTCTCCTTGAAGAGGTCCTTTACATCCCTTGTAAGTTGGATTCCTAGGTATTTTATTCTCTTTGAAGCAATTGTGAATGGAAGTTCATTCCTGATTTGGCTCTCTGTATGTCTGTTACTGGTGTATAAGAATGCTTGTGATTTTTGCACATTAATTTTGTATCCTGAGACTTTACTGAAGTTTCTTATCAGCTTAAGGAGATTTTGGGCTGAGATGATGGAGTTTTCTAAATATACAATCATGTCATCTGCAAACAGGGACAATTTGACTTCTTCTTTTCCTAACTGAATACCCTTTATTTCTTTCTCTTGCCTGATTGCCCTAGTCAGAGCTTCCAACACTATGTTGAATAGGAGTGGTGAGAGAGGACATCCCTGTCTTGTGCCAGTTTTCAAAGGGAATGCTTCCAGTTTTTGCCCATTCGGTATGATATTGGCTGTGAGTTTGTCATAAGTAGCTCTTATTGTTTTGTGATACGTTCCATCAATACCGAATTTATTGAGAGTTTTTAGCATGAAGGGCTGTTGAATTTTGTCAAAAGCCTTTTCTGCATCTATTCAGATAATCATGTGGTTTTTGTCTTTGCTTCTGGTTATATGCTGGTTTACGTTTATTGATTTGTGTCTGTTGAACCAGCCTTGCATCCCAGGGATGAAGCCCACTTGATCATGGTGGATAAGATTTTCGATGTGCTGTTGGATTCCGTTTGCCAGTATTTTATTGAGGATTTTTACGTTGATGTTCATCAGGGATATTGGTCTAAAATTCTCTTTTTTTTGTTGTGTCACTGCCAGGCTTTGGTATTAGGATGATGTTGGCCTCATAAAATGAGTTAGGGAGGATCCCTCTTTTTCTATTGATTGGAATAGTTTCAGAAGGAATGGTACCAGGTCCTCCTTGTACCTCCGGTAGAATTCAGCTGTGAATCTGTCTGGTCCTGGACTTTTTTTGGTTGGTAGGCTATTAATTATTGCCTCAATTTCAGAGCCTACTATTGGTCTATTCAGGGATTCAACTTCTTCCTGGTTTAGTCTTGGGAGAGTGTAAGTGTCCAGGAAATTATCCATTTCTTCTAGATTTTCTAGTTTATTTGCGTAGAGGTGTTTATAGTATTCTCTGATAGTAGTTTATATTTCTGTGGGGTCGGTGGTGATCGGACAAGCATTTTATTTCTTCAAAATTAAGTATGGGAACTCTATGAAAACAAGAGAAATAGGTTACATACTGATTTTAAATGAATGATAAATTTTGTATAAAAGAAAGACCACATAAATGAAAACAAAAATAACTCTGAGATAGGAGAAAATATGTAAAACATATAAGTCTGAAGTTGGATTGCTATGCCAATAAAGTTACATACCAACATATAGTATAATGTTGAATTTGAAAGAGTCAGTTCAAGGATAGATTGCATAGGTTTATGAATTAATTTATAATTTTTGTGATACAATATATGAAATTTAGTTGGCCCATCAGGTTTCTCATTTAAGAATGATGGTAAAAATTCAATTATACACAGCTAGCTTACAGCTTTATTTATAATTATATAAATGAGCATTATGTATGACACATAGTAAATATTCAATAAATGTTAACAATATTACCTGTAAGTATCAATACTGTCTAGACTCTTTACAAGTCATTACAATAAGAAAGAAAACTTGGAATCATGAGTAAAAGGCATATAAGCAATCCTGAAAAAAGGTCACAGTATTCACAACATTGTCATTAATTAAATAGACAAAATTAAAGGGTGAAATTTCTACATTTTTGGATTCTGAATGTATCTCTTTATCATATGATTTCCAAAGACTTTTACTAGGCATTCATGCTCATCCAACTCGACTTTATATAATTAAATATGTCACCGTAAAAGGTATATTTAAAATTTTTTATTGCAATATGAATTGATTAAAAAAAAGATGATATACAATAAAGTAAACAGGAGTGGGGGAGAGAGAGAAACAAAATCCAAAAACAACTTGAATGGGTACCATTAGAGAAATGGTTAGAATAATTACATTATATTCATATGTGACTCATTATAATGTTCGGCCATGTGACTTTGACCAAAGGAATTTGACTAATGTTACCTATGCCTTGTCTAAGGAATGCTTTACATTCTGTTGTTTGATTTCACTCAACATCTTTCAATCTGCCTTTTGCTATGTGTACAACATATTTTAGGGGCTTATCTTTCAGCCTTGATCATGGAATGAGAACATACATGGAGCAGACATGCAAGTGACTAGCAGTCTGAAGCAGAGCTGCAATTGACAGTAGCTTTAGTATAAAATGAGTCGGAAATATACCATTTTGTTGATTTAATATACAGACCTTCAATAGTTATTTGTTATTACTGCAAAACCTAATTAATAATTCTACAATAAAATATTATAAGGATATTAAAATAATTAGATATGGCCATGTAGTAACATGCAAAAAAAGCCAGAGATGCAGGTGCACATGTGTTTATAATATGCAACTTACAGAGTATTTTCTAATTTTAACTTGTTCTCTTAAAAGTTGTTAAATGTATTTGTATGTATACATGTGTTATATTTGTGTAAGCATAAATAAATATATGTAAAGTAAAAAAAAAAAAAAACAACAAACTTTAATTTTGGTTGCCATGAATAAAGGGAAAGGAGATGTAATGGTGAGGGTTGGTTAGAAAAACTTGATTAGGGTGATACTATTAATTTTTCAATAAAGTATTTTATCAAAACTAGCCTCTGTTTCTTCCATGATTAATTATAATAACTAAATAATGTCAACATGCAATGAACATTCAATATAAAGATATTTTATACCATTTTATGTATTTTAAAAAATTGAAAATATTATAAAAGTATAAAAAAATTATAGATGCTAACTTCAATTAAAATTGAAATGGCTCTTAATGACTAAAATAATCTAAAACTCAGACAGTTTAAAGCAAATCTTTACTGAAAGCTGGGAAATGATTCAAGCTCTCTCAAACTTTCGTTTTCACATGAATGATGCAGGGAACAGAAAAAATATTCTGCTCCCATAGACGTACAAAACAACATGTGGCAGAACTGCACAAATAAATCTAGAAGACCTTCTATTGTTACTCTTGAACAAATCACTCTGTGTATACTGAGATTTCTTTATCTGAGTGAAGTACAGGAAGAAGAGATGACATCGACTACGTGACAATACTGAGGATTCAGACTAAAGGTTTTTTTTTTTTTTTTTTTTTTTTTTTCTTGAACTATACTAATCCAATGAAAAGGGGGAAATGAGGGAAGATGGCCCATCTGGAATGAAGAATATAATGGATGGGGTCGTTAATAAGCAGGATAACAAATTAAAACAGATGAAGTTTCAGTCTGCATCTGGTCTCCTCCGAACAAATACACATTAATTATTTTGAAAGGTACTTATGTATTTAACTTGTAAACAATAAGAGAAAACCTAGCGTATTTACTTAATTTTGAGGTGAAGGTAAGAATTAAAGACATATTTGTTCTTGAACAGATGGGAAAGCATCCAACAGCACATTTGACGTCAAAAAACTGTGGGGCCAGTTCTACAAAGTTTTGAGAGAGAACAAATGTGAAACTTGACATTGTTGTCCAGTCAAATTGTCATTCAAATAAAATAAGAAAAATAAGAAAATAAAAATAAAATAAGAAAATAAAAAATAAGAAAGCAACTAAGAGAAATTTTAAATTTTGTAAGAATTTAGGAAATATATAGGCCTTGAATCCAGGTTAATAATAACATAATTACTGGCCGAGTGCAGTGGCCATGCCTGCAATCCCAACACTTTGGGAGGCCAAGACAGGTGAATAACCTGAGGTCAGGAGTTTGAAACCAGTCTGGCCAACATGACGAAACCCCATCTCTACTAAAAATACAAATATTAGCTAGGCATGGTGGCACGCACCGGTAATCCCAGCTACTCAGGAGGCTGAGGCAGGAGAATAGCTTGAACCTGGTAGGTGGAGGTTGCAGTGAGCCGAGATTGCACCACTGCACTCCCAGCCTGGGTGACAGAGCAACACTTTGTCTTAAGAAAAAAAGAAAAAAATCACAACAAAAAATATAGAAATTGAGAACCTTAATATATTAACTGGTACTGGCATTTTATCCATTTAAATACTAGGAATAGACAACAATTTTGGGGCCTGAACATATAATTATTTTGACCATACAAGTAATAAAATTCTGATCTGAAAGATGTAAAATAAATGTAAGCATGCTTTCTGTACATATTTAGCAGCAATATAATAATAGAAATAATAACAATGACAATGATAAAGATAATAGAAACAACAAAATACAATCCTAGTCTTATAAATCTTTTCATAATCCATTTTTATATATGGGAAATACTTATAACAAAATAATAGTTATTATTCACTGGAAATTCAAATTTAATTATATATCCTAATTTTCTTTGTCAGTCTTATTGGTGGGGATGCATTTGGTGGAGAATCAAAAACAATGTTAATATGAAATGGGATACTGTACTAAACTGTATATGATTTGGAATAAAAAAGCTATTATAAGAATATTTTTAGGACAATTGGAGAAATGTGGACATGGAATGGGTATTGGAAACCAAAAAAAAAATAGGCTTGAAAAATGATGATGGTTAATTAAAAAATACCTGGAGATATTATGTGAAGTACAATATAAATTTGTAAAATATATATGTTTATACAAAAGTAGAAAAAGATCCTAAAGAATACACTTTTAATGGTAGTTTTCTCTGAGGTCCAAGAAAATGTACTTAATCATTATATTTTTGTGCTTTCCCATATTTTCTCTGTATCTAACATATATGTATATATATGTACTTATTTGTTATATTATTTTTTGTTCTCTGTTTCTGAAATATTGCATAATAAAAATAATATGGGACTATATGGAAACTCTTTGTAGTTTCTACTCAATTTTGCTGTGAACTTAAAACTTCTCTAAATATAAATTTTATTAGAAATACACAAACTAGAGGGCGGAGCAAGATGGCCGAATAGGAACAGCTCCAGTCTCCATCTCCCAGCGCGAGCGACACAGAAGACCGGTGATTTCTGCATTTTCAACTGAGGTACTGGGTTCATCTCACTGGGGAGTGCCGGACGATCGGTGCTGGTCAGCTGCTGCAGCCCCACCAGCGAGAGCTGAAGCAGGGCGAGGCATTGCCTCACCTGCGAAGCGCAAGGGGGAAGGGAATCCCTTTTCCTAGCCAGGGGAACTGAGACACACAACACCTGGAAAATCGGGTAACTCCCACCCCAATACTGCGCTTTAAGCAAGCAGGCACACCAGGAGATCATATCCCACACCTGGCCGGGAGGGTCCCACACCCACGGAGCCTCCCTCATTGCTAGCACAGCAGTCTGTGATCTACCAGCAAGGCAGCAGCGAGGCTGGGGGAGGGGCGCCCGCCATTGCTGAGGCTTAAGTAGGTAAACAAAGCTGCTGGGAAGCTGGAACTGGGTGGAGCTCACAGCAGCTCAAGGAAACCTGCCTGTCTCCGTAGACTCAACCTCTGGGGACAGGGCAATAACAAACACAGCCGAAACCTCTGCAGACGCAAACAACTCTGTCTGATAGCTTTGAAGAGAGCAGTGGATCTCCCAACATGGAGGTTGAGATCTGAGAAGGGACCGACTCCCTGCTCAAGTGGGTCCCTGACCCCTGAGTAGCCTAACTGGGAGACATCCCCCACTAGGGGCAGTCTGACACCCCACACCTCACAGGGTGGAGTACACCCCTGAGAGGAAGCTTCCAAAGCAAGAATCAGACAGGTACACTCGCTGTTCAGAAATATTCTATCTTCCGCAGCCTCTGCTGCTGATACCCAGGCAAACAGGGTCTGGAGTGGACCTCAAGCAATCTCCAACAGACCTACAGCTGAGGGTCTTGACTGTTAGAAGGAAAACTATCAAACAGGAAGGACACCTACACCAAAACCCCATCAGTACATCACCATCATCAAAGACCAGAGGCAGATAAAACCACAAAGATGGGGAAAAAGCAGGGCAGAAAAGCTGGAAATTCAAAAAATAAGAGCGCATCTCCCCCGGCAAAGGAGCGCAGCTCATCGCCAGCAACGGATCAAAGCTGGACGGAGAATGACTTTGACGAGATGAGAGAAGAAGGCTTCAGTCCATCAAATTTCTCAGAGCTAAAGGAGGAATTACCTACCCAGCGCAAAGAAACTAAAAATCTTGAAAAAAAAAAGTGGAAGAATTGATGGCTAGAGTAATTAATGCAGAGAAGGTCATAAACGAAATGAAAGAGATGAAAACTATGACACGAGAAATACGTGACAAATGCACAAGCTTCAGTAACCGACTCGATCAACTGGAAGAAAGAGTTTCTGCGATTGAGGATCAAATGAATGAAATGAAGCGAGAAGAGAAACCAAAAGAAAAAAGAAGAAAAAGAAATGAACAAAGCCTGCAAGAAGTATGGGATTATGTAAAAAGACCAAATCTACGTCTGATTGGGGTGCCTGAAAGTGAGGGGGAAAATGGAACCAAGTTGGAAAACACTCTTCAGGATATCATCCAGGAGAACTTCCCCAACCTAGTAGGGCAGGCCAACATTCAAATCCAGGAAATACAGAGAACACCACAAAGATACTCCTCGAGAAGAGCAACTCCAAGACACATAATTGCCAGATTCACCAAAGTTGAAATGAAGGAAAAAATCTTAAGGGCAGCCAGAGAGAAAGGTCGGGTTACCCACAAAGGGAAGCCCATCAGACTAACAGCAGATCTCTCGGCAGAAACTCTCCAAGCCAGAAGAGAGTGGGGGCCAATATTCAACATTCTTAAAGAAAAGAATTTTAAACCCAGAATTTCATATCCAGCCAAAACTAAGTTTCATAAGTGAAGGAGAAATAAAATCCTTTACAGATAAGCAAATGCTTAGAGATTTTGTCACCACTAGGCCTGCCTTACAAGAGACCCTGAAGGAAGCACTAAACATGGAAAGGAACAACCGGTACCAGCCATTGCAAAAACATGCCAAAATGTAAAGACCATCGAGGCTAGGAAGAAACTGCATCAACTAACGACCAAAATAACCAGTTAATATCATAATGGCAGGATCAAGTTCACACATAACAATCTTAACCTTAAATGTAAATGGACTAAATGCTCCAATTAAAAGACACAGACTGGCAAACTGGATAAAGAGTCAAGACCCATCAGTCTGCTGTATTCAAGAGACCCATCTCACATGCAGAGACATACATAGGCTCAAAATAAAGGGATGGAGGAAGATTTACCAAGCAAATGGAGAACAAAAAAAAGCGGGGGTTGCAATACTAGTCTCTGATAAAACAGACTTTAAACCATCAAAGATCAAAAGAGACAAAGAAGGCCATTACATAATGGTAAAGGGATCAATTCAACAGGAAGAGCTAACTATCCTAAATATATATGCACCCAATACAGGAGCACCCAGATTCATAAAGCAAGTCCTTAGAGACTTACAAAGAGACTTAGACTCCCATACAATAATAATGGGAGACTTCAACACTCCACTGTCAATATTAGACAGATCAACGAGACAGAAAGTTAACAAGGATATCCAGGAATTGAACTCATCTCTGCAGCAAGCAGACCTAATAGACATCTATAGAACTCTCCACCCCAAATCAACAGAATATACATTCTTCTCAGCACCACATCGTACTTACTCCAAAATCGACCACGTAATTGGAAGTAAAGCACTCCTCAGCAAATGTACAAGAACAGAAATTATAACAAACTGTCTCTCAGACCACAGTGTAATCAAACTAGAACTCAGGACTAAGAAACTCAATCCAAACCGCTCAACTACATGGAAACTGAACAACCTGCTCCTGAATGACTACTGGGTACATAACGAAATGAAGGCAGAAATAAAGATGTTCTTTGAAACCAATGAGAACAAAGATACAACATACCAGAATCTCTGGGACACATTTAAAGCAGTGTGTAGAGGGAAATTTATAGCACTAAATGCCCACAAGAGAAAGCAGGAAAGATCTAAAATTGACACTCTAACATCGCAATTAAAAGAACTAGAGAAGCAAGAGCAAACACATTTGAAAGCTAGCAGAAGGCAAGAAATAACTAAGATCAGAGCAGAACTGAAGGAGATAGAGACACAAAAAACTCTCCAAAAAATCAATGAATCCAGGAGTTGGTTTTTTGAAAAGATCAACAAAATTGACAGACCACTAGCAAGACTAATAAAGAAGAAAAGAGAGAAGGATCAAATCGACGCAATTAAAAATGATCAAGGGGATATCACCACCGACCCCACAGAAATACAAACTACCATCAGAGAATACTATAAACACCTCTACGCAAATAAACTGGAAAATCTAGAAGAAATGGATAATTTCCTGGACACTTACACTCTTCCAAGACTAAACCAGGAAGAAGTTGAATCCCTGAATAGACCAATAGTAGGCTCTGAAATTGAGGCAATAATTAATAGCCTACCAACCAAAAAAAGTCCAGGACCAGATGGATTCACAGCTGAATTCTACCAGAGGTACAAGGAGGAGTTCGTACCATTCCTTCTGAAACTATTCCAATCAATAGAAAAAGAGGGAATCCTCCCTAACTCATTTTTTGAGGCCAAAATCATCCTGATACCAAAGCCTGGCAGAGACACAACAAAAAAAGAGAATTTTAGACCAATATTCCTGATGAACATTGATGCAAAAATCCTCAATAAAATACTGGCGAACCGGATTCAGCAACACATCAAAAAGCTTATCCACCATGATCAAGTGGGCTTCATCCCTGGGATGCAAGGCTGGTTCAACATTCGCAAATCAATAAACATAATCCAGCATATAAACAGAACCAAAGAGAAGAACCACATGATTATCTCAATAGATGCAGAAAAGGCTTTTGACAAAATTCAACAGCCCTTCATGCTAAAAACGCTCAATAAATTCGGTATTGATGGAACGTACCTCAAAATAATAAGAGCTATTTATGACAAACCCACAGCCAATATCATACTGAATGGGCAAAAACTGGAAGCATTCCCTTTGAAAACTGGCACAAGACAGGGATGCCCTCTCTCACCACTCCTATTCAACATAGTGTTGGAAGTTCTGGCTAGGGCAATTAGGCAAGAGAAAGAAATCAAGGGTATTCAGTTAGGGAAAGAAGAAGTCAAACTGTCCCTGTTTGCAGATGACATGATTGTATATTTAGAAAACCCCATTGTCTCAGCCCAAAATCTCCTTAAGCTGATAAGCAACTTCAGCAAAGTCTCAGGATACAAAATTAATGTGCAAAAATCACAAGCATTCTTATACACCAGTAACAGACATACAGAGAGCCAAATCAGGAATGAACTTCCATTCACAATTGCTTCAAAGAGAATAAAATACCTAGGAATCCAACTTACAAGGGATGTCAAGGACCTCTTCAAGGAGAACTACAAACCACTGCTCAGTGAAATCAAAGAGGACACAAACAAATGGAAGAACATACCATGCTCATGGATAGGAAGAATCAATATCGTGAAAATGGCCATACTGCCCAAGGTAATTTATAGATTCAATGCCATCCCCATCAAGCTACCAATGAGTTTCTTCACAGAATTGGAAAAAACTGCTTTAAAGTTCATATGGAACCAAAAAAGAGCCCACATCTCCAAGACAATCCTAAGTCAAAAGAACAAAGCTGGAGGCATCACGCTACCTGACTTCAAACTATACTACAAGGCTACAGTAACCAAAACAGCATGGTACTGGTACCAAAACAGAGATATAGACCAATGGAACAGAACAGAGTCCTCAGAAATAATACCGCACATCTACAGCCATCTGATCTTTGACAAACCTGAGAGAAACAAGAAATGGGGAAAGGATTCCCTATTTAATAAATGGTGCTGGGAAAATTGGCTAGCCATAACTAGAAAGCTGAAACTGGATCCTTTCCTTACTCCTTATACGAAAATTAATTCAAGATGGATTAGAGACTTAAATGTTAGACCTAATACCATAAAAATCCTAGAGGAAAACCTAGGTAGTACCATTCAGGACATAGGCATGGGCAAAGACTTCATGTCTAAAACACCAAAAGCAACGGCAGCAAAAGCCAAAATTTACAAATGGGATCTCATTAAATTAAAGAGCTTCTGCACAGCAAAAGTAACTACCATCAGAGTGAACAGGCACCCTACAGAATGGGAGAAAATTTTTGCAATCTACTCATCTGACAAAGGGCTAATATCCAGAACCTACAAAGAACTCAAACAAATTTACAAGAAAAAAACAAACAACCCCATCAAAAAGTGGGCAAAGGATATGAACAGACATTTCTCAAAAGAAGACATTCATACAGCCAACAGACACATGAAAAAATGCTCATCATCACTGGCCATCAGAGAAATGCAAATCAAAACCACAATGAGATACCATCTCACTCCAGTTAGAATGGCGATCATTAAAAAGTCAGGAAACAACAGGTGCTGGAGAGGATGTGGAGAAATAGGAACACTTTTACACTGTTGGTGGGATTGTAAACTGGTTCAACCATTATGGAAAACAGTATGGCGATTCATCAAGGATCTAGAACTAGATGTACCATATGACCCAGCCATCCCATTACTGGGTATATACCCAAAGGATTATAAATTATGCTGCTATAAAGACACATGCACACGTATGTTTATTGCAGCACTATTCACAATAGCAAAGACTTGGAATCAACCCAAATGTCCATCAGTGACAGATTGGATTAAGAAAATGTGGCACATATACACCATGGAATACTATGCAGCCATCAAAAAGGATGAGTTTGTGTCCTTTGTAGGGACATGGATGCAGCTGGAAACCATCATTCTTAGCAAACTATCACAAGAACAGAAAACCAAACACCGCATGTTCTCACTCATAGGTGGGAACTGAACAATGAGATCACTTGGACTCAGGAAGGGGAACATCACACACCGGGGCCTATCATGGGGAGGGGGAGGGGGGAGGGATTGCATTGGGAGTTATACCTGATGTAAATGATGAGTTGATGGGTGCAGCACACCAACATGGCACAAGTATACATATGTAACAAACCTGCACGTTATGCACATGTACCCTACAACTTAAAGTATAATAATAATAAATAAATTAAAAAAAAAAGAAATACACAAACTATTCTTACTGTCTTTTCATATCTTCATAAAAATTCATTTAAGAAAACATATGAATTAATTTTGTTTAAGTTAGAGATTCTGGATTACCCATTTTCTTCTTGATCTCCTAATTACACAATTCCAGTCTATAGTATTTTATCCTAATATAATATTTATTTTTTTGCTTGCCAATTTCTGTGCATGTATCATACTGTGTTATAAAAAACTATGTAGAATGAATTTAGTATATTTAAAAATTGTTGTTGGACTATAAACTTCTAACCAAGCATCTTCAGAATTAAATCATTATTGTGAATATTATTAAAAGCTAATTAAAATATAACTGTATTAGAGAGACTGATTAAAGTAATAAACACAAATGCAATTATATGGGAAATGCATCAAAAATGACCTCTATAGGAATGCTTTCCTTCAATTATTTTGTGTTCATATACAAATAGTATTTATTACTAGAATGACGTTAACTTGTCAACATTTACAGACAAAATGTATGTGGCCTCTAGTAAGTTTGAAACTTACAGAAAGTATTTAATGTTTGATATGTTAGTTGCCGTAGAGGAAAAGTATATTTTGTTGGAACTATTCTAGTAAGTATGTAAGTAAAATAAATAAATAAAGATAGAAGTTGATCAGTGAAAGCCATTTTCCATGTGTCTTCCCATTGTGTCATTTCAGGATTATTCCCCCGAAGCTATAAAACCTTTAGTAATATTGGAAGTTGACAAGCCAAACTCATTAAATGAAAACTGTAAAAAAACCTTGCTCCCTTATGCTATTATGTGTGTACTCAGAATATCCAAACAGAGGTCAAACTGTCTCATCTCTAGTGCCATGCTTCCCTTTTAACAATTATATGCATAACACATGGAAAGAATTCAAGTCACACAGAAGTATATGTTGGCTTGAGAGAACAGGCTTCCCAAACATCAAAATTTAAAATTGTCCCTTTGTTTTAAGGTTTTACCTCTTGAGAAATGTATCAAATTAAGTCTCAAGAAGAGATAGAGATAAAGTTTTATTTATTAAGGTGGAGGTAAAGTTATTCCTGAGGGCCTTCTCCAGCAGAGCAAGTGAGAAAAGAGTAAGTACAAATAGAAGATTTAAAATTGATTCCTCCTGTAATCCCAGCACTTTGGGAGGCCAAGGCAGGCAGATCACGAGGTCAGGAGATCGAGACCATCCTGGCTAACACGGTGAAACCCCGTCTCTACTGAAAATACAAAAAAATTAGCCAGGATTGGTGGCAGGCACCTGTGGTCCCAGCTACTTGGGAGGCTGAGGCAGGAGAATGGCATGAACCTGGGAGGCGGAGCTTGCAGTGAGCCGAGATCGGGCCACTAGCACTCCAGCCTGCATGACACGGCGAGACTCCTTCTCAAAAACAAAACAATTTGCCGGGCGCGGTGGCTCACGCCTGTAATCCCAGCACTTTGGGAGGCCGAGGCGGGCGGATCACAAGGTCAGGAGATCGAGACCATGGTGAAACCCCGTCTCTACTAAAAATACAAAAAATTAGCCGGGCGCGGTGGCGGGCGCCTGTAGTCCCAGCTACTCAGGAGGCTGAGGCAGGAGAATGGCGTAAACCCAGGAGGCGGAGCTTGCAGTGAGCCGAGATCGCGCCACTGCACTCCAGCCTGGGCGACAGAGCGAGACTCCGCCTCAAAAAAAAAAAAAAAAAAAAAAAAAAAAAAAAAAAAAGAAAAAGAAAATAGATTCCTTAAAGATCCTCATGCTTTGAGAAACTCCTTGGAAGATATTTTCATACCCCAGGGGTTCTCACACAATCCTTAGGTCCCACAATAGACCACTTGCAAGCTGAGGAGCAAGGAAACCAGTCCAAGTCCCAAAGCTGAAGAATTTGGAATCTGATATTGGAGGGCAGGAAGCATTCAGCAGGGGAGAAAGATGTAGGCTGAGAGGCTAAGCTGGTCTAGGTTCTTCATCTTTTTTGCCTGCTTTCATATTCTGGCCACACTGGCAGCTGATTATATGGTGCCCACTCAGATTAAGGGTGAGTCTGCCTTTCCCAGACCACTGACTCAAATATTAATCTCCTTTGGTTACACCTTCACAGATACACTCAGGATTAATACTTTGTATCCTTCAACTCAATCAAGTTGACACTCAGTATTACTCATCATAGAGATACTATAAGAACAGAATGAGAATCACACTAAAATGGTAGATGTCTCAGTAAAATGATACTTAATAGATCAACCAGGGACTTCATACTGTATAGAACATCAGACCAAAAAGAGGCCAACAGATTTGAGAATATGTAATTGTAGCAAAAGACTATAGGTCCAGGAATTACTGAAACTTTTGGAAGTTTAGCAGTTTGGAGTTGTGACTGTAGGTGTGGTAAGTATATCCAAGAGCAGAAGTGATAATCAGACATAGAAAATGATAAGCCCTGGTATGGAATTGGTCATTCATACAGATCAGGTCGGTGCTTCTGGGTGGGTAGAAAGACTTGATCCATGTTGTGAGGTGTTTAATAAGTGACGTTGTTAGATCTATTCAAAGATACTGTTATTAGTAGATGACAAAATGTTTTTAAATATTTTTAAGAAATAGAGAGTAGTACAAATAAATGACATGATCCTAACATGATTGCTTTGCTTGTTTGTTTTATGTTTACAGAGTAACAATCAAATTGCCTGACCGGTGTTTTGGGGTAAGGATAAGAGTGATTGAAGACCAAAGAGCTCACCAGCAAAACCTAATACACATTTCTGTGGCAATACTGAAGTATTTTTGGTGTAGTTGAAGGGCAGCCTCCTTTTTTTGTAAGGACCCCTGGGATGATAAAGTCTTTAGTGGAACAGTAGATTTTATTTTAAGCAAAGAAACATTAGAGAAGTAGATGCTTTGATGCCTTAACAAGGAGTTGAAGAGGGCATGCTGAAAAGAAAGAAAGTCTAAGAATTGTGGTTAAACGAAGAAAAAAGTTATTGGAGGTGAGAGGGAAGAGTTTCAGATAACCAGAACAGAGGCTTTAATTCGGATTGTGTTGAGAGTAAGCAAATGAGCAGGAGAGTCTTGATATATTTAGCTTTTTGTCAGGCAAACACATTTCAGTGTCCTCTGGATGGTTAGAAAGTCAGTCTACCTCTGAATTCAGCGGCAGCTGGAATCTCATTTCCCTTAGATTCTCAGGGATGGAAACTGGCAGGGTATGAAGACGGATTCTGGTGGCTGCTCAGTCAGTCATGCCTGACAGGTGCTGGGATGTTGCCTTGTGTTCTGCCTTACAGTCTGGTGAGGAGTGTTCACAAATATATGAGAAGCCATATGAAAAGCTTTGGAAACTGAAAATGTTAGATTGCTTCCAAATTCTCGAGGTGGGGATAAAGTCCTGTTTATCTGATCTATTTCTATATACGTCAGATAAAATGTGATTATGTTTACAAAAAGTAAAGATAATTTTTGTGTAATATAGATGACTGAAAGGCATAAACAACTTCTACCTTGCCATTTTAATTTATAGAGGAAATGTTAAGTGACAATATTGGGGGAATGATTATTATGAGAAGATATATGGGGTCCTATTTACAGCCATCAATCTCAAAAGCATATATTGTTCCAGGATAATGTATTTGAATAATAAATGTCTTTAAATTTGCCTTAAAATTGTATACAGAGGATATTATACAATATTTAAGAAATATTTTATAACCTATAAATTATATATGCCTATTGATTATTTATCAATCTATAAGCCTATAGCAGTTCAAGTTAATGTGAATAAAGATGTAAAAGGATAGGCAATTCTCAGTAAATTTATAAAATTCTTGGAATTTGTTTTCTCTTTTTTTTTTTTAATTATTTTTTTAAGATGCAGGTTCTCCCTATGTTACTCAGCTCGTCTCAATCTCTTGGCCTCAAGTGATCCTCCTGCCTCAGCCTCCCAAGTAACTATGATTACAGGCACAATATAGCATGCCTGGCTTATTTCTTCCCTTTATTTCTGTGCTCTCAATTCACAGCCTCCCATCAAGAATGAAGTAAATTCATTATTTTACCCTTCTTTCTCTCAGTCCCTCTTTTTCTCTAACTTTATAAATTTAAGTATCTCAAATTATGTGGTAGTATTGTCAACATGTAATTTTATTCCCCTGACTTATTGGGTGGTTATTTCTTACAAACAAGGATAATTTTTAACATAATCACAACAAAACCGCAAAATCCAGAATTAACATTGATACATTACTATTTAATTATCAGACACCATTAAAATGTTTCCAAATGTCACAATATTGTCTTCATATCAAACGGATTTACTTAATAATCAAATCATTCCTCTGGTCAAAATGTCTCTTCAGTCTCCATTTTAACAGGGTTATTTCCTAAACTTTTTCTCAATTTTATTACCAGGGCTGTTTCCTAAAATTGTTCCCTGGTATTTTTCATATTATATGAGAGTTATTTTGTAGAATTTCACTCAACATGAAATTATTTGCTGTTTCCTCACAATTAGATTCAGGTTATGCATCTTTTGTAGGAACACAGAAACAATAATGCGTTATTATCATTGCATCCTATCAGGTAGTGCACAATTTTATTTTGCCCCATTAAAGATGATGTTCATTTTAATCACCCGATTAAGGTGATTTTTGGCCAGGGTAATCTACCACAAAGTTTTTCCTTCTCATAATCAATCAGCATTTTGTGGAGTGGAATTTTGAAACTATGTAAATGTTCTTTCTTTGTTAATCTTTCAATGTATTTGTTTAAGAAATTATTTAAAGGCCGGGCGCGGTGGCTCACGCCTGTAATCCCAGCACTTTGGGAGGCCGAGGCGGGCGGATCACAAGGTCAGGAGATCGAGACCACGGTGAAACCCCGTCTCTACTAAAAATACAAAAAATTAGCCAGGCGCGGTTGTGGGCGCCTGTAGTCCCAGCTACTCGGGAGGCTGAGGCAGGAGAATGGCGTGAACCCGGGAGGCGGAGCTTGCAGTGAGCCGAGATCGCGCCACTGCACTCCAGCCTGGGCGACAGAGCGAGACTCCGTCTCAAAAAAAAAAAAAAAAAAAAAAAAAAGAAATTATTCAAGAACATATTCATGGTACCCTACCTTAATGCAAGGATTGCAATCCATTACTACTGTTATTTATTTTGATATTAATTATTTCCCATGTTTTACGAGTGGGAATCCTTTTAATGACCTCTGTTCCTGCTAAAATGCTCCCTGCCTTGTTTACATACTTCCTTGCTTTCTGGCAATACAAGCGTTTTCACAAACTTCTTATAATTTCTTGCTTCTGCTCTGGAATCATCAGGTTCTTCAGGGGAGCCCTAGTTCCTTTAGTGGAGAAAGTTATTTAGGAGCCAAATTATGTGTATGTGCATGCACACACGTACATGTATATTTACATGCTAATTTACATTTGTATTTATTTTTGTGTCTATCTTTTGATATTGCCAATAATGTGTTCCAATATAGCTACAGAGAGTTTATTAGTTTCTTCCTCTATATATTTGAAACTCCTCCAACAGAAGGAAATCAGTCTGTAATTATTTTTGATATAATTATGTATATAATCAAATTATTTGAAATTAACCCATCTCATTAGTATTGTATGTTCTCGTCCTTTGCAAGGATGTTTTCACCACATTTGGGCTTTGAGCATCCATACCAACATTTCCCTATATATGGACACTGTCTTTTGGTTCTGAAAGCCTGAACCTAAATACCTGACATGGTTTAACTCTGTGTCCCCACCCAAATCTCATGAATTGTAATCCCCACATGTCAGAGGAAGGATCTGGTGGGAGGTGATTGGATTATGGAGGCAGATTTTCCCCATGCTATTCTGTGATGGTGAATGAGTTCTTATGAGATGTGATGGTTTAAAAGTGTGGCACTCCTCCTCACTCTCTCTCCTGCCACTATGTAAGAAGTGCCTTGCTTCTCATTTGCCTTCCAAAATGACTGTGAGTTTCCCGAGGCATCCTACCCAGTCATGAGAAACTCTGCATCAATTAAGCCTCTTTTTCTTCTTAATAAATTACCCAGTCTCAGTTCTTTTTTTTTTTTTTTTTTTTTTTTTTTGAGACAGAGTATTGCTGTGTCACACCAGCTGGAGCGCAGTTGTGTGATCTCAGCTCACTGCAACCTCCATCTCCCAGGTTCAAGCAATTCTCCTGCCTCAGCTTCCTGAGTAGCTGGGATTACAGGCACCTGCCACCCCACCTGGCTACTTTTTTTTTGTATTTTCAGTAGAGATGGAGTTTCACCACATTGGCCAGGCTGATGTAGAAATCCTGGCCTCAAGTGATCAACCCACTGCAGCCTCTTAGAGTGCTGGCATTACAGACATGAGTCATCACACTCGGCCTTCAGGTAGTTCTTTATAGCAGTATGAAAATGAACTAATACAATCCCTTTCGCATCTCATTCTGGCTCTAACTCCCCATACTAAGCCAACTACATGAGTGCTTGTGCTCCACATCCTGCCCAGGCTCTGACACCTCAGATGGGTTTCCCTCCCATATACATGGCTGCTCATCCACTTGCTCTCTGATTCCTCACACTGGGCAGCCCTTCCACATAGATGCATTCCTTATCTTGCTGGGGTTCCAAGACTACGCAATAGGATAATGGCATTTCCCCTGCCTACCACCCTATGTGGACCTATCATGTCTTAATGGTTTTAGGACTCTACTCTTCAGAAAGAGGAAGAAAAAAAAAAAATCTCAAAGTAAGTAAACTCTAGAATTACAGAATATGAATAGGAAATTATGTGTTGATATATATTAAAGCATGCTGATTGATAAATCAGTATATTTTCCAACATATTTGTATTTTATCAGAGAAAAACGTCTTTATGTCTTTATACAAAGAAATAAATATAAAATATTGAACTTTAAGAATTGGAAAAATGAAAAAATAATTTTCTCGTTCATCTATATATTTATTCTGAAGAGAGAGTTGTTAAGGGTTGACATTAATGACCTTCAGATTTCCTTAACGTTGAATCCGTAAGGTAGCTGTCTATTCTGCTTACATAAAATATAGTTATAAATAGAAGCCACACTTCTAGACTAACGAGTTTGGTGATATAAGAATTACATACACACAAGAAGTCAAATACAGTTTTAAGCTACATGAATCTATAGGATTTTAGAAACTATCCTGAATTAATATTTATGAACTATTTCCATTTGGACAACATTCTAAACAATTTACATGTAATAACTTATTTAATTTTTATGACATCACTGGGACACAGTTTTTCTCTCATTATACAGGTGAGGAAATTAAGGCTCAGATGTTATTAAACTTGCTCTCAAAACATACACAACTATTGGGTGGCAAGGCTGGGATCCAAACCTAAGCACTTGCATTGGTAACCACTGTGCAATGTTGGTTTGGATAATTTAGCAAACATAGTGATTACTCTGTCCTGGATCAGAAACTTCTCTGATATCCCAGAAACTTTTTATATTAAAAAGCAAGTCCCAAAAGTGTACTAGAATTGCCATATATGGTAGTTTTTGTTATCAATCTTTAGTGTTTTCTCCTTTGAATCATCAGAGGCACACTTATCTGTGAACAGAGAAAAGAGAACTTTACTCTTATCTGTCCTTTTAAGGAAATAAATGAGATAAGATTCCTTTTCAGTGGGGCAGCTGCTTATGTCTGACTTTTCTTATTTTTTATAGAATAAGTTAAAACCTGGCATCTTGTATTTCACTGAAGATACAGCTAATTCTTCTCCTTTTCACTTCTGCAGAGAGGTGTGTGAATGGCAATGTGTCATACTAAACAAACTGTTAATAAGCAATTTCTTCTTGAAGTTCTTAGTTTAAATTATTTTGGAACACTTGTATTCTCCAAACATTTTGATTTTTCAGTTAACAAAATTTTCTGATATCAATAAGGAAAAATTTTCAGCATTAAAAGTATAAGAGAGATTGATAACTAATGCGTCCATTGCACCTTTTTCCTTTTAAATGCTCTTAACAGTCTCATATATATTAAGCTATATTTCAGTAGAACATGCATGTAAAGAACAATAATGTATATCTATTTTAACATTATGTTATAATAGTTTTTTTCCTTTATTCTTCTTGACAATTTTTAGTATGTCCGTCTATCTTTCTTAAATGTAATATCTTGCATCATCACCAAAGTGCATTATGAATCACCAATTCTGCACACTAATAAGCTGTGCAGTTTCAGTGCTTAAGATAAGGAAGTGTGATAACATCTCTTGAAATAGTAATATGTCTCTTTCTATAGTGCACCTTGTCAGAATCTCTCAAAGTAATTAAAAAATAAATGGGAAAATACTGTTCTCTGGAATATTTGTTTCATGGTTAGAAACAGATAAATCTATGTCACAGCTGAAAATACTGGCAACAGAATCAAGTAAGTGAATTCCAAAAAATCCACATTTTGCCAAGAATAGTTCATGCTTTCTATAGACTGGTACATGTTCTAGTAGCTAATAATGTTTCCTTCCTTTTCTGTATAATTAAGTCCCTGAATTGACATTTGTATAAACCATTTTACAGTGCAGAACAAATGTAAGATTATTAGTGCTGTGTAGTATATTAAACTGAATATTAGACTACAGTTTGGGAAAATGAAGTTCCAGTCCTGTCTCTAAAATTTTTTAGTCATATAATTATAAACAAACATTTTGGATTTTAAAATCTTGATTTGGGATAATAACTAATTTAATGGTTTGATTGCTAGTCATTGCTAAAGAGTTTTGGAAAACAAAATAAATAAAAATAATACAGATTGAAACTACAGGGTATTGCATATGCAATTTTTGATGATGATTAATATGATAATGATGTTGAAGAGAGCAATATTATTTTTGAAATAACTAATTATCTTCAAGAAACAATCACTGAAGGTCTTTTTTAGAGTTCATTAAAGGTACAATGAGCAATCTTGTGTAGGCTTTTGTCAAATATATGATGACCTATTTTTCCTGGAACTCCGTAAAATATTGATAACAAATGTCACCCTTATCCTTTTTGTAGTATAAAAAGAAAACATTTTAGAATGAATTACATTCTCTTAGACACTTAATCAGATTTCCAAGGATAGTTTCTTGTTGAAAAAAAGTAAAACCTTTGTTATTTCAGTGGATATAATTTGTATATTTAATAATTAATTTTACATAATTTCCCAAAATTGGGCTCAGAATTACTGGGGATGGAACCATTCATATGAATGAAGTACATGACAGCTAACAGTATCAGCATGTCTTTTAAGGTATCGCTATGGTTATTGCAAGTACATTTTTCAAAACCTAACTATGGTAGACCTGTGTCTGTTCCAAAAACAGTTTGACATTTATTGGGACAAAGAAAAAAAAAAAGAAGAAGAAAGGTCAGTTTGGTCCAGAAACCATGAAAAATAGACAAATATTTAAAAGTTTAATAATAAATAATAATTATATATATATTAAAATAGTTAAGATGTCACATATCATTTCAGTAAAGTTGTATCATATGTGGTAAAAATGAAATATTGGTAGCAACAAAGAGTTTTATTTGACCATCATAATTAACATTTCTTGGAAAATGTACTGAGAGAATAAGCTCATCAAAAGCAGAAAGATGTCAGTGACATCCCTATTTTTAAGTAAGAAGTTCAAAAAACCAGTATATACATAAAATCAAATTAAAAACTGGAAAAAAGAACTATCAAAATCAACATTATTAGAACTCTGAAAACTAACTGAAAGCTTGCCACAACCTGCGGAGTATTTACTCAGAAAGAGAAAAAAAAAAAAAAAAAAAAAAACCAAAAACAAACAAAAACCACTAAATTCCATTAAGAAAAGCAAATTTTGTGGTGTTTTAACTATGCTCTGTTCCCCAGCTCAGTGGTAGTTTGAGAAATCACAGCCCTCATCACTCCAAGTATTGGTAAAGAATGGAAAAGAATGGAACTTATACATGAATTATCTGTTGGTCTATCTAGTGGATCTCTGAAAGACCTGCTCAGAAGCCTTGTCTTTATCTCAACTGACTGAAATTTGTCTTTTACTAAAGCTGCTAGGCAGGGATGTTTATTGAAGACATTTATAGACAAACATTTTAGACACTGCTGCTGAGGAATTGGTTAATAATTGGGGCGAATACTAAATTATGTCAAAAGCTTGAAAGTAAAGACTGGATAGTGTGTTGCTTAGAAAAGGGGCTTTGAAAAGCTTTGACATATTACTGGAAAACAAGAAAGATACACATATGTCCCTGGTTCTGCCCATGCTTAGAAAAGGCTTGAAAATCCCCAGTCTCTCACATCTGTCTGATATGGAAACTCTGCACAAAAAGAAAGTTAAGTCTAAGGTAAACTTTCAAACTTCTTAACTGAGTTTTGAAAGTGTGCCGTAATACACACAGAACATTTCTGCAAAGACTGGAAGACAGTTTGCTTCCAAGCATTTAATAAAACTATTCAATCACGACACATTAAGCTAACAAAATAGTCAATTCACTGACCACAAATGCCAAAAAATACATAATTTACAAAATCAATTCAGAGAAGTTATTAAACAAACGGAAAAAATAAAAAGCAGCAAGAACACTCTACAGAGAAGAAAAAATCTGATATCCAGATTTTGTACATCATAATGTTCAAACTGTTCCAAATTCAACAATATGTATGAGGTCTGCAAAGAAACAAGAAAGTATGGCCCATACACACAAAAAAAGTGATCAAACTAATTTAATAACCAGACATGGAATTTACTAGACAAGTACTTTAAATAATTCCAATGTGTTTAAAGATCTAAAAGAAATATTATCGAAATTACTAAAGGAAAACATTAAATGTATCACCAAATACAGAATAATAATAAAAGAATATAAATCTTAAAAAAGGAATCAAACAGAAATTATGGAGTCGAAAAGTAGAACTAAAATAAAAAATATTTTAGAGGGGTTACACATCAGATCTCCACATACAGAAGAACGAGTCATTAAAGCTGAAGTAGATCAATTGAGATTTTCCAATTTGAGAAAAATAGAGAAAAAAATGATGAGAAAATAAAGAACAAATCCCCAAAGACCTATGAGATGCCATCAAGCACACTATTATGTGCACAATAGTAGTTTCAGAGGGTGTGGAAAAAGGACAGAAACATATATTTAAAGACATAATGGTAGAAAACCCAAATTTGATGAAAAATATTAATCTACACATCCAAGAATCTCAACCAACTCCAAGTAGAATAAACTAACAGAGAGCCATGCCTATACATATTATAATCAAACTGATAAAAGCAGAAACACAAATAGGAACTGGAAAGCAGCAAAAAAGTAGTTACTCCTCACATACAATGGATTAATACAGATAGTAAGATTAACATCTGATTGTGCATAATAAATTATGGAGGCCAGAAATCAATGGTATGCCATATTTGAACTTCAGAAAGACAAGAAAAATCTGTGAAACATAAATTTTATATTTATAAAAATGAGCTTTCAGAAATGAAGAATAAATTAATACATTCTCAGATTTAAAAATAAATGAGTTTGTTGTTAACATACCTGCAGTATAAAAAATGCTAAAGTTCTTCAGGATAAATTTAAAGGAAACTAAACAATAACTTGAAGCCATATGAAGAAAAAAGGAGTAGCAGTAAAGTAACTACATAGGTAAAAATAAAGAACAGTATTAATTTTTGTTTATATCTCCCCTTGTTTTCAATCTTTTATTTTCTATTTGTATAACATAATATTTAGAAATATATGTAAATGGGCACACTATAAAAATGTAATTTGTTATAATAATAGAATGAACAGGAGTAAAATATAAAAGATAAAATTTTGTAAATTATTAAAATTAAATGGCTATTATTCCAAATTATATTATTAATTAAATAGTTTATGATAATCTCCAGGACAATATTTAAGAAACTAACTCAAAATACATAGTATAAGGAATGACAAGAGAATAAAAATAGTGCCTTGGAAAATAACTACTTAACATAAAATAAGGCAGTAATGAAGAAACTGGGGAACAAGAAAAAGACAGAGGCCACATAAGAAACAAAAGCTAAATGGCAAAAGTAAGTCCATCTTTATAACTTAATAGAATAGATATAAATGAAGTAAGGACTCCAGGGAAGAGGTAAGGATTGACAGAATACATTTTTAAGAGCATCCAACTATATGCTATATGCAAGAGAGTCAATCAATATTTAAAGACACAAATACGTTGAAAAAAATAATAAAATATATATTTCTTACAAACATTAACCAAAAGAGAACTTGAGTGGCAATACTAGTATTAGACACAATAAACTTTAGAACAAAAATTGTCATGAGAGAGAACAATATATTATATAATAACAAAGAATTCAATCAAACAAGAAGATATAACAATTATTTTTTAATATACTAAGCAACAGAGGCCACAAATACATAAATCAGAAAATGAGGGAATTAAAGAAAAAATAGATTCCAAAAATAATAATTTGATATTATAATAACCTACTTATAATAATTGATACAATTGGAGAGAAAATTTCAAGAACATTTAAGTTTTGAACAATACTGAAAACCAAATGCAACCAATAGACATCTCAACCCAACAAGAATAGAATGCACATGATTTTCAAGTGCATATGGAAAAAAAATCCATGTGCACTTGAGAATCATGTGCATTCTATTCTTGTTGAATTGAATTCTATTAGAATTCTAATGGAATTCTATTCTTGTTGTCCATGTCTATCTATTGGACACAAAACAAGTATAAATAAGTTTGGAAAGATTGAAATCTTCCAAATTATGTGCTTTGATCACAGTGGAGTGAAATTAGAAATAAATTAAAACAGAATGTGGGGAAAATTAACAAACATTTCAAAAATAGATGATACACTTCTAAATAACCAAATGATCAAAGATAAACCATAAGTTAAATTAAATAAAATATTTTGAGATTAAGGAAAACAAAATAACGACATGCAAAAACTTATGGATATAGTGAAAGCAGCATTCAGAGGAAAATTTACATCTATAAACCATTTATAAAAAAGAGAAAAATCTCAAGGCAGTTATCTGACATTCCACCCTAAGAAACATGAAAAAGAAGATAAAATTAAATCTAATACAAGAAATGTGAAGAAAATAATAAAGACTGGAATTAAACATAATAGGGAATATAAAAACAACAAACAAAAATCAATAAAAATAAACGTTGATCCTGTGAAAAGGTCCACCAAACTGACATTGATCCTGTGAAAAGGTCAACCAAACTGACAATCCTTTAACTAGACTTATCAATGAAAGAAAAAGGCTCAAATTACTAAAATAGAATAAAAGTATGTACATTATATTGAAATTTAAAAATATATATAGATAATACTATGAAAACTGTATACCACCAAATATGATAACATAGATTATATGTATAAATTTCTAGAAACAAACTATCATAACATTATCAAGAGGAAAGAGAAATGTGAATAGACATACAATAAGAAAAGCAGTTGAGTCAGTAATCAAAACACTTCCAACAATGAAAAGCCCAGAACCAGGTAGATTCATGGGTGAATTCTACCAAGCATTTAACCAAAATTTAACACCAATTCTTCTCTAACTCTTTTGAAAAACGGAAGAAGAGACATTTCCTAACTGATTCTGGGAGAACAGTGTTACATTGACACTAAAGTTAAAGATACTACCAGAAAATAAAACTAGAGTTCAGTATCTCTTTTGAAATAGAGGCAACAGTCTTTGTTGATAGATAGATAGATAGATAGATAGATAGATAGATAGATAGATAGATAGATAGAGATATACTTTAAGTTCTGGGGTACATGTGCAGAATGTGCAGGATGGTTACATAGGTATACATGTGCCATGTTTGTTTGTTGCACCCATCAACTCGTCATTTACATTAGGAATTTCTCCTAATGCTATCCCTGCCACAGCCCCCCACACCCCAACAGGCCTGGGCGTGTGATGTTCCCCTCCCCATGTCCATGTGTTCTCATTGTTCAACTCCCACTTATGAGTGAGAACATACAGTGTTGGTTTTCTCTTCTTGTGTTACTTTGCTGAAAATGATGGTTTCCAGTTTCATTCATGACTCTGCAAAGGACATTAACGCATCCTTTTTCATGGCTGCATAGTATTCCATGGTGTGTATGTGTCTCATTTTCTTTAGAAGATAGAGGCAATATTCTACACTTCAACAATCCAAAATCAGCAGTATACGAAATATATTACACACATGATTAAGTAGGACTTAACCCAATAATTTAAAGTTGATTTAATATACAAAAATCAAACTATATAATAAACAATAATAGATTAAAGGAAAATAAACACACGGTCATAGCAATAGAAAAATCATTTGTCAAAACCCAGCATACTTCCATGATAAAAATACGGAAAAAAAATCTAGGAAAGAAAGGAAAGTCCTCAACCTAACAAAGCACATCCTTTTTTTTTTTTTTTTTTTTTTTTTTTTTTTTTTTTTTTTTTCTTTTTTTTAAATTAGAAAACAAAACAAAACAAAACAAAAACAAAAAAACAAAAAAAAACAAACACTAACGCTGTATTTAATGATGAAAGTCTGAAGGTTTTTCCCTTAAAATCGGGAACAAGATGAGATATCTCTTCCCACCACTTCTATTAAACATTATAGCGGTAGTTTTATTCAGAAAAAGTAGGCAAGAAAATAAAATAAAAGGGATGCTAATATTCATATATTAAAAAAACACAATCCACCTCAAAACAGAGTTCAACAAAGTTGCTGAATAGATGATAAATACAAAAAAATCAATTTCTGTGCTGATAAATCTATTTTGAAATTCTGTTAGTGGGGAATGGTTGAAAACCATTCTGAATACACTACACACACTGACTTGTTAACTTAAATGGTTTAGATCATGATTTTTATGTTATTAATTTCATTTAGATAAAAATGTACTGAAGAAAGTGTATAATACAAAAAATAGGTTATTTTTTAATGGTAGAATATATAAAAATAGCATGATATAAGCTACTAACTTAAATGAGTTACTTCCAACTAAGCTTACACTCTCTGTCTATGGAGAGTGATATAATTATACACACAGACACACACACATGCTTAGTTTCTGAGTATCTTAATAGAGAAAGTACATTAAGAAAATGTGTGTGTGATAATAATTTTCTATTTTCTGCTTTTAAGCCATGCATATCAATACATTTTTATGTTTATAGCAGATATTTAAAATTACATACGGAATAACTATCAAAGATCAAGCTTCATCCTATCTCTACTTCTCAAGGTATAGTTCCTTCCATTTTCTTTTCTCTTTTCCTCCTGTAACTTACCTTCTTCTAATGGAATGATTTTATCTCCATCATTATTCAAATGTGTGTTAGTACTTTCTGTATTTAATAAAAGTGCTTGTTGTTTTTGTCCAATGATTCAAATACTACAATTTTATCTACATTTATTAACAGGTGATTTTCTTGAAAATATTCATATATGCTACTCAATTCATTCACATGAGTTGGAATTCTGTTCTTTCCAATATATCAAGACCTTTTTGCTCACTTTTCCACTGATCTTCACATTGCCAATGTAATCTCCACATTGATCATTGAAATGCTCAATTTTTAGTTCTGTTTTATTAGATCTCTCAGCAGCATTCTATACAACACATGACCTTTTTCTTGTAATAATTTCATCTTCTGATTTAATGACAACATTCACGTTTAATTTCTTACTGTTTCTCTGGCTGCTTGAACTTTGTTAACCTATTTCCTTAACTATACTATAATAACAGAAGTTATTCAGAGTTGTATCTTGAACTTTCTCTATTCTTACTCTACATATACTTTCTCATTTAGAGAAGTCACCCATTCAAATGGCTTTAAGTAATGTTTCTATTTCAGAACATTTAAATTTAATAATCTAATATAGATACTTCTTCAGAGATACAGATTGTCTATCCTCCTTGACATTCATTTGACTATCTTTCAGCTATCTTAAAATCAAAAAGCTCAAAACTGAACATTCTCCTTTTGAAACCAAATAAGCATATTCATTATTTAAGTAATTTAAGGCAACAACCTATGTTTTACCCATAATATGTTCCTCTCTGCCTTATTATACCTTTTTATCTTAATTATAAAAAATTCAAATTTTGCTTATAAAATATTTCTCAGGCTTATCCATCCGTCTCTTTTTTTTTTCAGTACCTATACAATTCATAATTAAAAGTCATTTTTTAACAAGAGAATTGCTGTAGTCTCTTCATCAAGGTTACACTTCTTTTCCTTCTTGTAATAAGCTTCACTATGAATAGAAAGATTTCTTTCTCAAACAACAATGACATGTTTTTTTTTTTTTACCAATTACTACTAGGTTTCCACATATATTTGAATCTAAGACAACTATTCTCCAGGCATAACACTCTACTCTCAAGTTTCTTTATGACATCAAGTATTTTTATTCCACAGGGCATTTTTACCCTAAAAACCCTTCCATCCAATTTTTTCCTGGTGCACTCCTATTCAGAACATTAATGAAAAGCCATTTCTGACATTTGCATGCCAACTAGAACCTTAGTAATTTATTTTTAAAACAAAATTCTTTTCCCCCGTAATTGCTACTAGAAGGTATAATCATTTATTTGTGAGACTGTTACTTAATATAGTTCTCCTTTATCAGACTCTAACCTCTATTTCAGTAGATCCTGTGAATGTTGTGTTCCAGAATATGTTAATTACTTTAGTAAGAAAAGGAATCAACTGTAGAAGGAAGAAGAGAAAAATTGACATTTCAGTTAAATCAAAGAGAGGTTTGAATGTGCCATGAACTGAGTGATATAATTGACAAAGACCTCTGTTTTCCTGTAGCAATCCCTAGAAATAATTTTCAGGTCTGAAAGACCCACAGTGTAGAAATTATTATATTCATAGTTCATAGTGTGTCGGCATCAGGAAGCTGTAGATATAATAACGTAATTATAATCACCAATTTTTTCTCAAATACAGAATTATATTTTCATTTAGGACATGTTAGCCCTTTATTTTGTATGACTCTTCTTTTTCACATGAAAGTTATCTACCTTAATGTAAATCAGTAATGTAAGTTCATGTTATTTCTTTAAAAAAATAAATTCAACGTGATTTTTTAAACTTTCCAAAGTAAACCCAGAAATCCTGTCAAAAATTTCAACTATGCAGATACTAAGGCCACACAATGTGTGGTATATGATGTCGGCAAAAGTGTTTTGTTTTACTTATGTAAAGCTGAAAATTACTTTTAGCCAACTTTTCATATTCAAATGGTATTTAAGCTTTGCTTACAATTCTAAGAATTTTAAAACATTTTTAAAAAGTGTTTTCAACACACAAGACAATTTTTCATCTTAAATAACTGTCATAGGCCAAATAGGATTTATTTATATAAAGATTGGCTCAGCAGATTTAGCGAAGTTTAGAAATTGCTTTTAATTAATGTTATTTGCAACATAAAAATTGACTAACAACATTGTAGAGCAAAGCTGCTAAAACTATTAGTCAGCGTAATATGAATGAAAATTTAGGTTAAGACAATTTTATATAACACTTTTAATTTTATTGTTGACTGTATGATCAGGCTCAAAAATCACTAAGCATTTATGAAACTATTACCACATATTTTGATACCTTGATTTCATGTCTAAGACCGTACATGCATAAAACTACTGATTTTGAAAAGGGTACACATTCGGTAAAGGATACACTGCTCAGATGATGGATACACCAAAATCTCAGAAATTACCTCTAAATAACTTATTCATGTAACCAAACACCACCTGTTCCCCCAAAAACCTATTGAAATAAAAAAAAATAAATAAACAATTAAAAGTACTGGTTTTAAAAGTAAAATTAAACAACTAAATTTATGACTTTATTGTAAAACCTGTTCTTAATGTTTTCTATACTTAAATGCGGAACCATCTTAAGAAAAGGACAGATTTTGTTTGCATAAATGGACATACTTGTATTTTTTTCTCTGGTGTGAATACTTAATTGAGTGTCTTATATTTTATCTGATCACTCTACATCTTCTTTAAATTACCAGTCTCCAACTAACAAAGTTCTTTCTTTTCCCTCCAAGTTAAGTTGTCAGGCTTAGCAAAAGTTTCATTGAAAGGATCCATTACCAGCCAAACCCTGGTTTTGAAAGAGAGGAAAAAATATAGTAATTTTAATAAAATTTGAGTCTTGGTGATATCACTTCTCACTTTTAAGCCAAAGAATCAATAAAACAACATTAAAAAATTTCCTGGCCGGGCGCGGTGGCTCAAGCCTGTAATCCCAGCACTTTCGGAGGCCGAGACGGGCGGATCATGAGCTCAGGAGATCGAGACCAACCTGCCTAACACAGTGAAACCCCGTCTCTACTAAAAAAAAAAAAAAAAAAAAAAAAAAAAAAAAAAATACAAAAAACTAGCCGGGCGAGGTGGCGGGCGCCTGTAGTCCCAGCTACTCGGGAGGCTGAGGCAGGAGAATGGAGTAAACCCGGGAGGCGGAGCTTGCAGTGAGCTGAGATCCGGCCACTGCACTCCAGCCTGGGTGACAGAGCGAGACTCTGTCTCAAAAAAAAAAAAAAAAAAAAAAAAAATTTCCTTTTACTACATAATTTTTTTCAAAGAGTTATTTTCCTTTTAAATCCCCAAATTATCTCACCAGAAGTCAAAAAACATTCTCCACAGCCTTTCAGAGTCAAATCGTTCATGTGACTATAAAAACTAGACTACGCAGGCTAGTTTGGGCACTTTCATCTTCAAATAACTCAGCTAAATATGACCTACAACTACTTGAAAGTACTCTCAGAACTCACCTCCAACTCAAAATCCTGGCTGAAAATATTTCTAACATATTGCCAAATGTCTGTGTGTAACAGGTCTATATGCTCTTTGACCACGTTTTGACGAAGTCAAAAAATAAACAAATAAAATACACATTCTTGAGTTAGCTGGTTTTGCTTAATGAATTATCCATAGCATCATTCAGAATTTAAATTTATAAAATGTAAAAACTCCAAGAATTTTGACATTAGCTCTTCTCTGTGAAGAAAGTAGCTTGTTTTAATGTCAACTTCCTTTTTCTTTCTTTTTTGCTTGCTTGCTTTGTTTCTTGCATTTTTATAAGATAATTAAAACTTTCACTGACTCAATCATTGATGAGGCCACATTAGTACAAATTCTGACACATTTTCTTCAAGATATGCCTTTTGTTTCCAGATATAAAGAAAAAATATTAAATAAGCCTCAGATTGTTAGTTTGGGATAACTTGATGCTCTAGAAATTTTTTTTAAACTTTTCTGACATTTACAATCGCTATATCATAATATTTATTGGTAAAGTGTGTTGATTCATCCACCTAAAGAAGTTATTGCGTATTTTCTTAATGAAAATCTCTTCAGCCTAATGTGACATGCTATTGACACAATGATTTATTATGCTCTTTAAGAGTGGAAACTTTTCATCTTCTTACAGGCTTTTGCTAACTATAATATTACTTTCCCTTATTGTAAGATTCTCACCAAGTCTATGATTTATCTTTGTCTGGGTAATAAGTGCTGCCAACAAACTTGCTCCCTGAGCCTTTTTGTTAACAATGTAGTTACAATTTAATGAGATTTCAATATTCACATAAAATAATCAATACATTTACTTCTCAAATGACTATGATTTCAGGTACATTTTTAATTTTACACAATAGAAGAGTACCAGATCTTATGAAATTCACTAAAAACTAGCTTTCATTGTAAAAACACATATTTGTGTGTGTGTGTGTGTGTATTCCTTTTTATTCTAGATAAATGACTATATAGTTTTTCCTCATAAACCTCATCAGAATTGTCTGTAGGCCTAGGCCTGGAGTCTTCCACTAATTTTCAAAAATTACCACACTGGAACATCAGATGTCTCTGTAAAACACAAACTAAAAACTAATATAAAAACAGAAGGGCATTACATAAACCTAAATTATTAAATCCCATCATATGTGAAAATTTAATCATGTAATTCATATCTAACTATATAATTTATGCTTTGCACCATTTACAACAGCATGATGCTATGGGAAGTTGAATCAAGGAATGTAAAAAAAAATTCTCTTTTAGAATGAAAACATCTTTTGATGTTCTATTACAGCAGTAGTTTGTTCTCTCTTACTAGTCAGTTGGTGGCTGTTAATTCAGGAGGGAGCGGATGGCATCACCAGCCAATTGTTCTTCTTTCTGTGGAAGAATTTACCATAGCTGCTGCCTATGCCTTAAGTCAAAACCTGAGAATTGACTCAACCAAATGGACATGATCCTAGTTAGCGTGCACTGCCATGGAAAACCAAAAGACTTGTATCACAATTGCTAACATGCCTGCACAGTAGAGGTTTATAAGGGCAAGCCCTAGCATTTTGCAGTATGCAAAAAATAAAAAAATATATATATTTTTTCAGTCATGTTAATTCACAAAATCTCTAACTATAACTCACACCATTTATGCAATATATTTGCTGAGAAACTCTGTTTTAAGTAATAGTGTTTTAAGGGGATTGCATATATTAATATTAGACTGAGCAGAAATATTTCTATTATTTTGAACTGTCTTTCAGGCTTCTTCTATAACTACATTTTAAAAAGGAGAGGCCAGGTTCACTGAATATCTGTGCATGAATAAATCATGTACTTTTCTAGGTCATGTCATTCACATAACTATTGTTCATTGACCCTAAGTTTGTAACATTTGTAGGTAAGCCCTTCAAATCTCAATTGTTTAAGGAATCCACTTATAAAATTTTGTCTCCTTTCTTTGGTATCGTATTTTTTCTCTCAAAGTTTATTGCTAATGGCATTGCGAATATGTTCATTATCTACCATCTAAAAATTAATAATAGTTATCTAAAAAGTATAATTTCAGTGATGAGATAAAGAAAATTAATTATGACTGAGGAAGTATAGTTATAAAATACAAAATCTTTGTTTTCAGAAGGAAAAGACTTAGAAAGTAATTATGGTTACATTCAGGGTCAGCTTGAAGGCACGGTTAGTAGAATTAACCTTATCTTCAGTTCCTCTACTCTATTCTTAAGTAAATAAATAACTTTGCTTCTTAATTATTTTTCTCTCTGGAATTATGATTTTCTATCTGTATTACATCAGTCATTTTATATAAAAATCTGAATTAAGAGTGAATAATACACTAAACTTCCTTTCATACCATTCACCTCATTATGTCTCTTACCAGCAGACTTTCTCAAAAAGAAAAAAAATCATCCGTCTTATTTATCTTCAAATAGTATCTCATGTTCTCTTCTCCAGATTCTCCAACTAGGGTTTCCTTCTCATAATGGCACTGAAAATTCTTATAGCGAGCTCACCAATGCCTATGTCTTTTTTCCAGTTAACATCTACTGAATCTCTTAGTAGTCTTGGTATTATTCAATTGTCCTATTTATTATTTGTATCTATGTTTTCTTCCTACAATGGCTCATATTTCCTATGAATTAATATGTCATTTTCATACATATTAACCACAGAATCTCTCTTTTTATAATGGATATTGACTAGAATGCCAGACTTTTAAATAACAGCCACCCTGAGATCTCCATTTGGCTGTCTAAAAGGCATATCCAGTTTAACGTGATGTAAACAGAATAACTGAATGTGTACATTCAACTCCCAAATTTGCCTTCACTTAATTCTTCCACATATTAATTAGTAAATGCTAGATTCATTTACCCAATTCCCCAGGCCTAAAAATCATCCTGATTATACCCACCCCACAAAAAATAAATCATACCAAATTAATCTGGAAGATCTATTGGTGATACCTGTTAAATATATCCTAAAATATAAAGTGTTCTCACTACCGCCATTGCTACCACTTGAGTTCAAGCCACCATTATCACTCCCCTGGGATATTTTCTCCCATTCTCCATATAATATACTCCCCTCTGTTCATTTTATCTTACAGTCCAATCTTTATCTCTAAAGCAAGCTTGACAGACAGTCTTAAGTACACAATTATACCATTTATTCTTCTGATTAAAGCCTTGTAATGCCTTTTCATTGCTATAAACAATTTATTCAGAACTGAAATCCCCAATTCAAGCCATATCTATCAAAGCCTAGTATGACCTTCCCCTAGATAGTCTTTGTTACTACATCGCTCCATGTCCTCCCTCTCTCTCATAAAGCCGTAATTTTGCTGAACCTCTTTCTTACTCACAACAAACAATATTCCATTCCCAACTTACATGTTTTACTTCTTTTTTTCAGCTTGCAATAAGCTTAATTTCTATACCACATATTTGTCTGGCTGGATATTCTTATATTCAGATTTTTACTCACTGTCATCTCCTCAGAAAAGCCTTCTTTGATTACTCATATTAAAAGTTTTATGACATATCAGCATCCTTCAACCAATGTGATCACCAATTTTAGCAGGAAAGTTGCTTAGTGTTAGACAAGCTTCCAGCATTCTGTAATGTGCTTGATAAACAACAGAAAATATGTATAAAACTGTCCTGCCTAAACAATATTTCTCAACCTATAACAAGACTTAAATTTCCACTTTTTAAGAAATATTCTGGTAAAATGGAAGTATCCAAAATATTGTAATACTGTTAATCACACAAATCTAGCAAGGCCACGATGAGAGAGAAAAAAAAAAAAAAAAAAAAAAGATAAATCAGAAACAAAGGTCATGGTTTTAAAATGGGAGGAACTAATATTTGAATGTGGCAGTGCTGAAAGAAAAGCTACGAAGCAGTAACAATGGTGTTGGTGCTTTTGGGAAAGATATAGAATATGAACAAATAGATGGAGAAGGCCAACAAAATGACTTTTGTAACTTCTCAATTCTAGACCTGCCTCATCTGTTTCTTTTGAAAATTAAATTAACTTGCCGTGTGATTAAGTGACAAGGCATTTTTTGACAAAGCATTGCCAAATCTAATAAGCTTACCTAGAACTGATTTTTCTCAGAAGAAAACTGAAAAAGTAAATAAATTTTATCTCAAGTAAAATACATTTAAATTTTAGGCTGAAACAAAGTTTGCACATATGTTATTCCACTAGAAGGTTCATGATCTCAGCTATACCTCCCCTGTGCGTATTTAAGGCTCTTCTTTGGTTCTTAGCATCACCTGTGACTGGCAGGCTATGAACAATAAAATAGTTCACTTTTTAATTTGTGTTTATATGCTTATTTATGTGTGGTCATTGTTAAACAGTGTTCCTTACTTTTCTCTTGATCTTACAAATGCCTACATTTGACATTCGACTTTTCAAGTTGCAGATCTATTCTTTTTTTTTTTTTTTTTTTTTTTTTCCAGACAGAGTTTCACTGTGTTGCCTAGGCTGGAGTGCAGTGCTGCAATCTTGGCTCACTGCAACCTCCACCTCCCGGGATTCAAGCAATCCTCCTGCCTCAGCCTCCCGAGTACCTGGGACTGCAGGCATGTGCCATCATGCCCGGCTAATTTTTTGTATTTTAGTAGAGACGGGGTTTCACTGTGTTGCCCAGACGGGTCTCGAACTCCTGAGCTCAGGCAATCTGCCTGCCTCACCATTCCAAAGTGCTAGAATTATAGGTGTGAGCCACCGCACCTAGCCTGCAGATCTATTCTAAGTGACAAGCCAAAAGAACTTTAGTACCTGGTAATGTGCTGTGGTAACAGCAGATATCTCCTATTTGTTTTTGTTGTTTTACCTAAGGAATTTTAGAGCAAACAGAAAGCTGCTCATGAAATCACCTATGGAGTAAGCTGCTGTACAAACAACTAGTTTTCCCATTTCACCTTTTAAAACACATGCATTAACCTGTATATCACTTTTACTGCATTTTGGCATAGCTATTAAAAGAAAATGATCCTCCTATGGTTTACAGTATTGTAATTCTCTAGCCTTAGAACATTAAAGAAATTATAACTTGCTAGGTATCAAAAAGAAATAAGTCATTTTACCTGATGCTGTAGCCAGTGGGCTGGAATAAACGTATGAATTGTCTAATAAATAATAATGCACTTTTTTAGCGGGTTTCACTTTCACTTCACAGCATACTATTTGATCAATGTACAGTCAATTTGAATGAATCACTACTTGTAGTGACATTAAAAAGACATATCTGTGTATATTTATAGTTATGTATGTATATGCACATATATGCAATTGTGCATATATATGTATACACATGTACAAACTCACACATTTAACAATCTCATTGTTCTTGGGGTAGTACAAGAATGACAACACACATACACACATAACCACATAAGAAAAACGAAACAAAACGAAAAAATGAGGTATACAGCACATATTGAATTTGAAGACTAGTATTAAGGTGCTAATTTTCCTTAGCTAGTTTCTATTCTTGAATAAAGCATTCTACTTAAAGTGTATATTAATATCTTTAGTTAATTTTTTTAAGTTAAAGGACAGAGAAAATGCTTTTATAAATATAAATACTTATTCAGTTTTTCAGTGAGGGATGTGTGAGTCAGCATACTGTGTACAAATAGAGCCAATAGGATATTTACATATAAATACAATAGAGGATATTTATTATGAGAATCGCCTCACACAATTATTGAGGTTGAGAAGTCCTGGCATCTGCAAGCTGGAGAACCAGCAGTGTATTTCAGTTCATGCACAAAGACTTGAGAAACAGGAACTCCAGTGTCTAAGGACAGAAGATGGATGTCCTAGTTCAAGAAGAGAGAGGGAAAATTTGTCCTTCACCCCTCAAAGAATTGAATGATGCCTGCCCGAATTGGTGAGGGATCTTCTTTACTCAGTCTACATATTCAAATGCTAATCTCCTCTGGAACTACCGTCGTAGATACACCCAGACAAATTGACACACAAAATTAACCATCACAAGGTGTAAATGTCATAGTTCAATTTTTTTTTTTAAAAAGGAAGAACTTTTTTTTAATTAAGAAAATGTTAGCTTATATTTCTCACTTTGTTACACACAGTCATAAAAGTATTAATAGTACCTTTCTTCTGGCGGTATATTCTGAGTTGCATTGCATTTGTGATTGTTAATGCCATACATTACATAACTTCTAGTGAACTGATAAACCATAATAATTTCTTTTATTTCAGTAGAAAACTCATTAAACTCAATGAAACATACATCTTTGTATAGGTTCAATTTACATTGCTTCATGTTTTTTAAGAGGTAGTGTTTTTATTATGCCTGATTCATAAAAATCAGGTAATGTGTACCTGGTAATGTGCTGTGGTAACAGCAGATATCTCCTATTTGTTTTTGTTGTTTTACCTAAGGAATTTTAGAGCAAACAGAAAGCTGCTCATGAAATCACCTATGGAGTAAGCTGCTGTACAAACAACTAGTTTGTAAACTAAAAAGTAACTTAAACCAGAAAAAAAGTAACTTAAACCAGAAAATAATCCCTGAATGGGTTATGACTCTAACATGTCATTTTGTAATAATTTCTCCGTGTTTTCTAAAAGTTAATATATTAGAATACTGACGTAAATATTTTGAATTGATAGACTGTACTTGCTAAGGCAATTTTTATGATTCCCAGCTAGATTATACAGTATAAGTATAACACATTGAGAAGATATTAAATTCAGATTATAATCTTCTATATTTCATTGTAAGAAATGCTGTGTACATACTGTCTAGCATTCATGAAACATTTTTATTTATTTTTATTTTTTGCTTTTCTAAATAATACTTTAAGTTCTGGGATACATGGGCAGGCTTGTTACATAGGTATACATGTACCACGGTGGACATTTTTATTTTTGAATTAAATGACTGGCATTTGAGTTTTCCAGCCTTACCTCATTTAGTATTTTTTCTTTCAATAATTATTCATTAACATTTAATGTTTACCTATCATACACACAAAAATATTTGTATTTAATATCTACTTGTCATACACACAAGAATATGTGTAACTAAGAAAAGAAATAAGATAAATTTGCTACACTTGAGAAATCCACAGTCTAGTGTAAGAGACAAACCGGCAAGCAAGTAATTTCAGAAATATGCTAGTACTACAGAAAGTTCAAAATGGTAAGGGAGCGGGAAGAAAGGTCCAGATTTGTGGAAAGCACAGTGATAAATGAACAGTTGCCCAGGAAGCCTCCATTCTCTCTCTTTTTACTTCCTGAGGTAAGCAAATTTTCTTTGGCAAAACCACCAATTAATCAGTACATAGCATTTATGAATTTTGCATGATACTGATCCTACACTCATGATTATCAGTAGAGCCGTATTGCTAAAAGTTAATCAGTGAGATCTCATCTATTTCACCAAAGTGACTGGTCCAAATTTGCCCAATCAGAACTGCCATTTACTTGAAATAAGATTTACCCCTGGAGTTCAGGACTTGCTTCAACCATGATGTTGCAGGCATTTTCATCTTCCTTTTTCAACCAGTTGTTTCTCTTATTCCTCATGTGTAACTTTATTTCTCTCTCACTGAGTAATGCTCTCTTGCCCTGCCTAAGTCAAATCATTCTTGAAATAATGCAGCCACTTATAAAACCATTGACATTTCTCTGTTTGTATCTGTCACAGATGTAATTTTATGTAAAGCAGTATGCTTATTTTATTAATGTCACTCACCCACATAATACTACCATTTTTTTAGTCCAGCAACTATTTCTTTAGATTTTTATTGTATTCTTGTTATGTAACCCAACCCTGTGTAAGAGATGATTGATAAATAAGTATTATACAATATTGTAATTAAAGAATAGATACATGGACATTCAGTACACCTAGTTTCCTTTGGTAGTACAAAGTATGTTTTCCTGGTCCATTTATATCATTGTTCTCAATTAAGCAGATAAATATTTCTAGCTTTTAAAATAAGTGAAGGCCAAGTATTCCTACATCTTTTTTATTTTTACCTTATTTTCTTTTAAACATGCTTTATTTTAGTAAGAATGCAACATGAGTTCTACTCTCAACAAATTTTTAAGTGCATAATACATATTGTTGACATATATTATAGGCACAATGCTGTACAGCAGATCTCTAAAGCTCATCCATCTTGCTTAACTGAAACAATGGCCACAGGTTAGTAACCCCTCACTTCCTCCTGTCCTCAGGCCCTGGCAACTAGCATTTCACTCACTGATTCTGTGAATTTGACTATTTTAGATACCTTATATATGTGGAATCATGCAATATTCGTCTGTGACTGGCTTATTTTATTTAGCATAATATTCTCAAGTGTCATCCATGTTGTTGAGTATTGCATAACTTTTCTTGTTTTTGAGCCTGAATAGTATTCTATTGCATGTATAACCCAATTTTTTTTTACTTCTTCATTTTTGATGGATATATAAACTATTTTCATATCTTGGCTATTGTGAACAGTGCTGCAATAAGCATGGGAGTACAGGTATCTCTTCAACATCAATTTCTTGGAAAAATAGAAGTGGAATTGTTGAATCATATAGAATCTCTAATTTTTATTTTATGGGAAGACTTCATACTGTTTTTCATAGCAGCAGTATTTCTTTTCAGTTTCAAAGATTGGACCAGTGACTACAAATGTCTGTTTTTCAAGCAAAAGCAGTCAACTGTAGTCTTCTTAATTCTTCATTCACATTTTCTAATTGAAAGACCTTCAGTCCTCCTTGGGCAAAAACGTCATTATGCAAGAGTATATAGATAAATAGAAATGACTTTAAAACCTGCATATTTTCTAAATACAGTTTCTCATTTGAAAATTCTGAATATGGCCATACAAAGCATTCTCGCAGTATTGCCTCTACAAGGGAGAATGAATATAATAGAAATATAGAGTCACGGCTTACATACTTTGATTGTGTTAAGCGAATCTCTTTCATTATCTAAATGGTAAGGTTATTTTCATCTAAAGAATCTCTGATATTATGGAGAAACACGTAAAGACTTTTTAAAAAATATTCTAAAATGTTTCCAAAACCTGATGGCACCAGCGAGTGGAAAAAACTCATTTCTTACAATTTTGAAGCTATAACTAAATAGTTGAACACATTCTAAAGATCATGTTATGGAGAATGATTCAGAGTTGCTTTAAAAAAAGTGCCAGAATAAATGTTCTTCATAACTATATGTCTAGAAAATAATTCTCAACATGTAATATTTTCATAGAGGACACTCAAATATATTCCACCTTTTCTAGTAACACATATGCAAGGTATGGATTGTTAAAGCCGGCTAACACCAAGAGCTAATTGTGTTATTATCTTTAGAAAACTGATGCAGGAAGGAACAGAAGACTCAATCCCCACATGTTCTCACTGATAAGTGGGAGCTAAATGATGAGAGCACATGAACGGATAGAGGGAACAACACACACTGAGGACTATCAGAAGGTGGAGGTTGGGAGGAGGGAGAGGATCAGAATAAATAACTAACAGGTACTAGGTTTAATACCTGGGTGATGAAATAATCTGTACAACAAACCCAAATGATAAATTAACCTACATAATGAACCCACAAATGTGCTCCTGAACTTCAAATAAAAGTTGAAAAAGTTTAAAACAATAAACTAGTGTTGGCACTGCTTGTTTTACATCAATATTTCTCCTTCCGAGTTTCAGCTAGTCAGATGGTCACCAATCTAGAATTACATGTCTCGGGTTTTGTTGCAATGTTAAGTTTCCCTTTCCCCATTACTATGTGAGATTCTGCAATGATGTAAGTCATTTCAAAGTCATACACTTCAAGGCATAAGCATGTTCCTTATTTTGGTCATGTCTAACAGATTGAGTGACAAACGCTGCAGCCACCTTGCAGCCAAAGATGATGTATTAGTCCATTCTTATGCTGCAAATAAAGACATACCCAAGATTGGGTGAGTTATAAAGGAAAGGGGTTTAATTTACTCACAGTTCAGCATGGTTAACGGGGCCTCAGGAAACTTACAATCATGAAGGAAGGGGAAGCAAACACATCCCTCTTCACATGGTGGCAGCAAGGTGAAGTGCCAAGCAAAAGTGGGGGGAATCCCCTTATGAAGCCATGACATCTTATAAGAACTCAATACCACGAGAGCAGAAGCATGGGGATAACCACTGCCATGATTCAATTACCTCCAACCAGGTACTTTCCATGACACGTGGGGATTATAGGAACTACAATTCAAGATGAGATTTGGGTGAGGACATAGCCAAACCATATCAGATGATATCCACCTGCCCCCACATGTTCCACATCTGAACTCTCCAAATACTTTTATAAGATAGAATGATAATTTTTTCTCTATTTAAGGCATAAAGTTCTCATCTTATTTTTGTAATAATACAGCTTAGGCACTACTCTAGTAAAATTAAAAAGTTCAAATTATTTTAAAATCAGTGATATAAAGCTGATAATAAACAATTATGAATATACTTTCTATGTAAGAAATATTGACAGAGAGTCATTTAAAGAATAATTTATCATGAGTTTTTAAAAATATATATTTTAAATGTTAAATATAATAATATTTTGCCATTTCTTATATAGTTTTCCTGATTTCACATCAATGCACATTGCTTTTTCCTTTATGATTATAATATGAAATTTTTACAATTAAGTTTTCTTGGAGTAAAAAGTGGGTCAACCTGAATAGCAATATTGGATGATACATTTCATCATAAAGATTATACATAGATATAGCAACAATTATAAATGTTGCATAGAAAGTACACTACAATAAGCATTTTTTTAAAGAAATGCTAATGCTTTCTAACAAGAAGCAGCTTGAAAGAATAAGACCTATATGCTTCCTATGGCTACGTGACTGAATAATTTACTCAGACTCTATCTCTCAGCTTATTCTTTTGTGAATAAGAGTAATAAATGTTCCAACTCAATAAGATTGTAATGTGGATAAAATTAGATATGGTTTTGAGATTGAAAAAAGAATAGTTTCTGGCTCGTAGTGAGCACTCAAGGGCATGGTGTAGAATAATGTGTTTTCATTAGCTAAATTACACATAAATGAGATTCTATCATTTATATAATAAAAGTACCTAGACAAAAACAAAATATAGCCACTATGCCTGTAAAATCATCTTTCGTTTGCACACTAATTACCACTAATTCATCTCAATAAACACAGTCCTTTACAATTATGTTTAGTTACAAAATAATCAAATGCAACTTTGGAGGACATTGGAAAAAATCTATAAAATTACAAAATCATGACTTGCTATTACTACTGGTAAAGAGAATAAATTTGTACAGAAAGATGTAAATTTTACATAAAATTTTGTTTAAAAATGTAAAAAATAGTTGTAATAAATGCAATATAAGGGACAATGTTGGTTTTTATTGGATAATCAATACCATTCTGAAGTTGAATGCTAGCATTTGAGCATATATGTTAAAGCAATGAGAATCAAAGCACTAAAACAAGTTTTATAATTATGGTCGACGAGAGTAAAAAGACTTTTTTAGTAGTTCTTAGGAAATAATGAATAATCAGGTGAATTTCATTGTTAGTTTAGCTGATTTGTATTGTTAAAAAATATATCCTCACTCTAACTATAGGTTTCTTATAATTCGATTATTGATGAATTAGATTATGTAATTTTATGAGCCTATATCTCTTGCATTAATATTTTATTTAAAAAGCTAATAAAATTCTAATTTGAGGGACTTCAAAGAAGTCTATATAGCCTTCCTAACTTCAACTTGGGACTCCTAGTTTTATGGAAACACCAGCTATTTGATAGATACTTGATTGGACAGGTACTGGTTAAGTCAGGCACCCCTGCACATCATAATGTAATTTTACCTTCAATAAAAAGTTAATTTTCTACATTTTAAAAATTCTTTATTTCATTTACTGAGTTTCCCAATTCTGCCTACTGTTTTATTTAACAACTTAATAAAACTTGTGAGGTTTTTCCTTTGGATAGGCTTCAGGGAATAATTTCTTTGTTCCATTTTCTAAGAAAGAGCTTTATGATCCAATAAGAATTATTGCTAACCTGTGCTCATTCTTCAGGGAAGGAGCATCCAGCTTGCTTTAATATGAAATTTAATTATTGCTGACATTAATATGGGATGACCACTAAGAGAATAAATCATTGAAAAAAAAAAAGCAGAGGAATACTTCATTCACCTTAAAGAAAAATATATTAAAAGTGGCTATCCTGTGAAGTTACTTTGCCCATATTCTGTTTTTCTTTCTCTTTTTTAATTCCTCTATTCTTGCTACTTTAGCTTTATTATTTCCTAAACCACTTTCCCCATTCCTTTTCTTACGCTTTCAAAATATGCCTTTGAGAATTCAAACTATAGCTTGATATAGCATTTAGGTCACTGTTCTAAGTTATATTGAATTTAATCACGAGGTCACTTGAACCAAGCAGCTTTGCTGTTTCTAATCTACTAACTGCACATTTTCTCTGAGATTGGATAGGACCATTCCTATTAGGATTTCTGACACAGAAGGTCAATAATTCTTTATTTCATCCATAATTTTATATTTTATTGTCCTATACCTCTCAAAAGTTTTACAGTTTTTGTGGAGAAAATGAAATCTCCTATCACTAAACTAGATTGCTATTTTCTTGTCTTCTCTATGTTATCATGGGACTTATTATGCTTTTCTCCCCAATTTCAAGTTTTCTACTTGGCAACTTGTCTTTTATCTTTTATCTCTAATATTTAGATATAATATTAGAATTACTGGGAAGCTCAGTAAATAATGCATATTATTCTCTATGCAATTGCGTTTTACATTTTTAAATGATTCAATTTAATTGAGCTGTGTTGGGCCTTAATACAAATGTTAAGATTATAAACAGTTTACCTAAGGAGATTTTATTATGTCTTCATGATATTTTTAAAGTTACAAACAATGCTATTCTTATATGATTTTAGTAATTTCATGAAAATATATGTAAATTTAAGTAAAATTAATCACTAATAAAATATTTTAGTTGCATATTTAAATAGTTGAAAGTACACAAATTATAAAATGTACCTTGAAACAAATGCATAGGTGCTTCATAATTTTAATTGGGAAAATATCCTTTACAGTAAAAACTAGAAAGACAAAGCCTTTTGTTCTAATGTTCTAGACCTGACAGAGCCAGTATCTTTTGTGACATTCAGCAGATCGTTGGGTTTGGTAGCCATTGATATATGCATGGTGTTATAGTTCACATTGTATTTCAAACATTTTATGAGGTCATGGCAACAAACTAGTTTGTAAACAACAAATTGAGATTCGGGATGTTACATTCTTATATATACAGAGAGAGAGAGGAAAGAGAGAGAGGGAGACACAAAAAGGACTCCCCATGGCTAACTGTGGTTCTCAAAATTAAAACAGAACGCGGTGGTCATAACTGAGTGAAGGAGCAGTCATGTATGTACTTTGTGCTCTCAGAAAGATGTAAAAGCATCACAGGACTGACTTTTCTCCAATCAAACCAATCCAGCTCCTGTTGTAAATACCAAGGGAAGCAGTAGCCAGAAAACACCACCTTCCGCTTCCCATTTGGGAAAAAAAAAAAAAAAAAAAAAAGGACAGAAACTTCTAGTTTTGGGTTGGCAATCAATCATTCAGGGCTTGAAAGTATTAACTTATTATGGTTTGGCTGTATCAACAAATGAGGATTTATATAAGTTGACCAATCAGAACTCAACTGCACTAACCAATAAAAATAAGCCATTTTCAATCCTTCATTTGAAAAAATTGACCTGATTAGGAGCCTGGGTTAGAAATTTGCTGTAAAACCTGAGTCTTACCTTTGTTCTCTGCAACACATCATTCTACATTCTACACTGAAGGTTATGTCTCCTCAGTTTGCAAACTGTTCACTGGAATAAAGTCTTACATCCAAACTTTTCATGGAACTTTTGTTCTCTCTTTCTCTATCTGGATAGATAGATAGATAGATAGATAGATACATACATACATACATACATACATACGTACATACATACATACATAGATATAGATCTATCTATTATATGTATAGATCTATCTATCTACACATATGGATAGATATATGTATCTCTCTATATATATGGGTAGATATCTCACTCTCAGATATATATATGTGTGTGTGTATATATGTATATATGTGTGTATATATGTGTATATATATGTATATATGTATGTGTATATATATGTGTGTGTATATATATGTGTGTGTGTATATACACACACACACACACACACACACACACAGTGGTTTTGCCACAAACATTTCATTAGCAAAACCCTTAATAGAGTTCAGGCTTGATTTCTCACTGGAGACATAATTCGTTATAGAATGATTTATTTGACCATTTCTTACTGAGAAGCATTTACTTTATTACCAGGGGTTCCTGATTACAAATAATGTGATAAATACCCTTGCACATGTATTCCTTTAAAATTTTTTTTTCCATAAATTTCCAGGCATTAGATTACTGAGTTAAAAGTATTTGCTCTTAATTAAGGCACATTTATTTATAGCAAAATTCAAAGATGTGAAGTTCTTATTCAATGAATTTTGATAAGTAGTTATCCATATACTGACCATCCTAATCACTATATAAAATATTTTAATCACTCAGAATTTAATCGTGACTTCTTATCTTTCCCATCTTGTATATGGCTACAACTTTTCTGATTTCTATTATTAGAGATTCATATTGCACATTCTTACATTATTTTTTCTCTTTTTGAATTTCAAATAAATGGTATACCACACACTGTGTACACTTTTCTTAAGCTTCCTAAGTCAACATAATATTTTTGAGCTTCATACTGTGGTTGTATGTATCAATATTTTATTTTTTGTTTATTACTGAACAGAATCTCATTGTACTTAGTGTGAAATTATTTACCTATCAGCTCTCCATTTGATGGCCTTTAGGGTCAGTGTGTGTTTTTGGTGATTACGAATAAACTGGAGAAACATTTTTGTACAGACATTTTATGGACACATACTTTTATTTCTCTTGAGTAAATACCTAGCAGTGTACTTCATATATTATACAGTAAATCTGTGTTTAACTTTTAAAAGTAAGACTAACACTACTTCAAAGTAATTGACTGATTATACTCATCTGCCAGCAGGGTATGAGGGTTTGAGTTCACACACATTTTTGTCAACATTTTTTTGCTGTCAGGTTTGTTGTTGTTTTGTTTGTTGTTTAAATTTAGCCATTCTGGAAAATATAAAATGAGATGTGTTTGTGATTAAAAGTAACATATTTATGATGACGAATGATGCTAAGAATGTTTTCACGTACTCATTGGCTTTTATATACTTTTTTTGTGAAATGTCTAAGTCTTTTAGTCATTTTTTTCTTTTATTGTAATTACGTAAGTGTTCTTTATGTATTCTGAACAAAAGACTTTTGACAGATGTACATGGTGTGAATACTTTCCCAAACTATAGCTTGCCTGTTAATTTTTGTAGCGAAATGTTTTGAAAGTTGCTTTTAGTCTGTTTCTGTAATGTTTACCTTTTTTTTCTTTTATATTTAGTGACTTTTGTGTTTTCTATTATAAAAAGTTTTAACTACTAGATTTTGCAAGGATGTTTTATTATGCTTTCTTCTAGGTGCTTTATAGCTTCATTTTTATATTTAATTCTATGGTCATTTCAAATCTACATTTATGAGTCTCTAATACAGGAATTGATATTACTTTTTGATATATTTATGTAGTTATTTCAGGTTTATATGATAAAAAGTCATTTTGCTATTGAGCTACCTTGATATTGCTGTTAGAAATAAATGCGATGTATATGTGCCTGCCTATTTCTGACATTCCTTTGTCTTTTTTTCATTAATATCTTTTCTTCTAGGTCATAACCTCATTGCCTTAACTAAGGTAACTTTATAGTAAATTTTAATGTATTTTTCTTTGGTTTAGGATATTATAAATATCAATGGAATGTTCATCATTTAAGTGTAGAAAGCATCAGCTGTTACAGTGTATTCCCCCTGTATAGTTTAATACACTTCTCTAGTATTGATTGATTTAAAATCTACTTTTTGTTTACATTTACATATTATATTTTACTAGAATCTAATCTACATCTTCTCAGATTTGAAATTCATGGGATTAATTTACATGTCCCATTCCTCTACTTAATTTTATTACATAGCTTCAGTTATGGCTGTTTTCCATTCTTAATTATAGATAAGCAAGTAGATATATAATAGATAAATTTAGAAATAAATATATCTTTTTTTCTCTTTTTATCTCTTTACCTTAAGTAGTTGTAAGGTTGGATTGGGAGAATAATGATTTTATATTTATTTATTAATACTCCTCTTTTTTATTATTTCATTTAATTCAACTTAAATTTTTATCAATACGCCTGTCTTTTTATGTTATAGTTTTTCTCATTTTTATAACAGTACTCTGTTTTTTATTAATCTTAACTACAAGTAGACTAGAAATGTTTTTCTAAATGCAGGTTTTCTGTGCCTCTTAGATGTGGTATATGTTTTTCACTCTTTGTTTCCCTCTCCATGGCATATAGAATGTCAATTTTGATATTTTCTTTAAGACAAGAGTTACTTTTCTTTTATTTGCTATTCTTTTAAAAAAGTTTTCAGACCGGGAACGGCAGATCATGAGGTCAAGAGTTCGAGACCAGCCTGACCAACATGGTGAAACCCTGTCTCTACTAAAAATACAAAAATTAGCCAGGCTGGTGGCATGCGCCTGTAGTCCCAGCTACTCAGGAGGCTGAGGCAGGACAGTCACTTGAACCTGGGAGGTGGAAGTTGCAGTGAGCCGAGATCGCGCCACTGCACTCCAACCTGGTGACAGAGTGAGACTCTGCCTCAAAAAAAAAAAAAAGTTTTCAGAGCCATTTTTAATGTTTATGTAAAACTTACTCGCTTATGATAAACATATGGAATATGCTAATTATTTACTTTTTGTATTTATTTTGGGGTGACAAGGTGTTGTGATTTTTGTAAATGCTGTAATGTTGCACATGTAAAATATGTTTATTTGTTAAGTGTATATAGTATTGGAGGTAGCATTAAATTAAAAGCGTTTATAACCTTATTCCAATCCTGTGTTCCCTCGCTTATTATTTGATCATTATAGAGATTAAATTCATCACAAGAGTATTCTGTTCTCAAGAGTGATGACAAATGTTTTATATTCACATTTTTAAATGTGACCTATCAAAGAATCAACAAATAAATTTAAATTATAAAATGTAACTGTATAAATTTTATTAATGTCTCAAATAATAAATTATATATAATGAAGAGATATCTAAACATTCGATAAACTCTACTTGTTACCAAATATCCAGAGAAATATTAAAATACTCAAAACAAAGTACCTGCCAGATAAATTTTGATAAAATTGAGGCTAAAATTTATACTACCCAAAATCTTACACTTCTAAAGTTGGCTAAATGGTTCTTGATGATGTTACAACATCAGGGGCATATTAGGACTCCTTAAGCAGCTAGAGTCATGATTATCTTCTAGTTAAATGGTATAATATTTTGTAGGCTTTGTATTATTTTGATACCAGGTATTTCAGGAACCCATGATTTGGTATGACTTATTCAGGTGTAATTTATATAGAGTAAAATTTCTGGACAATTATGTGAACTTTTAAAAGTAATTGATACACAATAGTTGTACATATACATGGGATATATGTGATATTTTGATACATGTATACAATGTATAATGGTCAACTCAGGGTACCTGGAATATTTGTCAGCAGAACATTTAATATTTCTGTGTTGAAAACATTCAAAATATTATTTTCTAGCTATTTTGAAATATACAATAAACTATTATTAACTATAGTCATCCTACTGTGGTATAGAACCCTCTTACTCCTCCTATCTAATTTTGTACTCAATAACCAACCTCCACCAATACTCTCTTTCCCTCTACCCACTTATATGTTAGTAGCCATTATTCTACTTATTCTATGCAATCTACTTTTTAAACTCCCAGAAATGGGTGAGAACATGTATTTGTCTTTCTGTGCTTGGCATATTTTACTCACGATTATGTCCTCCAGGCTCATCCATGTTGCTTCAAGTAACATAATTTCATTTGTGGTTTTAAAGTTTGAATAATATTCTATTGTGTATCTATACCACATTTTCTTTAGTCATTCATCTATTGATGAACACTTAAGTTGATTCCTTATCTTGGTTGTTGCAAACTGCTTCAATTAATGTGAGAGTACAGAGATCTCTTTGACATACTGTTTTTCTCTGAGTTTGGATATATATTCAGTAATGAGATTGCTGGATCATATGGTAGTTCTATATTTAGTGTTTTGAGGAAACTCCACACTGTTTTCCATACTGGCTATACTAATTTGTATTTCCAACAGGATATAACAGTGCATAAGAGTTCCCCTTTCTCTACATCCTTGTCAGCATTTGTTATGTTTTGCCTTTTCTATAATAGCCATTTTAACTGGATGAGATAATATTGTGGTTTTAGTTTGCATTTCCTTCAAGACTAATGATATTGAGCATTTTTATGTACCTGTTGGCCATTTGCATATCTTCTTTTGATAAATGTGTATTCAAGTAGTTTAGCCATTTTTTAAATTCATTTTTTGAGTTCCTTAGATATTTTGGAAATTAACCACTTACCAGATGTATGGTTTGCAAATATTTTCTCCCATTCTGCAGGTTGTCTCTTGACTTGGTTAACTGTTTCCTTTGCTATGTAGGACCTTTCTGGTTTGATGTAATCCCATTTAGCTAATTTTACTTGTGTTGCTTGCACTTTTGAGGTCTTGTCCAAAAAATCTTTGCCAAGACCAATGTCCTGAATCATTTTTCCTGTGTCTGCTCCTAGTTGTTTCATAGCTTTTGGTGTTACATTCTAGTCTTTAATACTTTTTAGCTGATATTTTATATGGTTAAGGTAAAGTTTGGGGTCTAGTTTCATACTTCTGCATATGGATATCTAATTTCCCCAGCCTCATTTATTGAAAAGGCTATTTTTTTCAAATATGTATTCCTGGCATCTCTGTCAAAAATGGGTGACTGCTAATATGTGAATTCATTTCTGCGTTCTCTGTTTTGTTCCATTGGTCAATGTTTCTGTTTTTAATAATATCATGCTGTTTTGTTTACTACACCTTTGGAGTATATCTTGAAGTTAGGTGATGTAACGCCTCCAGCTTTGTTCTTTTTGCTCAGGATTGCTTTGGACATTTGGAAATATTTTGTGGTTCCATACAAATTTAGGATTGGTTTTCCTTCTGTGATGAATGTCATTGGTATTTTGATGCTTTTTTTAATGAATCTGTATATCCCTTTGAGAAATATAAACATTTTAACAATACAAATCATTCTAATTCATAAACGTGCAATATCTTTATTTTTTGTTTCCTCTTCAACTACTTTCATCAGTGTTTTACCGTTATCATTGCAGACAGCTTTCACATCTTTGGATACATTTAAGTATTTAATTTTTTGTAGCTGTTGTAAATGGGATTGCTTTCTGAATTTTTTTCAGATTGCTAACTATGGGCATGTATTATATTGACGCAAAAGTAATTGTGGTTGTTGCCATTACTTTTAATAGAAATGCTACTAAGTTATGTATGACTTTTTTTTTTTTCCGGGGGGTCTTTAGATTTTTCTAAATATAAAATCATGTCCTCTGCAGACAGGGACAATTTAACTTCTTTTTTGTCAACTTGAATATTCTCTTTCCTTTGCCTAATTTCTCTGGTGAGGACTTTAAGTACTATGCTGAATAAATGTGGTAAAAAGGGACATTCTTTTCCTGTTCCAGACTTTTAAAAAAGGATTTCAGGATGTCAACTTCAACATTTTTCCATTCGGTGTGATGTTAGCTGTGAGTCCTTCATATAAGGTATTATTTTGAGATATGTTGCCTCTATGCAAAATTTGTTAATAGCTTTTATCATGCAGAAATGATAAATTTTTTCAAATGATTTCTCTGTGTCTATTGAGATGATCACGACTTTTGTCCTTTAATTTGTTGATGTGATGAATTACATTTATTAATTATCATATGTTGAATTATTCTTGCATTCTTGGTATAAATCCCACTTGATCATGGTGTACGATCTTTTTAATGAGCTGTTGGATTCAGTTTGCTAGTATTTTGTTGAGGATTTTTACATCTGTGTTCATCAGAGATATTGTCTTATAGTTTTTGTTGTGTTCTTGTCTAATTAGGGTATCAGGTAATGCTGGTCTCATAGAATAAGCTTGAAGGAATTCCCTCCCCTTCAGTTTTATTTTGAAATGAATTGAGAAGAATTGGTACTAGCTAGTTCTTTAAATGTTTGGTAGAATTCAGTAGTAAAGTCATATGGTCCGGGGCTTTTCATTGTTGGGAGATATTTTTATTCCTCATTCAATCCCATTACTCATTATTAGTCTGTTCAGGTTTTCTGTGTTTTATGGTTCAATCTTGATAGGTTGCATGTGTCCAGAAATTTATCACTTTCTTAAGGTTTTCCAACATGTTGGCATATAGCTCTCTATAATAATCTCTAGTGATTCTTTGTATTTTTGTAGTATCAGTTGCAATGCCTCCTTCTTGCCTCTGATTTTATTTATGGAGTCTTCTCTCTTTTTTTCTTAGTATAGTTAAAGGTTTGTTGATTTTATCTTAAAAAAAAAAAAACTTTTATTGACAATTTGTAGTGTTTTAGTTCCAAATTAATGTATTTATGATCTGATCTTTAGTTTTTCTTTTCTTATAATATTTTTGCATTTGAATTGTTCTTGCTGTTCTAGTGTCTTGAGGTGTATTGTTTTTTCATTTCAGGTTTCTGCTGAAAAGTCTGCTGATATTCCTATGAGAGTTTCCTTACACTTGAAAATTGGCTTTTTCCATTCTGATTTCAACTCTCTCTATTTTTGTCTTTCACTTTTGGCAACTTGACTATGAGATGTTGTGTTGTGAGTCTCTTTGGGTTCATTGTCTTTGCTGTTCTATGGGCTTTCTAGATCTAGCTTTGTAATTCCTTTTCCAAACTTGGAACGTTTCCTGCCATTATTTCTTTGGACATATTTTCTGATTCTTTCTCTTTTGCCCCTGGAACACAAAATATGTGTAACTTATTCTGCTTGACACTGTCCCATAAGTCTCTTAAGCTGCCTTTATTCTTTTTTAAATTTTTCTCCTTTTAGCTCATAAGATTGGATGATTTCCAGTAATCTATTTTCAGGTTCACTGATCTTTTCTTCTTAATCTAATGTGTTGTTAAACTCCTCTGTTGAATTTTACAGTTTTGCTATAGCGTTCTTCAGACCTGAGGTCTTTTGTCATTTTTAAATGCTTTATCTTTGCTACAATTCTCAGCTTGTTCTTGCAATGTTCAGCATCTTTACAACGATAATTTTGCATTATCTACAGAGTCGATTTTAAAAAAATCTACTTTATCCAGGTGGATTTGTGGAGATTTACCTTCATCTTTTGAATGAAATATATTCTCTCTTTTCAATATTTGTATTGATTCCCTGTTGTTTTCTGTGCATTAAAGACATTTATACCTCTATAATAGTCAGTTTTCATACTGCTGAAAAAGACATACCTGAGTCTGGGTAATTTATAGAGAAAAAGAGGTTTAATGGACTCATAGCTGCACATAGCTGGGGAGGCCTCACAACCACGGCAGAAGGCAAGGAGGAGAAAGTCACATCTTACATGGATGGCAGCAGGCAAAGACAGAGAGCTTGTGCAGGGGAACTCCTCTTTATAAAACCATCAGATCTTGTGAGACTTCTTCGCTATCACAAGAACAGCATGGGAAAGACCCTCCCCCATGATTTAATTACTTCCCACTCAGTCACTCCCACAACACATGGTAATTGTTGGAGCTACAAATCAAAATGAGATTTGGGTAGGGACACAGCCATACCATATCAACCTCTCTCTTGTTAGTCTGGACTGTATAAAAGAAGGTTTTTACCAAGCTGTCTCACCAAAATTTTTAAGGTGTCTCTCTAATTTTTGTGGCTGTTAGCTCTGATTTTAGTGTCCCCTTGCAGTTTAGAATATACCACACGTTGTCACTAACCTGATATCAGTATGCTAGGAGCTAGGCTCTTTAGACATAGCTAGAAAGGTTGGAATGTTGAATGTTAATTCCAATTCTTTCTATCGTCATAGTGAGGCTAGGTACAGGTGTTTATCTTCAATTTTCCTTAGACTAAGTAGGAGAGTGAATCTGTAGCAAATGCCTATACTCACTTTCAGACTGCACTTTCTAATTCTGGAAGGGTAGCTACTGAGAGTAGATCCATTATACATCCACCTGTTTGTTTTCTGTGGTCTCAGTTCACATAGGATTGCAAAGCCCAGTTTAGTTATAGAGCTATGTCATTAAGGATACAGTTCCTTAGCTGGAAGCTGTGAAAGTTATGGTGCTCACCACATGGCAAAATTTAATCTAGAAAGACTAGATAGGCCTAGATTTATCTCTGGGATGAGCCAGTGGTAGGTTTTGTGAAGTGCCAATGTCTAGCTCAGACTACTGAAGGGCTACTGTTTTTGTTGCCCCTTTAACTCCCTGATGCACTTTCATTGGAGACCAGGCCATCAAGTTTCCACAGACAGTGTGTATTATAAGCCACTTCCACAGAGAAAGTGAGAGCTGCATATTCCTGCCTCTTTTCTGTACAGTTCCAAAGGAGTGTTACTCCTGGAAGTGTTTGGATAATGGTTTAAAACATTTTCTTTTGTTCTAGAATCAAGGGAGACACATACATGCCAGTCCCTCTTCCTCCCAGAGCTAAGAGATTTATATTGCAGTCTCTTATGTGGATGGTGTAGAAGGTGGGGCTCTAGATGTGAGTAAAATTTCTCTCTAATGCAAGTTATTTAGAAGTCAGACTATTAGTTGGCTGCTTAAGATACATTTTGTAAACCCATTCTGTAGGTCAACAGTGGTCCATGTTTTTTGTTGTTTGTTTCTGTTTTTACTTTTGAGAAGGAATCTTGCTCTATCACCCAGACTGGAATGCAGTGGTATGATCTTGGCCCACTGCACCCTCTGCATCCTGGGTTCAGGCCATTCTCCTGCCTCAGCCTCCCAAGTAGCTGGGATTATAGGCACTCACCAGTCTCAAACTCCTGACCTCAGGGGATCAGCCCACCTCAGCCTCCCAAAGTGCAGGGATTACAGGTGTGAGTCAAGCACCTGGCCTGGGCCGTGTTTTTAAGGCCCGTTCTCACATCACTCCTGAGGGAATATAGAATCCCTTAAAGAGTCTCTGTGACTGTAAAAACCACTGGTTTTATTACTGTGGTGTAGAGAGACATGAATTTACCAATCATTCATGCTTCCAGAGCTAGGAGATTAGTGGTGGCAGTCCCTTAGGTGTTGCAAGAATCGGGGCACTTGCTGGGGTTGCAAACTCCTTCCTGACTGTAGTGGGTTGATAATTGACTGTTTCCTTCACTCTACTGTCCTAGTTAGATGCCAAGACACCTGACAGCTGCTGGAGGGTGTTTTGTACACTTCTTCTGGGGGGAAACAGAGGGCTATGTTTTTTAAAGATCCTTCACTGCTTCCAAGCCGATGTAGTCCCTGGAACTACTTTTATGCCTATATATAACTCCGGCTTTATTCCCTGTGGTCTGGAGAGACACGTGTATCTAATTCCTTCCACTTCCACAAACTGAGTCAAACCAGGGAAAACCCTGGGATAAGGGCCCCATATGTAATGTCCACATCCTTCTTTCCAGAGAGAAAAACTGGATGTTGGAGATTCCCTTCTCAATTGTACAATGAAGTTCCCAGGGTAGGGTCCGTGCATCTTGGCTTCTCTTACCCGTTTCATGTGGGTATTTTTTCAATTGCCTGTTGGATAGAAGTCTCCTGACTGGTCTCTGACTTTTTCTCTGAAGAAATTGATTTATAAATAGGTATTTACTTGCTGCATCTGTGGGTGGGAAAAAAAGTCAGAAACTTGCTATTCTACCAGCTGTAGGAGTTTTGACTAACATACATTTGCATAACTATGACCACAGACAAGATATAGAATAATTCCAGCACTCCTAAAATTGTCTTATATTCTTCTGTAGTAAAAACTTTCAATAACAGTTTCCCCCCCTTCAATAGCTAGTAAACTTTATGAAAGCAAGTCTGCTTTACTTCAATAAAATGTCTGCTTTGGCCAGACTTTCTTAGAAAATGTTGTATATCTGCAGCCAATTCACATTTTATAAGGACCTCTCAGTCTCTCACGTAGAGTTTTCCTTGCTGAAGTCCTTGAGTCTTCTCCAGTTAGGTAAGACAGACATCTGAGCTAAGTTCACAACTTAACTCAGATGTCTGAGCTAAGTTCACAAGAGAAAAACTTAACCCTGATTCAATAGAAATGTTTGCACACATGAATAAAAATAAGCATGTACCTGTAGACAAAATCATCAATAACTGTATTGACCAACTAAAGTTAAAATTCTTTGTTACTATTGCCTATATCCAAAAACCATCAGTCTATATTACAGTGGTTAAAAATCTAATAACACAAGTATAAAGGCAGCTGAAGTGAATTGAGTAATTGAGACTGATCCAACTCTCAAGATGAAAGACATCAAAGTTCACATACTAAAAAAACAGGTACAGACCCATATATTCTTGATCCACTGAAAACCTTTCTTTTGTCATTTTCTTTCTGCAAATTCTACTTTTTCCATTTACACAGGCTCAGGATATAATGCATAAAATTTTAAGAAATTAATTTGTAGCTAACAAATAGTAATTATTCTATTTGCCCAAAAAATACTGTAGCTGGAAAATAGAATATAAACTGCATAAGAAAAATTGAAATATCGTTTGTGCTATTTGTAAAGATTAGAATAAAAATGGAATTAGTATCATAAAAAAATATAAGCTTCATAATCCTCCCCTCCACAAAAAAACACTTGGATTAACTCACCTGAAAGAATGAATCTGCTAAACCAGAAACATTTACTCAGATTTCTGTCTCTCTGAGTGGAGAGGAATGGAGACAATATCAAATACTTCATGATTATGATCAGAGATAGAATCTCTCAATCAAGAAGTGTAGTGCACTGTTAGGTGACTCAGTCCACCTCAACCAGATAAAATCTTGCATCTTTATATTCGTATATATACCATGAATAGCAGTAAATATAACAATCCCTCCTTTTCTTTTCTGAATATTGTTTCATAGTTGAAGCAAAAACTATAACTCTGTCTGTTTCACTCTAGTAATACCTATAGCAACCATAAAAATAGTTATACAAAGAGATACACTTTAAAAATAACCATCTTATATGTATTTTTAAAAACTCTAAAAATGTTGAAGTAATTCTCAGGAAAGCATTATAAATCAAAACAGATAAAAACACAGAGATAACAGATAACAAAAAAATAATATGGTCAATATAAACCTTTCCATATCTATAACTGTATTAAAAATGAATTATCTATATGTTGATTAAAGAAAAATACAGACACACATTGCTTAACGATAGGGATATATCCCAAAAAATGCATAGTTAAGAGATTTTGTTGTTATGTGAACATCATAAAGTTCACTTACACAAACCTAGATGGTACAACCTACTACACATCTAGGCTCTATGGTATAGTTTATTGCTCCTGAGCTTGAAACCTGTACAGAATATGACTGAACTGAATACTGTAGGCAATTACAACACAGTGGTATTTATATATCTAAATATATCCAATCGGAGAAAAGGTACAGTTAAAATACTGCATAAAAAATAAAAAATAGTACACTTGTACAGGGCAGGTACCATGAATAGAGCTTGCAGGTCTTGAAGTTGTTCTGAGTGAGTCAGTGAGCGGTGAGTGAAGGTGAAAGCCTAGGACATTACTGTACACTGCTGTAGACTTTATAAACACCATAAACACCATTTAGGCTGTGTTAAATTTACAAATGTTTTTCTTTAAAAATATGTTAATCTCAGGTTATAGTAACCTTTTTACTTTATAAACTTTATTTTTTAAATTTTGACTCCTTTGTAATAACACAGAATAAAGCACAAACACATTGTACAGCTGTACAAAAATATTTTCTTAATTTATAGTACCATTCCATAAGCTTTCTATTTTTACAATTTTTAATTGTTTTAAGGTTTTGTTAAAAACAAAGACACAAACACACATTAGCCTGAGCCTACCCAGGGCAGAATCATCAATATCACTGTCTTCTACCTCCACAACTTGTTCCACTGGAAAGAATTCAGAAGAAATAACATGTGTGGAGCTGTTATTTTCTATAATAACAATGGCTTCTTCTGGACTGTCTCCTGAAGGACCTGCCTGAGACTGCTTTACACTTAACTTTTTTTATACATAGAGTAAGTACATGCTAAAATAGCAATTAAAAGTATAGTATAGCAAATACATAAGTTAGCAACAATCATTCAGTATAATTCTCAAGTATTATGTACTGTATGTAATGCTGTGTGCTATATTTTGATACAACTGGCAATGTGAAAGTTTAGTTTATACCAGCATCAACAAAAACATGTGAGTAATGCATTGCACTACTATGCTGCAGTGTCTATTAGGTGTTAGAAATTTTCCATCCCCCTTTAAATCATATGTGACCACTGTCATCTATGCAGTTATAGTTAAGTAAATCATTGTTATGTGGCACATGAATGTATTGTCAAAGTTGATTCACAAATATGATCCAATATATGCTGTCAACAAATACCTCACATCAAATATAATCATATAGTTAGGTTGAATTTAAAGTGATAAAATATGTGTATTAATCACTGATGAAGAAAAACAAAAGTGGCTATATTAATATCAGAGTAGATTTAAAGCAAATAAAATTACAAGAGACAGAAATGGATATAACATAATAATAAAAAATATAATTTATGAAGGCAACATGGTAATCTTTAGTAAGTAGACATTAAACAAAACCACTGTAATATACGTGAAGCAAAAACTGATAGAACTGAAAGAAGAATGGATAATAAATATTATAATTCCAAACTTTAACACCCTTCTCTGAAAAATTGATAGAAAAACTAGATAGAAAGTCTGAAAGAATATAGGATGCAGCACCACCATCACAAAAAGAGGCTCGAATTGATATTTACAAAACACTCATTGACATTTATAAAATATTCCAAACAACACACAAACATATATTCTTTTCAAGTGCTTATGAGTCACATACAAGATAGACCATATCGTAGGCCATAAAACAAACCTTAAAAATGTACAAAAAAAAAAAGTAACGTGTTCTCCAACAAAAATGGACACAAAAAAAATTTGTTATAGATAACAAGAAAACATCCAAACATAGATACAAACAAACAAACAAACAAAACCCCACACATATAAGATAACCTTGGATCAAAGAGAAAGTTTCAGGAATAAAAAAAAAAAAAAAAAAAAAAAAAAAAAAAAAAAAAAGATCAATTGAACTAAACAAAAATGAAAATACAACAGATTAAAATTGTAAAATAGCTTTCAAAAGTGTTCACTTAAAAATATATAGCAATAAATTTCTATATTAAAGAAGAATTAAGTCAACAATTGAAGCTACCATCTCAAAAATCTAGCAAAAAAAGGAAACAAAAGAGACTCAAATAAAGCAGAGGATACGAACTAAAAAAAAATAATTGTAGAAACCACTGAAATTAAAAAAAATACGAGACAATGAAACAAACAGCTACATATTTGGAAGATTAATAAAACTGAAAAACCTCTAGGAAGACTCAGAAAATAAGAAAGATATATCCCCACTATCACAATGAAACAGGGTATTACTCCATACTTTGCATACACGACCAGAATGTGGGAACATTACAGACAACTTCTTACTCATAAATTAGACAAAGTAGACAAAATAGAGCAATTCCCTAAACACAGACTACCACGACTTGCCCTAGAAAATGGATACTATGAATAATTTTACCACTTTTACAAATTGTCTTTAATTAAAACACTTCAAAATTGAAATCCCCAGGCCTATATGGTTTCACTGAAGATTATGAATAAATATTTAAAGAATAATTTATACTAATTCTATACTACCTCTTTGAGAAAACTAATGAAGAGAAAACATTTTCCCCTTTATTTTATGATACTAGCATTACTCTTATACCAAAACCTGACAAGAAAATAGTCTTACACAAAACAGAGAGCTACATTTCAACATCCCTTCAGGATATAAATACAAATATCCTTAGCAGAATATAAATAAAAAGAGTTAAGCACTATATAAATTAATTGTTCACCCCGACCAAGTGAAGTTTCTTCGAAAGATGCAAGGCTGATTCACTGTTTCAAAAAATCAAACAACATAAACCACCACATTAACAAGCTAAAGAAAAAGCACACAATTACACCAATTGATACAGAAAAAAAAATGTTTGATGAAACTTAACACTTAGTCAGAAAATGTCTAAAGAAAAAATAGGCATACAATGGACTCATCCTCAAATTGATAAAATATTGTCTCTAACAACCTACAGCTAACATTATGCTTAATGGTGAAAGACAGTAAAAACTTCTCGAACTATTCAGTTCAGCAAGTTTATAGTACAAAAAAACTCAAAGCCAAAAATTGATTGCATTTCTATATACTAAAATAAATATGTGGAAACTGGAATAAAATACAATATTGTTCAATCACTGAAAGAAAGAATACTTAGTTGTAAATGTCACAAAACATATACAGGACTTTTATGCCACACATTACATACCCATCACTGATGAAAATAAAATTAAAGAAGACCCAAATAAATGTGTAGGTACACTAAGTTCTTAAGCTGAAATTTTCAACATAATACAGGTGTTAATTCTCCTCAAATGCATATAATTTTAAAAAAATGTATATTGAATCCCAGCAAGATGTTTTGTAGTTGTAGAGATAATTGTTCTAATATTTTCAAGAAAAAGTAAATGAACAAAAATTGTCAACAAAAAATCTAAAAAGAAGAATGATTGAAAATAACAAGTCTACCAGATTTCAAGACTAATCTTATAGCTACATTTTTCAATACTTTGTGATATTGGAAGAGGGATAGACACGTAAGTCAATAGAACAGAACAGACAACCCAGATGCTGACTCAAACAAATTTGATCAAATGCTTTTTGAAAAGGTGCAAAAGCAATGAAATGATGAAACATAGCCTTTCAACAAACAGTGCTAGAATAATTGGTTTTTTCATAAGCTAAAAAAAACCCTTTAATTTAAGCCTCTCACACTATATACAAAATTTTAAAAAGTATATAAAATATACAGAATTTAACCCAAAATAGATTACATATTTCAATGTAAATCACAAAACTATAAAAATTTTAGAAATAAAAGGTAGAAAAAAATCTTCAGGATCTAGAGCCAGGCAAAGATTGTGTTATACTTTACATCAAAAGTATGATCCGTAAAAGGAAAAAATGTGATATAATTAAATGTATTAAAGTTAAACATTTTCACAGCAAAAAACCACATTAACAACATGAAAACACAAACTAAACAGTGAACGAAAATATTTGTAAGGCATATACCCAACAAAGACCAATATGTAGAATATTGAGAGCCCTCAATATTCAATAGTAAAAAACAATCCAACTAGAACTTGCATAAAAGACATAAACATTTTGCTGAAGAATATACGCAGATGACAAAAAGCACATGAAAAGATGATCAGCATAACTAGACATTAGGAAAATGCACATTAAAGCCACAATGAGGCATCACTACATAACTATCATAATGGCCAAAATAAAAAGAAAGTGAGGGCACCACACGCTTGTGAGGATGTGGAGAAACTGGATCAATTTTACCAGTGAAAATTCCAATGTGAATTTTGCATATCCAATGCAATAGTTACACGCACTCTGAAAACAATTCAGTAGTTTATTAAAATATTATACTAACCATGCAACTACCATAACATTCTAGGCATTTATTCTTGAGAAATTAAAGACAAAATATCTGTATGTAAAATTTATAGCAAATATTTTTATAATAGTCCAAAACTGACAATAATCAAGATGTCTGTCAATGAACGAATGGATAATGACAATGGTGCATATATACCATGAAATAGCGTGCTCAGTAACCACGAAACCCAAACTATTGCAATATACAAGAATCCGAATAAATCATCAGAAAATTATGTTGAGTGAAAAAATGGATAAAAAGATTACATTTCAAGACTAACTATATGTAACAGTTTATTTATAAAAAAGTCTGAAAATGGTGAAATTGTAGTTGTAGAAAAGTGGTTAGTAGTTTCCAGGGATGAAGGTGAAATGAGAATGGAAGGGAAGAAGAAAACGAGAGATCATTGTAGTGATAGAATCATTTTGCATCCTGTCAATGCCATTATTCTGGCTGTGATACTGTATGATTCTTTTGCAAGATGCTACCATTGTGGAAAATGTAATGGTGTCCCTCTGAATTATTTCTTTCAATTTTCAATATATCTAAAATTATCTCAAATAAGAAGTTGAATTAAAAATTTGTAAAACAAATTATAAGATGTGTCTCCAAAAAATTAAAATGGAAGAAAATGCATAGTATCTATCAAAAATTGATTTTAACTTTGCTACTGATAATATTTAAACAATATTTTAAATTAAGCTTTTACATGCTATTAGAAAGTGTCTAGTAGTCTCTTAAAAAGTGTTGAAATAGAGCTAGTGGTTTGGCTTGAATGTTATAATCCTGGAAAACACTTCAGATCTATTTTATTCCTCAACAGAATGAAGTTGTAGAGGCAGAACTAAGATAGAATGATAGGACTAAAGATTGCCTTATTTGTTTCTGACTTCTTAATGACAGATTGCAGTCTGAAGACCAGGTTTAACTAAGAATCAATTTTGAGGGGCAAAAAGTCAATTTCAAGCTACAACACTAGACATTCATAGATTCCTAATTAAACTCTCACCAGTGTAGACTGCACATGCAAACTGCAATTGAAAACACGGCTCTCTCTCATACAAACTCCAACCAGACTGATCTAGGATAAAGTGAAACAAAGGAGGAGAAAAAATTATACTCCAGATATCATAAACCATGTTCTATTGTCTCAAACTGAGAGCAATTAATGATTCCAGAAACAACAAAAAAAAAATATCGATAAAAGGGATGACTGCCTTCTATTTAGAAGTAGAGCATACTATAAGACAATAAATTATGTTTTTAAAGTGGTTAAAAAGAAAAAGAATCAAATCCAATATTTTATAACTAGAGAAAATATTATTTAAAAAGGAAGCATTTTCAAATACACAAAATATGAGTGAAGTTGTTGCCAGATGAATTTCACTGCAACTGATTTAAATGGGAAATATTTAGACTAATGGAAAATTATACCAAAAGTTACATATATAAGAAATTTATATATGTATATATATATTTTTTCTTTATTTCAGTAAAAGACAACCAGGTTATAATTTAAAGCCAAAACTATAACACTGTATTGTGAGACTTAAAACTTATTTAAAAGGAAATTCTATGACTAAAATAAAGAGAATAAAAGGAGAGGAAATAGAAGTATACTTTTGTATACCTCTCTTCCAGTTTTGCATACTTTCCTCTGATTGATCCTCACCCTTCACCAATTTTCCATATGCCTACCCTTCCCTAATTGTGTTTTCACACTGCTGTGCCCAACTTTGAGTAGTGCCTTGGTTTTCGCCATTTGTATTTATTTATTTATTTATTTTGCATACTCACAAACTAAACAGCACACACTACTCCATTCTGAGCCCATAAAAGCTCTGGACCCAGCCACACTGGGAGGGAAACCACCTGACTTCCAGTACAGGACCACCCTCATGTCCCCTCTCTGCCAAGAGCTATTCCATCACTCAGTAACATTCTTCTCTGGTCTTCTCACCCCTTGATTGTCAGTGTAACCTCATTCTTCTTGGACACTGAACAAAAACTCAGGAACCACTGAATGCAGGTACAGCTGTAACAAAGGCAGGCTGGGGAATGCCAGGCCCAGCTACTGGCTGAATGTGGATCCTGCAGCAAGTGCAAGATCCAGGTTGGTACACAAGTCAGACACGACCCATCAGGCCAAGTGGAGGGAGCACTTCCTGCAGCAGGCCCGGGACTGAGCAAGGCCTGGGGGTAGACATCACCAGCCACAGAGGTCCCTGACTGGCAGACAGACTGAGAAAAATCCTGCATCATAAGGGCATAAAAGACAGCAATACTGGGTATTTCAATAACTCAAATTAATTGTTAAGAAATGGATTGTATTGAGTACCTCTCTGCCAGTTTTGCACACTTTCCTCTGATTGATCCTCACCCTTCACCAATTTTCCATATACCTACCCTTCCCTAATTGTATGAGTTTTAGGAAACACGATTCGGTTCATAGCTACTCTACTTAAAATGGCAGACAACTTGACATTCATATAACTTGACATTCATATAACACCATATGTACCCCCAAATTATAAAATGAAAATTATTTTAATGGAGTGTTTATATAATGGACTTTATGCCTGTCAATAAAATAAATTTTAATAAAATCTACTGCATGCACATTCGAAGACCACATCAAAATTAAAGTAGAAACTAATAAACATTTTAAAATCTATGAGTATTTAGAAGTTTAAATATACATTTATACAATCTCTGAGTATTTAGAAGTTTAAATATACATTTCTAAAAACTATTTCTAGTGTCTTTTTATAATGCTGTATGTAGAAAATCCTAAAAAATCTACAGTTATACAAGAAGTAATAACATTGTGTATTTACACAGGCTATGTGGTGAATATAGAAAAATCAATTATAATCTACAACCAAAAATAAAGCATTTGAAAATGAAGTAAAAACTTTCATAGCCACTTTGAGAGGCCAAGGTGGGTGGATCACTTGAGGTCAGGAGTTTGTGACCAGCCTGGCCAACATGGCAAAACCCGTCTCTAGTAAAAATATAAAAATTAGCCCTGCGTGGTGGTGCATGCCTGTAATCCCAGCTACTTGGGAGACTGAGGCAGGAGAATCATTTGAGCCTGAGAGGTGGAGGTTGCGGTGAGTTGAGATTGCGCCACTGCATTCTAGTCTGGGTGACAGAGTGAGATCCTGTCTCAAAAAACAAAAACAAAAAAAAGTTCATAGTATCACAGAATATAAAATGCTTATGAATAAATTTAGTGAAAGATATACAAGCCTTCTCCATTGAAAACTTGAAATTTCTATTATAATGAAATATACATCTACCCTATGAATCAGTCATTTCACTCCTATGTATACACTCAAGAAATAAAATAAAAATACAGTCACACAAAAACATGTAAAACAACATTTTAGCAAAATTATTAATAATAGTGAATAAATGGAAATAAATGTCCAGCAGCTGGAGAACTGATAAACAAATCATAGTATACAGAAATCATTGGATACAAATCAAAAATTGTAAAAATATAAAACTTCTGATTTATGCAACAACATCAATGAATCTTTAAGAAGATGTTGCATTGCAAAAAACAATTTAGGCAATCAAGGGACTATGATATGAGTCCATTTATATGAGGTCCAAAGAAAGGTAAAAGTAATTTTTGTGGATAAAATCAGGACAGTGGTTTCTGATTTTATGGAGATAGCAAGAGGTTGAGGGAAGTTCCCAGGATAGTGGTGAATATCTACACTTTTTATAATATTTTGGTTACACCAAAGCGTGCGTTTGTTAAAGCTCAATAAATTATAAATGAGTTATCTTTTCATTTAATTGGATGCAAAGTTTACCTCAATTCAGAAAAAAATAACTTAGGCAAAAATCAGAATTAACACGATGAAATACAAGCAAATAAAATACTTCATGAAACATAAGTGTGAAAATATTACACATGTGTAAACAAACTTGACAAAGACAAATGTAGTAGGTAGTATCATCATAGTTATTGAGGACAAATAAAATGTACACACAATATTGAGCTTCTATATTTCTGAATGAGAAAATAGAATACAAAAAATTAAAGATATTCAAATGTAAAAATGCAATAAACCTTTTATTCTGAAATTAAAGAAAATATTAAAAAATACCCAAAAAGGGCTTACCAGGCTTCAAAAAAATTATGATAAAAATACAAAAACATGGAATCAGTAAAGTTATTGAACCCAAGACTTAAAGGAAGAATTATCTACTTTGAAGAAGAATATTATGTTTAAAAAAAGGAGAAAAAATAAAACAGTGCTTATCTTTTACTTATACAAAATTGGAGACCAAAAATAAAAACTAGTGTATACAAATTAGTAATTTCACTACTGTATATGTAGTGAAATATAAAAACATACATCAAACAAATATAAACGTAAAATATAAACATACATCAAACAAAATAAGGATACAATAAAAGAAGGCAAAGGCTGTTTATGAAAGGTTGTTACAATTTATTGTACTTCACAGATATTGTAATTTTTTTAAAATAAAGATTTGTAGCAGTTGTGCAATCTGTTTATGTCATTTTTTCCAACAGCACGTGCTCCTCACTTCAAGTTTTGGCAGCACATTTGGTAATCCTTGCAATATTTCAAACTTTTTCATTATTATATCTGTTACGGTTATCTCGGATCAGTGATCTTTGAAGTAACTACTGTAATATCTTTGGGGAACCAAACATCATGCCCATATAAAACAGCAAACTTAATAAATGTGTGTTTTCTGACAGCTACACTGATTAGTCATTTCCTCGATCTCTTTCCCTCTCCTTGGCCTTCCTTATTTTCTGAGGCACAACAATATTGAAGTTAGGCTAATTAATAACCCTACAATGATCTTTAAATTTTCAAGTAGAAGAAAGGGTCACATGTCTATCACTTTAAATCAAAAGCTAGAAAAGATTAAGCTTAATGAGGAATGCATGTCAAAAGCTGAGATAAGCTGAAACCTGGGTCTCTTGTGGCAAACGGTTAGCAAGTTGTAAATGCAAAGGAAAAATCCTTAGAGGAAATTAACAGTGCTACTCTGGTGAACACACAGATGATAAGAAAGTAAAACAGCTTTATTTCTGGTATGGAAAAAGCTTTAGTGGTCTGGATAGAAGATCAAACCAGTTATAACATTCCCTAAAGCCTGAGAAAGGTGATGAAGCTGCAGAAAAACATTTGATGCTAGCAGAGATTGGTTTGTGAGATTCAAAGAAAGAAACTATCTCCATAACATCAAAGTGCAAGGTGAAGCAGAAAGTGCTGGGAGAAGCCACAGCAAGTCATCCAGAAGATATAGCTAAGATCACTGATGAAGGTGGCTACACTAAACAACAGATATTCATGCAGACAAAACAGCCTTTTTATTGGTGGAAGATGTTACCTAAAATTTTCATAGCTAGAGAGGAGAAAATAGTGCCTGGCTTCAAAGTTTCAAAGAGTAGGCTCTCTTTTTAGGGAGCTAATGCAGTTGATGACCTTAAATTGAAGTCAATGCTCATTTAACAGTCTGAAAATCCCAGGGTTCATAAAACTTACGCTAAATCTATTCTGCTGTGTTCTAGAAATAGAAGGAACAACAAAGCCTGGATGACAGCACACCTATTTACAGCCCGTTTACTGAATATTTTGAGCCTCCTGTTGAGACTGCTCAGAAAGAAAAGACTCCCTTCAAAATATTACTGCTCTTTGACAATGCACCTGGTGACCCAAAAGTTCTAATAGAGATATACAGGAGATTAATGTTGTTTTCATGCCTGCTAACACAACATCCAGTCTGCAGTCCATGGATCAGGGAGTAATTTTGGCCCAAGTTTTATTATTTAAAAAATATATTTTGTAAAGCTACAGTTGCCATAGAGTTCTCTGACAGATCTGGACAAAGTAAGTTGAAAGCATTCTGGAAAGAATTCACCAGTCTCAATGTCATTAAGAACATTCTGATTCATGGGAAGAAGTCAAAATATCAAAGGAAACAAGAGTTTAGAAGTTGATTGCAATCTTCATGGATGATTTTAAGGGGTTCAAGACATCAGTACAGGAAATAACTGCAGATGTGGCAGAAAAGGCAAGAGTTCTAGAATTACAAGAGTATCTTGAAGATGTGACTAAATTGCTGCAATCTTGTGATAAAACTTTAACAGATGAGCAATTGCTTTCTAGGGATGAGCAAAGAAAGAGGTTTCCTCAGATGAATTCTATTCCTAGTGAACTTGCTGTAAACATTGTTGAAATCACAACAAAGGATTTAAATATTGCATAAGTTTAGTTGATAAAGCAGTGCCAGAGTTTGAGAGAATGCACTCTAATTTTGAAAAAAGTTCTAATGTGGGTAAAATGTTATCAAACAGCACCAAATGCTACAGAGAAATCTTTCATGAAAGGAAAAGTCAATTAATGTGGCAAAGTTTATTGTTGTCTTACTTTAAGAAATTGCCAGAGCCACCTCAATAATTGTATATACAAATTAATGTTACATCTTCAATTATATGTAATTGGGTAGATATGTAAATTAATGATGTGGATATTTAAGTTAACGTTGGCTATGTAAATTAATGTTTCTCACTAGCCATTATTTATTATAATATTTACTTTTGATCTTTTCTTTATTTTCTCTCCTCTGGTACTCCCACTATACAAATGTATGTAATTGTATGTAGGTAACTAGGTAGATATGTAAATTAATGATGTGGATATATAAGTTAACATTGGTTATGTAAATTAATGTTTCTCACTAGCCATTATTTATTCTAATATTTACTTTTAGACTTTTCTTCATTTTCTCTCCTCTGGTACTCCCACTATACACTGTTGGTACACTTGAAGATGTTCTACATTGACCTGAGGCTTTGTTTAGTTTTCTTTATTCTATCTTCTCTCTACTCTTCTGATTATGTCATCTCTGTTGATCTACCTCCCAATTCTCCTATTCTTTCTTTTCCCAGTTTCAGTCTATTGTTTCAATCTGCTGTTAAGCCTAACTCATAATTTTCTTATGTCAGTTATTGTACTTTTCACTCCAGAATTTCCATTTGATTATATTCCAATTTGACCATATTTGTAATGGCTACTTAGAAGTCTTTGTTAATCTGTGGCTAGAGCCCTACAAATGTGTAGCATTTAGGATCTACATACAGATCTCAAGGATGGACTCTTTGTTAATCTGGTAACTGATCCTTCTAACATGGCAATTTCTGTTGCTTGTATTATTATTATTTTTTCCCTGCAGTGGGTCACATGTTGATGATTCTTAACATGTCTTTTAATTTATTGAAAACGGAACATTTTAGGTAACATATTGTAGCAACCCCACAAACTAATTTTCCTCTACCATGCTCGGGGCTTATTTGTTTTGCTGTTTGCTTGTTTATTTGTTTTGTCACTTAATAGGCTATTTCAGTGAAGTCTATTTCCCTCTCAGTATAAAGACTTTGATGTTGCTTCTTTGGCAGTACAGTGTTGGGGGGGCTCATATGGCCGCTCTGTGATGCCAGTCACTTTAGCATGGCAATCTTTGTATTTATTTTCATCTTATTTTTCTGGTAACTTGTCTGTTTTCCTTGATTTTACACTCCTTTGGGCTTTACTAATTACTGAGGACTACTTGATTTTTCTTGACAATATCCTAGGTCATAAATAGATCAGTAGTCTTGTCCAACAAGGGCAGTTTTTAAAGGCCAGTCTGACTCCAGAAGGACTCTTCTAAGCTCTTTCTTTCCCTGGTTTCTCTGGCGAAATACTTGGCCTATGGTTTAATGCATTGCTAGTAATTAAAAGGACTTATTGTTTTCAAGAGTGTCCTTAGGCTTGCACTTTTTTATATTGATTAAATAAAATCAGTCCTTTGAAGGAGACCTTCAGAACTTTCTTATTTTATGAACTGCTTTTCACCTGGCAAACTATCGTAGCCACTATTTTGGGATTGGGGCCTGGAAGTAGCCTCTGTTCATTTTGGATTTCCTTTCTCTGCCTCTCCAGGTATGTTATCTCTACCCTATGAGTGACTGAGGATGAGGGAAGTCAAGGCTCCAGTATTCTGGGCCTGCCACATTTGTAGTAGAGCCTCTCTCATCTGGGCAAGAGCTTGGTGGAGGAAGGGAGCTCATGCCTCTTAGCTGCACTTACCAAAAATTTAACTTCTTCAACTTTTGGTTGTAGGGCTGTGGGAAATGCTGATTGCTTATTCCTTTGGAGATATACAGTAAAACTTTATTGCAGCATGATCAAAAAGCATGAACTTTTTTTTTTTTTTAAATCTCTTCAAACATTCCCATTCTGAGTAGAACTCCCATCAAGTTGAGCTACAGGTGGGACAGGAAGCAGGGATAGGAATGGAGTGGGTGGTGGCTGGAAAGTCACAGACTCTCACTGTTGTTACTGACATTAGATCATTTGCTATGCACTTACGGCAATTTCCAGCGACTTAAAATTGTTGTTTTTTGTTTGCTTTTTTGTGTTTGTTTTTAATAGTTTTTGACAGCTTTGTTCATTTTACTTGCGAACAGATCCATTGAGCTAACACTATTATCCTGAAAGTTAAACTCAATTTTCCAGTATTTAAAAATTCTCTAATACATGAAGAAAAATAAAACTCAAACAACAACAGAGTCTATACTAATTGCAAAATGATCCAGTAGAGCACCATAAATTTTCAGAGCCTATAAAGGTCTACTTAATAAGAACATTATTGACATGGTCATCTGTTAAAACAGCTTTCCCAGTGAAATAGAACTACCTCCTACCCTGAATGCACTCTGTTTTTTATTCATTAAATAGCATTTCTGCACATTAAAATATGCATACACTCTTTTTTGAATCCTAGTTTGTTGAAATGCTTTATCTATTATTCAAAACTAATTGAATCCTGCTCTACAGAATATCATGAAACATTCTAAGCTTGGCACTTTACATTGAAAACATTGTCATGTAGATAAATGTTCTTAGCTTTAAAAAAAGAAGAACCTTACAAATTGAAAAATAATTTGATAGTACAGCTCTGATAAAAAAAAAAAAGAAAAGAAAAAGAAAAAAAGAAAAAACACTTAAGCACATTTTAATTTTTTTTTCTTTTTTTTTTAAATTTATTTATTATTATTATACTTTAAGTTGTAGGGTACATGTGCATAACGTGCAGGTTTGTTACATATGTATACTTGTGCCATGTTGCTGTGCTGCACCCATCAACTCGTCATTTACATCAGGTATAACTCCCAATGCAATCCCTCCCCCTACCCCCTCCCCATGATAGGCACCGGTGTGTGATGTTCCCCTTCCTGAGTCCAAGTGATTTCATTGTTCAGTTCCCACCTATGAGTGAGAACATGCGGTGTTTGGTTTTCTGTTCTTGTGATAGTTTGCTAAGAATGATGGATTCCAGCTGCATCCAAGTCCCTACAAAGGACTCAAACTCATCCTTTTTGATGGCTGCATAGTATTCCATGGTGTATATGTGCCACATTTTCTTAATCCAATCTGTCACTGATGGACATTTGGGTTGATTCCAAGTCTTTGCTATTGTGAATAGTGCCGCAATAAACATACATGTGCATGTGTCTTTATAGCAGCATAATTTATAATCCTTTGGGTATATACCCAGTAATGGGATGGCTGGGTCATATGGTACATCTAGTTCTAGATCCTTGAGGAATCGCCATACTGTTTTCCATAATGGTTGAACTAGTTTACAATCCCACCAACAGTGTAAAAGTGTTCCTATTTCTCCACATCCTCTCCAGCACCTGTTGTTTCCTGACTTTTTAATGATCGCCATTCTAACTGGTGTGAGATGGTATCTCATTGTGGTTTTGATTTGCATTTCTCTGATGGCCAGTGATGATGAGCGTTTTTTCATGTGTCTCTTGGCTGTATGAATGTCTTCTTTTGAGAAATGTCTGTTAATATCCTTTGCCCACTTTTTGATGGGGTTGTTTGTTTTTTTCTCGTAAATTTGTTTGAGTTCTTTGTAGGTTCTGGATATTAGCCCTTTGTCAGATGAGTAGATTGCAAAAATTTTCTCCCATTCTGTAGGTTGCCTGTTCACTCTGATGGTAGTTTCTTTTGCTGTGCAGAAGCTCTTTAGTTTAATGAGATCCCATTTGTCAATTTTGGCTTTTGCTGCCGTTGCTTTTGGTGTTTTAGACATGAAGTCTTTGCCCATGCCTATGTCCTGAATGGTACTACCTAGGTTTTCCTCTAGGATTTTTATGGTATTAGGTCTAACATTTAAGTCTCTAATCCATCTTGAATTAATTTTCGTATAAGGAGTAAGGAAAGGATCCAGTTTCAGCTTTCTACTTATGGCTAGCCAATTTTCGCAGCACCATTTATTAAATAGGGAATCCTTTCCCCATTTCTTGTTTCTCTCAGGTTTGTCAAAGATCAGATGGCTGTAGATGTGTGGTATTATTTCTGAGGACTCTGTTCTGTTCCATTGGTCTATATCTCTGTTTTGGTACCAGTACCATGCTGTTTTGGTTACTGTAGCCTTGTAGTATAGTTTGAAGTCAGGTAGCGTGATGCCTCCAGCTTTGTTCTTTTGACTTAGGATTGTCTTGGAGATGCAGGCTCTTTTTTGGTTCCATATGAATTTTAAAGCAGTTTTTTCAAATAATTTGATAGTACAGCTCTGATAAAAAAAAAAAAAAGAAAAGAAAAAGAAAAAAAGAAAAAAAAACACTTAAGCACATTTTAATTTTAAAGAGTTTATCCGAGCATTCAGTGATTCATGAACGCGGGAATACCTTGATTGATTAACCAGGGCAAATGGCTAACACTCCATTTAAAGGGGCAAGAAGAAAAACTTTTCTAAAGCATTTGCAGAAATAAAACAAAGAAAATAATTTTGATTAGTTTAAGTGAAAAGTTCCTATTTGGAGGTCAGTTAGGGTTCGGTTACTAGTTTCAATTTACTGTTTACATTGATTTTTAGTTTGTTCACAAAGGAATGAAGTGCCCGAGCTACTCCAATCTAAGAGTCTCCCAGTTGGAAATTGTTTTAACAGCTCTGAGAAGGCCTTAGTACATATGGATGAAGTAGTTATCAATTAAGAGAAACTGCCTTGCCCCTGAATTATTTACAAATGAATCAAGGTGTAAAAACTGAAATATAAATATAAGTAAATTCAATGTCAAATAATTTGAGAAATGATCCTATATATTAAGAAATGAGGAAGGACTGGTTAAAAATGGTATAGAAACTGGAAATCATAAACTATATATATATGTGATTGCATAAACAGATCTAACAATTGTTCAGCAAAAAACACTATAATTTGAATAAAATCATCTGATTATAAAAGATATATGTATATTAGTCAGTGTTTTAATGACTCTGATAAATCAAAAACTAGTAGGGATTTGAGAAATTTTCACTTATAAATAAATGGAGACAAAATATGACCTTTATAGAGATACTATTGAATTTGGTAAAACTGAAGATAACTTTTAGTCTCACCTTCAGTGGTGGACCTTAATTATTTAGTCTCTCCTTCAGTGGTGGACCTTATTTGTCTGTGGAGACAAATATGTCTCAGACCAAACACTTACCTAGCTGCCTACTTGAAGAATTATGGCTTTCTTTACTCCTACTGCCAGCCTATATAATACTTCTGTACTTTACACCACACTAAGCCCCGTATCTTCAAAAATAAGCTTTTTCTTGTGGCTAGAGCCCTATAAATGTGTAGCATTTAGGATCTACATATAGATCTCAAGGATGGACTCTTAGATAACTACCCTCACTGTATAAACGAAACAAAGCAAATTAGATATTTAAGCAAGAAACAAAAGGAATAAGTCCACATGTACCTATGGAAAAGAAAATCAGAAAAAAGATATTATCATGGGTAAAGTCTAATTTATAATAGGCTTAAATAATAGATTTTTAAAAATCTTTATTTTTAGAGTAGTTTTAGGTTCACACATTAAAAATTGAGAAGAAGCTGCAGAGGTTTTCTGTATACTCCCTGCTCTATATTAGGTGTAGCTTACCCCACTGTCATCATCCCACACCAGAGTAGAGGTTTACTACCATCAGTCAGCCTACATTGATACATCACTATCACCTAAAGTTCATATTAAGGCTCACTCTCAATATTGTACATCCTATGGATTTTGAAAAATGTATAATAAAATGTAGTCACTGTGATAGTATCATATAAAGTAGTTTCACTGCTCTAAAATTTCTCTGTGAACTGTCTATTTATCTCTGCTTTTCACTCTACTTCAGAAACCACTGATTCTTTTAATGTTACCATAGTTTTGCCTTTTTCAGAATGTCAGAGTTGGCATCAGTAAGTATGTAGCTTTTTCAGATTGACTCCTTTCACTTGGTAACATAAAGTTCCTCCATATCATTTCGTGCTTGATAGCTCATTTCTTTTTAGCACTGAAGAATAGTCCATTGTCTGGTTAAACCATCATTTATTTATTTAGTTAGTTAGTTAGTTAGTTGCTTTAATTTTTGGGAACTAGAAATGAAGCTGTTATAAACATCCACATGCAAATATTTGTGTGGACATAAGTTATCAACTCCTATAAATATTAAAGCAAGTGATCGCAGGATTATATGGTATAAGGATGACTACTTTTGTAAGAAACTGCCAAACTGTCTTCCAAAGTGTCTATACGATTTAGCATTTCTCCAGCAATGAATAAGAATTCCTATTGCTGGACATCCTTGGCAGCATTTGATGTTGTTAGTGTTCTCCATTTTGCCATTCTAATAGGTATGTAGTGATATTTTATTGTTGTTTTAATTTCCAGTTCTCTGATAACATATGATGTGGAGCATCACTTCATTTGCTTATTTGTCATGGATCTTCTCTGATGAGGTGTTCATCAAGGTCTTTGCCAATTTTTAAATCATGGGGATTCATCTATTTCTCCTTGCAGTTTTATCAGTTTTTGCCTCACATATTTGACTCTTTTGGCCACATACATATTAAAGCTTTCTATTTTTTCTTAGATATTTGATCCTTTTGTCATTATGCAATGCTCATTGTCCCTGAGAATTTTCCTTGATTTGAAGTCTGCTCGGTCTAGAGTTAATATTTCTACTCCATGTGCCTTTATATTTAATGTAAGTTTCTTGTGGACAACATATAGTTTGGTCTTGTTTATTGATCCACTCTGATCATCTTTGGCCTTTAATTGGGGGTGTTAAGATCACTGACATGTAATGTAGTTATTGATATAGTTGAATTAATAGCTACTATATTTGTTTCTGGTTTTTAGATTCCATTTTCTCCTTTCTTAGTATTTCAGTTACACTTTTTACTAAACCTTCTTAGCAGTTGCCCCAGTTTTTGCAATATGCGTTACACCTAATCCAAGTCCACTTTCAAATAACACTGTGCTGCTTCACAAGTGCTGCAAGTAATTGTAATAACAACATAATCCCAATTCTTCCCTTCTATCCTTTGTATCGCTGCTGTCATGAATTTCAGTTATACATAAATGTGTACATACATACAAGCATACATAAACAAATACATTGTTGGCATTATCATTTTGAAAAAAAAAAAACAGCTATCTGGTACATTAAGAATAAAAAAATACAAGATTTATTTTACTGTCGTGTATTCTTTCTCCAGTGCTCTTTCTTTCTTTATGTAGATCTGAGTTTCTTACGTATATTATTTTCCTTCTGTATTAGTCTACTCAGGCTGTCATGACAAAATACGACAGACTGTGTGGCTTAAACAACAGAAATTCATTTTCCCACTGTTCTGGAAGCTGGAAAGTCTAAAATCAAAGCTACGATAGGGCTTGGTTTCCAGTAAACATTATTTTCCTGGCTTGTAGGGTAGGTTTCTGCTCACAGGGCCTTTCCTCTGAGCACATACAGACAGACATATTGGATCAGTATCCCATATTTGTGAACTTATTTAACCTTAATTACTTCTCAAATACACTGTTTTAGTCTGTTTTCTGTTGCTGACAACAGAATACATTAAACTAGATAATTTTTTTTTAAGCAACCCATTTCTTACAGTTATGGAGGCTGAGAAGTTCAAAGTGAAGGGCTGCATCTGGTGAGAGTCTTCTTGGTGGTGGGTACTCTGTGCAGAGTCCTGCGGTGACACAGGACATCACATGGCCAGGGAGTTGAACTTATTAGCTCAGGTCTCTTTTACTCTTCTTATAAAGCTACCAAGTCCCACTCTTGTGATAATCCATTCACTTATTAACTCATTAATCTAAAACATATTAATTCATTTTATGAGGACAGAGCCTGATGATCCAATTACCTCTGATAGACTCCACCTCTCAGTAATGCTACATTGGGGACTAAATGTCAATATAAGTATTGGAAGGGTAACGAATATTCAAACCATAGCCGACCCTATCTCCCAATTAAGTCACATTTAGATATAGGGCTTCATCTATGAATTTGAGGAGAAGCAATTCAACCCACAGCATGTCTCCCATAACCTTAAAAAGTGTATGTTTTTATTGCATGCAAAATACATCCATTCCATTCCAACATCCTTAAAAGTCTTAATTCATTTCCGCATCAATTCTATTTTCTGAAGTCAAAATTCTCATCCAAATATCATCTAAATTAGTATGGATGAGGCTCAACTTATGATTCTTCCTGTTGCAAAATTCATCTCCAGCTGTGAACCTATGATATGAAACAAGCTGTATGCTTCTAAAATACAGACTGGGCATGGTGGCTTATGTCTGCAGTTCCAACTACTTGGGGAACTGAGGCGGTAGGATCTCTTGTACCTGGCAATGGGAGGTTGAGGCTGTAGTGAGCTGTGATTGCACCACTTCTCTCTAGCCTGGGCAATAGAGCAAGACCCTGCCTCAACAAACAAAAAAAATAATGGTGAGACAGGCATAGGTTGACATTCTGATTCGAAAAGAGAGAAATAGAAAAGAAGGAAGGGATGACAGGGTCTAAACAAGTCCAAAGCTTAGTAAAGCAAATTATATTACATCTCAAGGCCAGAAAATAATGTTCTTTGATCCAAGGGTCTGCCTTTCAGGCCCACTGCTACAGAAGTGTCACCCCTATGACCCTATTAAAAGGCTTACCCCCACAAATGTGCCAGTGGGTCCTTCCTACTCCTAAGGCTCCAGTGGAGGCAGCCTTGCCTGTTGAAACAGAGGTGATGGCCTCTTTCTTTTAAATTCAGGGGGGCAGCCCTGATGATTTCTGAATCACCTTTAGGATTATTACCTTCTTCTCTTGAATAATGGTGCTCCATTAGAGCCAAATAACTCTATTTTCCTTTTCTGTGTAATATTAGTAGTGTATTAAGCCTTCCTTAATTTCGTCCCCAAAGCCTTTCTTTACCTTGTCTCATCTTCGCATCCTTTGAAACAAACTGGCTGTATCTCTGCTGCTATAATTGCATGTCCATTTCTGGCCTCTGCTTAGATGGTTGATTAGATACATGATTCATACCTGTACTAATCTCCTTATCAAATGATTGTTCAGTCACACCTTTAGCATTATCTTCAGAACATGCTTTATCACATTTTTCTTTGCAGTATAAATAGGCTAAGAATTTTCCAAATCTTCAAGCTCTGGTTCGTTTTTGCTTAACAATTTTTTTTTTCCAATTTATCTCTATCCTCTTGCATTTTACTATAAGCAGAAAGGAGAAGCAAGGTCACGCATTCAACAATCTGCTTAGAAATCCCTGCAGCTAAATGTCCAGTTTAGTTGTGCACCGTTTCCACCTTCCATAAAATACTAGAGCACAATTCAGTCAAGTTATTTGCCACTTTATAACAAGAATAGTCTTTTCTCCAGTTTCTAACAATGTGTTCCTCATTATCATTTGAGACCTCGCTACAATTGCCTTTAACATTTATATTTCTATCAACATTGTTTTTAATGGTATATGTATTCCCTTAGACTATCAAGGCTTTCTATATAGTTCTCTATTTTCTTCCTGAACTCCCACTAGAATTGCCCTTAATAGCCATTTTTTTTTCACCAATAGTCTTTAGACTTTGTCTAGCACGCACCTTAAAACCCTTCCAGCTTCTACTCATCAACCAATTCCAAAGCCACTTCCACATCTTAAGGACTTCTTATAGAAGCATCCCATTTCTCAAAAACAAAGTATGAATTAGTCGACTTGAGCTGCCATTAAAAAATAACTCAGACGTAAAATTTACTTTCTTACAGTTTTTGAGGCTAAAAAATCCAACATTATGGTTCTGGATGGTTTCAGTTCCTGGTGAATTCTCTCTTTCTAACTTGCATGTGTCTACTTTGTCCTCATATGACCTTTCTTCTGAGCGAACACTGCAGAGACAGACTTCTTCTGAAATCATCCTGATATCATTATATAAGGATGATTAGATTAGAATAGCATTCTTATGACCTCATTTAACCTTAATTATTTACTTTCAAAGGACTCCATCTCCAAATACAGTCACATCAGGAGATAGGACTTCAATATATAAATTCTACGGTGACACATTTCAGTGCATTGCATCTTTTCTCTGATTTTTTTTTTTTTTTTTTTTTTTTTTTTTTTTTTCCGAGACCAAGTCTCGCTCTGTCTCCCAGGCTAGAGTGAAGTGGCGCGATCTTGCCTCACTGCAAGCTCTGCCTCCCGGGTTCACGCCATTCTCCTGCCTCAGCCTCCCGAGTCACTGGGACTACAGGTGCCTGCCACCACGCCTGGCTAATTTTTTGTAATTTTTTTTTAGTAGAGATGGGGTTTCACCATGTTAGCCAGGATGGTCTCAATCTCCTGACCTCGTGATTGGCGGACTCGGCCTCCCAAAGTGCTGGAATGACAGGCATGAGCCACCACGCCCGGCCTATCTCAAATTTTAAAGGCAGTACTTCACCCTCTGATCTCTGTTCTCTGATGGCTCTTAGAAGAGTAGTTGGTTTTTGTGTTTGGGGAATTTCTCTTATTGTTAGATTGACGTGAAGACTGCCAAACTCCTTACATAATTTTATATAATTTTAAAATATTTGGTAACTTAAAAAGTCTATTCTGATTAAGTAAACATTAGAATTATTGTGGATTCAATTGACTTCTGATTTCACCACAGTTAATAAGTGCTCCTTACATGCCAGTCTGAAAACCAAAAGTGTGGACTAGATTTTATATTTTAATTAATGCAAATGGCACATTACTGCTAGTGGGGAGTTTTTTATATACTAATAGCTGAAAATATGCTTATAGTGCTCAGTATGTGACAAGGGTGTTCTAACCACTTTGTATTCCCGAACAATTGTGTAAAGCACTGAGTTGGCAAATGAATGCACAACAGAGAAAAACATGAAAAAAGAAAATAAAGGTGTAAAAATTTTGTTTCAACAACGTAGATACGTGGAAGATGGTATTTATACTTAAGGCGGGAACCAATGATGGAGATAATATTTCAAGTATTTCAAAAGTATTTAACTGACAATAGAAAAAAAAAAGACGAATTTTCAAGCAGGCAATTTGATTATTTATTTAAATATTTAATTTACAATCTTATGTTCATGGGATACAATATGATATTTTGATGTATGCCTATTGTGGAATGATTACATCAGCTAATTAACATATCTATCACCTCATATACTTATTATTTTTGAAATGTATTCTTAGAAATTCTGAAATATATAAAATATGATTATTAACTGTAGTCACCATGCTGTGCAACAGATCTCAAAACCTTATAGCCTTTTCCTTTCTGTCCAACTGAATCTTTATACATTTTGACCAACATTTCTCCAGGGTCTGATAACGATCATTCTACCTCTGCTTCTATGAGTTTGTCTATTTTAGATTCCACATATAAGTGAGATCAAGCAGTATTGGTCTTTCTGTAGTTTTTCAAAATTATTAAAATGATTAAAAAGTTGATTTTAACAAGACCAATTTGAATGAGACATATAACTAAAGCTGTTAATGTTATATACAAGAAAGAAATGCCAAGTGACAGAATTTTCTTTGTTTTTGAGACTAGATAGTATTCCATTGTGTATGTATACCACATTTTCTTTTATTTTCGAAAAAGGTCTGACATTGGCAACTAAGGTAAAAGAGTCTCAATACCTCATGTTTCTAGTAGTGTGTATAGGATTCAAATATGAACTAACAGAGAGTAGAATGCAGTATTACCACTGCTACTGCTCTACACGTCCAATGAGTGTCACTACTACTACTAATAGTATTAACAAACAATATTTATAAATATTTTCTGTACTCCAGTCATTGTTCCAGGACTTTATCCTCACTAGCTTATTGTATTCCACAAACCCTTGGAGAAATTAATACACACACACACACACACACACACACAGACATATATATTATATGCTGAAGGATATGTAGAGGGTATATAACCTGCCCAAAGTTTCTCAGGAGATAAGCAGACAATGAGGAAGTGGCTAAGCAGAATTGCTATTTATGAGGCAAGTTTTTCACCCCTGACTCTAGTCTCCAAGGATGAGAAAATGCTAGTTTGGTTGGTAACAGTGTCCATAGCATCTAACAAAGCAAAGTGATGGGCACTTATCCCATGTTCAGTATATAGTGAATTAAAGATAATAAAGTCTGTATCACACATACTTGTACCTAAATCTTTATGTCAATTTTTAACCATTTTTTGAAATAAACCTATATAGAAAAAAAATTGAGGTTACTGATAGTAACACAGATCTCTTTGTGTTACTGTCAGTGTATCAGAATATAGAACTAATTTACACTGTCGTTAAAAATGTTTAAGAGTCTTTTTCCCTACTTAAAGCACCTCTATGGGTCTAACATATACATACAGTTCTACCATTCTGAAAGGCAGAGTGTATAATTTAATATTATTAAATATTTTATTTAAAATGAAGATATTTCAATTTTTAAAATTTCTATTGGCCATATTAATTTTTCTGTGAAATGTCTGCTCATGTTCTTTTAATTTTACAGTGAATTATTCATATGATTAAATAAGTTAACCCAATATTTTTACAGTAGTTGTGACCTGCCATTTCTTTCTTGTATATACCATTAACATTTTTCGTCGTATGTCTCAATTTAAATCGATCTTGTAAAAACCAGCTTTCTTCTCATTCTAATAATTGTGAAAAGGGCTAAAATGCTTGTACACATTTTATCAAACTCACTGGTTTTCTTCTGGCCTATATAAATTAAAAGAATTCTAGATTTTTATTAGAAATAATCAGAAGAAACCCAGTAAAGCATTGTTATAATATAAAGAAACTGAAAGCTTATAAAAAGAAGAACATCACAATCATTTTAAACCATAGAAAGATAAGGCTTTGATAGCAGTAAACAAACAACAAAGAAAGAAAGATTCACAGCACTAGGGAAAAAGATAAACTGGGATCTCCTAACATAGTGTTTCAATATTCTTGCCATTAATAGTGGTTTTCTCCCAGAGAAATTTTGAACAAAATGCCTTAACTACATTTCTCTGCCAATAAAATTGACAAGATAGTTGCAGAAAAGCTTTCAAATCCATTGCAAAAGCAATTTATATTCAGTTTACCTTCATGTATAGTTAAAGAATAACATTGGGATTTCACTTCTTCTAAGTAGTCTAAGAATAAATTTCACCACCATTGATTTAGTCAGTACAGTAAAAGTATGCTTTTTATGATTTTTTTCTCAAGTATAGTGCATGCTTTACATTATAGCAGAAAGGAAAAAAAATGCCTCTTCTACAGATTTTTTGGCATGACATGAATATCTTAAATAAAATAAGATCTCAATCTAATGTTATATGATTAACTCACAAATTAACTCTAATTCATATGAATTGTTAAAATTTACAAAGCTCAGAATTTAAGCTAGAACAACAGAAATCCAGGATCTCTTACAGCTATAAATAAAACGTGTGTGTGTGTGTGTGTGAATATTTAGCGTTTTTAGGACAATATAGATTTATGTCAGTTTACATTCCAGAAAAACAGTAAACATTGTCTTCTTGCAATGGCTCCCACCTCACACTGAAGAATGAGACAAAAGTCATACCTGACAGGTAACAAGTGCTCATAGAGACTTTAATCCTATTAGCAGAAAATTGTGTGTGTTGACTGCTCTCTACCAGCAGCTAATTAAACTAATAGAACAGGCTGGGAGTGGGAGCAGTGCAAAGTAATGAATGAATTAAATGTGGAGCTTCTATTTTGTATAAAAACAGAGTCTACATGATATTTCCCCTGTGACTTATAGTAATTTAAAAATAACATTAACAACAAAAAATATTATAAGGCATATGAATTCACATATTAAACATTAAATTTTAATAGGCAATATTTATAGCTTCTATATCAATCAGGAGTCTTCAGAAAAACAGAGATGATAACATATATGAGTATATATTAATTTATTTTAAAATATATTATTTTATGGAATTAGTTCACATGATTACATGTACTGGCAAGTCTGATATTTGGAAAGGACCTAACCAGGCAAGAGTTGATTTAGTCTCGAGTCTGAAATTTGGAAAGTGGGCAGTCAGGCAAGATTTCTATGTTACAGTAGAAGCCATATTCACTTAACTTAACTCACCAAAGTCACTTAACTATTTGAAAAATTTGAAGACAGCAAATCAAGAAAGAGGAGCTAATGAAAACTATAATAATCAATATAACTGAAAAGAACCTATAAAGGTTATAACTTTTTTCCCATGTAAAATGTGTTTAAAATCAAAATAATCTACCAAATATTTATATTATTTTGCTTTTGAAATTAAAATAAACCTTCATACACTAGCTCATGTTTGCAAAGTAAGAAAGCATAAAAATTTATTTAATCCATTATAAAGTTAGAGAAAATAATATATTCTTTCTTTGGACAAATGGATTACCAAATAATCAGTATTAACTTTATTGTGTCATATATTTTTAGTTTTCATTGTCCTAACAATTTCCATGCAAAATTCTCAGATGAACTAATTTTATTTAAAAAGTCTTCAAATAATTCCCAACCCAAACCACATTTTAAATAGAACTGATTAAGAGAAAACAATATTTTACATAATTCAAAGGTCATCTTTTGCACCTCTCTGTGGGAAAACTATCTGCACTGAAGAAACAATAATGGTTTCAACATAAAAAATAGATTCCATATAGGCACAAATAATTTAATCTATTTATGAGAAAAATCTTCAAAAATTTCACAGATTGGACCTATTAAATACCTATAGCCATGAGATAGTGTTTACGAGTATTTTTCTTGTTGGAAATAATCTCCATTTTTTTCTGCTACATCTTCATCAAACCAGCACTACAACATTCATTTTGCTGTTTCCATTGTTGATCAGAAACAGTTGCAATAGATACTGAGATTACTTAAGGGACAGGAAGATATTTCAAGTGGCATTAAAACTTGATTATCTTTCAAAAGAATGTAAAACTATGTTTTATGAATAATTTAAATGTGATTTCAGTTTTAAATTAGATGTTGTGATTACTATAATATTTTCATGAGTGACCAGAAAAAAACATCAAAATAAATTAAAACCAGGTAAACATAAACTACACTACATTTAGAAACAAACCCTTGGGATTTATGTTTTCACTGTTACTGTAGTTGTTATTGTTTTGTTAGCTTGTACTAGATTTCTGTTGAAATGAAAATTATAATGAATATACTTTTTACATTTTTCCTTGGTGTTATGATGTCAAACATGTTATATTTTTCTTGACAATTCAAAATTTGCTCCAAAAAAAGAGGGTGGCCACAATAATATGTGTGCTCTTAAATTTATCTTGGTGTGACGAGATAAAACACACATAAGAAAGTGTGCAAAGGCCTTTCTATTCACTCAAACACATTTCTGTGCTTTTATGACCGGCTAGGTATTTAATACATTTGTGAACACTACTTCAATTGTAAATTATGACACATATCCCTCTTTGTAGCTCTACATAAATAGTTACATTCATTTCTCTGATTTCATGAAAAACAAAGATTCATATATTGACACAGTACATTTTTTCCAGAAAAACTTCTATTACTATTCATGTAGCTTGACTCTTGAAACCAAGTATAATCTGAATTCATGTGAAAACTGCAGTTTATATTCATTTGAATCTAATTATTTTTAAACAAATTAACAATTCTCAGAAAGCAATAAAATAAACACTAAGCTAGTATTGAAGAGTGTTTTTAAAACCTTGATTTTTTGGCCCAACATTATAATCCATTTTTGAATTATTAACAGCATTGCCCTAAGTTACATTGAAGAGAATTCAAGAATAAAACTTCTAGTGAACCAGCTTAGCTTAGTTGTATATTTATACTTTCATTCTTCGCTTTACAGTATTCAGAGGTGAGTATAGGATTGATACAGGGCAGGCAAGCACCCAGATTGCAGCCTAGCCCAGGCAGCTTCTTGTCTTCAGCTAGGAAAAAATTCAAGGGCGAGCTGGTGTACAGTGGCAGTACAATTTCATGAAGAGCATGGCTACCCTACAGGCAGTGTGCTCAGAGGAGCAACTCTGAGGCAGTTCTGCACTCATTTTTATATCCACTTTTAATTATATGCAAATTAGGGGGCAGTTTATGAAGAAGTTTCTAGAAGGAGGGTGTTAACTTCCAGGTTGTCCAGTTATTGCCATGGAAGAAGCAGTAACTTCTGAGTGTTGCCATGGCAATGGTAAATTGACATAGCATACTGATGGGAGTGACTTATGGGGAGATACTTCTGCCTTAAACCGTTTTTGACTAGTCCTCAATTTGGTCCAGCATCCAAGCCCCGCCTACAGATTAGTGTTCTGCTTCCTACCTCAGGATCATACAAATTACTTTAAATTATGATACACACACTTCTGAGACATAGACAAATTTCAGGTTGGTACAAAGGCACAGAGAGTTTCATACAAATAACTTTCCAGGTCTTTTGACTTCCATAGATACTTTTCCTAAAACTGACTTTCCTGAGGCTGTCTGTAACTGTTGACAAGGTTCACTGAGCATCTCCTTCCCATTCTATGCCTTCTCAAGCATTCCAACGTTAGAAAAAGAAAAAGGCATGCCTCTCATTTAGAATTTTTCATGGTATAGATTTCTGGGGTGTGAATGTATTAAACTGCTAAACAAATAATAATTTAAAATATAATAATTGTGGAATATCCCTTAATCTCTCTCTTTCATATATACCACTATTAAGGGCAATGAAATGGCATATGTTTTTCCTATGTGCAGATATTTTATAAAGCGTGGTCAAAGTCAAAACAGCTTTTATTTAGTGACCTCATTTCTTCTATCTCCTGATAATGACACCTGAAGACAGTCCCAAGAGAAAATGCAAACAGAACAGAAAGAAACACAGATGGCATCAGCACTTTACTACATTCAGGCAGCAACCCATGGCAAGGTCCTAGCCTCGCCTTTCTATAAGAATTAGAAATCAGAAAACAGAATTACCACACAAGCACGCATCCGCACGTTTTTCTAAATTTGAAAAATGAAGTGTGACTTTCTGGATAGAAACTCATTCTGATTTGGTTGATTTGTTTGACTGAATTCTTGACAATTAAGATTGTATTAGCTAAATGTCACCTCTAAACATTTGAAGAAAACATATTTAAATATATTGACAAAGGTGTCTTTAAATTTAAATATTTTAATTTACTGAAACTTGGATTATCGCAATGCTTCAATGTTAGAATAAAATTTTCTTAATTAAGTGAACATATGTAAATGGACTTTTTGAGATGTAGCCACATGTACTTTTAAAACATAAAATTAATAATAAGATGAATGTCACTTCTACTGTCTTGATTTTTATGTGTATAGTACAGCTTTTGAACTGATACATCATGACAATCCAATTCAGGGATCATCTTTATGAGCACAGGTGTGCATATAGTACTGACCGTAACTCTAAGACTTTAAGACCAAAATATTGTCTTAAATATCACAGTAAATTAAAATATAATAATAAATATATCTCGTTGAATGCATAAGTATTATTTTTATAAAAATTATTTCTATGATTCTATTTACCCTTATAATACTTCAGTAAAAATTAAAAGACAGTGTATTATTGTTTTCTAAGAACAACTTTTATTTGTAGATAGTCCTTGTTTGCATTTTTTCCTGAAATAAAATAAAATATTAAAAAAATCTTCATTTTGTCAAGGTTTTAAAGAAATATTTGAGAGGCAGAAAAACCCTGAATACTTAAAAATGTCTAAAATTATAAAATCATCTCATTTATAAGTAATCTTTACATATAATATCTCATTTTATTATTTAAATTCTAAGTTAGTACTATTATTATCCTCATTTTACAAGGTGAACCCTAATTTTCATAGCAAAAGTTTTCTCCTCCTACCTGAAAATAATATCCACACCATTACTATTCAATTTTATCTCACCTTTGGAGTAATGTTTTTACTAATTTAATTGTATGTGTATGTATTCCAGAGCAATGTAAGCATATTTTCTTTATTTCATAGGAGAGATATTTTGGAGGAAGAGTTTTTCTGAAAGGCCCTGTGTCTAGAATGTGATGAGATCAAATAATAAATTTGGCCTCAATGTAACTAAATAAGACATGGATATGGTCTGACATTCTTTTTTTTTTCTTTGAGATGAAGTCTTGCTCTGTTGCCCGGACTGGAGGGCAGTGGAGTGATCTCGGTTCAGTGCAACCTCTGCCTCCTGGGTTCAAGTGACCCATTCTCCTGCCTCAGCCTCCCAAGTAGCTGGAACTACAGGCACCCGCTACCATGCCCGGCTAATTTTTGTATTTTTAGCAGAGATGGGGTTTCACCATATTGGTCAGGCTAGTCTCAAACTCCTAACCTTGTGATCCACCTGCCTCAGCCTCCCAAAGTGATGGGATTACAGGCATGAGCCACCGCACCCAGCCCAGTCTGGCATTCTTATTAAACATAGTCATCGTTGTATCTCTGATTTGTGTGGTCCCCGCTCCTCTCCCATATTAAAAACCCAAGAGAACAACAGAAAGCAGGGGTTAAGAGTGCAGCATTGTGAAATCATACTCTACCTAGATATTAACCTTGGCCATTATTTATATGGCCTTGAATATAGTTTTGTGTATTCTAAGCTTCAGTCTCCCTGCTGGTGTTTGTAATAATATTTGCCTCATGGTGTTGTTTTGTGAATTAAATGAGGTGATCCATCGAAAGAATTTAGTGCAGTGTCTGGTATATGATAAACATACCCCAAATGCTAGCTATTGATTGACACATTTCAGATTTGTTTTCCCTATTGATCTCAATTTTGGGTATACTTTGTTATTAATTAGCATTTTGTTTTTAATAATTAATTAACTTATTATTTTACTTGGTTCTTATAGCAAAATGAAAACCTTTCTTAAGAGAGGTGGTTGAAATTTCTGGCTTATTTTGAATATTCTCTATGACTTTTATTAGTGTGACTTCTACAGCCGATTAGCATGGCTAATCAAGAAATAGCTGACTCAACAATATTGTCAAATCATCACTATATTTAAATTAGTGTACAGACCAAAAGCTAGAAATGTAACAACTGAAAATTCTTTATTTATTCTTCCACTTAGAAACTGCACACAGATCACAGCTGCTGTTTATCAAGTCAGCCATCACACCTGTCTACACATTTCTTAAATCTCATTTTTTGTAGATTGATGTTTGCTATAAATGCAGTCATCTCTCATTATAAAGCTTTTCAGTTAATGTTTTATGTTTCACAAACCCTACATTATATGCTGCATGGCTCATTTGGCAAGAGTTATATTTTGCATTCTTAAGATGATGCTTGGTGCTTTGCAGATTATTTTTGGAGAAAAATAAATGTACTCTACGATATAATATAGTGTTGAAATTTTATAGTGTGGTTTTGTAGAAAACAGGTGCACATAGGTCTGCCCAACACTGAATCTGATTATCTGCCTTTTAAGATCCAGGTTTGAATTTGTAAATAAAGTGATTCCTTTTCAGTAAAGTCATTGGTAGCATAGTATACATATTAGAGTCCTTACTTACTGCTTTAGTGCTTACTTATCAAAGAAACACATAACACTCCTTTCATTACCAATAATTTTAAATTTAAAGAGCAGTTAAATAGACTTACAAAATGTCCATATGATAATTCATTTTTTTTCAAAGATTTTAAATTTAATAATCATGTAGGCATATTATATACTGCTAAGATTATAAAGCTTCTCTCAGATTAACTGTTTAATCATAATCTAATAGTACCTTATGAATAAAGCTTTTTGATAAAAAATTATTTTCAAAAAATTTACACACATTAAACAATATTCAATTCATATTTTCCTTGTATTCTTACTCCTTTTTTCATCCATAAAGATACTTAAAGCACTGATTATGTTAACTCTGCTTATCCATTATAGATGGCTTGTAATTAAATTAATTTTCAACTTACAAATGAGTTCTTATTTTAGCAAAATTATTCTTATCATTATGGCATTTCTTTTAAATTAATTCTTTCTTGTGGCTTTTTTTTTTTTAAGCCTTTTCTTTTCCCTAATCTGGCTCATTGTTATCCTTTTATCATGGTCTAGATTATATCTGAACAGGTTTTGTTGTTTGTTCAGAATAGGTTGCCTCTAAATCTTCAAATTACACATGTGCAAATACACATAAACATATAATAAATAAATGGAACGTTCTCCAAGGTAAATTATATAAATAACTCTGTCCTAGGAAATTATTTGCCTTGAAATCCCAGAGTGAAAACAAAACACATGAATGGAAAGATGGTGTGAGACTATGGTAAAGACCCAGGAGGTTATGAGTGCTGAGATATGAACTTTGTTCCAAGCCTATTAAAATTAGGTAAATTATTTGAATATCATGAGCCTCTGTTTCCTTACCTTTAAAAAAATGAATAAAAATATGAGAATTACACGTCTACTAACTGGATAATTTGATTTAAAACTATATCTGCTATATACAAAATATTTTCTAGTCCACTAATGTTTAATAGATAGCTAAAATAAAAGATTATAAATTTGACATCTAGAGTATGATTATGAAAATTATAAACCCCCAAATCATTCACTAATGACCATGTGAATTTTTTTAACTACATTTTTTGGTCAAAAAATAAAATTCTGCTGGGCTACATGACAGGTTCCATGGCTACGTTACATTCTTTGTGATTTTAGAGGTACTGAAAATCGAGACATATCTGCCTTCTATTCCATTCACATCCTTAGCTACCCTGTTCTCCCGTATCTTCTGTAACAGTTTTGGCTTGTGATGTAATAAAATAATTTCTTTCTATCCAGTAATACTATAAGTAGTTTCACTGTAAAGTTAATATTTCAAACCCAGAAATTTTGAGAGGGAAATGAGAAGCTAAAAATAATTTAAGTTACATAATTTCTGTAATCTTTGCTCTGCAAAAGTGGTTTTATTATTTTGGCAAACATATGGAATTGTTCTACTAAACACCACTTCCAGAATTGAAATGCTTCCTAAAATAAAACAAAAAACAATTAAAAATACTATGAACAAAACAAGACAGAGCTTTCTAATTTGATTAACTGAACAATTTAAAAATAAGAATAATTACTCAGTATATATTCACATGTTAAAATGAAATTCTTATATCATTTTTTTTGACATTTTGCCACTGCTGTGTATTTGAAGGATGCCTTTATATAGTCTGTGTTTACTATTTTAAGGAAATAGCCTGAAATAGACTTACACATTGCAATTTTTGTTAATTTCAAAATATTGAAACCTCTATTGACTTTTCTATTTTAATATTATTTAAAACAACAAAATATTTTTAATTGACATTATGCTCTGTCTATATATGCTGAAATACCAAGTAAATTCACAGTAATTCTGCAGAGTGGAGAATAATCTAACTTTTATTATTTTTAATATAAAAATGTGAAAAGTTTATATTTGGATATTTTAGCCAACACTTGCTGCTTCTTTTACAAATATTTTAGAAGACAAAACTCAACAAATAATTTGTTTCTATGATTTCTTTGAATTATTCACCAAATCAAGCTGCTGCAAAATCATAAGCATGTTCAATATCAGTAAATTCTGGAGCCAATTATAAATTAATTTAGTTCTAAATTGGGGTTCCCTAAAATTTTCTTTCCACAAGTCTAAATATTTCAAAGTATAGTTACATAATTTCAAAATAGAAACTTTTATAATTTTTCAGCTCTCATTGTTTAATTTGTTCAGTTTACTCTCTTGTTTTATTTTTAGCAATATGTTTCAACATCTTTTAGCAATGTTTCAACTGTTTTCAGTTTTTTTTTAAATACGGCAATTTGATAAAAACTTCACATGTTAACATTTTAGTGCTCATCTGACTGAATTTTATAGAGATTTTTCAACTACCCTTGATAAATGGAATACTTATTTAAAATTATAATGCAATTTTATGATGCATTTGCTGATATCTGATTTCGTTCTTCAATATCTCAGGCATTCACAGTATTCAACTGATAAAGCTAACACATAAAGAAATAATATGCTGTAATGTTAACATTTCTTTTTGTTCCTAATATCACCTTCGTTTAAAAAATGACATAGTTAAATTAATCTGTGTGATATAAACATAATTTTTCAATATTTGGTTACTTTAAAAGCCTATTTTGATTATGTAAAAATTTCAATGATTTTTGATGCAAGCGACTTCTAATTTCACTACAGTTAATACATGCTTCTTTAGTCTGTAAGTTCTTTCTTTAGAAAGAACATATTTTATAATCATATAATGTATTTTATCAATGTTTGTAATGTTATAACCAAAAAACTCCAAATACATTTATGTTTAATGTAAAGTCTTTTAACACTATTTATAACAGCAATAATATCATATGTTTCACGTGAGACAAAATTACATTTCAAGGGCTTTTTTCTGAGTCCATAAGTTGGATGAAAAATTTAAACTGTCATTGGAATTAACTGATTTTTTTACTTGAATTATTTGAAGAAATTGATATAAAATTTGTGTTATTTAACTATTTGCTAAGTTCTTCAGTTGAAGGAGCCAACAATTAGAATATAGAAAGCTGTAAAGAACAGCACTTCATTTAACAAAATGAATAAACAAGATCTACGAAATCACAACTCTCTTGGAAGCCAACAGAGAGTTGATTTGCAAGGCAGGTTGTTATTCTGAAATCTAAAAAAGGAAGGCTTTCCAAGAAGAGGGTTGCAAGCACCGGCTTCCATTTGCCAGAATCACCATGCAAGTGATTCAGAAGAAGTAGGTTAAATTTTTAACAAATTGCTAAAGTTTGGGTATTGGTTAGCCTTTGAGTACAGAAACCCAAATACAAGGGGATGGATGAATCTGCTCAACACTCTTCAACAATTTTCACTGGGACTCAGGAGAAAGACTAAGAACAAGGCAGGAGATGATAAAATTGTCCCAGCTAGAGCAGGCAAGGAAGAGAAGAGCAGTTGCCATTGTGGAAAAGAGCAGAAACTTTGATGGTGATTCTTCTCTCCTACAGAACTAAGGTGTTGTCAGACCCAGTGTCAGGCTGGGCCCATGCTGTGGTCCAAGGAGAGTGGGTGAATGGGCAGTGAAGGTTTGAAAGAACACACAGTGGCTGTAGGCAGGTTAATATGGCTTTATTCAGCAGCTCTCTCATGAGCAGCTCTCTCACACCGTTCTCTGTCTCAGCAGCCTGCTCTGGCTCTAACTCTGTGGCTCCTGATGCTCCCACACACAGCTGTATGACTGGCCTATAAGGTCAGCTCTCCCTTATAGAATTAGCAGCTTAACTTTTTCCTTCTGGGCACAAATCGGTTCCTGGTGCCACTCTGCCTCCCTTCAAGGCGATAGGCTCTCCATTATAGGGGTCAATAGCATTATTCTCTCTCTCTCTCTCTGGGCATGAGAGCACAAGCCCGTACAGTGTCAGCAGGGCAGTTATACCTTTTTCAAACAATAGTGGCTCAGAGCTAAGTATGAGCTTACACAAACAGGTTATATAACAATGGGAGTATGCGCCTGGGCCCTAAACTTGCTGAGTCACTCTGGCCTGGATGTCTGCCTCAGCCTATTCGTTGACCAAAGCACATCCATGTACTTTACAGGTGTTAAGTTTCTATTTATTTATTTATTTATGAGACAGAGTCTCACTCTGTCACCCAGGCTGGAGTGCAGTGGCATGATCTCCGCTGACTGCAACCTCTACCTCGCAGGTTTAAGCCATTCTTGTGCCTCAGCCTCCCAAGTATCTGGGACTACAGATGCATGCTACCACGCCCAGCTAATTTTTAATTAATTAATTTATTTTTTTTGAGACCGAGTCTCACTGTTGTTACCTGGGCTGTGAGTGCAATGGCACAATCTTGGCTCACTGCAACTTCCACCCTCCCCAGTTCTAACAAATTTCCAGCCTCAGCCTCCTAAGTAGCTGAGATTACAGGCACCCGCCACCACACCCAGCTAATTTTTATATTAGTGGAGACGGAGTTTCCCCTTGTTGACCAGGCTGGTCTCGAACTTCTGCCCTCAAGTGATCTTCCAGCATTGGCCTCCCAAAGTGCTGGGATTCCAGGCATCTAAGGCGTTAAGTTTCTGAGGAAAGTTAACAAACTCTGTTGCTTCCAGGACACAAGTGAAGACTGGTTGCTGCAGGAGGAAAGGGGAAAAAACTCAGCCTAAGAGGAAGTACACAAAAAGTCCTGAGTCCCAATCATAAGGGATACCCAACAGCTAGGGTGGTAAAAACCAACTGAGAGAGTCTAAAGGCAACAGGGAGTGTATAAGACTGAGGTTTGTTCAAGACAGTCAAGAACTCTTGGCCTGGCATGGTGGCTAATGCATGTAATCCCAGCACTTTGGGAGGCTTGGGTGGGCTGATCACTTTAGCCCAGTTGTTCAAGACCAGCCTGAGCAACATCATGAAACCCTGTCTCTAACAAAAATACAAAAATTAGTCAGCAGGGTGGTATGCACCTGTAGTTCCAGTTACTCGGGAGGCTGAGGTGGGAGGATGACTTGACCCCAGGAAGTCAAAGCAGCAGTGAACTGTGATGGACCCACTGCACTTTAGCCTGGGTGACAAGTGAGACTCTGTCTCAAAAACAAACATACAAACTAACTAACTAAACCTGCTGCACCCACCAACAGGCTAGCCAGCAAGTGCAAGCAAGAACAGTTTACTAAAGAAGTGACAAGAATATGAAAAAGACACTCTCTGAGGCACTAACTTTCATGAGAAAACTTAAAGCTAAGAGTAGAGTAGAAACATTGAGAAAAAGAAAACTAGCAAACCAGCCCCTACCCTAAAGCTGAAACACATAATATTAATGACATGTGGATTTTCTACAAAATTATCTTCTTGAAGTAAACAGAGGAGAAAATATGTGTAGTCTTGATTTAGGCAACATTTTCTTAGATATGACACCAAAAGCAAAATCAATAAGATAAACCATTAATAAATAGTCATCATCCACAAACTTTTAAATACCTTTTCATTCCCTATGGAGTGAATGAATACACCACATGTAAGTCAATATATTTGCAAATCACATATTTAACAAAGAATTTGTATTGAGAATATAAAAAGGAATTCTCACAACTCAATATAAAAAGGAAAAACCAAACAAAAAAAATTCAACACAAAGTGGAGAAAATATTTAAACAGAAACTACATTGATAGCTGATGTATGGATGACAAATCAACACATGAAAATATGATATACAGGTGACAGATGACTACATGATGCATTCTACTTCTAGCATTTGCCAAATAAAAAAGGAAAACACACACACACACACGCACACAAGAATTTAAGGCAACATCAATGTCCTAAAAATATTGACTACCCTCTATATGTTGGATAGCAGGACTAGTCAGACTCTATTTCCCACAAACATTTTTGCATCTATTCTAACATTTTGTGTTTTTGCACAAATACTTTTGCATCATATTTTCATCTAATGATTTCTCATCTTTCTTACTGGTCACCTGTCCTGTGTTTTAATTTATCCATCAGGTTATGGCATCAATCATATCACAGATATGTGATATACTACTTGACCACTAGGGGCAAAAACATCTGATTGTCTCAAAGCTACCCCTGACCAAATGCAGTTGTTTGTCCCTGTCCCTGAATATTCAAGTATACATTATTTTATCTGTGTGCATTATGCATGCTGTCCTTGAAAGAGGGACTTTAGATATGTTATGTTTTTAAGACATCAGGAAAAGAGGGATGAGTTACTGTTAGTGTCCTACTGACTTAGCCATGTTGTAAACTGATAACTCTATTCACTGCACACGTTTCATACCACCCTAACTCAGAACATGGTCAAATTTAAAGCACAAAATGGAATTTGATGAATCTATTGCAGCTTATTTTGATTAACTATTAATAAAAATACTTTGTTAAAACTGGAAATTCAAGGATAAATAATAAGCCAAGGAAATGAGGAAGTTATCTAATACTCTTACATCTAATGAGCTATTTGAATATTTTTTCAGTTTTCCATCTCCTTTGTTTTGGATCTTGCTTGTTCGGAGGACTTAGCCCCCAAGGGAGAGACAATCACACTGGGTATACAACAATGGTTACATTAAAGGAGCTGTTGATATGGTCATGTGGCCATTTAGACACCACATGATCATAATGGAACAGGCAAAAAGGGAGGTTGCTTGTAAAATTAGTCTTGATTATCAAGGAATTAGAATGGTATAGTTGCTAACATGGAAATGGAAATATACCTCTGGAACTGAATTAATCCTGAAACTGACTATAATTACTTCAGCTACCAATGTCCCCTCATAGATGTTAATAGAGAATAACAGTAATGTGATGCATGCAGGACCACCAAGTACTGAAAAAGAAAAGATTTGTGTTGCTCCAAGAGTTGAATAATAAGCTTAAAATGCTGGTTGAGGGGAGAAGTAACATACAGATGAAGGAAAGAAATGAAGAATGACGTAAGTATCAATAATTTCTTCCTTGATTTTTTATGTATATATCTATATATATTTATATTGACTAAGATTTTCAATTTTTTTATCTAACCTGCTCCAAATATATTTTTCAATCATATTTGCTGGTGCTGTTAAAATTAGAATTTAGTGGTGAGATTATAGATCATCCAAACAAGATTATGGCTGAACCATAAGAAAAATCACTTAAAGGGATACAATAACTTATAAAACACCTGGGGGCCTGTTTTCATTTATAAATGCTATAACAACATGGTATTGTATGTGTTTATTTTTGTTAACCTTTTCATCAAGAAGCTTAAATACGGAGGGAAGGCATATATATGGAAATTGAATAAATGTTAGTCCCAGAGAGATGATGTATGGGGTCATCGATACTGATATTACAGCCCTCCTATAACAGCTTCCAATAATTTAGAAGATGAAACGTTTATAAGCAACATTTTCCCAAAGCTCCTTACAGCTAGAATTTCAGACATTGTTCGTACTCTTCCAGTCAGATACATTTTCAAAATTTATTTCATATTAACTTAAATGGAAAATAGGTAGAGAAAAAGCAACACTTCTATGGCAAGTGTATTCGTTCATTCTAACACTACTAAAAAGCTGTACCTAAGACTAGGTTATTCATAAAGGAAAGATATTTAGTGGGCTCATGGTTCTGTGGGCTGTATAGGCTTTGGCTTCTGGGGAGGCCTCAGGAATCTTACAATCATGACAGAAGGTGAAAGGGAAGATGCTACATCTTCACATGGCCTGCAGGAAAGAGAGAGCGAGGGAAGTGGGAGGTGCTACATACTTTCAAACAATCAGATCTGACAGCTCTCATCACAACAGCAAGGGGAAGTCCTCTCCCATGATTCAATCACTTCACTCCCTCTTCCAACAACACTGGGAATTACCACAGCACATGAGATTTGGGTAGGAACACAGAACCAAACCATATTAGCAGGGATCCTTTACCAGACTGATCACCTTCATCCTGTTGCTGTTACTGATATTACTGCCTCCTGACTACAGCAGTGGTTTGTTGCCTGGCTCAGTTTTGCTGTGTGGCTTGAGGAGTTCCTATTTCTGTAATTCTAAAAGTACAAATTTACTTGAACAGTAAAGACTTATTTGTCTCAGTAATTAATTATGGACTTCTGCAATTTCAGTTGCTTTCAAACTTCTGGACAATAACTCCTTGTTAAAACTGAAGGAGGCTAATATAACTATCATCAGTGTAAAAAAAAGAAACAAAAATAAATGTACTTATCATAGCCTAAAGGCAATTCTACTGACAGGAGTAGAAGCATTAGACAAGCTCTCATGAGAATAAATTCATGTCTTCTTATGTGAAGTATGTGAAAAATTGCAATTGCTCTAAGCTTCAGGAATACTTAGAAATAAAGGATACCATGAGACATGAAAGGTAGTAATAAAATCAATTTTGTTAACTTCAAATTCATAAACTACTTCAAAATTGAAAGCAACAGGGTAAGTAATTTCTGCAGATACGTTCTGTCAAGATATTGTAGATTTTCTTTAGTTATTTATTTGGGCAGGTAGTAGTAAAATAACAAAAACTTTTAGAACAATACTTAACATACAAACACACAGATTCTTTATTAGATAGCACACAAGGCCTTCTACATTGTTTCATCATGTAGTATTTTTGAAAACATTCTTGGTAGTTGTTGTGTTTTAACTAAGTCTCGGTTAATTGTTAAGTGATTTCCTAATATGAGTCTTTGGTGGTGTCTCATGGAGTTCCTAGTTTGTTACAGCAATGCTGCCTGGAATATTATCTCACTTCAACCCTCATACCATTTCAGGTTAACTCTTAATTTCATTTCAAACTTTTACTCATGTAGCCACCTCCAAAAAAACCAAAAAAACAAAAAAAACAAAAACCTCTTCATTTCTTGAAGGGAATTTTGAGTTGGTGCACCATTTCCAAACTCCTGGAATACCCTATTTGTATATTCTGTATATAGAAGTCTCCCATTATCTGAAGTTTTGCTTTTGTAATTTCAGTAACCTGCAGTAAATTGCAGTTAAAATACATTAAATAAAAATTCCACAAATGACAATTTGTAAGTTTTTAATTGCATGTCTTTCTGAGTACAATTATTGTATTTTATTATTAATTATTTTTAATGTTTTATTGTGCCTAATTTATAAAATAAACTTTATCATATGTATGTGTACATAGGAAAAAAAAATCCTGGACTACATTGAGTTCAGTGCTATCTGTGGCTTCAGGTATCCACTGGGGTGTTAGAATATATCACTTGTGGATAAGGGTGGACTTCTGTGCATCTGAACATTGACTGGATTACTCTCTTAAGTTTCAACTTTCATCAATTCCAAATTGCCAATTTCCTCTTTCCAAGTTCATTTTTCATCTTTACGTTCTTCCTTCTACCTCCTCTGATCAAATTCTTAGGTCACTGAGGTTTATATTATGAACATGCTGAACTGATTAAAGTAACTTAAACTATGATATGATGTCTCATTTCACAAATAGGAGCTTTACAACTTTGGCATGGTATATAAAAAATACAATATAAGTGCAAAAACCTTTTGGTTGTTCTCAATTGACAAAAACCACTATTGCATTATTTAATCTGGATCACTGGTGAAAACAATGCATGCAGTCAGTAGTCATTGCTTTACTAAATCTGTGAGTACTGATCAAACGTCAGCTGTTACAGACTCTGCTACATAATGAGGTAGTGCACTCATTAGATATAACCAATCAATAACTAGACATTATAATAACGGAATTATATAGAAAATTTAGATAAAATCACAAAATTAAAAAAATAAAAAAAAAAAAAAACCTGACAATTTGAGAATGATTGTGACATATCAAAGTCAATGTTAGCACAGGCAAAGAAGATTGGAGTGATAAGAAATAAACTATTGGGAAAGGAAATTCACACAACTAATATAAATAGTCTAAATAGAGTAATGTATGGTATTTAATAAAATAATTCTGAGCACATTTTTCTCAGATCTCAGAATTATTGTGGATTAATGTGAATCAATTTTCTAACTATAAATTCCACTCATATAAGAGAAATTTAAAAATTTAAAGAGGCTTTATCTTATTAAGGTTTTACTTGCAGATTTGAATTTGGTTTAATTAACTAACCAAAGATACATTTTTAACTTTTTGGTCATGGATTTACTTTACCTAGAGTCACTCTTTTAACACATTTTATTTATATATAGAGAGAACATTGGGTGAAGAATATGTATCCTTAGTCTTAGTTTTAACTTTGCCTCTAAATAGCTATGTGGACTTAACACAAATCACTTCATATTTGAAGAAAAATTCACCATCTGCAAAATAAAGGAGATGAGTTATATGCTTTTTTTCTATTTCTGAAATTTGACAATTGTATTAATTATATTACTGGATATGCTTTAACATTTACACTAATCATAGTAATAGCATGAAAACTTTGATTCTGGTGTTTTTCTGGTGAAGATATAATCTACAGATAGAAACACATGCCTGACTGAAATATAATTAAATAGCACTAAGATATTTGCAACAGTATCTATCCCTTCATCAATTATTATATTTCCTGTGGCCTTTATACATCCCTCCTCTCCATTCTTCACAGAATAAAACTCAAAATCTTTGAACAAACTGTAATGAAGAATTTCATCTTTAGTTTCCAGCAAACTTAGTTTATTATAGATTCCCTCTGAGAACCTGAGCCAAATACAATTCTAAAGTAAATTTAAAAATAATAAAATCAACATTTTTTTGTGAAATAAATAATTTCCTACAAGTCTTGAATAAATGAGTACCAAATAAGGTACCAGTTCTATCACATATTATTACCTATTTAACCAAAAGTTGTTAAAAAGGTTTATTTTGATCTAAAAGTAACTAGATAAATCATAACAATTGTAAAAATCAGTCACAAAACTTACAGAGTTATAAAAATAAGAATTTACTATTACTTGGGAATCTATTGGTCAACTGAGTTGTTCTGTTCAGCTTTTTCAGGCTCAGATCATCTTGACTGGCGTCACTCATGCATATAATGTGTCAACTGGGCACATCTACTGTAAGATAGCTACATCACATGTGTAGTAGGTGGTTGTCTCTTTGGCTGGTATCAGTTAGTATAAGCTGTCCTATCAACATTGCCTCATAATGCAGCAGACTAGCACTGGCTTCTTTAAGCAGGTTAACATGTGACAGCAGGACTCTCAGAGAGTAAGTGAAAACTAAAAAGACCTTTTGAACCTGGGCTAAAAATGGCAGAACAAGAATTCTCTCCTATTATATTTTTCAAATCAAGTCACAAAGCCAGCTCCAATTTATAGTGTAGAGAATAGACACCACCCCTTTATTAGTTGCAGCTACAAAGTAACATTGCAAAGATTGTGAATAGATACCATTTATAAATTGAGGCCACTTTTTGTAAACTACTAATTGCTAAGATTAAGAAGAAAATACAAGAAATGGGGAAAGGATTCCCTATTTAATAAATGGTGCTGGGATAATTGGCTAGCCATAAGTAGAAAGCTGAAACTGGATCCTTTCCTTACTCCTTATACGAAAATTAATTCAAGATGGATTAGAGACTTAAATGTTAGACCTAAAACCATAAAAACCCTAGAAGAAAACCTATTAAATACCATTCAAGACATAGGCATGGGCAAGGACTTCATGTCTAAAACACCAAAAGCAATGGCAACAAAAGCCAAAATTGGCATAGGGATCTAATTAAACTAAAGAGCTTCTGCACAGCAAAATAAACTACCATCAGAGTGAACAGGAAACCTACAGAATAGGAGAAACTTTTTGCAAACTCCTCATCTGACAAAGGGCTAATATCCAGAACCTATAGAGAACTCAATCAAATTTACAAGAAAAAAACAAACAACCCCATCAAAAAGTGGGCAAAGGATATGAACAGACACTTCTCAAAAGAAGACATTCATACAGCCAACAGACACATGAAAAAATGCTCATCATCACTTGGACTGGATTAAGAAAATGTGGCACATATACACCATGGAATACTGTGCAGCCATGAAAAAGGATGAGTTTGTGTCCTTTGTAGGGACATGGATGCAGCTGGAAACCATCATTCTCAGCAAACTATCGCAAGAACAGAGAACCAAATACAGCATTTTCTCACTCATAGGTGGGAATTGAACAATGAGATCACTTGGACACAGGAAGGGGAACATCACACACCGGGTCCTATTGTGGGGAGGGGGAACGGGGGAGGGATAGCATTAGGAGATATACCTAATGTAAATGACGAGTTAATGGGTGCAGCACACCAACATGGTACATGTATATATATGTAACAAACCTGCACATTGTGCACATGTACCCTAGAACTTAAAGTATAATTAAAAAAAGAAGAAGAAGAAAATACATAATGCAGAAAAAGAAAGAAACCTATCAAAGATATTAAACAGCAATACAATATTCAATAAAAATAATATTAAATAAAAAATAAATTGTTCTGATATTGGGTTAAAATTTGGAAAATTTAATTTTGTGCATATAAGCATGTTGTATACATCATATATCATTTATACATATATTTATATCTTTCTCTCACAAGAACAAAATAATAGTAATATAAATGGTAAGGCGCCACATTTTTATTTGGAAGAAATGAAAGATGTATGCCATCTCTAAACAACATTAAGCAAAAGGAAACAAAGGCTTAAGTGAGTTCGAGCTTCAGCCAACTCACTCATGTGAAAATACAGAAATATTAACATCTTTCAAAATGTGAAAATAAATTTACAACAGGCACAGAGGAATTAACTAAGTCTTAATTACAAATTTGATTTCCAATTATTTTTAAAGAGGGATTCACTGTCTCAAATTGATAATTTTTGTTTAATGTTGAAGAACTCTTCATAATATAACTTGAACAAGATCATCACAAATTCGATTGCATTTTAGAAAATTTACCTACTTCTTCTACTCTTCATATTAATGATAGCATTCGTTTTACTTCAAAAACCACTGCTAAAACATTGACCATTCAGAGTATTGTTTTTTAAGACAAAATTAAAATAAAAAGGACTTCAGAAATTTTGACTAAAACTTCTGGAGGGGAATCAAAATAAAAAAGGATTGCGATCAAGATATTTCCTATAATTTATAGAACAATAATTTGGGATATAATACAATTTAGTTGAGACTGAATTGAGTGACTAAATTCTGCCAGATATTATACTCAAATGATTATGTCTAATTCTTAAATGGCATTTTGAATTAATTACTATTACCTGTACCATTTTGAAAATAGAGAATTTGTATCAGAGTTTAAGTAACTTGTCAAGGTTTGACATTTGAGAAGAATTAGGACTTATCAAAACATACTATATGAAACGTATTTTCTTGTTCACCTTTTTTTTTTTTTTTTAACATACTCAAATATAGGCAGTAACCCTTTGGCTCCTTCCAATATACCATTCACGTAGAAATCCCTTCACCTTCTTCATTACAGAAATAATGTCCCTAAACATAGCACATACTTTGAAATTAACAACTCAAGGTCACAAGAAGTATCACACATTCAGCCATAATTCAGTTATTCAGCAATGAGATAGTATTCAAACATTGTTAATCATTAATATATAAAGGAGGAAACAAGATTTATGGTAGTACTCACTGTGAAAAAATACTGAATAGTACTGAAAATAAATGTTGATTGTCCTCAAGAAATTGAGAGAGTATTATGAACTGAAATATTGCTGTGGAACTCTCAGATCTGAGCCAAATCCAAAAGACCTAAACATATCAAGGATAGGGCAAAGATTGAGTCGATGAGTTAGTACCCTTAGTGTTACTGATTTGTTTGTTTTTACAACACCTGGGTAATAATAAAAGAAGTTTAGGTGAAGAACAAAAAGGCATTGGAACTTCTTTACTATTTCTGATTGTGGAGAGAAACTAAGATGTAGGTTGAGGTCCAAGTATCCTCTTGCGATGACCTTTGGTCAAATTTATTTCAGGAAACAAAACTATATAGCTATGCATATTTAGATGGAAGATTAAGAATAATGCCTCGATGCACATGGGAATCTTTTATGCTCCAAAAAAATAGGTTAATAAATGATTTCTAAATTTTATATATATATATAATGAACGAGAGTCAGCACTCGCATTCACAGATCCTGCCTAACCTGGAAGTGGTCAATATAATTGTATTCTTTATCTTACATCTCAACTTAAGTTTTTTCTTCCATAAAAATATACCAAAGGTACCCATGTTGTCTAAGAAGATGAGAAATGAATTATAAAATTATTAAAAGTAAGTGTTGGGATGAGTTCTGCTTGCTCACACCTTTCTTTTCTTCTTAGGGTGCCTTCGCTTTCAAAGAACAAATGTTCTGCTCTGTTCTTAAATGTCATAAACTTAAATTATTAAAGACTATCCAATAAAAAGAGGCCTGCAGTTATCTAACAAACTTTTAAGTGAGCCTGCTCAATTGTGGTCCTGAAAGAGGAAGCACAATATTGCCACACACTTAAGTTATAACCTTGCCTCTATCAGATAAAAAGAAAAACAATATTTTGATCACGATCTGCCCAACTCCTATATCTGTTTCTTAGTGTTTTAAAACTCAGAGAGAGAAGACAGGTACTATCTGGGTAACTTAAAAATCGACAGGCACTGAGTTTGTAAATTGTTCACTATTTACTCTATGTTGTCAGAGATGGAAATTTGTACACAGGTGAATATTAGAAGTTTAAACTTTTAGTTAAGACTACTAACTGATCCAAGAGACCAGGAGGCAAGGAAGGTAGACACCATTTTGGTCAGGAAAATAGACCTTCATTATCAATAGAAGGAAGGACTGAGTTACAAATGCCATCAGAAAAGAATGTGTTTGTCACCTTGATTGATTTTCTGGATCATCTTTTGAAAGATTCTGCTCAGGTTTTATGGCAAATGGACCAATAAAGTAGCCACTGACTGGGAAAGATATGACAAGGGCCAAAAAACCCTCAGGAATAAAAGTCGGGGTGAACAAACATAGTAAGTCATGTAGACCCCTAAACATTACCAGGTAAGGGCAAAGAAATTGAGATTAGACAGTAGTGATAAAAGATTTGCATGTTAGTTGCAACTCTGAGACCAGCTGCAGTCAGGTTTCTTTAGAAAAAGGAACCAGTCAGAATTCTGGTATAGCTATTATGGGATGAGATAAACATTATATGAAGCCAGCGGGTGCTGTGGTTTACCACACCATTCCTCCTCTAGTCCCAAGGTACTCATTTCTTTTCCCAAGGCTAAGATTGATACCTTAGGTATGCCTATATCTTGTAAATGATAGATGAAGGGATACAAAAGCTCGTCTCCTTGCTTTAATTTGAGAAATATGTTAATGTCATCCCAGGTTCATAACTGTCCATGAGATCGACAAGGCCTGTGTTGAGGCCACCCAACTCCTCCTGCTTCCCAACTCCTTCACAGAGACCATTCTCTAGAGTATTTTCTAATATCAGAAATCTAAAGTCTTTGAAATTATTGCTTGTTGGGCTAACAGTTTTTAATTAATTTTGTATACAAAGACCATTTTCATATTCTTCTGTCTGGGTACTAAGAATTGATATTTTTGTTTTTCTCACTTAATACAGAATTGTTTACTGGTTATATAATGCATTTTAATAAACAGATCATAGAGCATTTAAGGGAGTCACTATGAGAAAAGAATGGAACATCTGTTTAGATAGAAACAGATAATTACAAAGATTACAGGACTTAGAAAACTCAAGAAAGAAGGAAGGAAAGAAAAAAATTGACTTTATTACATCAAATATATTATACATGTAGAATATATGTATATATTATTTATGATAATATTATATAAAACATACTGTATAACCTATTGTATAACATTATAATGAAATGTGCATTTGTAGCCAAATAGCTCTATCTCCCATCCTGTGAAATAGAAGAAGTCAGAGAGTCTCCATTTCTTCTGTCTCCTTCCTCTTTAGTTCAGACTGTCAGGTTTTCTGCTGAGTTGACTGATTAAGTTCGTGATTTACACCCATGTTAATCTCCTTATCAAACTGTTCCTTGGCCATACTTATTATTTGCAATAGGAATTGACTGAGAATATTTTAAATCTTTAAGTTCAAGTTCCCTTTTGCTTAAAAATGCTGGTTTAAAGTTATTTCTCTTCTTGCATTTTACTGCAAGCAGTCAAGAGGAACCAAGCCATGCCTTTAACACTTGGTTTAGAAATGTCCTCAACTAAATATCCAATTTCACCACTTACAAGTTCTACTTTCCACAAAACATTAAAACACAAATGCAATTCAGGTAACTTCTTTGTTACTTTATAACAAGGATAATATTTTTTTCATTATCCAATAATATGTTCCTCATTTTCATCTGAGACCCCATCAGAATTGCCTTTACTGCCCATAATTATATCAACATTGGATACATGATTATTTATCTATTCTGTAAGATGTAAGTTTTCTCTAGGCTCTCCTTTCTTTCTGAGCCCTCACCAATATTACTTTTAAAAATCATTTTATGACAATCTCAGTTTCTTCTAGCATGTATTTCAAAATTATTCTCCAATACTCATTACCCAGTTCCAAAAATGCTTTCACGTCTTTAGATAATTGTTACAACAGCACTTCCCTTTTGGTGCTCATTTATGTCTTAGTTCTTGATGTTGTAACAAAATACCATAGGCTGGTGTTTTCAAAAACAAATGAATATATCTTACATTACTGGAGACTGAAAGTCTAGAACAAGTTGCCAGTATGGTCAGGCTCTTAGTGAAGGCCCTGTTCTTAGTTTACAGACAATCATCGTCTTGTTGTGGGCTCATATGATACAAAGGGAACTAGCTAGCTCTCTGGCCTCTTCTGTTAAAAGCACTAACTTCATTCATGAGGGCTCCACCCTTTTGAAGGCAACCTAATTGCCTCCTAAATGTCTCCCTCCTCCAAAAATCATTACATTGAGATTACGGTTTCAACATATGAATTTGGTGGTCACAAGTATTTGACCTATTGCAATTGGCTTACATGAATCACTATCTCCTCTTTCTAGCTCATGGACACCCTTCCTGAACACATGGAAGAAATAAGGCATTGACACTTGGAATAAAATATGGCTTCAAACAATAAGAAATGTACAATAAAATAAATGTATATAGGAAAACAACTTTGTCTTCAATAGAGAAGATCTTAATATATTATTAAATGAACAGTGTTAATTATATTGATTTTATTGTTCAACTCTTCAATACATTTGTAAATTTTTGGGAGCGTTTGCTTTATCAGTTTTTGGAGGAAAGAGATTGTGTGTGTGTGTGTGTGCACGTGTGTGTGTGTGTGTGTGTGTGTGTGTGTGTGTGTAGTTTACTATAATTATAGATTTACTTATTTCTTCTTGGTACTTTGTCTTCTCAATTTTGAACAAACTGAATTTTGCTAGAAATATAAAAGTTATGGTAGCAATTATGCTACCAATTATGGGTTTTTATTGTCAAAAGATCGTATTCTAATATATTAGTCTTTGTTTTTTTGGTTCATATTTATTTAAGTTACATTTTTCATTTAGCCAAAGGCATCTGTATTATCTAGAGGGGTAGAGTGATCAACTGATAATATGGAGAATTTGTCAATATTAAATTATTTGAGTTGTGAAATCGTTTTTCTGAAAACGAAAATGGAAGGGCTAGGACAAGAGAAATGTACAGTTTATAACAAAACAACAAAATTTGAAAGCAAATATTGGTAGATTTTTTTTTTCCTGGAAAATGAAATAAAATTACCTGACCTGAGAAATCGGGAAAAAAAAAAAAAAAAAAAAAATGAGACTATCAGGTAGATGTAGAAGGACCCACCAACGGAAATCATGTCAGGTAATTCACAAAGTTACAAATGAACATGGTAATCTTGGTAGAATGTCAATCTTACTTGAAGCTCTAAGGTATTATATTAAATAAGTTAACTGCCAAAAAATACTCACCTTTGACCAGGCGTAGTGGCTCAGGCCTGTAATCCCAGCACTTCGGGGGGCCCAGGCGGGCGGATCACAAGGTCAGGAAATCAAGACCACCCTGACAAACAGTGAAACCTCATCTGTACTAAAAAATACAAAAAATTAGCCAGACGTGGTGGCGGGTGCCTGCAGTCCCAGCTACTTGGGAGGCTGAGGCAGGAGAATGGCGTGAACCCTCGAGGTGGAGCTTGCAGTGAGCCGAGATCCGTCCCGGAAAATAAATAAAAATAAAAATAAAAATAAAAATAAAAAGAATGGTCAACACATAAGAGAGGACGGTGATCCCTGAAAAGTGAAACAACTCATAGACAATAGCCAGAGGAGTTCGTACCCAAACGGTACTTTAGTCTCTCTGAATGAAGAGAGGGCTCATATTTGAACTGCGTCCACCCACACCCCCCCCTCTGGACCCGGGGACATGCTCAGTCCCAAACCCGGGGCACGAACCTTCCCCCCCCCTAGGGGATCCGGCCCCTCCCTGACCCAGAGGGATAGGACCGACGGGGCCCACCTCGGTCCCCCCCCCCCCCCCCCGCCATGCTTTCCCACTCCCCCCGGGCAACTCCCCCACCCCTGCCTTCTGATCCCCTTGTCAATCCAGCATGCGTGTTCCTTCTTGTGCCTTTCGGCCCCCACTTGCACCCGTTTTGCCTTGTACAGTCTTTCTTGACTGTACACCCGGGATGAGCCAATGCCACACCGCGCCCCAGGTGCCCCCCTCCACCACGCCTCCGCCCCCCCCAAACCCGCCCGGGACGCTGCACCCCCCCCACCCCCCCCCCTTACACGCGTGCCACACGACGGTGAACGACCACCCCGTGCCTGCCTCAGCCCGGGCCCCCACCTTTCCTGGCGAAGGTGTCTCTGCACCACCCTGACCCTCCGCGACCCCTCCCGCAAGGCCCACCTCTCCCACGTCCCCCACAGGCCCCACACCCGGCCACCATGATAAACCATATTTTGCTAGAATATGCTGTCCTGTGTGTGAAATAAGGGCTTGAAATTCCCAAGATCCAGGAAAGAACCACCAGTAAATAGAAGGTGAAATCATTCCCAGAATTCCTACGTCTGGGAAGTCAATACACCTTATAACACACCGGGCACTAAGGAAAGACCTCTAAAGGGTCATGCCCTATTACTGGTGACAGATTAGCATAAAGGTAAAGAGTAGTATAGACACACGGAAGCAAACTTAAAAGCTATCTCTAAAAGATAAAACTAATCTGAAATAATTTATCTGTATGCCAAAACAAAGTACGATACTCTTTGAATTGTTGCAGTCAAAACATAATTCCATGATTTACTGCATCCAAGCAAAAATAAGGTATGTGAAGCAGGAAAATATGAAGAAAAAAAGATTAAATTAATCGAAATCACAGAGAAAATGAATAATCAGATGCAAATGTTAAAATACCTGTTATAAATATTATTACTATGCTCAATGACCTAAAAGAAAACTTGAACATAATAAGTGAAAGATATATAAAAGCATGAATGGAATTTCCATATATTAAATATAAAATATTTGAGATTTTTAAAATGAACAGTTTGGTTATTACAAAAAAATATGATATTGCAGAATAAACTGTCAATGAGCCTGAAAACATACCAACAGACATTTTTAAAAACTGAAAAAGCAAGACTGAAAATTTTTTTGTAAACAAGGAATAGACCCACAGTGACCAGTGGAATACATGCATACTGTTGAAATTCTGCAATGAAGATGGGAAAAAAAGAAAAATAAATTTTAATGATGACCATAATTTTTTTAAATATGATGTAAATTATAAAATTATAAAATTTTATAATAATAATTTTTATTATAATAATGTTTTAAATAATTTTATAAATTATAAAAATCCCTGATCTAAGAAGGTACAAAATCATTTTAAGTAGGATAAACATAAAATAAACCACAGGAGAGAATAAACATAAAATAAATCACACCAAGTGCATCAGATTGCTGAAAATAATTATTAATTATTAAAAATCTATTAAAACAGCCAGAAAATAATAACAAAAACAAACACAGATAGAGGGGGAATGATAAGATTTAAAATACCCAGAATTCTATATCCAGTAAAAGTATTTTTAAAAACTGAAGATAAAGATGTTTTAGAAATATAAATCGGAGAGACTTTTTTGTCATTTGACTAGTACTATAAGGAAGTTTGCAAAAGTTCTTCTAGAAAAAGGAAATAACAAATGAAGGACAGGCACAATGGCTCATTCCTGTAATCCCAACACTTTGGGAGGCCGAGGTGGGTAGATTACTTCAGTCCAGGAGTTCAAAACCAACCTGGGTAACATGGCAAAACTCAGTCTCTACAAAAATACCAAGAAATTAGCCAAGCATGGTAGCCTGTGCTTGTAGTCTCAGCTATTCAGGAGGCTTAGCTGGCTCATCGCCTGAGCCTGGGAGGTCAAGGCTACAGTGAACCGTGATTGTCCCACTGCACTCCATTCTGGGTGACAGAGTGAGACCTTGTCTCACAAAAAATAAAAATAAAAAACAACTTGATATAAATTTTCTAAATCAGGACTTCTCAATATGAAAATTGTTTGATTCACAAATATAATTTCATATTTTCTATTACCTTCATTAGGAAACAAAAAGATTATTTGATATCACTATTATATTCTAAACAAATATTTTAAAGATTATTTCAACATATAATCAAAATAAAAATTATTAATAATATGTATTATGTTTTTTGTAAATTATTGAAATCTGGAGTGTATTTTATACTTACAGCACCTATCTAAGATACCAATGTAGGCTAGCAATATTTTAAAAGCCCAACAGCCACATGTGGCTAGTGGCTATCATGTGGAATAGTACAGTTTTAAACACACCAATTCAAAAGCAGACATAGTCATATTAATTTTTTTAAGACAAAAATATAAGCAATTTACAAAAAGTGATTAAAAATATAGAGTTTTAGACAGAGTAAAACTGATAAATGGAGAAGAATATAGCAGGCAAATACCAACTCAAGAATCCTGAAATGAATTTATTAATATCAGAGAAACTAGACTTCAGAACAACAGATATTACCAGGGATAAAGTGGGGCACTTCATAATGACAAAGGGCTTATTCATAAACAATATCCAATGAAATAATTTATCTCATTATCTAATAACAAAGCCTCAAATAGCTGGTAAAGCAAAACCAATAAATAATTCTGAAGCTACTGTGCCTCTACAAGACATTGAAGGTTATACATATTGTATGCATATATATGAGCTAAAAGAGTTATTTTTAAAATTGTAATGTATTAATATAAATATACAATTAATATGGCAGAAATATTTGTTTTACATGTAATGACAACATTTACCTGAAATACTACATAGTCTATGCACTGAAAATAACGTGTATTTGTACTTTGTGACTTTCATAAATGCATACTGTTAGGTATTTTCAGTATATAAACTTCCTTTGTCCTGCATACAAAGATATTGTAGTAAAATATGCTCTTTGTGTTTTCACGCTTGAGTTTGTCTCATTTTTATTTTCCTTTTTCATTATCTGTTTCATACATAACAGAACAATTACTGATACATATGAATTTTAATTAAAAAAAAAACCGCTATGTAGCATCAAGTTATTCATTATATTTCAAGTTTTCTGCTCGGAGGTTGTTTCTACGAATATATTGTATTGATAGGTATAGATGAGAAAATGAAAGAAAGTATAACCTAAGCATATATTATCATTAAGTGCAAATAGCAGTTGATGCTATAAAAATAAATTAGGTCCTTGGAGATTTTTATTTATGAAATTTATTTAAATAATATTTTAAATAACAAATATTTTAAATAAAAAATAAATTTTAAATAATAAAAATAACAAAATATTAATACAATGACAAATGATAAAGAAATAAAAAACTGAAAATTAAGATTTGTTGAAGATGCTGGAGTTGTGATTCTTAGAACTTAGCCAAGTCAATGAATACAGACAAGACCACAAGCCTGGCAATTGATGTATGCATATGTGGGAATTGACCATATTTCCTCATGTAAGATGATGAAGCATGATCCATTTTGACAGTGGCGGTAGAAGGTTTCTCAAACAGCTTCTCAGTTACAGATATATCATATATATGTGTGTGTGTGTACATATGTGTGTATATATGTATATATATGTGTATGTATGTGTATATATGTGTGTGTATATACGTGTGTGTGTGTGTGTGTATATCTCTCCAGTCTTGCATCTATCACAAATTAAAAAACCAATACTTGATAATTTACAAGTAAAGTACAGCATAAATAAACTACAATTCGCAGTGTATTTTAAATTTATCAACATCTTTACTTTTATATTGTATAAAAGGCAAGTAACAACAATTTTGCTGGCATTCCTCATTACATAAACTTTTTAAATCTTTGATAAGAATACTGTAATTATAAATGTATTTTGAACATTATGATATAAAATATATTTAAAAATTACAACTATGCACCATTGAAATACTTAATATCTGACTTGAAAACCTTAAATAGCTAGTATTTTTTAATGAAAAGTGGGGATAAATTGGCGATAGAAATTATTTCAGAAGACAGGAATATTCTGAGCTAAACCTAGGACTGGTGCTGTAATAAATTATCTTACTTAAGTCTCATAATAAACTCTTGAAGAATAGATCAATGTTCCTTTACATGTGAGGTAACTGATACTGAATGAGTTAAGCTAAGTTGCACAAAATCACATCCCTTTTTTCTAAGAATAATTCTGATTTATTTTAACCCTGCATGCCATCCTCACTAAGCTTAATCATGAATCTTAAATATAGTTGATAGTTGGCTTCATGTCCTGAAACATTTCAATTATCTCTGATGAGATTGTTTCTTGTTGATAGTGTGCCTAGAACACGGCCCAGGTTCAGTTGTGTGAATGGTGCCTCTAGAGTTGCCGGTGTCCAATCTGTGATGCCTTAGGCAGAGGTCTTGGCCCTTTGGCCCCTAGCAGCTATGTGTTTAAGTGTTTCAGTCATGTCTAGTCCAAAAAGAAACAAAAACAATAAACTCATAAAGAATCAGGTGTGTTGAATGACAGATGTCAATATTTATGTGGAATAGCTGAAATTCATTAAATAAAATATGACATAAAATAATAGTGCATAGCTTTCAATGCTACATTTGAATATATTATTTATAGAGCATGATATAATTATTTGAAGAAATTTCCTCTTACAGGTTCATTTTAAAAAGGGAACCTAAGATTGGATTTTACAGCATAGGTGTAAGATAAGTTGACTATCTTTTTTTAATTCCACAAGTCCAATTCATTCCAAATAATAGGTTCCACTGATGGAAAGTCATTTTCTTATTTCATACATGTGAAATGCAATAACACCTGACACCAAGTTCTGGTGTACATAAGTCAATATTTTTAACTGTAAATGTCATTTTTCCCTACAAGTTTTGTTACTTTTGATTTAAGAGTTATCATGGTTCAAAGTACAGATTTTTTCTTTAGAGAAGCAGATTATTACTGCAAAATAATCAGCCAGTCATGAGTTAGTGAATAACTGTCCTTTTAGGTAGTTGTATATTAAAAGGAGACCTATGCAACATCCCTATAAAAAGTGCTTATTTACTAGGGACATAAAGTCATTAAAGAGAACTAGCAATGAATTCAAATTGAGAGAGCAAATGAGGAAAATATTGTACAAGGGCCTAGAATGTTAATGTTATGATAATGCTATGCTATGTTAAGAACAGTTAATCTTGCATTTCCAAGGGTACAAAGCTTAATATATGCTTTCCTTGAGTGCTAATTATGAGACATTTTAATGGTTTTAATTCTCCTCTATATCTTTACAATAAGACCATTACATAAAAATAAAGGTAGCGACAATATCAAACTGGAGTCAGCAGCTGTTTATCTCATCATTTTAGTGAGCAAATTGTCCTGGCCATGGAATCTCATTGAAATGTCAAAACATTTGATTAGACCATATGGATACTATTTTATAATAAGGCAAGTTGATAGGTACTCTGAAGAGGAACATTCCTATTTTAATTTCTGTTGCATCTAACCACATAGTTATTACACATTTGCCTGATTTCTGACAGGTGTTTGCCCATAGTTATAAACATTGTCCTTTGGAAAAAACATGACATTAGGCAGGAAAGTGGTAAACTTCACTACTATTCTTATCTGCCTTCAGAAAAGCCCGATTTATGGTGAACAATCATCCTGATTTTGCTCAGGTCTAAAGGGACTAGGAGCATGCAGTATTAAAATAGATGGCATCCTTGGCAAACTGGGATGAGCTGGTTACCCCAGTACCCCTTTTGCTTATTCACTTGCACCAAATAATGAAAACAGGATGGAGGCCACCTGTATTAGTCTGCTCTCACACTGCAATAAAGAACTACTTGAAATGGGGTAATTTATGAAGAAAAGGGTTTAGTTAGCTCACAGTTCTGTAGGCTCTGCAGGAAAAGTGGCTGGGAGGACTCAGGAAAGTTACAATCATGGTGGAAGGCAAAGCAAAAGCCAGCACATCTTACCATGAGAGAAAAGGAGAGAGAGAGTGAAGGTGGAAGTGCTACACAGTTTTAAACAACCAGATCTTGTGAAAACCCATCACAACAACAGCAAGGGGGAAATCCTCCCCACGATGCAATCACCTCCCACCAGGCCCCTCCTTCAACAGGTGGGGATTAGGTGGGGATTAAATTTGACATGAGATTTGGGTGGGGACATAGAGCCAATCCATATTACCACCTTTCTGTTCTTGTAGAGGCTGTCATTATCATTAATAAAATAGACCCACAAATGGTAAACTGATAGTCTCTATTGATACTCTCTATTCTCTACAGGGCCCAGAGCTCCAGCTATTGAAGCTTTATTGTGTTGCATTATTAAGACAGAGTTGTGTTGTTTCTCTACCCCATTCGATACCTATTCCCCACTTGCATGATAAATTCAGTAATGCCTCTAAAATATACTATTTATCTTTTTAAACAAGTTTCTATTTGTATAAAAAGAGTGACTACAATGGGAACCTGTCTTAGTTTGGAGAGCCCTTTAAACAAGAGGCTAAAATACGCCACTAATAGAGGATTGTTTGGGTAAGAAAACTTGCTACTTTATCATGTGATTAACTTCAGAGATTAGAATAAGTAATTAACTGTAGGACATATTCCTGTGATTGCATATTCCTGCTTCACAACTTATTTGCAATAACTTAAGATAAATATAAAGAAGACTCTCAGAACAGATTCTGGAGCTAGATTGAGTGAATTGAATTTTTGACTATGGCCCTGTTCTGCTATTTGATCTTGAACTAGCTATTGACTTTTCTGTGTCTTAGTTTTCTCATCAGTAAAACAGCAATAATAAAAGTACATATTTCATAGGTACTGAAGATAGTTAAGTTAATTAATATTTGTAGAATGCTGAGTAAGTGTCAAGTACAGAGTAAAATGCTAAATATGTGCAATTATTTTTAAGGTTGCCTTTGAGCCATTAAATGATTTATTAGTACATCAACAGTGGTCAAATAGAGAAGCAGTGGAGAGCATGATCTGTGGTGTCCAGTCACCCGTGTTAGAATCATGGTTCTATCACTTAATATCTTAAAAAAAGTAATTGGTTTCTCAGTTTCCTTATTTATAAATTTACACTAATAATAAGGACATAAATGAGGATTGGTAGAGAATATGCATGTACTAGATGTTATTATTGTTATTATTATTCTTTGACCTGGAAGGAAGTGAAAGGATGCACCAGCTTTCCTAACTCAGAAATATATGTAACCCCCAGGGCAGGAGATAGGGTGGATATTTTTAATCTATGACATTCTGCATTCGCAAATCTATTAGTAAATATTTACTTCCAGAAAAGAGGGGTTTCAGGCAGGAGTACCAAATGCAAATGAATATAGGGTTCAAGAAGCAAATGCAAATGAGAGAAGCTTATTAGAATTGGTGAATTAGAATTAGGAAAATAAAGCGTGATTCAAGCTAGAATGTTGAAATATGTGCCTAGTCTAAAATAATTAAAATTAAAAGCCAACAGATTATTAATCTGTATAAACCAAATCTCAGGAGCTGAATTCAGACTGCCTTCCACCATTTTGCCGCCTCTATTGATAGTATCTGCATATAATTCGTTTCTTGTTTCCTAGATATTTTCAAGCTACAGTTCAGAAAACTTAATAGCAGTATCCCACTTTTGAAAATTGACATCCTTATTAAAAAACCATCATAATTTAATTATTAAATTAGCCAAGAGTGGTAGTGCATGCCTAATAATACCAGCTACTTCATAAACTGAGGCAGGAGAATCGCTTAAACTTGGGAGGCAGAGGTTGCAGTGAGCCGAGATCGTGCCATTGCACTACAGCCTGGGCAACAAGAGTGAAATTCTGTCTCAGAAAAAAAAAAATAAAGAAAGAATAAAGAAATAATTATAGATCTGGATTCATATTTATATGGTCAACTTTTGTAAGTCATAGAGGAATATAATATATTTTAATTTATTAATATTCTCAGATTAATTACAATAGTAAAGTTAACAGATATCCTTTTCTATGTAAGTTATTCAATTTAGAAACTGTTGTTTTTTTTTCTGCACATACATGGATTCATGTGATTCGCTACTTCTCTCAGAGGGCGACTTCATTTAACAGGATATTTTGCTGATTTGGGACATCACAATTCCCTTACATAATTTTTTGTCATGTCTTATTACCTGCTGTGCTGTTATTTCATTAATATTTTTATGACATTGACTTTGTTTTCCTTTTATTTATTTATTTTTATTTTATTTTTGAAAACATTTCAATAGGTTTTGGGGAACAAGTGGTGTTTGCTTACATGAATAAATTCTTTAGTGGTGATTTCTGAGATTTTGGTGCACCATCACCCAAGCAGTGTACACTGTACCCAATGTGTAACTTATTTTACACTGAAGTTATTATATAAAAATTAAGACCTTAGCAAAACACAGTGATTTCAAGATCTATATCTATATCTATACCCTTCGCACTAAATTTACTTCATTTGCTCTAGTTTTCACCTTTGAGATTCCAGCTTACAGCTGGCAATGCCTGGCTTAATGTAGTGGAGAACTGCCAGAAAGGATGGTCTCTAGCTCTTTAAATCCCTTCATCATTCATAGGAGTGTACATCCCAGACAAAAAAAAAGAAAAAAAAGAATATATTCGAACCAATGTAAGCTCTCAGAAAAGTATTCCTTTGTAATTGAACTTACCAGAACACTTGCACATGCCTATAGGACAACATGTATTTGAAAAAGTTGTTAGGGAGAAAGTGTGGGCAGTATTTTTAGTTGATATCCACAAATAAAGTGCTTCCTAATTGGTACAAAGTTAATCAATGGTTGGCAAGCTCCATTTGCTTGTCGTATCTGTCTTCTTCCACCTTGGGGTTTCCATAATAATATACAAATTTACCCCATCAAGTCTTTACCTATTTAAATCACATGGTGTAACCTGATAAAAGCATGTAGAGATGGGCAAAAGAATTGCTGAGTGTCTTTCCAGAATAATTCTTGGTATTTTCTGGTACATCCTTCAACTATTTTCTGACTCCACAGGGGTTTGCACATTTGGTTGGTTCACTATTATCTAAGCTATTTTACAGTACTCTACAGTTATAAAGTTAATTCCTAGTAAGCTAAGAGCAATGAAAATTTTTTTATTCACAACAATGTAGATGATTACTGTTCACAGATATAAATTTTGTCCAGTAAATAACATAAATCTGTGTAAGTCAAATTATGATGTACTAATCTTAATCATTTACTGGTTTCATCATTACATACCGAGTTTTTATTTGACATATGCTTATTATATATTTTTATTGCTGTACACATATAGCTCATAGCTGCTTTGATCCAAGAATGTATTTTCTTGGCTTTTAAGACAAATCCCAAGTGACAATGAAGCTGTAGCTTTGATGTTCTCTCATTTTGTATTGTTTGTTTTGTAATAATTGTGTGTTTGTGCAAGGACACACATGTTTCTGGTTCACTCACAGGCAGTGTTAAGCTATTTTCCTTTAATGGTTAATAATAATAAGAAATTTGATTTTATGGAAATTTAATGTTTTTTTCATTGGCTAGTGGAGAATGAGTATCTGTTATGTGAATGACGAGAGAATCCAGTTTTTTAAGCTTTTAGTTTGTTTGTATATTTGTATACCTGTGAATTAAAATCAGTGAAGAATTTTATGCTCATTGAGAAGAACAATTTTGTGAAATATTGTCAGGAGAAATTTTGTGTTTCCTTTTGAACTATGGCTAAAGTTTCATAACTGGAGCTATTAGCTCTCCCTATGCCTATGTATCTGATGTGCACACTTCAGAAAATGTGTGCAATTTACCTCTGGTTATGTGAGTATAAAGAATTTTTGTATCAGTAGAGGATATTAATAAATAATATTATATTATCTGACTGATTTGTAGAGGTAAATGAGCACTATATAGATAAAACTTTTCCTAAAGTGAAGCTATAGAAAGTGAATTTCTTATACTCTAAATGTGCTAGACCTTTTAAAATACATTTTTGCATTAATTGCTTTCTTAAATACAATATAATTATGCATTTTCACATATTAAAGTTGAAACTTTAGATATATCAGATTGGTTTATAATTTTTGTTTTATTTTTAGAAAATAAAAAGTGCTAAATTAATGTTCTCTGATTTATCCATTACATAAAAATGCTGTATTACAATATGTTCATAATGTATACTATTTGTTACAAGTAAATATTAAATTATAATATCAATAAAACATATAACTATATTATATGCTGTTGTACATAAATATAGAATCAAGTGTTTAAATTATTTATTTGCTTGATAACAAATGGTTGCAGAACTTTGATACTTGAAGCAACAAACGTTTATTTTATTTAGTATTTTATCATTTCTGTTGGTCAGAAATCCAGACACAGCTTTGCTGGGTCTTATGGCTCCAGATCTCACAAAGGCTGCAATCAAAACGTTGGCAAGGAGGTTGATGTCAGAGAAGATGGCACAGTATGAATCACCAGGATTCCATCTCTCTATTTGTACTGACAATTGCACTGACAAAAACTGTCTAGAGTAACGACTTTGGAACTCCACAGTCTTTAGGACACTGACAGCTTCCCAGGGAAAGCCATGACTGGCAAATTACAGTTAATTTCTGTCAATCTTAGCCTTTAGCTCCCTAACTGCTACCAACACCTACCTCTAGTCCCATGCAAGCAGCCATGACTGCATTCCTGATGTGGCTTTCTGGAGCTATACTGGGCAGTGAGAATTTTGTCATTCAAACATCGAGGTTCTGTGTTCTGACTGTTGACGGCTGTTTTGGATCACTAAGTGCAGGTGCAGAGGCTGGCCGCCATTGTTTCCATCCTCACTGGTGAAAGTGTGGCTGCCAGGAAATACAAAGGAGCATCTTCTGTTTTTTGTTTTCTTTGTTTTTTCTCCCTCTTTGTCTCTTTTTCTTCTTTAGGAAGCTAGATATTTAAGGATTAGGAAATTCAAAAGCATCTACATATATGGTGGAATTCAGAAAACAAATGGCACACGCCTATAGAAAAACAGACTCTCAAAAGAAAAACTAAAATTTTTTATATTTTCAGCTCAAGCTGATACAAGACATAAAGACAATGTTCAATAATGAAAAGTAACTAAAGAAAATGCAAACCCTCAGTAAAATAAGAAAACTGGTTTCCAGAATTACCACATTATAATATGAAATGCTAGTTTTCAACCAAAAATCGAAAGCATATTGTAAAACAGAAAAGTACATGCACATCATTTAAAAGAACAAAATAAATCAACAGAAACCATCCCTAATGAAGCTACGACATAAAACTTAGTAGACAAAGATGTTTAAACATCTGTCTTAATGATACTCAAAGAACTAAAGGAAGCTATGGACATGGACAGGAAAATGATACGTGAACAAAATGAAGAACACCAATCACTAATACATCTGTAAGATTAGCATTACTTTGTCACCAAATCCAGATAGAAACATTACAAGAAAATTACCGACCAATATCTCTTATGACTATACATTTAAAAATTCTCAACAAAGCAGTAGCAAATAGAAACCAATAGCATATTAAAAGGATTATTCACAATGACCAAGTGGAATTTGTTCCATGAATGCAAGGGTGGTTCAACATAAGAATATCTATCAATCCAATAGATCACACTAATAAAGCAAAATGAAAAAGTGATAATTTCATTGACACAGAAGACAAAACTGAATAACTTTTCATTGTAAAACCTCACAGAAAACCAAGAATAGAGGGAACATTGTTCAACATGATAGAGTATTGGCAAAAAAACTCACCGCTGATATTGTAATCAATGACAAAAGAATGAAAATTTCTTCCTTAAGATAAAAAAAGAGACAAGGAAGTCACTTTTCACTGCTGCTATTCAACATTGTAATGGACGTTTTTGCCAGAGATATTGAACGAGAGGAAGAAAAAAATATAAATTGGAACAGAAGAGGTAAAATTATTCCTATCAAGAAATGGTATAAACCTATACATGGAAAATCCCAAGAATCCACAAGAAAACTCCTACAGCCAATAAACAAATTCAGTAAAGTCACAGGATACATGGTCAACATGTAAACCAACTGTGTTTCCATACATCAGCAATAAAAAACACAAAACTAAATTAAGAAAGCAATTTCATTTACATCAGCTTCTGAAAGAATTAAATGCATAAAGATAAATCTAATCAGGGAGGTGAAAGCTAAGTGAACTACAAGCTGTAAAACATTGCAGAACGAAATCAAAGAAGACATAAATAAATATAAAAATATTCTATATTGTTCATGTTTATGGATAGGAAGCTCTAACATTGTGAAGCTATTAATGCTAACCCAAGTGATACACAAATTCTGCACAATCCCTATCAAAATACCAATAACATTATTTTGCAGAAATGGGAGAGCCAATCCTCAATTCATATGAAACTGAAACGACTTTAATAGCTAAAGCAATCTTGAAAAAAAAGAATAAAATTGGAAAACTCATTGTCCTTGGCTTCAAACCTTACTCTAAAGTTTCAGTAATTAAAACAGGATGGTACTGAAATAAGGAAAGACATATAAGCCAATGCAGTAAGAAAGAGAGGGCAGCAATAAACTCATATATATTGTCAGCTGATTTTCAGTTGAGGTGCCAAGATCATTAAATGGATAAAGGACAGTATTTCAAGAAATGATGCTAGGAAAACTGTATATCTGTATGTGAAAGAATAAAGTTGGATTGTTACCTTACACTATCTACAAAAATAAATTCAAAGTGGATCTAAAATCCAAATATAATTGCTAAACTATAAAACTCTTAGACAAAAACATGGGGAAAATCTTCATGACATTGGATTTGGCAGTGAGTTTTTGGACTTAACACCAAAAGAGCAAGCAACAAAAAATAAATAAATAAATTGGACTTCAATATTAAGAAGTTTAATCAGATTATTCTATTTTTTTCCTATAGAATTATTTGAGCTTCTTATATATTCTGGTTATTATTATTATTATTTTTTGTTCATTTTACCAATCTCCATCACCCCACCAACCCCACACTATGTTTCCCAGCTTCTGGTAACCATCCTTTTACTCTTTTTTTTTTTTGGACAGAGCTTTGCTTTTGTTGCCCAGACAATGGGCAGTGGCATGATCTCGGCTTCTCAGCTCACTGCAACCACCACCTCTGGTGTTCAAGCAATTCTCCTGCCTCAGCCTCCCAAGTAGCTGGTTAGAGGCATGCTGCAACACGCTCTGCTATTTTTGTTGTTGTTGTTGTTAGTAGAGATGGAGTTTCAGCATGTTGGCCAGGCTGGCCTTGAACTTCTGACTTCAAGTGATCCACCTGTCTCGGCCTCTCAAAATGCTGGGATTACAAGCGTGAGCCACCATGCCCAACCGGTCCTTCTACTTTCTATGTAAATGAGTTCAATTATTTTGATTTTTAGATCCCACAAGTAAGTGAGAGCATACAATGTTTGTCTTTCTGTTCCTCGTTTTTTTCACTTAACATAATGATCTCCAGTTCCATCCATGTTGTTGCAAATGACTGGATCTCATTCATTTTTATGACTGAGTAGTACTCTATTGGGTATATATACCACATTTTCTGTATCTATGCATCTGTTGACAGACACTTAGGTTGCTTCGAAATCCCACCAAGCAGTGGGATTGCTAGGTCAAATGGGAGCTCAATTTTTAGTTTATTTGAGAAACCTCCAATCTTTTTTCACTGTGATCATACTAATTTCCATTACCAACAACAGCGTGCAAGGGTTTCTTTTTCTCCACATCCTCGTGGAGAATTTATTATTATTATTATCTATTTTTTTAATATAAACCATTTTAACCCGTGTGAGATGTATCTCATTGTAGTTTTGATTTGCATTTCTCTGATGATCAATGATGTTGAGTATCTTTTCTTATGCCTGTTTGCCATTTGTATGTCTTCTTTTGAGAAATATCTATTTAAATCTTTTCCCCACCTGTATCAAAACATCTCATGTACCCTGTAAATATATATATATATCCTTCTACTATATATACACATAGTAGATATATATATATATATCTACTATGTATCCACAAAAATGTTTTAAAATAATTTAAAAATTTAAAAAATTAAGAACTCGTTTAACCAAAGTACACTATTAAGAGGGTAAAAACCCAATTCTCAGAATGAGAACATATTTGCAAACCACTTATTTAATAAGATGTTAATATCCAGAGTATATATTTTTAAAGCTCTACACTCAACAACAATAGAAAGCAAATAATCCAATTAGACATTGGGCAAGTGCCAGGTGCAGTAGCATATACCTGTAATCCCAGCTGCTCTGTAGGCTAATATGAAAGGATCACTTGGGCCCAAGAATTTGAGACTGCAGTGACTTATGATTGCACCACTGCATTCCAGCTTGAGTGACAGAATGAGACATCATTTCAAAAACAAGCAAAAAAAAAAAAAAAAATGAGTGATGTAATTAAATAGACATTTCTCCAAAGACGTACAAAATGGCCAATAAGCACATGAAAAGATGATTAACATCACTAATCATTAGGGATATACAAATCAGAACCACAATGAGATACCACTTTACACATACTAGGATGAATATATTCAAAATAACATGGAAAATAAAAGCTGTTGGCAAGGATATGAAGAAACTGGAGCTCCTGTGCTATGGCAGTAGTATATAAAATAGTGTAGCCCTGGTAGAAAACAGTTAGACAGTTTTTCAAAATGTTAAGTATACTACCCAGGAATTACTCCTGGATAAATATGCAAAATAATTGAAAACAGAAAATCTAACAGATATTCATACAATAATAGCTATAATTTGAAACAGTCCAAAAGTGTTTACCAACAAATGAATGGATAAACAAAAGGTGATGCATACATACAATTGACCATTATTCAGTCATAAAAAAAATTAAATTTTGATATATGCTATGGTATCAATAAACATTGAAAATATTATGCCCTGTGAAATAAGCCAGAAACGGAAGGACAAATATTGTGTGATTCCATTTATACGAGGTACCTCGAATAGACAAACTCATAGTAGCGTAACTAGAACAGAGTTTACTAGGAGCCAGAAGTATGGGCAATTATTGTTTAATGGGTACAGTGTTATGTTCATAATGATAAAAATTGTTGGGTATAGATTGAGTTGACGGTTACACAAAAATATGATATACTGCCTTTGAATTTTACAATTATAAATGGTATAATGATGAATATTATCTTAAATATATTTTACTACATTTCAAAGGAAAAGAAAAAAAAGAAAAACTTGGCAAATCATCTCAGGGCTCGACTGGTGTTGGATCATTTTCCAAGCTTATTCACATGGTTGTTTGTAGAATTAAGTTCCTCTTGTATGTTGGCTACAGGCTTCCCACATGTCTTTGCCACTGGGTCTCTCTATGAGGTAGCTTACAACATTTTAGCTGACTTCTTTAGCAAAAGACAGAGGGAGGGAGAACAAAAGAGTGTGGGAACGAGACAGAAGTAGCAGCCTTTTAAAATGAAATCTCGTAAATGACATGGTACCACATTTGTTATATTCTAGTGGATAGAAACAAGTCACTATTTACAGACACTTTACTCAAGGTGGAGGATTGCACAAAAGTGTGAATATCCAGAGATGAAAATACTTCAAACATAAGGAATAGCAATAATTAATGAGTAATTTAAGAATCTCCCAACAACAACAAAAAAGCCCGGGACCAGATGGATTTCCATCCAAATTCTACCAAACACACAGAGAAGAACTAATATCATTCTTTCTGAAACTATTCAAAAAAAAAAAAAAAAATCAAAGAGTAAAGAATTCTCCCTAACTTATTTTACAAAGCCACTATTATTCTGTTACCAAAACCAGACAAGGACACACACACAAAAAGGAAACTACAGACCAATATCACTGATGAATGTAGATGCTAAAATCCTCAACGGAATGCTAGCAAATAGAATCCAAGAGAACACCAAAAAGATAATACACTGGCCGGGCGCGGTGGCTCACTCCTGTAATCCCAACACTTTGGGAGTCTGAGGCGGGCAGATCAAGAGGTCAAGAAATCCAGACCATCCTGGCCAACGTGGTGAAACACCGTCTCTACTAAAAATACAAAAATTAGCTGGGCGTGGTGGCGCATGCGTGTAGTCCCAGCTACTCGGGAGGCTGAGGCAGGAGAATCACTTGAAACCAGGAGGCAGAAGTTTCAGTGAGCCAAGATCACACCACTGCACTCCAGCATGACGACAGAGCAAGACTCCATCTCAAAGAAAAAAACACAAAAAGATAATGCACTGTTGTCAAGTGATATTTATTCCAAGGATGCAAGGATATTCAACATACAGAAATCAATAATTGTGATAAATTGCATACACAGAATTAAGGACAAAAACCATATAATCAACCCAATAGAAGAAGAAACAGCATTTAATAAAATTCAGCATCCGTTCATGAAAAGGTCCTGAACATACTAGGCATACAAGGAACATACTTCAGCATAATAAAGGCCATGTATGACAAACCCACTGCCAACACCATATCTTACAGGGAAAAGTTGAAAGCATTCCCTCTAATAACTACAATAAGACAACGTTGCCCAATTTCACTACTCTTATTCAACTTATTATTATCAGGGAAGAAAAAAAAAATTAAAGGCATCCAGATTTGGAAAGAGGAAGTAAAATTATCCCTGTTAGCTGATAATATGTTCTTGTATCTAGAAAATGCTAAAGACTCCACAAAAACCTCTTACTGAATTTACTTAATTCATAGATAAATGAATTCAGAAAAAAATTAAGATATAAAATAAGCACACATAGATCAGTAGTGTTTCTATATACCAACAATCATTTATCCAATGACCAAATCAAGAAGAGAATCCCATTTACAATAATTATAAAAAAAATAGAAATATATTTAGCCAGGGAAGTGAAAGAGCTCTACAAGAAAAACTACAAAACACTGAGGAAAAATAATTTAGATGACAAACTTATGGAAAAATATTCCATGATCATAGATCAGAAGAATTAATATTGTTGAGATGAATATATTGCCCAAAGCAATCTACAGATTTGATGCACTGCTCTCAAAATATCAACATCATTTTTCACGGAACTAGAAATAAAATCTTAAAATTTGTATGAACCCCAAAACAAACTCAATTAGCCAGAGCAATTGCAAACACAAAGAACAAAGCTGAAGGTACCACACTGCCTGACTTCAGATTATACAAGTCTGTATATAGTAAACAAAACAGCATGATACTGACATAAAAATAGATGAGTATGTAATTAGATCAGAATAGAGAACCCAAAAATTAAGCCACATACTTATAGTCAATGGATCTTTGGCAAAGTTGATAAGAAAATACACTGAGGAAAGGTATTGCAGTGTATCAGATAAATATATACAAATGAAAAAATACTAATAATACCAGTACAATCTCTATGGAAACAGAATGGAGATTTCTTAAAGAACTAAAAATAGAGGTGTCCTACAATTCAGCAATCTCATTACCGAAAGGAAAATAAATTATTATATCAAAATATATCTGTACCCATATGTTTATCACAGCACTATTCACAATAACAAAGATAAGTAATCAACCTAAATGTCTATCAATGGAGGACTGGATAAAGATAAAATGTTATATGTACAAAACAGAATACTATTCAGCCACAAAGGAATGAAATAATGTATTTCATAGCAACATGGATCAAACTAGAGGTCATTATCTTAGTTGAAACAACTCAGTCACATAAAGACAAATATCACATGTCCTCATTTATAAGTGGGAGCTAAGTAATGTCTATACTTGGAAGCAGAGTATGGAATGATGGAGATTCTGAGAGATGGTAGAGTGGAAGGTGGATGATGGGAGGTTTCCTGGTGAGTACAAAGACACCTCAGTGATGGATTCACTGAAGGCCCTGACTTCTCCACAATGCAATATATAAATGTAGCAAAATTGCAGTGTATCAGATAAATATATACAAATTAAAAAATAAAAAAAATACTAATAATTGGAACCATCTTAGAAGTCTACTAATCACTACGGAGAATTTATTTTTCACAATTTTTATATATGTTTTCTCATTAAAAAATTAAAGAGCCTAAATTATTTATGTTGGTTTGTTGATTAAATGAGCTAATGTTATTCTGATATGGCATTAAAGTTAGTTTGTTAAACTAAATTAAACCATTATTATGACAACATTTTTATATCAACAGAAACTAAGGTGACACACAGTTTTATAGTGTGTCAGCTTACATGTAATTTCTAACACCTTTAGGCAATTTAAACTTTAGACCTATTGAGCTAATTGATAGATAATATAAATTTGAATATAATCAAACATGAAATTACTTAGTTCTGCGTAAATCTGTTTATAAAGTTTTGTTTTTTATTTTATAGTTATCACATTGCTATATCATTAAATAATACATGTATTCATTTTTGCCAGTTTGAAAAGTTGAATCATGATATACCTCTAAGTACTAGTTGCATTCCTAAGCTTCTAGTATTATAAAATGTTTGTGTGTGAGAGACATTTCAGAATGACCTACCTTCCAGTTTTTTTCTAAAATATAATATATATTAAGTAACGTAGAATATAATTGCTTCTAAGTATTGTGAATGGTTAAGAATATATTAAAAATGTACTTACAGAGAAATGCAAATATTATTTTGGTTTTTGTTTTGTGACATGAACAAGACAGTAATTTCATCCTTAAAAAAAAGTGCTAATTAGATCCAGAATATAAAAGAACACAGTGAAAAACAAATTTTGAGGTAGTGTAGCAAATTGTAGAACGTTTAAGAGAAAGGAATTTTATCGCTTTTGTATATAATACCTAAATGTTAAAAGACATTTTTAATATATTAAAATTTTGGCAAAGTTTTCTTACTCACAAGCTATTTATTTTAATGAAATTAATTCATCAGTTATTCTGACAAATATTATATTAATGAAAAACTCAGAGTTGGCTTTTTGTCTGTTAATATAATAAATTGGTTTCAGAGTTACTACTTCACAAAGAGTAATATAAGGTTATTTTTCCCATCCATGTAAACTCTAATGTTTTAATAGAATAATTGTGTTTTCTTCAAGTTGACCAGTGTGATGATCCATTTTATGTGTCAACTTGACTGGGCCACAGATACCCAGATACTTGGCCAAAGGTTACTGTGAATGTGTCTGTGAGGATGTTTCTGGATTACATTAACATTTGAATCAATAGACTGAGTAAAGCACATTGCTCTTAACTTATGTGCCTCATCCAATCCATTGAAAACCTGAATAGAACCAAAGGATTAAGAGGGGACTCTTCCTAGACGACTGCATGAGCTGGGACATCATTTCTTTTTGTGCATTTTGCACAAAAAGAACTTTCAGACTGGAATTTACAGCATCAGCTCTCCTGATTCTCAGGCCTTAGGACTCAAACTGGAACGACACTATTGACTCTCCTGGGCCTCCAGCTTAAGGATCTTGGGACTTTTCAGGCTCCATACTGCATGAGCCAATTCCTTATAATAAATCTTTTGCTATAAGTCCTATTGGTTCTGTTTCTCTGGAGAACCCTGACTGATACAACCTCATTATGTGTTTGACTGTAAAAAAAGTAAAAACAAAGTAATTTTCTAATTACTTTCTATAAGGTTCCTTACAATACTAACAGTAGCTTCTTTGACATTTGTTTTAAAGAATTTTCATGTTACTTTACTAAATATACAAGTGTCAAATCTACTCACTGTTTTATTTTAATCAAGCAACCCATTCTCTGTTAATTTTTTGGATATTTTTTCTCAATATTGGATTCTAAATTCAGAAGAAATAAAACAAAAAAAAAATCAGAGTTTTTCTTACATCTAAAATAATCTTTAAGTTTATCCAAAATCCATGGAAAATCACAAAGACGTGATCTTTTGTCTTATAAAACAGATGCCAGAAATAGGTGAATTGTGACACACTCAGGGGTTTCCTAATTATGTCAAAACTATTGCAAAAGCTTCCTGGAAAGAGTCATTAAACAATAATAGATGACTAGCCTTCCTGAAATTAACTTTCCATAACTAAAATATTAATAATGTAAATACTTCAGAAACTTAACTTTGTGTTTTGAATATGGTGACTTGTTAATGACCTCACTATCCATAATGTATTTTTTATTTTCAAGAGAAACACTGATCGAACCCTTATGAAGTCCTGGCACAGCATCTCTTACCTGTAATCTCAGCACTTTGGGAAGCCGAGGTGGGCGGATCCCTTGAGCGGGGAGTTTGAGATCAGCCTGGGTAACATGGTGAAACCCTGTCTCCACAAAAAAATACAAAAAAATTAGCCAGGCATGGTGGTCAGCCTCCATGGAGTCCAATTTATTTGCGGGATGAGGTGGGAGCCATCACCTGAGCCCGGGAAGTCAAAGCTGCAGTGAGCCATGCTTGCATTACTGTTCTCCAGTGAATGCAGTGAGACATGATTGTGCCACTGTACTCCAGCCTGAATGACTGAGACCCTGCCTCAAAAACAAACAAACAAACAAACAAACTTATGAAATGGTCGTCTACTGTACTTGTACCAGCAGAGAAAGAGAATTTTACTTCTCTGCCTTCTGATATTATTGGATACTGTAATAAATTAAGCACAGATTTTACTCTTTATCATCTACAGATAATTTCCATTTTATTCTGATGTTTGCCTAAAGACTCTACTGTAAGTAACAGGCCAGCATGTGTGTCTTCAAAAACCACAATCTCAGCTTCATGGAAACTATTATACTAGGTACTTTCATCCATTATCTCAATTGTCTTCCAAGCTGACATTGCTTAAACAAACTTCGTATTTACTAATGAACTAAGTCATGTTTCCCAGAAATTCACTCATATTCTGAAGCAGACAGCTGCGTTAAAGCCAGATCTTGAACTACTACACTTTCTGTTGAACAAAAATTGAGAAGAATAAGTATCAATTACACATGACAGAAAAAAAAATTAGGAGCTACAACTTTTGCCATAGATATCATTTGAAGTGTCATTCTTGTTATTTAACATTCTATCTTTATGGATAGATGAGAAAGCCCTTTCATTTTCTTCTTAAGCAATCTCTAACCCTCAGTAAGTGATAATCTTTAGTTCTGTAAACTAAATAAAAATATTTTAAGTGGTATCTGATTCTCACTTATCAATCAGACTTTAGAAACAAATACTACCATTGAGTCTCCTTATATTTCAGGTTCAATAAGAAAATGGTCTCCTTTTTTATCAGGATGATAGAACAAATCATTTGTGTGGTCAGAGTCACTTTTTTAGAATGATTGACATTTGCTCAGTTCTGATGATCCACTTTTATGAAGAATAGTTTATTTCATATGAGGAGCCAGTGCTCACAATATCTTCCCAGAGAGACTGCCCTGATAGCTAACAAATCCCAGCTTCATGAATCTTAAGGAAAGTTATATTTTGGCAGTCTGTAGATCCCTAAAAACTGGGGCGACCTCAAGAATAAGCTCACTGAAATGTACCGGCCGTCCAGGTAAAATATGGCAAAGAAAGCTTCTTGGGTTTGTTTTACTAGCCAAGGGATAGAAGAGCAAATAGTGGAGACAACAGTACATTCTCATTTTCCTTTTGTTTTAATATCTTTCTTAATATAATCCCTATAGCATAAATTCAGTTTTTTAAAGTGCACAATTCCATGGTTTAAAAATATTCACATAATTTTGTAACCATTAACACAGTCTAAATTTACATCATTTCATCACCCCAAAAAGAGGCCCCATAACCCAATAACGTCATTTTCTATCTCTTCCTCACTCCCAGCTCTAGGCTGCTTTCTGTCTTTATAAACGTGTTAATTCTGGAAATTTCACATAAATTATATCATAAAGAATGAAGTCTTTTCTGACTGAATTATTTCCCTTAGCATAGTGTTTTCAAGATTCATCTATGATGCAGTATGTATCAGTATTTCATCCTTTTTAACTGTGGAATAATATTCCATTGTGTGTATATGATATATTGTGTTTATACAGTCATCAGTTTAAGGACAATTGGGTTGTCTGTATTTTTGGCTATTGTGAATAATGCTACTATAAAGATTAAAATATATGTCCAATATTAGGCAGACATATATTTTCATTTATTGGATATATACAAATGAGTGGATTACTTGGTAATGTCATAACTCTATGCTTAACATTTTGAGGAACTCCCAAACTGTTTTGAAAAGTGGCTGTGCATTATACATTCCAACTAACACTGCAGAGGAGTTCAAAGTTCTTGAAGTCCATGCAGCACTTACTATTGTCTATTTTTCATTATAGCCATTCTAGTAGATGCAAATAGTATCTCATTTTGGTTTTGATTTGCATTTCTCTAATAACTAATGATATTAAACATATTTTCCTATATGTATTGGCTATGTGTGTATCTTCTTTGAAGAAATGTTTATTCAAATCCTTTATCATTTTAAATTGATCTGTTTATCTTTTTATTACTAAGACTATTTTATAAATTTTAAATACAAGTACTTTATGACACTTAATATTACACTTGATCTTAGCCAAAAGGTAAGAAAAACAAGTACCTTATGAGATACGTGATTTGTAAATTTTCTTCCCATTCTGCTGGTTGTATTTTCACATTCTTGATGGTACCATTTATGGTAAAAAAAAATGATGATTTTGATGAAGTCCTTTTTAAAAAGGAACTTTATTACCTGTACTTTAGGTGTCATATCTGAGAAAACATTACTTAACTCAAGGTCACAAAAGTTTATTCTTGTGTTATCTTCGAATAGTTTTATAGTTTTGTAAATATTACATCTGGGTTTTGTGATAGATTTTATATTAAATTATGTTTTCTTAAAATAAATTTTGTGACTTTGGTGAGATAGTTTAAGCCTTATTCTTTAGCATTTGGTTTTGAGTTGTACCATCATCATTTGTTGAAAAGTCAATTTTTCCCCATTGACATCTTTGTCAAAAATCAATTGATCATAAATGTAAGGATTTATTTCTGGCCTCTTGATTCTGTTCCATTGTTCTATATGCCTCTACTTATAACAGTACCACATTGACAGAATAAGGTAACTTTGTATTAAGGTATGAAATTGGACAGATTGCGCTATTTTGGACAATTGTATTTCTGTGAGAGTTTTAGAATCAATTTGTCCATTTCTGTAAAATAAATAAATAAATACAAGTCATCCAGGATTTTGATGGTGATTTCGTTCAATTCTTAGGTTAATTTGAAGATTATTACTATCTCAAAAATATTAACTATTCTAATCCCTGAACATACGGAAACTTTCTATTTCTTTAAGCCTTTGGAATTTTTATCTGCTAAATTCAATATCTGCCCCACTTAATAAGCAGCGTCTATGGCCTTCATCTTTCCTGTGTGTAGGTCTTACTTTCCTTTTTTTTAAACATGTCTGATATTTTGTTCTTGAAAATGAATCTTTTACATATTTCACAACTCTGAATAATGATTTCCTTTATCCCCTTTTCCCCAGGGTTGTATGTTGTGCTTTATTGCCTGGTCCCTTTTATTTATTTAGTGACTTGGCTGAAGTAACCCTCTAAAATCAAGTTCTTCCACAGTATAAAGCCTCCATTACTCTTTTTTAGATTTCTTTTCTATATTTTTGAGTTTTAGCCCTGGAACAGCATAAATCACTTACTAGTCAATAATTGTCATGTTTTAGTTCCCTTAAAAAGTTAGATTTTGACCCTTTACCATTGGACGTGTGATAGTTTGGAGTCTGCCAATGCAGTTCAGAAAGTATTTTATTTTCTCTCTATTTTTAGGGAAATTTTATTTTTCTAGGTGCTTCAGACACACAAAACCTACAGGATAGATAGGTGGATGGATCGATAGATACATAGATAAGAAAGGATTTATTAAGAGAATTGGCTCATAAAATTATGTAGATTGTGCAATCCCAAGATAGGCCATCAGAAAGATGGAAGTCCAGGGAAGCCTGTAGCATGGTTCAATACAAGCCTGAAATTCTCAGAACCAGGAAAGCTGATGCTGTAATTATCAGTATGGGGCCAAACACCTGAGAACCATAGCAATCTGATAGTACAAGTTTCAGAATCCAAGGCCAGAGACCTCTGATTTCTAACAGCCAAAGACAGATGAAGGATGTCCCTGTTCCAAGAGAGAGTGCAAGTGCAAATTCACCTTTTCTCTGCCTTTATGTTTTATTCCCACCAATTAAATAGTTCTCCCCTAACCCCATTGATGGTGGATCTTCCTCACTCAGTCCACTGACTCAGACTCTTATATGCCAATCTCCTCTGAAAACACCCTCACAGCCAAACCTAGAAATAATATTATTTAGATATCCCTTAATCCAGTCAAATTGACACCTAAAATTAATAATCACAAGACTAGTAGATTGAATTTGTTGTCTCTGATTTCCTCTCTGATACTCGCCAAGAGAGGATTAAGCCTTTGTCATTTACTCAGGCTTCCAGGCTTCAGGGATGTGTGCGATTTTTAAGTCAGGCTTCCTAGCAGTTGCCTCTGGGTCAGAGTATCTTACTGTTCCTCATTTGGTCACGTTGTGCTTAAACCCCTAGTGCAAGTGGGTCTTCTATCCTCTATTGATGGATCTGTGCGCAGCTAAGGGACTGTTTTAAAGTATGTCCATATTCTGCTCGGATTGCTCTTGAGTAAGTACAAAAGTAGTCTTTCCAAACCCCGGTGTTGGTTCTGATTATGAAAGGGCTCTTCTTGGCTATCTCTCTGCTTAATAATCTCAGAGTAAACCTAGATGTCTTTTTAAACGTGTTGCTATTTCTGTTTCCTCTGCTGCCCAGTCCTGCTTACTTCCTATTTTTCAACAGGTTGATACAAAATCCAACATAGTATCTGTTTATGAGAGTTTCACCAGCAACACATTTATCGTTGATCTGTATTTATGCACATTTCCTTTTTGTTGTTGCTGCAAGTCTGTTAGCTCAATAAAAGAATAAAATAAGTCTATTTCAATTTACATAAATGAGAGCTAACTAGATGAAGAATGTGGGCATCACCAAATTAGAAAAACATGAAAAAAATGTTAAAGAACATAATATTTTTTAAACTGCCATATTTTATATAATCTATCACTCAATACCTATATATCTTTGCCTGTATCTAGAGCTAGAGAAGGAGACAGGAAGATATTTAATAAATTAATAAACATCCATTTCTAGATTATGGGGTTCAGTCGATCTTCATAATATTTGTTAAACAGAGCTTCCAGGACACGTACAATATACACGTTCTAGCTTATACTATTTTGTTATAATTATTTGTAGAACTCTAACTTATTTGATCATTTTATATATATATATATGAGGATATGCTTGGTTTATTTTGATATTTTCAAGCACTGACCAAATTACTGAAGTTCACGATGATAGTATAATGCATTTTGTTAAATAAATGATACATAAATAATGAATTTGTTATCTGTGATTGCTAGTCATTCAGTGTTTCTATTTTTCACAACATATTTGATATTTACATTAAAAATACTTCAGCTATGATGAAATTACAGAAACTATCAATATTTTATTGAGACAAACACTATTAGCTGGACTATAGAATATGTGAGGTCTTTCTTTCTTTCTTTCTTTTTCTTTCTTTCTTTCTTTCTTTTTTTTTAAATGGCTAAATACTAGTAAATTACATGCCTACTGGCAGATTAAGAATCCCAGAGTATTTCTGTCAATGACAGTCATATTTAATTAGATAGCTAATAAACTACCTTGAGTATGTTTATTTTTAAAGAATTATTTCCATCACACAATAAAAGTAAAATCCTGAGGACTTAATTATTAAATAGTATCATATATTTCAGAAAAATCTTATTTTCCAACTCATATACAACCTGATTTATTCTTAATCATTTTATCTAGTTTCTGATATTTGCTTTTTTCAAATATTATTTTTTCTAATCACTCTCTATAGAGAATTAGCTTGTCTTAAAACCTGACTTTAAACTTGAAAATGGTAACTGTTTAGTACAATTCCATATTTTCAAGTGTGTAAAAAATAATAAACATTTTACAGAAGATGTATTTGCCTATCACTAGCTTGTTTAAATTTCTTGATAAAACTTTTATTCATACGTGTATATAATAAATTAACCTAAATAATGAATAATGAGTTATTCTTAATCTTTAAAAAAATTCCAGAATATAAAAATTAAAACATGAAAATGCAAAGTTTCAGCATATGAACAATTATGACTACATAAACTAAAATAATGTCAATAATTTTAAACAAGATGTAATCACTGTACATTCTTGCTTTGAATTCAATATCAATAAATATTACTTTGATATGTAAAAATTTTATAATTTTAGCTGACTTTAAGGCATTCCAATGCTTGTTTTATTTGAAGCCTAAAAAATTAATTTTCAGAATTTGCATCATTTTTTCTATCATTCCTGCATTACACTAAAGGATGCATATGAGAGACATAAGTTGAACTGAAAATATAGGCAACTGATTCTGCGTTATCTAGAAATAGCCATATAATATTGTTCAGTAATTAGACAGAATATGAATACTACAAAAAGAAATTCAAATGTGACTTCCACAATACTTTTACGTAATAAAATAAGATATATTTTTAATTTTAATAAACTTTTGTTTTTTTCTCATAAAATGAAGATTTAGACTTCAAAATGATTGTCCTATGTATTGTGTGATTCAGTCTGACTCCCTCCAGGCCTAGAGATGACAAACTGTAGATAATATGCACACATTTTCACGGGTCAACTCATTTGGTGACAGTATAATACTAATGAGGCTACAATAGTACAGAGAATCCAAAAGCTCAGGCAGAATCTTAATAGCTAAAGTTCTGTATGCTAGATTCTGCCTTAAGTGCTTTGCATAAATAATTTATGTATAGTCACAGCAAACATACTAGGTAGATATTATTATCAACATTTTAGACATGAAGAAACCGAGGCATAATTTTACATAAAATACCATTATTGCCATTTGCATAGTTTGTAGTAATACTTCGTGCTCTTTATCACAACACTATAATGAGGCTTAATTTATTTGAAGCTCTGCTGCCATTAGACGATGAAATAAGTGACATACCTTTAAATGTTTGAAAAAAAGTCTTAGTTGCTTAGTGTTAATATCTTTCCTTTCCAATTAGAAGCAAAAATAGTTTAAAAGAGATATATTTACACCTTAATCAAAGTTACATTTAAATACACATTCTGACTTTAATCATATAAAATCCAAATCTACAATCTTAGGATCTGGTAGGAAACATTTCTGTATATACATTATATAAAATATATGTAGATCTTAAAATGTTTATTAAATAATATTGTTAAATAAATTGCATACAAATATTTATACATTCATCTAGTTGGAAAGACAGTGCAGCTCAGAAATTTGTAAAAAATATATAGAACGAATCTATCTTTACAAAACCAGAGTGATGTCAGCTGTGTGGTTAGAGAATACTTTTTGAATTCTATTGCAAAAAATTTCTAAATGAGTTAGTGCATTGCTTTTAAAATAAACTTTTATAATTCAACCTTTTAATTTTTGTTTCCAACTACACTTTGGTCAAATATTAGCAGTGACAATAGCTACGAGTCATTATATAAGGAATAAATTCATGCTGGTGGAATAACAAAATGATTAGCAATATGTTACAGAATCTATAATGGCTTAGAATTGCATTTTGTTAAGTAGGCTTGAAAGAGAGAGAAATTGTTAATTCTTGTGAATATTTCCAAGACAAATGGAAGGAATTAGAGGAAAATAGAAACGTTTGTGACATCCTTTCTTTTATGAAAAGATAGTAACAGATATTTCACTCTAGGGTCATCATAGCTTACTTTAATACTATAAATAAAATAGAAGAAGACAATTTAGAAACCTGCCAGTGTGGTCATTATAGATCTCAAGAGATGATAAAGTCCATAATAAAAGACCATGAAGATGAGAACATGTTGCCTAGCAGTACAGGAGACTGATGGAGCAAATGGGCTCTGGGACCCTAAATTCTAGTTACGAATTCTGGTTCTGTCACATGATAGCTGTGGGCCTGGTTAGGTACCCTTTTGTAACTAAGTAAAGAAAAATAACTCATTACGTAGATGACTTTCAGAATTAAATGAGCATTTAGAACAATGTTTAACGCCTTAAAATTGTTATCTATTAATAGTCTTAGTTATTCGCATGTATATTTTAAGATAATTTTGGTTTTATGTAAATAGAAAGGTCTAAAAATACCTTTCCTCATTGAGCTAAATATTTTGAAGTATATACACTATTTTTAGTTCAAATATATTCAACAGCCCATATTAAAGTTAAAATTTATATCTTGGATATCATACATATGTAAATATCTTATTGCATTGCAAAGAGAATGTCTTAATTCTGTAGAACAAAGTCAGAATTGTACCTGAAATATATAACACCAGAGACACCAATTCTTTATCTCATATAAGTCCTCTGTTGTTGAATTATATCACAATAAAAAAAACTGTTAAAATATCTTATTTTATAAAGTCCTCAATTATAGAAACTGCACAACCTACACAATGACAAAGTTAGAAATGTTAATTGTATGCTCTCATCTAGCCTCATTATTATCTTTGTCTTCAGAATAAGTTAATTTTGTGCATTTTTTCTTCTCATTATTATGCTTGTCATAGGAGAGAAGAATCAGAATCACAATAATGAACAATGGAGTTGAGCATTATGGTACTGTAATCGCTAACTTTGATATATTTCATGTTTGTACTTGATTTTCTTGTAATGTTATTATGTCTATTAAATTAACAAAGCTGTGAATATGAACTCAAACATGATACCATTGCAAAGAAATATCTTTCTATTTTCTTGCTTTTTATTTTAGCTTACATTAAAGAACTCAAAGTATCATGAATGAAAAGCTTCCACAAGAATAATATAAGCAGGATGGTAGAACAGAAGGTCTCTGGCATTAGTAACCCTCACAGAAAAATCAACTAGCAAATTTTCATAGACAAGAATGTCTTGGTGAAAATCCTAGAGTTCAGGAGTGAAGCTTATTCATACCTTTGGACCACAAAACCCATTAAAACTCCATTAGAAGGGTAGCATGAATGGTTTTACGAAAGTATAACAATGAAAATACTATGGCACTGGCAAAAAGTCATACACATAGACCAATGGAGCTGAATCAAGAACCCATTAATAAACCCCATCTTAAACCACTCAAAAAATTATCCTGAAATGAATTAAAGACCTAAAGGTAAGTCCTGAAACTATAACAGTACGAGAAAAAAATGTAGGGAAAATGCTCCTGAAAGTTGGTTTTAACAATATTTTTTTTTTCACTGAGACTAAAAGCATAGACAACAAAAGCAAGAATAAACAAGAGAGACTACAACAAAGAAGTAAAACATTACGTTGTATCCCATAAATATGTTCATTTACTGTATGTCAATTCAAAAAACAGAGACAGATAAAAATAAAGCTGTATAGCAAAGGAAACAATCAATGAAATGAAAAGACATCCTATGGGCTGGGAGACAATATTTGCAAACCGTATACCTGATAAGTGGCAAATATCCAAAATACATCAGGAACACACACAACTCAATGGCAAAAAATAATAATCAAATTTTTTAAAGGCAAAGAATCTGCATAGACATTTTTTCTAAATAAAGGGTTAAAATTGCCAACAGGTACACAGAAAGTTGCTGAACTAATCATCAGGGAAGAGCAAATGAAAGCCATAGTGAGATATAATCTCACACCTATTAGGTTGGGTATTATCAAAAAAGACAAGAGACAACATCTTCTGAAAAGAATGTGAAATAAAGGGAAGATTTATGCACTGTTGATGGGAATGCAAACTGGTACAGTCATGATGGAAAACAGCATGAAAGTTCCTCAAGAAAATCAAAAATGGAACTACCACATGATCTAACAATTCTACTTCTAGATATATATCCAAAGAAAATGATATGAGTGTGTTAAAACACAGCTGCATCCCCACTGCAGCACTACTCAAAACAACCAAGACATGGAAACAACCTAGGTGACCAATGAAGGAAGAATGGATCAAGCAAACGTGGCATGTGCATTTAATAAAATATTATTCAGACTTAAGGAAGGAGGAGATCCTGCCATTTTAAAAAAACATGAATGAAACCTGAGGGTATTATGGTAAGCAAAGTGAGACAGGATGACAAATGCCACGTATTAATACTTACGTGTGAAAGATAAAAAAGTCAAACTCATAAAAACAGAGTAGAACAGTGTTTGTCAGGAATCAGAGGTGTAAGAAATGGGGAAATATTGGTCAAAGGGTACAAAATTTCAGCTATAATATGAATAAGTTTTGAGGATCTAATGTACAGCATGAAGACTAAAGTTAATACCATATTGTATACTTGAAATTTGCTGGCCGGGCGTGGTGGCTCACGCCTGTAATCCCAGCACTTTGGGAGGCCGAGGTGGGCGGATCACAAGGTCAGGAGATCGAGACCATGGTGAAACCCCGTCTCTACTAAAAATACAAAAAATTAGCCGGGCGCAGGGGCAGGCGCCTGTAGTCCCAGCTACTCGGGAGGCTGAGGCAGGAGAATAGCGTGAACCCGGGAGGCGGAGCTTGCAGTGAGCCGAGATTGCGCCACTGCACTCCAGCCTGGGCGACAGAGCGAGACTCCGTCTCAAAAAAAAAAAAAAAAGAAATTTGCTGATAAGGTAGATCTTAAATATTCTTGTCACACAAAATAAAAAATATGGCAACTATGTGAGGTGATGGATGTGCTAAATTGCTTGGTTGTGGTATTAATTTCACAATATCTATGTATATCAAAGCATCACATTTGCATATTTTATTGTTTTTATTGAAACCAAAAGCATAGACAACAGAAGCAAAAATAAACAAGAGAGACTACAGCAAACTAAGAAGTCAATTTATTTCTCAATTATATCTCAAGAAAGTTTCAAGAAATAAAACATACACAATTTTAAAAATACATATATAACTTTGAACACTTTTAAAATTTCTGTGAAATGCTATTTTTTTAAACTATATATTTGTTTTAACTATAGAGAACATCTTGACATGGAAGCGGTGTAGGGATGTGCTGGGTAGAGAAGGGCGGGGGTCCCTGGAGAGGACTCCACCCTCAGACCTAAACGAGTTAAAGTATTTCTGTTTTCACACCTAAAAAGTTGCCTTCTGGCCCGCCACACTCACCATCCGGTGCCCATCTAAACCCGAGACTTTAAGCAGACACACAGGCAAGCGGCTGGACGTCTAGAGGAATACACCAGCAGAAGAGCATACCGACAGAGGCCGGCAGGCCATCGACAGCGGAATGTCACACATGCCAAGGGGAATTCAGTTGGAGGAGAGTCCGGATGCTGGGCGGCCCGACTCCAAGGGAAGATCACCCTCCCACTCTATCCCCATTCTGGCCTCCCCATCCACCTCACTGAAAGCTACCTCCACTCAATAAAACCTTGCACCCATCCTCCAAGCCCACATGTGATCTGATTTTTCTGGTACATCAAGGCAAAAACCCGTGATATAGACAGCCCTCTGTCCTTGGGATAAGGTAGAGGGTCTAATTGAGCTGATTAACACAAGCCGCCTGCAGACAGCAAAACTGAAAGAGCATACTGTAACACATGCCTACTGGGGCTTCTGGAGCTGCAAACACTCAGCCCTAGAGGCTGACATGGGGTCAGAACCCCATGACCTGCTCCTCTGCATGCTCCCCCTAGGGGTTTGAGTAGCTGGACACCAAAAAAGCGAGTCACGTCCCTGTCGCAAGCCCTGCGAGGGGGATAAAGGAACCTTTCCCACTTCAATTTGGCTTAAAATACGTTGTAAAAAGATAAGGATTGACTGCCATATTTGCAAACGCATCCAAGTATCCCTACCTAATGTTATTGTTTCTAAAGCAAAATAATAATAACACCACCATTATTTTATGTTTCTTAATAAAAAATAACAAAAGATAATTGAATAATACTATCCAAATTGTGGTGTAAGGGCACATACCATACTGAAATGTAACATCTTCATCGTGTATACTTTTTCTAAATTTCTTATCCTTATACTCCTCAATATACCTCAGGTAAAACAACACGAAAAATATTAACAATGGAATGATCAAAGAATAATACATGCCACAATTCCAGTTAAAAATATTATAGAGAAAATGCTAATTGTACATGCAACAGAAGCAAAATGCAGCAGCACTTTTCTGATTTTATAACATTAGTTATGGTTTTCAACTAAAACCTAGTCAATCTTTAATTATCAGTTAGGTCAGCAAAGTGCCTCAGGGATCTGAACAAGTTGATTTCAATCCCTTATGTGGTTTAATGCTTTATATAGAAAGGTACTTGTCATATCCGGAATTGGAGTCGATGTGTGTGAAATTGCTTTCAGTGTATCACAGGGAAGACTTTATTACCACAGTTTTGAAACCGTTAAGTACATTTAACATCTTCTTTTTTCACTCTTCAATTCACTTTAAGTAAAGTTTATTTCTAAACATATGAGAATAATCCAAAAACAAAAATGTAAGATTATTTCTCTTTTGTAATAATTAACATTTTGGAAGACGTGTTGTAAGTCGATATTGTTAAATTAATTACAAAAGTAATGAATTACAAAAGTAATAAATAAAACATTTACTGACTTTTCCCAGATCTTGTTTTCTAGATCTAAATTCTATCCTAGGCTATTTATGTAGAAACTTCCGTTGAAATTAGTGATGGTTACAGATGGATGTCTAATGGGAGAATTTTGCCTCTGGTCTCTTCAAGCATTGTACTTATAAAGAAAGCTTCTAACAATTCAAATGAAGCTCATTAACTAATTAGTGTACAGAAATTGAACAGAGACCCTGACCTTCTTCAGTTGAATTGAGTTATAACCTCAAACAGAACATCAATAAACCCTTCATGCTAGATAAAAATATAGAAGTAGAAAAAAATTCCACTAGAAGATGTCATTAAAAAGCTGTGGTTTTATTATGCCTTATTTTTTACAGACATGACTTTAAGACATTTATTCCAGGTCTCATTTTTACTTTTAATATGTAAAAACAATAATGGATTTTTCCAGTTCAGCATACCTGTTGATGATTTTACAAACAATCATGAATCAACAGCATTGCCAGAAGGGGCAGAAGTTATATTAACACTGTTGTATCATTATCTTTATGTTCGTAACTTCACTGGCTTAAACAGAGTGTTTCTGTTTTATTACACAGCCTAAAGAATCATATTCTCAGCAATTGCATGTAAGTCCCCAAATCTCTGCTTTCTCTCCTTTTAGTTAGGAAAGGAGGGACTCACACATCCTCATCTCTAAAAAGTGTATATTTTAAATTCTTTTGTGACTCAATAAGACTAGCTTCTAGTACATATCAAATATCTTATGAGAATGTCTGATGACTATCAATAGTATCCCAGAGTGTATGATCAAAACAAATAAATTATTTCATCATGTCTCTGACCCAAAGCGGTGTTGAAATAAAAATATTTCTTTTGTTTTAATCATAAGTATGATTACTATTCTTTAACATATGTGTATATATATTATCTCTACAACTACAACTCCTATATATATACATGTACATAACTATTATTTAACTTCTGATATATGTATGTATATGTATATCAGTAGATATAGAAAAATCTATAGAAAGAGAAAAATCTATAAAAAGAAGAGAAAAAATTTTCTCTTTTAAATACATGTTAATGGTAAATGTTGTGAGGGTATAAGACTTTTGTCTCAAATGTCAATTTATTTCAACTGTTATGTAACTCCCATTAAAGTACTTAAGAAACTTATGAGATCTTCTTTCATTTTTATATAATCATTTTCCTGTGTAAATACATATGACTATTTTTATTTATTCTTGAAATTCAGGAATTTTGGTACTATATATATCTGTTTTTTTAAAATATTGCCACAGATGTAATGAGCACCTTTCATTTAACAACTAAAAAAAAAAAAAAAAAAAAAAAAAAAAAAAAAAAAAAATTCAATTTAGGGTTATAGTTTTTGTTATTATTATTATTTTATCTTGAGATGGAGTCTCACTCTGTCACCCAGGCTGGAATGCAGTGGCATGATCTCGGCTCACTGAAACCTTCGCCTCCCAGGTTCAAGGGATTCTCCTGCCTCAGCCTCCCAAGAAGCTGGAACTACAGGCACCCACCACCAAGTCTGGCTAATTTTTGTATTTTTAGTAGAGATGGGGTTTCACCATGTTGGCCAAGCTGGTCTCGAACTCCTGATGTTGTGATTCACCTGCTTTGGCCTCCCAAAGTGCTGAGATTACAGATGTGAGCCACTGCTCCCCACCGTTATTTTTTTAATTACAAACATATCATCTTTGTAAAATAATTTTCTTCAAAATCAATAACACTTTGCATTTTAGGTCTCGTCATTTATGTCATAATTTCTCCAACATTTATTATTTGTTATGTGCTACAATCTTCCATATCTCATGTATTTGTTATAAATACAGTTTCAGTACCTCAAAAGAAATAGCACTCAAATATAAAATTTTCCTTTTAATTCTCAGCAAGGCAAGTTACTTCTACAGAAGGGTGTGCCCTTAAAGAAGGAGCAATGGTAAGCTCACACTTGGATAAGGGAGGGGAAGGGGTTCTTATCCCTGATGCACTTGGTCCCTGCTGCTGTCTTGTTCCCCTATTGGCTAGGGTTAGACTGCACAGGCTAAACTAATTCCGACTGGCTAATTTAGAGAGAGTGACGGGGTGAGTGGTTTGGTGGTAAAAATGGTTTTGACAGAGCAGGTAATCAGAATGAATCAGGGTGGAGTAGGTAATTGGAATGAGTCAGGGTGGAGCAGGTAATCAAAAAAGGTTGCTTTACTAGGAAGTTAAGTTTAAAAGTAGAAGGCAAAGAATTGAACATACTAACATATTGATTCTTTGAAAAGAAATTTACAACTCATATCTTACAACCCCTCCTCTTGCATTTCCTTACAGCTCTTTCTTTTCAAACTTTTTAACATGTCTTGGCTTAGTTGTTCTGCTTGATTTTCCAAAAGAAGCTTCTCTGGATAAGGTGGAGGATAGTTAAGGGAGGTTTTAGTAAGTGCCATTTTTATAAGCCTCCACACCAACCCACAGATGCACGGTGTGACACAGAACCTGACAAGAATAAGTACACCCATTATGGCTGTGAGGGAAGTAAGAATTGAGGCTATGATTCTTTTCCATTTACCGAACCACTTTTCTAGCCTTTCTGTAAAGGGGTCCTTTACCCTTGAGTTGTTGGCTAACTCATTGGACAGAGCAGTCAGACCCTGCAATGCCTTCATTATACTTCCATCAGGAGCAGTATTGTTTGGGATGAAGGTACAACATTGAATTTTAATCATGACACAAACTCCTCCTCTTTTTGCTAATATCATGTCTAAGGCTATCCTATTTTCCCAAGCCATCTGGCTAGTAGACCCTAATTGCTCAACTCTTCCTTTAACAATAACTCTAGTACAGTTAATTGTTGTACAATACAACAATTGTAGTATAATTGTAGTACAGTTGTAATCTAGTAAAATAAATTGCTGTTGATTGTAGTAGATGTACTATATTTTTATTAACTGTCACCCACCAAAATATTGACCCAAATCCTGCAGCTATTTGATTTTGGGCTTTGAATTGATCTGGTATTCCCCATGGGACTCCAATTGTGTTTAAATAGATGTGAGAGTCAAAAGACCCATAAGGGGCTTATCTTGCTTTATGATGTCTTACTTTCCTTTTTCTGGTTGATGAAATGCCAGGGTGAAAGAAATAAAGTGTAAGTGACACTTTAGTTACTTGGCAGAGTGTCCAGTAAAGGTCCACCACAATACCACCACACATCTGCTCAGGGATGCACAATAGCTGACTGATTGATAAGCTCTTGAAAATTCGTAAGCTCACTGCATCCCTTCAAGTCTCCAAGGAACGCTAAGTTTCTTCACTGTTGTGAGACACACAAAGTCAACTTAGTGTTGGGAGACACTGGATGGCCCTCAGGTGCTAATCCGCAGGATGCCAGACTTCAGGATATAGCAGAGAGAGATCATGGCACGACTTGTTACTCCAGGCTGTAGAATCCTGGAAAAGAGCTACCATACAGCCCATGACAGTCAACTGGAGGACCACCCTAGTGGAAAGGGGACAATCTGGGCCTCTGGCCTGACATGTGCAGAAGCATAACAATTGCCTTTGTTCAACATGCTGATGGAATATTTGATCCATTCCAACCAGGTATTTGCATCTTGGTATCCTATCTTAATTGCCAAAGTTTGTTTTAAATCTTTAATTTCTACAATAGCTATCTTGGTCTTGTCGTTAGATGGAGGAGGAGCAATTGTTCCATTGTGAGAAGTTTTAGAAGGCTTAGAAGAAGGTGCAGGTGACTTGGGATCAAAGAAATGCATTTCAAAGAATCCAATAGGATCTGTCCCTGAAACCTTAGCACCCATACCATAAAACCAGCTTATAGAAGGGAACTGGCTTGGAAAAGGGGAAGAACTTTGAGGGTTTGAGATAATAACCTGTGTAGAATTTCACTAGTCTAGCTGACAATTGTGGGGATTGGGGGTGGGGGCAGGGAGCTGTCCCTCTAGTAAAATGAATGTATGGTTTTAGGAAATTACAGAAACTGGTTGGGGCAGTCCATTCTTGCTCTTTAGTGGTGCACAGAATGTTGAACCAACTACAGCATAAAAGCTCTACATCGGAGAGCAAGACTCCTGGTTGACACTGGGGTCTTTACCAAAATCTCCCCGGATTAAATGGTCCCAATTCACTAATGCCCAGTCTGAGGAGAGTCAGGATGGACAGAGGTATTTTTCTGAAGTAGAGAGCTGTTGTTGACTTAGCAAGTCCCCACAGGGTATAACAAGGCAAGCATTAAACGCAAACAGTTTGAGGCAAAATTGACTTGGTTATGTTAATAACTGGATGGTAAGCAACAGAACCAGGAAAGAAGAAATAGTAATAAAATAGATGAAAGAGTTAAATTTTTCTTAGCTTTAGTTTAGTAGGGCTCTCCCCTGGGACTGTGGTCCACAAATCTAGAGGGGGGCAGCCCTTTCTTGACTTGGGTGTGATGAGTCCATCCCCCTTTCACTGTAGGAACAGCAGTCTCGGTGGTTAGCAGCACAAGGCAGGGTCCTTCCCAGGCTGATTTGAGTTTTCCTTCTTTCTACCCTTTGATGAGAATATGATCCTCAGGCTGGTGCTGGTTTACTGGAAATTCTAGGAGTGGTACCTTACCTGTGCTATAAGACTTTTAGTTTTAAGGGAAAGGAAAGTGGAAGATAAATCAAGTATATAATTTCCAAGAAACTTTTCTTTTGTTTTAAATGTGGAGACATCAGCAGTGGACTTTATAGTCCTTGGTGCCTTCTTACTGAGAAATTTCCTTTAGCACCTATTTTTATTAGTGTTTAGACCAAAGAAAGCCAAACACCATTTTATATTTGACAATGCTTTCTGTATGATTTTTACATGAGATAAGCTAAATTTCACCTTTATATTAGTGTGTAATTAATGTTAAACTCAATTTTAATAAAACCTTGTAGAAATATGTATCAAATTTTAACATCTGATAATAAGGTAAGATTTTTATAGACTCTTTTTAAACTTTTATAGTTTTTGTTAAAGAGCAGGTTAGTGCTTTAAGAACAACCCATTGTGCTTTTGTTTTCATGTCCAGTTCACAGAAAAACTGGATGATACCCCTTTAACATTAGCCAATATGTTTACACACAGTGTTTCCTCTACAATTAACATTTTAAAACTTGCTTACGCCTTTAAAACAAATATTTTAACCTTTTAATGTAGGTAAAAATTCACATTTTTATGCTTCTTTAAAACACTTTTACCAAAGTATATTTTACTTTCCTTGTACACCTTGCACATAAACTGTTTCTTCAATAGTTTTACATTCCGGAGGCCTAATTACTTCTAAATTATACAGCATTTCTTGTATAAATTCCCTTTTATAACTTTTTTTTTTCTCCACTACTTTCACAATCTTTGACATGCCTCAAACTTCTGAATTGTTGCAAACATCCCTTTCTTTAAACAACCAGCTAATTTATTTTAGGAAAAGAATTTACCATATAACGTTCTTTTTTATATAAATGTTTCCCCTCCTTTTTTTTTTTTTTTTTTTTTTTTTTTTTCCAGTTTTCTCCAAAGTGAACTTCCTTCATGTCTGTGGATTCCACTGCCTAAGGCCACAAGATTAGAAGTTAGGGTAATACAAGTTAGACTGTTAACTTTCAGCAAACTTTACTTTTGTTGAAAACCTTGTAAGTTTGGGATTTCAATTATCCTTTGCTATTAATAAGATCTTGTTTAGTCCAAATTAACTTAGAATTGGTATAAATGGTTCCTTCCTGGTTCTGTAAGTACTTTAATGCTTGGCTGAGTGCAAACAGCTCACACATTTGAGCAAACCAATTATTAGGCAATTTTACTAACTCTGCTTCTACAAGAGTTTCCCTATCAATTACTGAATATCCATTGTGTCTTCTTCCCTCAGTCACCGGGGAGGAACCATCTATGGTCCTGTCCTGGAGGGAGTTCCTCCTAGGTCTGCTCAGACCTTTGTATGGTAATTAATTAAGATTTAGATCTCCTGTTAGGAAATCTGCTGGGTTAAGGGAATTATCAGTGGTTAATGTTAAATCATCTTTTTCTAAAAGAATAGCCCCAACTTTAAGATTTTTGAGTTAGTAAGCTACTCTACTCTTTTGCTTTTTTTTTTTTTTTTTTTTTTTTTTTTTTTTTTTTGACTTAGGATGGTTCTGAACTGGTGGTGTGCTCACAATGAAGGTTCCTCTAAAAGTTATTTTTCTACTTTCTTCTGCTAGCAAAGCAGTTGCCACTACAGATTTAATGCATGTGGGGCATCCGTGGGTTACTGGGTTAAGGATTATTTATTGATTGATTGATTGATTGATTTAGAGATGGAGTCTTGCTCTGTCACCCAGGCTGAAGTGCAGTGGGGTGATCTCAGCTCACTTCAAGCTCCACCTCCCAGGTTCATGCCATTCTCTTGCCTCCGCCTCCCAAGTAGCTGGGACTACAGGCGCCCACCACCACACCCAGCTAATATTTTTGTATTTTTAGTAGAGACGTGGTTTCACCGTGTTAGTCAGGATGGTCTAGATTTCCTGACCCTGTGATCTGCCCACCTTGGCCTCCCAAAGTGCTGGGATTACAGGCATGAGACACTGCGCCTGACCAAGGATTTTTGATAGGAAGGCTAGAGGTTATTAGTGGCCTCAGTGCCTGTGGGCTATGCCCTTGTTTACACTGATGACAAGGTGGTATTGGAGTGTTATAGGGTCATGGAGAAGACCTTCAATTATCAATTATAGGTTTTAAATTTACCCTGGCTTTTAAAGGAATATGGTACACTGTTTTCTCTTTACTACTTCTCTCTCTCTCTTTCTCTTTCTTTCTCTCTTTGACTTTCTCTCTCTCTTTCACTCTCTCTCTCTCTGACTCCATCTTTGTCTCTCTGTCTCTTCCTCTCTCAGTGTCTGTTTCTCTCTCTCTCTCTTTCCCTTCTCTTTCTCTCTTCCCTCTCTCTCTATCTCCTCTCTGCTGCTCTTTCCCTGCCTCTTCCAGCTGCTTATACTGCTGTTCTCTGCTCTTCTTCCCCTTCCCTAGAGGAGGAACTGGTGGCAGTGGAGCTACTCCTTCTTCCCCGAGAAGAAAGGAAAGAGAAGTTCTGAATATTTTTCTTACTACCGGAGGTTTGTGTGAGGTTCAGCCCCTCGATGGGGATTTCTCACCTCTTTATGAGGTGCAACCCCTCCTCATGAGGATTGCTCACCTCTTTTTCAGATTCAAACGCCCCTCATGGGGATTTCTCACCTCTTTTTGAGGTTCAACCATACTCTTTGGGATTTCTCATGTCTTTCTGAGGTTTACCCTCCCGTCATGGGGATTTCTCACCTCTTTTTAACCTCTAAGACATCCCGACTGAGGAGTACTTCACTGCCCCCCACGGCTTTCTTTCCCTAGTCCTGACTAAGGAATGTTTTACTGCCCCTGCAGTTTCTCTCTCCTTGGTATGTCCTAACCAAGGAATGCTTTATAGCCCTGCAGCTTTGTCCTTAGTCCCAACCACCAAAGAAATACTTTACCAGCTCCTGCAGTTTCTCCTTCCTTGGTCTGTGCACAGAGCCATTGCCGCAGTATATGAGGATCCTTTAAGCTAGGTTGCTGGCCATTTTATTTCCATGTTGCTAAGAGCTTGGGTTATTCCTTGCACTGGGTTGGTCCTGATTTCTCACCCCTGAGGCTGCCACAAGGGGACGGGGCATGCCTCTTCACAAGACAGAAGCAGAGACTGCCCCCAGAGGGGAGTGTAATCACGGGAGAGTCCCCAAATTTTTATAAATAAAGTTTCAGTGCTGCAAAAGAAATAGTACTCAAATATAAAATTGTCTTTTTAATTCTCAGCAAGTCAAGTCACTTCTATAGAAGGGTGCACCCTTACGGATGGAGCAATGGTGAGTGCACACCTGGACAAGGAGGGGAAGGAGTTCTTATCCCTGCCACACATGGTCCCCACTACTGTGTCATTCCCCTATTGGCTAGGTTTAGACCACATAGGCTAAACTAATTCTGATTGGCTAATTTAAAGAGAATAATGGGGTGAGTGGTTTGGTGGAAAAAAATGACTATGACAGAGCAGGTAATTGGAATAAGTCAGGGTGGAGTAGGTAATCAGAATGAGTCAGGGTGAAGCAGGCAATCAAAAAAGGTTGCTTTACAAGGAAGTTAAGTTTAAAAGTAGAAGGCAAATAACTGAACATACTAACATATTGATTCTTTGAAAAGAAATTTAGAACTCATATGTAACATATTTAATGATGATACTGGTTTCTGTTTCCCACTGTACTTTTTGTTTTTCTCTAAGATGTGTGATATTTTCTCCATTTAAACTTTAAATCACAAATAGAGTTCTTGGTAATGTCTAATATTTTGAGTTTTAAAATCTTGTTTTAAATTTTTAAGATCTCTGCTGCTGTCATTCTTATGACATTGAATTTATTTAAGTGCATATGTTTTGTTGTTGTTGTTGTTCTTCTGGTTTTGCTTCATTTTTTTTTTCCTAGTGTCAGAGGTATTGATTTCATTCCCATACATGCTATAGCAACCACCTAAATGGAACTTTTGGTTAGTTCTCTCCCTTTCATATAAACGGAAGTGATTTATCAAAAGTTTCCTAAACTGAACCTTCTCTAGCGTTAGCCACATGAGAAAACACCTAGAACAATGAACAGAAAGAAGACTGTAGCATGTTTTCGTTAGTAGCTGAAGAAACCTAATTGGCTCTCACAATGAGATACTCAAGGAATTTAAGGAATTCCCTTAAGACTCCATCAGTGTTTGCCACATTTCCTACTGAATGAAAAATCCCAATGAGATATTGGAAGGGAAGGGAAAATCATGGACCTCACAGAATTATGAGAAGTTGTTTGATTTGAGAATTTGTTTTCTGTAAAGTGGTTTTAGATACATCTTTGCAATAGACATTTTTCATTTGAATTAATAACCCAAAACTGAAACCACCTTTATATTTTCCCACCCTATGAGTTTTATAGGAGAGGAAAAACCACCTCTCCTTAAAAATACTGAAAATAGGCTGGGTGTGGTGGCTCACTGCTATAACCCCAGCACTATGGGAGGCCAAGACAGGTGGATCACCTGAGGCCAGAAGTTCGAGATCAACCTGGTCAACATGATAAAACCCCCCATCTCTACTAATAATACAAAAATTAGCTGGGCATGGTGGTGCGTGCCTGTAATCCCAGCTACTCTGGAGGCCGAGGCAGGAGAATCACTTGAACCAGGGAGGCGGAGGTTGCAGTGAGCCAAGATCCTGCCACAGCACTCCAACCTGGGCAACAAGAATGAAACTCCATCTCAAAAAAAAGAAAAAAAAAACTTTCAGCTTTCTTAGTTTCCATGGCAAACAAAAATGGAACTTAAGTTTTTCCCAACCAAAGCACCCCTTTTAGATTTTGAATCAAAGGTTAAGTGCTAATGAACCTACGCACTAGGGGAAGAAGTCTCTTTTCTGTGATGGTAGACTGCTACCACCAATGTTATCAAAAGAACAGCTAGACAGGGTCTGAAGCAATTTTTCCTGCCTTCTCTGTGTCCATCATATATGTATTTTAACTTGATATGTAAAAATAATTTTAGACCTACAGAAGATTTACAAAGAAAGAACATATTTTTCTCATACCTTTCACCTGGTTTCTCCTGATATTAGCATCTTACATAACCATAGTAAAATGATCAAGATTAAGAAATCAGCATTGCTATAACGCTATTAATTAAATTACATACCTTATTTAGATTACCCCAGTTTTTCCATGCATTTACTTGCTAAGTCTCTTTAGTCTTTTTTAATCTGTGGAAATTCCTCTGTCTTTTAAGACCTTGATAATTTTGTTGTGTACTTGCCATGCATTTTGGAGAATTTCCCTCAGTTTGCATTTTTCTGAGATTTTCTTATAATTAGATTGAGATAATCTTTTTAGAAGAATACCATAAAAGTGAAGTGTTCATTTTATTACCTTATATGAGAGGGTCTAAGACATTAACCTGACATAATATTGATGATATTATTCTTGATCACTTGCTTAGCATAATGTCTGATAGTTTCTTTAAAAATAAAGCTAAAATTTACTACTTGCAATTAATAAACATTTAGGCCTCTGCAAATATTCTGTTTCCTGTTACATATTTTTTCATTAATGTTATTTAGATTTAATTTCATCTGTGAACCTTGCCTGCAGCCATTATTATTGCAGTGTACTAATGCTGATTTTTACCCCCTCATTTCTTCTACATTTGCTAATTGGAATTCTTCAGAGTTGCCCTTTATTCCCCAATTATTTATATATTTAATCATTTATTTATAGCAATATGAAACCATGCGTATTTATTTTACTTTCTGAATTATAATCCAATATTATTATTATATATTTTATTGCTCTAAGTGTTACGGCTTTGGCCATTGGAAGGTCTTTTTAACTCATCCCCGTGTCCTTTTACATGGCACTATGCTTTTTCATTGAGCACTTCTTTACTTTCTGGCATTGTAAGATGCTTTAGGTACATCAGGTATCTTTGTTGTCTCAAGCTTAGAATTAGTCATTTTCACAAGAAGATCTTCCTTTTATTAAACAATGATATTTATAAACCATGATCTGGGGGCTAAATATGCTAATTTCTACCAAAAGTTCACTAATTCCAATTTCTCTCAGTGTGTGTATATATGTGTATATGTGTATATATATATGTGTGTATATATACACACATACAGATATATAAATTTATAGATATATATAAAGATATATAATTTATTTTACACAGCATTTATACATTTACATACATATATACATAGCATATATTGATACATATGTGTGTAATGAATGAGTACACATTGATAACTTTTTCAATCCAATAGCACAGACTTTGTTCTACCATTCTTCGTTTGCTTATTTGTAACTTATTTTTCTGAGTGAATAACCTAATTTTCACTATCTACATTTACTTATTATACATGTAAAGTAATTTTAAAATAGCTAAACTTGGCCTGGCACAGTGGTTCACGCATGTAATCCTAGCAACTTGGGAGGCCGAGGCAGGCAGATCACTGCCAAGGTGGGTAGATCAGGAGTTCGAGACCAGCTTGGACAATATGGTGAAATTCCATCTCTACTAAAAATACAAAAATTAGCCAAGTATGGTGATGCACGCCTGTAATCCCAGCTACTCAGGAGGCTGAGGCAGGAGAATCTCTTGAACCCGGGAGGCAGAGTTTGTGGTGGGCCGAGATCATGCCACTGCACTCCTGGGTGACAGAGTGAGACTCTGTCTCAAAATCTAAATAAATAAATAATAAAATAAAGTAGCTAAACCTTACTGCCTTCAGAAACAAATATACTAACTTGAGTCTAGTGTTTCTGATTTATAATTATATGCATCTCTGTCTAACCACTACTTTGTTTCCATCCCACACATGTTAATATGTTGAGTTTTATTTTTGGTCTGTTTGGTATGATTGTTGATTTATTTCAGGGGTTACTTTTTGACTTAAGAATATTTTAGAAGTGAACTGTTTAATTTTTAAGTATTCAGGGTACTTCCAGATATCTTTTTGTTATTGATTTCTAGTTTTATTCCTGTGGCCAGAGTGTATCTTTAACAATAGTGTATTGCTTCATGTTTTTACTGAAAAAGATTGATGTTTCTCCCTCCTCAATTCCATGCCATGAAGGGCTTTTTCTCATAACTTCTCTAGCGTATTCTATAAACTCCTAATGAGGTACATGAAGAAAAATTCTAGAAGAGGTTGTGAATTCCTCTATATCTGTGTCATTAAGAGGCTTCACTGTCTTTCACCATTGCACATTTAACTGCCATCACCTATTCACTAATCATTCTACTCAAACCTTTCCGAGTCCTTCTTACTAGAGGCTGGTTGCATCTCGTCTTGGTGAGACAGTGCTTATGTTTCCCTTCATCTCTTTATTTTATAGATCAGTTGGTTAGCTTATGATCACAAATTCTACAGAATCTTTTAAAATGTGCATTTTCTATTGGCCTGAATTACTGTTAGTTTATTTGCTTGTTTCAGATTGAGATTGACACTCTTTCAACACAGTATGTCCTGAGAAGAAACTGGAAGATTTCCACATTCCCTTTTAATAAATTTCTGTCCTATTTATTTCAGAATTCCCTTCAATATCTTCTAAATAGTCATATTGACTAACATGGTCATTGAAATACATAGATACAGTTATAGATATTAAAGATATATAGGTTATACATATACATGTGTGTTCCTTAAATGTAGAACATAAAATTTATTTTAACATAAAGAAGTATGTGAGCATACTGGGTTTAAAATTTATAACAATTAGATTAATGTACCTGATAATAGGATGAGTAAAGAAATTGGAAATCTTGAGACATATATAGAGAAAAGTAACCAAGTAGCATAAGTTAGGCTTAAGTCTGAATTAAACCTTATAGTATGAGGTCAGGGCACAGTGAAGGATTTGGTTAACAAGAAAGAGATCAGATTAAATTAAAGCATTGGTAGGTGAAAACAAAAAAGCAGATATTGGCAAATATTAATTATTGGCCAAATAAATTATTATAAAATAATATTTAAATATATATTAGTGCTTGATAAAAAGTCATGTTCACAATGTTGAAACTAATCACAAGGATATGACCTTGAATAGCTCACTAAATGTTGTAGAAAATTTACTAACTCACTTTCCAATAGTTTTTCATTGTTATATTTAATCCACATAACAATTCTTACAGGTATTATTCTGATTTTACTAACAAGGAAAGCACGGTTAGTTACAGGCCTAAAGTAAATTAGTTACAGCTGTTGTGCCTTGCACTAACTGATTCTAAAGTTTTTATTTTGGGTATATACTTAATGGCTTTTTTCCTTTTTATGTAGATTTATTAAACTCACTAGCTTGATAGGTTCATATCAAGGGTGTTTCCAACAAATGCTGCAGGTCAAAATGGAGTCTAATAAATGATGACTCAGTGATCATATATAGGCAATTGCGGGAAAGTATTTTTCCACAAGCACTGATGAAAGGCCTGAATACAATGCAGTTACAAAGAAAAATCTCTTATTTGAAAAATGATTTCCAAGCTTTTTCATCTATGACTATTTAGGAAGATTTTAAGTGATATTACCATGTCTATATTTGTCAATTAGGAAAATAAAGTGAAAAAGAATAAATAAACTATTATACTTTGTGTGCATTCTCTAATAGAAACGAATGTATATTATGCCATGACTGAATGAATATTAATGATAAAAGAATGCAGTCATTATTGAAAAGATTGGTTAATGATTTTGAGAATGAAATTTTGGCTTTATATAGAGATTTTTATTTTAAATCAATAAATTTAACCAAACCGTTTTCTGTCTCAGAATAATTGTGCCTCTGGAACCACGATGCTGCCACAAAGTGGGAATCAATATTTACTACTATGAGTTGTGGCTTATAATAGCAATGATTACTATGAGTTTCAGTCTATTAATAATATAAAGCTTTTCCTATCATGAATATTAAACAAATAGTATGTAAAAATTCAGAACATACTTTCATGGAGGAGAAAATCAATACCAGCAATTATTGGGGGTTGGGTAGAAGGCAATTTTATTGGTCTGTTTTCACATTGCTATAAAAAATTACCTGAGCCTGTGTAATCTATTTAAAAAAGAGGTTTAATTAGCTCATGGTTCTGCAGGCTGCACAGGAATCATGGCTTGAGGTGGCCTCAGGAAACTTAAAATCATGGTGGAAGGCAAAGGGGAGGCCGATACGTTCTACATGGCTGGAACAGGAGGAAGAGAGAGTGAAGAGGATAATGCTACCACACTTTTAAGCAAACAGATTTCATGAGAACTCCATCACAAGAACAGCAAAGGAGAACTTTGCCCGCATGATTAAATGACTTTCCACCAGGCTCCTCCTCCAACACGTGGGGATTACAATTCAACATGAGATTCAGGTGGGGACACAGGGCCAAACCATAGCAACAGCTCCCTAAAGCAGAGCAGTCTATCAGGCAAAGTCTGAGTCAAAGGCAAGGGGAGAATGTTCAGGTAGATGAGCTGTATTCAGTACAGAAAATCATCAATACACTTTAATGGCTAAAATGTTGGTTCAATCTTCATATTAGAGACAGAGGGAGTAAAAGTTACATGGGCTAAAATTTAAAAGACAGCACCCCAGTAGGAATCTAGACACAGACTTACCATAAATATTGTGTAAGTAGAAGTTTGAGCACAAGGATCCAGTTAGTTGTTTTGGGGTATAATTTTACAGTAGAAATAGTACAAAGTTTGTCTTATAGCAGAATAGATTTGATTAAATCATAACGATAGTCATGACTTGATGTATATCAAGTAAGAGAGTTAGGGGTCTATAATTAGGAGACAAAAGGTTATATACAGTTTAGAAATTCCAAGAACCTAATTCTGACTATTTAAATTTTAGAGTCTAGACATAAAAGCCACAGTCAATCACTAAGGAAATATTCATACTTATATAAATGGACAAAAGTAGACTAGGATAAAGATATTTTTCTATTCTAATAAAAATATTATTACTGCACTTTTCAATCTTGGATTTTGTGGCACCCACACAACACTCATAAATGTAATTAAATGCCAACTAGTGATGATGACTGAGTTTACAACTAAAAATAAGATGTGATATTACCTGCATTATTGTTTCCTCAATCTGGATATGCACATATAAAACATTGGTATTTTGTCTGTATCATTTAATCTGAGATCAATATATTTTCATCACTTAACATAGCCTTTACAATGTAACAGATAATAAAGAAAGAACTGTTTAAACATTGAAAAACAATTACATGATCTTTCAATCTTCTAGGCTTGTATGATGATATCATATGATTCTATGAATAGATGGAAAAATCTAAAGTTTAAAATTTTACATTGTCTTGCGTAAAGCCCCTTTGGTTTTATTTAATCATTCTTTTTGTACCTACTGAAACAAGTGACTGTCTTCTTGTGAAAAAGCTTCTACATTCAGGAAAATTTTTATTATTAAAATGTTTTCACATATATTGAATAAGTTATATAATAAATATGCAATTCTATTTTATCTGTTAAGAAAAATCCTACTATCTTGCTTATACTATCCTTTAAAATTATTTTATTTTCAAATTTTGTTGCCTCTGTATACAAACAAAGCTAAAAGAGACTACAAGTGGCATATCATTCTTTTATCTTCTTGGATTTTGCTTATTGTTTTAACACCTGGATAACAAAATACTTATTTATGTTCAAGAATGATAAAGTCACTTCACTGTTTTATTCCTCTTGCTATTCCCAAATTAACATTTTGTTTATGATGATTTAGTCTGTGCTCTTAGGACATGTTTATAGCACTGGACTTTAGCTAGACTCACACAAGATTGACAGAGAACATTGTCATTAAACATGGACTTTAATGACTAGATAGATTGGTGGCACTTGCATATTGTATTTTCTTTCCAATAGATAACAACATTGATTAATGGATGATTCCATTGAAACTACTTTAGTAACTGAATATGATGCCTGACAAGAGAATCTTGTGTATCAGTACACTAGAACAGTCTACCTTGAACAGGCTGATATATTATTTATAATGCACTCTCTGAGCTTCTCTAGGGAGACTCTGTATTTCTCTGTTCAGTTTTCCAATTCTTTCATTGATTTTGGCAGGACCAAGATACTCAGCTTAAAAATAGATCATGTTAACAATTTAATTTTTTAAGATGTTTGGCACCAATCAAGAGTTGAGAACTCTTACCTTTGAGCATAAAATCAGGTAATATTGCAGAAGCATGGTATGATACAGTGCCATTTAAACTTTGTGTATATAGGCCGGGCGCGGTGGCTCAAGCCTGTAATCCCAGCACTTTGGGAGGCCGAGACGGGCGGATCACAAGGTCAGGAGATCGAGACCACAGTGAAACCCCGTCTCTACTAAAAATACAAAAAAATTAGCCGGGCGCGGTGGCGGGCGCCTGTAGTCCTAGCTACTCAGGAGGCTGAGGCAGGAGAATGGCGTGAACCCAGGAGGCGGAGCTTGCAGTGAGCCGAGATCGCGCCACTGCACTCCAGCCTGGGCAACAGCGTGAGACTCCGTCTCAAAAAAAAAAAAAAAAAAAAAAAAAACTTTGTGTATATAAAAACCACCCACAAGGCTTATTAATACTTGTGCCATATAAGAGATTGGAATTCAGATGGTTGTGTTAAGTTGAGGAATGTGGATTTTAACGTAAATTCCCAGAGGACTTTGAGGCAGGCTGTTGAAACAGTACTTTATAGAAAGCTAGCACACTAGAGTAAGCAGAAGGCTACTTGGTTATCAAACCCAGATTTCATCTTACGTTGAGGATTTTCAAATATTGGTGAATTACTGTGAGGACTAAAAGCTTGCTATAAATGTTCAATAAATGTTATTTCTTTCCATTAGCTAGTATTTTGTTTAATTCAGGGAACACATTTTAGTGTTGATGGCTTAAAGCGAAGTTCCTTTCACTTAAATTAAATAAATTCAGAGATTTTATTAGCTGAAAGTTTCCACCAATAAATTTTTAAATAATGTAGACTTTTTGAAGAAAATAAGTTTTATTTAACATTATATATGTTCCTCAACATGACACACATATATTTATGTTCATACTTCCAGGTTCTTAATTCATCCCAATTCACGGAATTTTCATTTTATTTTATATCTCATCCTACCAATTTGCTTACATAGAATTCAAGTATTTTAAATTTTTTATCATCTTTGAAGCAATATCTCACATTATCCTCATAACTTAGAATAAACACAGAATAGGAGCAACACTATATTTTGATAAGAACATATTGGACTTGCCATGACAAACCAAACCTTTTTAATAGCTCAATTTATGAGGATAAAATGGCAACATTATAGTTCCTATCAGTAAGTAAAAATAATATGGTCATAATAGAGAAATATAATGATAAGATGGGAGAGAATTGTATAATGTTGATGCCTGAAAACTTCTGAAAAACCCTCACCAATTGAAGCTTTTATAACCTTCTAATTGTATTGTGATAAATGAATCTGTCTGATGTAGACAACTATTAACCTAAGTACATGTGCAGCAAATTTGAGTTCCTTACGGAGAAAATCTATAGTTTTATAATAAAAAGTCATTCAATGCCTTCCCAAACATAAACAATAATTTTAAAGATTAAAATAAAAGCTTCAGAACACAGTTGCACATTTTCTAATGGAATGACAAAGTTGTTTCCACTCGAGAAAGCATTTTTGACAAAGTTTCATACTTGAGGTTAATAACAATGTCTTAAGGGCATGAGTCTTGAATGAGAGTAGAGTTGGTTCCTAAAATTGAAGGAAAAAAAGAAAAAAAAAAGTATATAAAATGACACAATGTGAAAGTTCAGGGCAGTAAATAAGAATAAAAGTGAAAGAAAATTAGGATTATGAGTCACTCTAAAACTCAAACAGCAGACAAATTAACATCAAAATAAACCATAAAAAGTGTGTTGGTTAATATTGTGTGTCAACTTGATTTAATTGAAGGATGCAATGTATTGTTTCTGGGTGTATCTGCGAGGGTGTTGCTGGGGGGAATTAACATTTGAGTCAGTGGATGCGAGAGCAGACCCACCCTTAATCTGGGTGGACTGCCAGCGAGGATAGAAAAAGCAGGCAGAATGTGGAATTAGTAGACTTGCTGAGTCTTCCGGCCTTCATCTTTCTCCTGCACTGGATGCTTCCTGCCTAGGAACATCAGACTCCAAGTTCTTCGGCTTCTGGACTCTTGGACTTAACACTAGTGGTTTGCAGGGGCTCTCGGGCCTTTGGCCACAGACGGAAAGCTGTACATGTTGGCTTCTCCGCTTTTGAGTTTTGAGACTCGAACTGATCCACTGCTGGCTTCCTGGGTTCTGAACTTGCAGATGGCCTTTTGTGGGACTTTACCTTGTGATTGTGTGAGTCAGTTCTCCTTAACAAATTCCCTTTCATATATATATCTACCTTATTGGTTGTGTCCCTCGGGAGAACTCTGATTAATACAATATTTAAATGCACACCACTAATTTTTCCAAGTTACATACAAATAAATATTGAAGCAATGATAATAACAAGAAGGGTCAAAGCTTCTCCATGTAAAAAAAAAAAATAGTGAGTCAGTCTGCTGTTACATAAAAGCATTTCTGTTTCAATAGTGATTGTTGGAATTTAGCACAAAATATAAAAATGAAAGGAATTTGTATACTCCAGAAAAAAAAAAAAAAAAAAAAAAAAAAAACAACAATAGTGGGAGGCAGCCCTTCTCACTTTTCACTCTTGTTATTAATGAATAATTCTCCACGCCACATTTAAAAAAGGAAATTGTAGTGCTTAGCTCTTTAGTTGACAAGTTGACATCCTCATAATACATCTTATGATTAATTATAATCAAAATCACAACGAAGCATGGAATGTACTCAAGAGAGAAAAATTCTTATAAAGTTAGAAATCAATACTTTGTCAATATTTCTTCTAGAGTGTTTCTAGTGTTATGCTACCTTATCAAGTGATTATGTAAAATCTCTCTGCATGCCTGAAGTAGAATTAGGTTCTTCTAGGCATCAAAGATACACTTGAATTAACAATATAGTTTAAGAGGAAAAAAGAGCATGCTCCTTTACATCATTTGATGAGTATTTACTAAACATCATATAAAAATATGATCTAACAAAGTTCTAGTTTAAAGTCAATAAAATAAGAGACAATGAAATGGTCAGGAATTGCTCTTTAAAGATAAGCATGTTGATTTTAGTTTTGAACTAATAGATATAAATTTATGCAAAGACTATAGAAATGGTAGAATTATGACTAAGTTAGGGAATAAGCAAATTAACAAATTTTCCATGATCATGTCCTTGGAAGTGATTTAGATGTAAGTTCTGGGAAAAAGGAAAGAAAACAGTTAAGAAAGGTTGGAACTATACTTATTATTTAAAGACATTATTTGAAGTGTATTCATTTGTCACTTGCAGAAGAACTGGAAGGCCCTGGGGGTAAAGAAAAACTAAGGACTTATTGAAGAAGTATTCAAATATGTGAACGAACTTATTCTAGACATAAAAATAGTTACAATACCTTTATAGCCTCACCTCCATGCATTCAACAACCTATATTTCCACCCCCACCCCCTGCTTCTGTATCCTATCTTCAATAATTCAACTCCTTTAGAACCTCCGTTCTATTTGTGCTGATCAACTTTTTTTCAGTTGTACACTGCTTTGATATTCTTGTTCCCTGGATTGCATAGCTTGCATTCTATAATAAATTATTTACTTTTGGATACCACTGTTTCCCTTATCCTCCATTTGTCCCTGTCTCACCCTGTATTGTCACATGGAAAAATCACAATCCACAAAATCCAAAACTTTCCCTACACTGAAAATGTATCAATGTAGCAAAATGTAGCTGGAGAAAAAAATACCAAACCTTAACAATTTGTATCTCTTAAAAATAAACACAACGTACATCAAGTGAGTCAAAGATCCTGCCATGAAATTATATTGTATCTATAAACTATTGACTCTCCCACTCATCAATACTTGCTTTTCATATTTTTTAGTCTTAATCCCCAGAAAATTCTGCCTGATACTCATTATTTTCCAGTAATCTTGCTTTTGAATTCTGTAAATAATCAGAAGAAATTTTCTATAATCTGCCGAACTAATCACATATATTGCCTTCCTGACTCAAATGAGTTATCTGTGCTCTAGATTCCTCATCTTACCCTATCAATAATATCATTCCAATAAGGTTCAACTGATCTCTTGCCTACATTTTCATTTCTTTCCCACACTCCAAAATAGAAGTCACTTCTGTAAGAGTTAAAGAAAGAGGAAAGAAATATGAAAAGCAGATCAACAGTCAAAGATAGGTTTATTTTGGAGAATAAACCTGAGAGGGGCTTCTAGCTGATTTTGGTCAGGAGTACTATCTCTTACAGACTAAGAGTATTTAAGGGTTTTAGGGCAAGAGAGCTTATCACAGGCTTGGAATGTTTCTGCATGGAGAAGTTTATTGCAGGGTTGAAATGTTTCTGGTCAGAGGAGAGGTTATCTTGGGAATGACATCTCTCTGGCTGGAGGGGAGGTTATCTCAGGGCTGGCATGTCTCTGGATGGGGAGGGGTTTATCTTAGGGTTGGCATGTTTCTAGTCAGAGATGTCATTTGTGGTTTATGCTCATACTGACATTAGCCATTAGGCTGATGCCCTTTAGGTTGGATTTAAGTTGTTTTTAATCAAGGGGAACTTTAAAACGGTAGTGTTTGTCCAAGATGTGATGGTCCTACTCTGTCAACTTTACCATAAAAAGTAAAAATTCTCCTGTCTTAACCAATTCTTCCTTTTTCCACCATTTTCCCAGTAACTATGCATCATTTGTTTGTTCCTCACTGCAGCAACATTTCTCAAAAAGATGTATATAATTGTTCTCTTCTCTCCTATTCTTGTTCATTCATTTATTTTAATTGAGTGATAATTTATATAAAATAAACTGCATACATGTGTGTAAGTCACAAAACATCAACACAATTAAGATAATTAACATATTTAAGACACCAAATTTTTCTTATACCTCTTGGTAATTCCTTGCTCTTAACTTTTCTATCTCTACCCCTTCCAAAGCCCCATAACTAGGCAATTACTGCTTATGTTCTTGTAACTATGGATTAGTTTAGATTTTCTACAACTTTATGTAAATGGAATCAAAATGTATAAAAATTTAATATTCTTTCATCAGCATAAGTATTTTGATATCACATATACTGTGGCATGAAGAATAGTCTGTTCATTTTTAGTGTTGAGTAAAATGCTGTGTATGGAAATATCACAATATATTTATGTATTCACCAAATGAAAGAAATAGGTTATTTCAAGTTGTTTTCTTATTATAAATAAAGCTACCATTAACATTTGTAAACAATTATTTGTACGAAAACATATTTTCATTTCTCTATGTAATAATAGAATGGCTAAAATGTATAGAAGGTATTTGACATTTTAAGAAAATGTCAAAATGATTTTAAATGAGTTGTTAACATTTTACATTACCATTACCAGTTTTTGAATTTCATTTTCTGTATATTTTAGTCAACAGTTGGTCTAATCACTATGTTAAATATTATTCTTTCTAATTGATACACAGTGGCATCTCCTGGGTTTAATTCACATTTCCCTAATAACTAATGATTTGAACATCTTGTTATTAATTTATTTGCTAGCTGGATATCTCTTTTGGTAAGTGCTGATTCAAACTTCTGGACATTTTTATTGTGTTTTTTTGTTTCGTTATTATTGACTTTTGAGAGTTTATTATATGTTCTGAATACAAATCCCTGATCAAATATTATTTGCAAGTACTTTCATTTTGTGGCTTGTCTGTTCATTCTCTTAACAGAAGTTTTCAACTTTTATGAAATCAAATTATAACTTTTTTCTATATGAATGATGCTTGTGGTATTATAGCTAAGTTGATTATGAACAAAGTAATAATCATTTGCTTCTATACTTTCTTTTAAAGTTTCAGTTTTCAACTTTAGGTGTATTTTGAATAAATTTTTGTATATGGTAAGATATATAGATTGAAGTTTATGTGTTTGCACATTTATATCAACTTATTTCAGCAATATGTGTCAAAATACTATGTTTCACAGACTTGCCCTTGCAATTTTGTCAAAAATCATTTTCTCTTACATGCATGGATGTGATTCTGGACTCTTTTACTTTTCTTTTTTTAATTTATTTTTATTTTTATTTTTATTTTACTTTAAGTTGTGGGATACATGTGCAGAATGTGCAGGTTTATTACATAGGTATACATTTGCCATGGTGGTTTGCTGTACCTATTAACGTATCCCCTAAGCTCCCTCCCCTCACCCCCCACCCCCTTTACAGGCACTGATGTATGTTGTTCCCCTCCCTGTGTGAATGTGTTCTCATTGTTCAACTCCCACTTATGAGTGAGAACATGCAGTGTTTGGTTTTCTGTTCCTGTATTAGTCTGCTGCTGCTGATGGCTTTCAACTTCATCTATGTCCCTGAGAAAGACATGGTCTCATTCTTTTTTATGGCTGCATAGCATTTCATGGTGTATATGTATCACATTTTCTTTATCCAGTCTATCACTGACGGTCATTTAGGTTGGTTCCATGATTTTACTATTGTAAACAGTGCTACAATAAATATATATGTGCATGTGTCTTTATAGTAGAATGATTTATATTCCTTTGGGTATATATGCAGTAATAGGATTGCTGGGTCAATTCTATTCCTGGTTCTAGATCCTTGAAGAATTGCAATACTGTCTTTCACAATGGTTGTAGTAATTTGTATTCTCATCAACAGTGTAAACATGTTATTTCTCCACAGCCTCACCAGCATCTACTGTTTCTTGACTTTTTAATAATTGCCATTCTGACTAGTGTGAGGTGGTTTCTCATTGTGGTTTTAATTTGCATTTCTCTAATGATCAGTGATATTGAGCTGTTTTTCATATGTTTGTTGGCCACAACAACATATGAGCAGTGTCTGTTCATATCCTTTGCCCACTTTTTGGTGTTTTTATTTTTTTTCTTGTAAATTTGTTTTTAAGTTCCTTGTAAATTCTGGATATCAGATCTTTGTTAGATAGGTAGATTGCAAAAATTTTCTCCCATTCTGTAGGCGGCATCTTCACTCTGGTGATAGTTTCTTTTGTTGTGCACAAGCTATTTAGTTTAATTACACCCCACTTGTCAATTTTGGCTTTTGTTGTAATTGTTTTTGGCATTTTCATCATGGAGTCTTTTTATTTTCTGTAGATCTATTTGCAGATATCAATAACCCAGAGTCTTGATGGCTATAACTTTATAATAGGTATGGATGAAAATCAAATAGTGTTAGTCTTTCAAATTGGTTTTTCTTTATTTTATTTTATTTTATTTTTTTGTATTCTAGGTTCCTTGCACATTACACATATTTGTGTGTGTAAACACACACATACATATCCCAATGTGATAGTATGAAGATGGTACACTGAATAATTGAATTTATTCCCTTATTAAAAAGACCCCAGAGAATTTTCTTACTCTCTTTCTGACATATGAAGATGCAAGAAGTTGGCAAACTGCAAACCAGAAAGAGGGCTTTTAATAGAAATCAACTATGGTGGCACACTGCTCTTGAACTTCCGGCCTCAAGAGCTATAAGACATAAATGTTGTTTAAGCCACTCAGTCTGTGGTAATTTGTTATAGCACTCCAAATTGTTTAAGACAAATACCATACTCTTTTCATTACTGTAGTTTGAAAATATATTTTGAAATCAGAAATATGATGCTTCTAATTTGTTATTTGTTTTGAAGATTGTTTGGCTACTTTTAAATTCCTTGAGATTCCATATGAATTTTAAGATATTTTTCCTGTTCATGCAAAAAGTTCCATTAGGATTCTGATAGGGATTCCATTGTATCTATGGGTCACTTTGAGTAGTATAAATATTTTAAGAATATTAATTTTTTGTTCTACAAAAACAACATTTTTTTATTTACTTATGTCTTCATTAATTTAACAGTTTTGGTATACAAGTCTTTCAACTCCTTTGTTAAGTTTTTTGCTAAGTATTTTATTCCTTTTGTGGTGATTTTAAGTGAGATTGTTTTCTTAATTTTCCTTTCATGTTGCACATGATGGGTGTATAGGATTTCAACAGACTTTCTTGTATTAATTTTGTATCCTGTAACTTTGATTATTTCATTTATATATTTAAATAGCTTTTAATGTGTGAAATCTTTAATGTTTTCTACAAAAAAGTTCATGCGATCTGCAAACAATTACAATTTAACTTATTTTTTGGTTTGCATGCCATCTATTTCTTTTCCTTCCCTAAGTATTCTGTCTGGGATTTCCAGTATTATGTTGAAGAGCAATGGTGAGAGTAGGTATGCTTGCTCTCTTACGTCTTAGAGGAGAAACTTTCAGTCTTTGCCACTGAGTCTGAGGTTAGCGTGAGCTTTTCACCTTTATTATGCTGAGGTGTTTTCTTCTATTCTTAATTTGTTGAATGCTTTTATCATGAATGAATACCCCAGCAACTGAAATGAGCATGTGATTTTTTTTTCTTCTGTTCATCACTCTTGCATTTCAGCAATAAATCCCACCTTATCACTGAATAATCATTTAATGTACTGCCGAATTCAGTTGACTAGTATAGTATTTTTCGGAGGATTTTTGTATCAATATTTGTCAGGCATATTAGCCTATAGTTTTCTTGTAGTGTTTTTGGCTTTAGTTACAGGGTAATGCTGATCTCACAGGAGGAGTTAGGAAGTGATTCCCTCCTCTTCAGTTTTCTGAAAAATTTGAAAAGGACTGGTGTTTGTTCTTTAAATGTTTTGTAGAGTTCTAAAGTGAAGCTGTGTGGTCCTGGGCTTTTTATTTTGGGGAGATTAGGATGACTGAGTCAATATTCTTACTGGTATAGGTCTGTTCCAATTTCTTATTTTTTTCATAATTTAGTTTGGTAGGTTGTATGTTTCTAGAAATTTATCCATTTCTTCTAGGTTGTACAATTTGTTGATGTATAATTATTCATAGTAATGTCATAATTCTTTTTGTTTCTGTGGCATTAGTTGTAATGTCTCTTATTTTATCTCTGATTTTAGTTATGTCGGTACTCTTTCTTATGTTCTTAGTTAATCTACCTAAGGATTTTTCAATTTTGTTAATCTTTTCAAAATGATTTTTTTTTCCATTCTTTATTTTATTTATGTTCTAATTTTTGTTTCCTTTCTTCTGCTAATTTTGAAATTAGTTTATTCTTCTTTTTCTAGTCCTTGAGGTGTAAGGTTAAGTTGTTGATTTATTTCTTTTTTAAATATAAGTGTTTATCACTATAGATTTCTCTCTTAATACTATTTTGCAGCATCCCATATATTTTGAGGTAATGTGTTCTTATTTTCATTTATCTCAAGATATTTTTAACATTAATTTTGATTATAATTTCTTCTTTAATACATTAGATGTTTGAGAGTTTGTTGTTTAATTCTCATATATTCATGAATTTTTCCATTTTTTTGTTTTGTTTTGTTTTTCCCAGGTATTGATTTCTAGTTTCATTCTATCATGGATGGAAAATGTGCTTTGCACGATTTCAGTCTTTTAAAATTTTTTAATTTTTTTTTTTTGTTTATTTTAACATGTGATATACTCTGGAGAATATTTCATGTGCACTTGAGAAGAATATGTATTCTGCTTTTATTAGGTGTGGTGTTCCTTAGATGTCTATTAGGTCCAACAGAGCTACAGTATTGCTTAAATTCTGTTTCCTTATTGATCTTCTATCTGCTTATTCTGTCCATATTTGAAAGTGAGGTTTCTATTTCATTCCTGATATTCACATTTGGTTCAGGCATTATTTTCCTGATTCTATTTAGTTTTCTATATGTGTTTCCTTTTTTGAGCATCTTTAAGACATTTATTTGTCAGGTAATTTATAAATCTCCTTTCTTGAGGGTCAGTTTCTAGATATTTGTTTTACTTCTCTTAGGGCCATATTTTCCTCTTTATTTGTATGTTTTTGGATCTTTGGTTGTGATTTTGGCATTTGACAATACAGCCATTTCTCCCAGTTTTTATGGACTGTCTTCATACACAGGAAGACCTTTGTCAATCAACCTGCATCAATATTCTGAAGCTTTCTCAAACCTTTTTAAAAGATATGCTTCCTCTTGTCTTGGGGATATTTAATTTTCCAATTAAAGATGTTGGTATTTCTTCTCTGGTTTCCATAATTTCTTATGCTATGTTCCATAATTTCTCCTTGTTGTCTATCTGCAATATTACGATCTCTCTGGTGCTTAACAAGCCACAGTGCTTGCTTTTGTTCTCAGAATCCCCTAAAGATAACTAAGAACTGGATGACAAAACCAGTGTTTCTCTCAGTGTTGTCAGGACAGACAGAAATGAATCCCTTGGGCAGCCCCTGAAAAGTCAGAATGTTTAATCCATGGTCCACTTCTTTATTTTTCTCCTGACGCAGAAGCGAAGAGTTAAAATTTTTCTCCCCGTCGTGCCAGGGAGGGGGTCTGACTATGGTAGGTAAGTTTTCCTTCCTGTTTTGATGTGTCACTTCCTAGTTTCACATTCATCTGGGTGCTATAACCTCTTAATTTGTTTCTGAAGCTTTCACAAAAGCAATTTGGTCTGTATATTGTTAGGTTAGTGTCTCCAGGAAAGAATGAGGACCTGTGGTTTCCTATACCACTATCTTGCTGACATCATTCCAAAATGTTAATACTTTAGCTTTTGATTTCCTCTTTGATTTATAGAATATTTAGAGATCTGTTGTTATCCCTATATTTCTTCCTATGTATAAAACCTATCATTCAATTCTTGCTGTTTTTAACATTTTTTTCATTAACACTGGTTTTGAGAAATGTTACTATGATGAACCCTCACGTACTCTTCCTTAAAATATTTATGCTTGCTGTTTCTAAAATTTCCTGGATCTGTTCATTTGCAGCAAATTTTGAAAATTTTCAACCACTATTATTTTCAAATGTTTGTTGCTCACCATCCTTCTTTGGTGACTGCAGTTAGACATATTAGAAAATTTGAAGTTGCCCAGTTCACTTAGGTGCAGTTCAGTTTTTAAATTTCTGTTCTATAATCTCCTTGAATTTTAATTTGGTAGTTTGTATTATAACATCCTCAAATTCATTAATAATTTTTTCCTCATGGCTAATCTATCAGTCCCATTGCATATATATACATATATGTATATGATATATATAATTTTATATGTGAATATATATTTTTACATATTGTTATTTATATATTAAAATACTGTATATATTTGTGTATATATAAAATCATCTATAAATATAGTTTTTTCTCTAATTTATTTGTATCTTTAAAAAATATGACCCATTCCAATATCCTTTGAACATATGAAATACATTTCTAATCATTGTTTTAAATTGTTTTCTACTAATTATATCTTCCGTGTCCATTCTGGATCACTTTTGATTTGTTATTCCCCTGACTATACTTTTTTTTCCCCCTGCTTTGCATTATATCTATCTGTTAACTGTACTGAATACCAAATGTAAATTTTAACTTTATGTGAGTTGTATTTTTTTGCATAAATTGCCCCTTTCAACCTCCCCGTGCTCTCCACATTGCTAAATTTAATGTTCCTTTTCATTTTTAGTTAACATGAGCATTTGGTATAGTTCCTTTTTGTTATTTATTTATTTACTTCTATGATTACATATCTCCGTTGGTTCCTCCTGTTTTATTCTGACTTTTCTCTTTCTTATTCTAACTTTTCCCTGAAAATTTCTAGAAAGTCTCCAAATTCATGGAAAGCCCCAAGTTCAGTTATGTGTCCTCTTTTCTTTTCCATCTAAATATTAATGACTCATTTATTCTAATGGCTTCAAATGTCATTTATTTACTGACATTCCCAAATATATATCCATATCTATACCTCTGCTGCAAACTGCATGCTCAACACCACTACATTACATTCTAATAAATAAGTCAATGCCATAATTTTAAAAACTGAACTCTTGATCCTATCACCCAAACTAACTTTCTTCTCTCACCACTAAGCCTTCCACATCTCAGTTGATGTCAACATCCTCTATCCTTCCAGTTGCTCAGGCCAAGAAAATTCAAAGTATCTTTGATTTCTCACATTCCATATTCAATGCATCTGAAAACCCTTATGCTTTTGCATATAGAAACAGATACATAATGAATTTGTTTTTCTTCTTTTGCAGATATTGGTCCAAACCACTACCATGTCTTACCTGTATTAACATAAGGTCTTTCTAATTAGTATTTCTGTCCTTGATCTACCTGTCTCTAATTATATCATTACTCATAGTGATCTTCTTTGTTCTGTGCTCTACTCAGAATAGAAATCAAAACTCTTAGAATAGCCTTCAAAGCTATATAATCTTCCCCCAAGTCTTGCTGCCCAGTCTAATCTAACCTTCTTTCCTCCTCCTCACTTAACCTTTTTCAGTCACACCGGTCAGCTTACAAAATCTTAAACAATCAGTCCTGGTCCCACCAAAAGGCATTTATCCTGGCTTCTGCTGCTGCTTATAAAACTCTTCCTTAAATACATGGCCTTCAAACTCCTTCACTTTTCTCAAATGTGCTTAAAAAAGAAAAAAAAGAAAAAAGAAAACCTACGTAGGTCCCACTACAGGTTAGGAACTCTGAAACTAGAAAACCTAAATATTTTACAATTGACAAGTTTGCTCAAACTTTATCCTGAAGGAGACATTATGTTTATTACATTATCTTTATCTATATTTAACCAGTATAATAATTTGCCATTTGCTTCAGAGGGAAATACTATCTCTTATCTCCTGAGGATGATCATTATTCAAGTATCTTTGCAAAGATAGTACAGAACAAAGTCAATCAATGTATTCTCAAGACATGCAGAAATATCAACGACACATGAAAAACTATCTCATAACAATTAATATAAAGAAGTCCTCCACATTAAAAAAGTAATTGTAAAAAGAACAATTAGAGAAATGGATTCACTATGAAAGAACACAAAAAGAAAATTTAGAGAAAAGAATTCACTATGAATGAACAATACTGAAAGAAATCAGGCACATTCCTCAGCCCCGAGCTCAACACAAACAGGCCCAGTACAAACACATCCCACCATATATCTCTCAACTTCCTGAGCCCAGTACAAACACATCCCACCATATATCTCTCAACTTCCTGAGCCCAGTACAAACACATCCCACTGTATATCTCTCAACTTCCTGAGCCCAGTACAAACACCACCTGGAAAATCCCCGATAAGGACACAGCCATTTGTGGTTTTACTGAAAGCACGGGAACCAATAGAAAAACTACTAAATATATAACTTAGAATGTAAACCAATTGTAATGCTGTAACCAAAAGAATTCCCTTGTTCCTCTGTAACTTTACGTATCCTATTTACATCGGGCTATAAAAAGCAAGCACTCGCATTGTTCGGGGCCCTCTTGTATGCTGTGGAATGGAGGGACCAAGTTCGAACTTGTAGTAAAGATCCTTGCCGCTTGGCTTTGACTCTGGACTCTGGTGGTCTTCTTTGGGGAACAAACGGTCTGGGCATTACATCACCCATATGAAATAAACAAGATTATTAACAGGAAAAAGTAAATACTAAAAACATCAGAAAATAGTCCACACCCATCAGAATGGCAAAATAAATATCTAATAATACCATGTTTTAGTGAAGGTGCATACAACAAAAATATTTATATACTGTGGCTACTGGTGAAATGTAAATCAGTATAATAATTATTATTTTTTTAATTTAAAAATATTTAGTTGGCCGGTCACAGTAGCTCATGACTGTAATCCCAGCACTTTGGAGGCTGAGGCGGGCAAATCGCTTGAGCCTGGGAGTTCAAGACCAGACTGAGTCTCCACAAGAAAAGTACAAAATTAGCTGGGCTTGGTGGTGTGTGACTGTAGTCCCAGCTACTTATGATGCTGAGGTGGGAGGATGGCTTGAGCCCAGGATATTGAGGCTTCAGTGAGCCATGATCACATCACTGCACTTCAGCCTAGGTGAGAGGGTGAGACCCTGTCTCAAAATAAATAAATAAATACAAATATTTAGTAAATAAAAATTTGAGCATATTTTCTCATTTCCAAGTACATATGCATAACATTTATATTAATCAAGCTTTATTAGACATGTAATTGCATGCTTAGATATACGTAAAGAAGAAAGGAAGATATATTAATTTAATTAGTCTGCCTAGGTTTCCATGCAAAATACCATAAACTGAGTGTGACTTTAACAACAGAAGTTTATTTTAACAGAGATCTGGAGGCTGAAAGTCTAAAATTAAGGTTCTGGCTGACTTGTTTTTTTGGTGAGGGCTCTCTGACTCGCTTAGAGATGGTTATCATATTTTTGTATGGTCTTTCCCCTGTGCATGTGCTCAGAGAAAGAGGCTTCTCTTTCCTCCTCTTCTTATAAAGCTGTTAGTTCTATAGAATTAGGGCCCCACCCTTATGCCCTAACAACATTCTTTACCTCCTAAAGTCTCTGTCTCCAAATACAATCATATTGGGGTTAGGGCTTCAACCTATGAAATTAAAGGGTACATAATTCAATTCATAGCATAATTATAGTGTATAACAATAAAAATGAATAAAATAGTGCTACATGTATAACCATGGGTATAACTCACATCCAGAATTTTGAGAGAAATAAGCAAATGTCAGAAACAATCTGACATTCATGATAGTGCTTACCTGTGTAGTAGAAAGAGGGGATTGTATTATATCTGGGAGGATGAGCAGGACTCCAATGTATTGGTAACATTTGATTAGTATCCAAATGTTATTATATATTTTGTTTATCTTGAAATATTTTTAAATAAAGTTAAGTCTGGATAGCAGTGAAGAAAATGTGGATACAAGTATGCTGGAGAACATTTTAAAAGAAGTACATTTTGCTTTCTCCTCTATAGTCTTCTTTAATATGCTTCAAACTAACTAAGTCTTGCTCCTTTGCTTCAAGGACATATTTTCCTCTCTCTTTTTTTTGGCAAATAAAAAACTAAAGTCTCCCCTTTTCGCTTGTGCTTGACTAAGAACTCTAGAAAGGTGAAGATAGTCATCCAAGGGTGAAGTGAATAGAGATATCTGACTCACCAGGCCTAGGTAGGGGCATCCATCAATTGCTTCCACGGAAGCTGAAAGCTGATTTTGGTGTAGAGTGATTTGATCTGAAGGAAAAAAAAAAAAGAGAGAGAGAGAGAGAATGTTTGGCTAACCAAGCTTTACCCTGGGGAATAGATCTCTAAGCTATTGAAAATGTTTTCTTTAGGAGTCACAGAATTGGTTACAGTCTGAACTTTAAAAAAATATATCAGTTTGGATCACAGTCATTTTGGTCTAAATAGGTTGGAAATGGTGCCTGAATATTTACTAAATATTTCCCTCAGTTTATTTGGGTGGTCCTCAGGATTTAATTTGATTTTAAAACTACTACAATGTGAGTTCATTGCATATTCAATATGTGAGCTAAAATTCATAGCTGCTGTATTTCCATTTGCCCCAAATAGCTAAACCATAAACTATCTGTTTTTCATGGCCTCCTGATACATATTTGCTGTAGAAGTCTTTAAACAATTAGATTTCTTATTATTTTAGTTGATTATATGTTAGCTAAGTAATATTTTGATGAGTTTTTTCATATTACATTCTGAAGACTAATTTAGAAGGTAAAGAATTCTTGAAATATTTGTAACATTTTTACATCAAAGATATTCCTAGCACTTCTATAGGCACCAATTCACTTTATTATTTTACAAACAAAACACATCTGTTGTGGGATTTGTCATATTAATATGAATTGAACATCTCCTACCTCCTCTCCCCATTCTTTTTTCTGCTTTGTATTAGAATATTACCATGCTTTGCAAAATTCTAAATGCACCACTGAGTTAAAACTCTAAATAATCTTTTTTTAAAATGACACATTCATAGATACCACAATGAAAATGTGACATTTGTAAAATTTTTCTGATCCTACTTAAAAAAAAACCCTAAGACATAAATTAATTCTTCACCTTCAGTACTATGTGACTAAAGTGTTAAGCAACTTTTATTAATCTCCATTAATTTAGTAGTTATCTTCTTTGAAAATGAATAAAAATGCAATCCTGTGTAAGTTTGTATTAATAGAGGTGTGGGAGAGCATATCTATATGCATGTGTAGTTACACATACAAATTAGGGTTCTGAATAATTGTATCATTACTTTGAGAGACTACTGAGAAAGTAAATGGAGCCTGTCTTCTACTTAACAATTCTCTACTATTTTTAACTGCTGAGTATATTAGCCATTTACCAAGATGCAACCACTAATTTTAGAGTGAAATTGAATAATATTTTCAAATTATTATGAACTTTGAAAATCCATAGAAGCTAATTTTTCTCTTTTTAATCAAACTAAAAGAGCCCAAGTTTCCTTGGAATATAGTATGAAAAATCATGATATAATTAATAATTATAAAAAAACTATATGACATATTAATAGAATTACTTTATTAAAATTATAATGAATAACAACATATAGAAACATGCACACACAGAAACACACAAATGCAATACAGAATACAATGTTTGATTTTTGTCCTGTTTCTTTCACTTACAGTAATGTTAAGTAACATTTAGTAATTCACAGCTGAAATTTCTTTTAAGGTAAATGATTGTGAATCTCAAAACATAATTTTTTAAAGCTTGTAAAGTTTACATGGGTATATTATAAGATCTTAAATCTTTATATGTATGCTACAATTAGCTGTAATTATGTATTCCTTGACATCTTAAAATAACATTCTTTTTAAAATTGATACAGTAAGTAGGAACATTTGGTTTAGACAATTTTTCCAGTATAGCTGAACACTAGCGATTTGTTTCCTTATTTTGCCCTTTCTGCTTTAGTGGACTATTTACCTTGAAGCTTCATCTGATATAAGTGAGGCCATATAATTCATTGTGTAAACTCCACAATTTTGCAGTTGAGAGGAGCTAGAAAATATTTAGATTGTAAAATTTATATTATTTTTTAAAAATAAAAATAATTGTACTTAGTTACAATAAAGCAATATTTAAAATATTCTTATTCATAATTTTAAACAATCATCAGAATAATTATTCATAATATACATTACATATGTTTATAGTGAAAATATAATTTATTATTCAATTATTGATTATTTTGAGAGAACAGCAGGTTATTAATTATTATACCAAGAGAGCTGTTGCAAACAATAGCACTGTCGTGGATATTCCAGGAGGTATGATCAATCCACAAAAATCAGAGTTTTACACACATCTGCTTCTAATACTATATTATTTGTATTTCTGTAAGTAACATATTTTTAATTGAATTATTTTTATTGTTACTAAATAATTAGCAGATTTCTCCAATGTATTTTTATCATTAGTACATTTGAAATTGATCTCTTAACTCTAATTTCATCCTTACACATTGTATGCAAGTATCAAAATACTACGTGCATTCCATAAATATACAGAATTGTTAGGTATCTATTTTAAAATTAACAAAAAAAGAGGAAAAACCTCTATGCAATCAATACATTCACATGAACTTTAGTATTCTGTGCCCCAAAATTGTACTTTCTTCTAATGTTCTCTTATCTTTCACTTCTTAATATTTTTAATGAAACATCTCCTGCATGATTACATCAGATATTTTTCTGGCATGGTCGTATAAACATTCCTCTCAAGGCCATTAGCAACTCCTGGGACTGATTAATTAGAAAACTGACTTTAATTTAGGGCTTTCTTAGAGCCCTCTGATATGAGTTGAGAGGCATTTTCTTCTAAGTTTGGACTTCTTGGGAAGCAACAGCCTTGGATTTTCATGGTTTGAGATAGATATAAATTATTAGTTGTCTTGGTCCAGAAAGATGCTTGTGTTTTGCTCTAGTGAGTTGGACAATCTAGTCGGCCCATGTTTCAGGACACTAAATTGGCACCGGAATCTTAATATAGGCAGAGGTTTGAGAAATAGACAATAGACTTTCGTCAGGCTTTGCATAAGCCTGTATAGGTATACATAAGAAAGAAAACTAAATTAGGTAATTATCACATGGCAAGAATACCCATGTAATGATAGAATGTAGCCTGCAACCTACAGAGTAGAAATATAGTGGGCCAAAGTTTTAGGGCCCTTATTAATTGTAGATTTCATACTCTAAAGAGACTGTTAATATTATTATGTTTTGAACTCAATTCCATGAGGAACTAGAACAGTATCAGGATCTTGTTGCCACTCATTTGTACTGTTTATCTTATATAGTATTTCCACTTCTTGATTGTTGTCTTGCAGAATAAACCAAGTCTGGAGCAATTTTAGTCATGTTTGAGTAGTCACTTGACTAATCCTTAAATATGGGCTAGACTTTTACATGCCCGGATCATTTGACAATGGCTTGAAAGTTTTGTACTCAGAAGCGATATGCATTATTGAGTTTGTAGACTTGCCTTCAGTGGCAGAATTGTTTATGTCTTTTCAGTGGATAGCGGTTAACATTTTGCACTTTGGAGTCATTCCTGTTTTAAATACTTGTTTTTCTTCTGTGTATCTGTAGGTAATCCTGCCCTGAATTATTTCTTATGAAGGATTTAGTTGTGTCCTTCTCAGATATCGCTACTGTTTTTTAACCTATTTATAAAATAAAATTTTTAACAAAATACAAATATATCAAGAAAATACATCAATCACAACTGTACAAATTAATGAATTTCACAGTGAACTTACATATACTATAAACATCTGGATTACAAATAGAAAATTAGCAGCACCTCAGAAGTTCCTTTTTTTTTAATCTCGCAGACACCTCTACCTCAAATGTTATCAATTACTCTTCTAACATTGTTTTTTTTGGGCTTCTGGTTGTTGTTTTAGACAGAATCTCACTTTGTCACCCAGGCTGGAGTGCAGTGGGGCCATCATGATTCACTGCAGCCTCATCCTTCCTGGGCTTAGGTGATACTTAGTCTGCTGAGTAGCTGGAACTACAGGTGTGTGCCACCATATCCAGCTAATTTTTGCATTTTTTGTAGGGAAGAGGGTTTCACCATGTTGCTCAGGCTGGTCTCAAACTTCAGAGCTCAAGCCATGCATCCTCCTCGTCCTATCAAAATACTGAAAGTAGAGGCATGAGTTACCACGTCCGGCCACTCTTCTGACTTTTATTAAAATACCTTTGCCTGATTATGAACATTATGTAAATTGATTTATAAATATATTTTAGTGTTCACGGAGGTCATGAAATGACTTCTGTTTAAGAATATGTTTCTTGTATTTTGAAAAGGAGAACTTATGTGAAAACATAAACTCACAAGCATGAGAGCACTCACTATGACTGGCTTAATTAAATGCAATATTTAGGTTATCCATAAAGTGAGGGGACATTGGTAATACAGTTAGCATCTTATCATACAAACTGAAAAAGAAGCAATGGAGATTCATGTGACTTAATTCATTAGATAAGGTCATATCAAAGAGACTTAACAACATTTACTTTATTTGCATATTTTCCTTTTAAATAAACCATTTATAATTAGTGATAACATAATATTTATTCTTTCAAATGTGTTACAGATTTAAGAAAGAAACTATGCAACTGTAAGTTGCATAAATTTTTCAAAATGCCTTTATAATTCATCCAGGTATTAAAAAACAGATCCAGAATATGTTATTTTTGGAAATTATAAGGGAAAATCACAGCACTGACATTGTAAATGACTTTTAAAAGACAGAAAACTTAATATCCACCCCTCTTAGAGTCTATAGTTCACATTGCAAAATGTTTTTAAGGAAATGACCAAGTTAACCTTGTTTCTCAAGGTCTCTTTGTTTGTTTTTATTTTCTTTTCTACTTTCACATTATACTTGCAGTTCAAACAATGAGTTTCAGAGCAACATGATACTGTACACATCCTCAATTTAATGCATTTAGAAGTCATTACTAATAGTTTTGTTGTTGCTGTTCTGAAAATGTTGAAATAACCCCAAAAGCTATGGGTTACAAAGATCACTTACTGTTCTATGTCTCAATTTATATGATTATAAGGTGAGAACAATATGTCCCATCTACTTTGGTCTTTGGGACTTTAAGACTTAATGAGTGCAAAAAGTTTCTAAGGACTTTACAAGAAAGGAGGCATGCAAATAATATTAATGACATGTCTGCTAGATAGTAATGGAAAATGTGAGAAACAGTATTTCCAAATATCAAAAAAGTCAAAAAATTCACTTTTATCAGCTCTTAATACTAACCTCTAAGAAGATTAAAGACACTTTTCTTCTGTGTAATAATCTCTGTAAGCTATTTAGCTCAAATTTTTAAAAAGAATATGCCCAAATGATCGAAAAACATTTGCAGCATTAAGGAAAAAATATATTAAAATGTACTATAGACCTATATAAATAATGTCAGATAACATGATAAATAATGCTTTAAAAAAACAGCTACTGAACCCCTTAACAATAAGATGAAAATGGAATACGTACATCTGTCATCTGTAAAAGCTGGTGTCATTTAGAAGTGTAGAAAATGGTAGAAGTGCTCAAGTGGTCTTTTGTTCTGTCGTCTTTAGGAAGCGATGTGATCTTCAAAATGGAAAGAACAAAACAAATATATAGAGCATATCACAGATGAAGAAATCATGCTACCCTGAATGAATTCAAAGTCAAAGGTTGAAGGAAGTTAGAGGAGCTATGTATGTGAGGTGATCTGCAAGCCAGCTTTGATACTTTATAAGCAATAGTGGAAAGGAAGATTTTTCAGAAAACTGCAAATGGACAAATGCTCCAAATTTACAACAACAACAACAAAAAATACTCTGACCACATTCTAGATAAAATATCAAAGGGATGACTTTTAATTTAATTTCTTGAAAGAGAACACAACTGAAGACACTTTAAACCTTACTGGAACTGGAACATATACCTGTCTAAACATAATTATTTTACAGATTATATAACAGGTGCCAAAATTTCAGTGATTTTTTTCCCAAAGGCTTTGACAAATCCCACTTCATTATTATATTTGAAAATTGAGTAAACCATGAAAAATTCCTTTGCCTCAGTTTATCTCTATATAAAATAACATTAAACTGGAATGACATTTAAATTGTCCACCACCAATATCAAAATTTATACCTGTTTGTACAAATTTTTAGTTTCTCTTTACAGCTGAAAAAACTAAGACTGTGTCTATTTGACTTGTTTTGTATCTCCTAAATATGTCATTCTTCACTGTTTTATAGTTGCATTGAGAAAATCATAGTAGTGACTATGGATTTTATTTTGTTTTTCATGTTTCTTTTATGCCTTCTTAAATGAAAACATAAATATTTTTATGTTTCTTGTCTCTGGGGCAATTATCACCCTACTGGTTTCATACCATTTTAGCCCACACTTATTTTGATAAAGTTTCCTCTTTCTTTAAAATCTACCAACTCCCTTGCTCTAAGCTTTTTCCTAATTCTCTTTATTTGAGCTTGTCTCACTTGTCTTACTCCTCTGGTGCCCCAGACAGCATTTTTTTAAAAAGTCTGTTAAGAAGCTACAAATACCTGCTACCCAGATTTTTTTCCCTGGTTTCTTAAAAGTACTCGAGATCTAACATCAAACAGTTTTGCAGTTTATGCAAAGCAGAGGATTTGACAGAGATAGAGAGCAATGAGCCACCAGAGCAGTGATTTTTTTTAGCATTAAAATATCCTAGTAATCATTTATAAAATAACTGTGGCCCTCCTCTTTCCCTGGAACACAAACAAGCTTGGTTCCATGACCCCAGGGAGCAGCACTCAAGCAGGGATGCTACCCAGCCAGGCCATGCTTCCCTGAAGAGTGGACCAGAATGGTACTCTTCCCAAAAAGGAGCAGCCCCTGAGCCAAGCTGCAGGTCTACCAGCTCCATCCTTCCCTGGAGTGCATACCAGCTTGACACCCTGCACCCAAAGTAGCAGTACTTTTGCAGAGCCACCAACTCATCAGCCATATGCATTTTGTGAGCACAGATCAACCTGATGATCTGCCTCCTTAGGAACAGTGCTTGAGTCAAGCTGCAGGGCAACCATGCTTCTCTGCAGTGCAGAGCAGAGACCAAGTAGTCAAACCAGCCACCAAAACCTCTGTAGTATAAGCCACTGAGGCCTTCAGAAGCATTGCATACATTGCCTATAGCTGAGGAAACTCCACAGATACTACATTACAACATTGCCCAAACAAAGGCAATATACCCTACCCAATCCAAAACCTAGGAAACATCTGCAGGTAAAAGTCTTTCCCCATGAAAGCCACTCTACAAAACTGGAAGAGGTGACTGTCTTACCAAATGCCCAGATATAATACAATGATACAAGGAAAATGTATGACATCACTAAAAAACCACAATCATTTTTCCAGTAACTGACACCAATAAAATAAACATACATACTGAAAAAAATTTTAACAATATTATTAAGAAAACTCAGGAAATACAGATAGAAAATTTTACAAAAATCAGAGAAACAATTCATGATCTCTGAAATAAGACATCATGAATTGTTGAGAGAGAGCTCTCATTTCAGAGACTATGAATTGAAATGAGGAATTCAATAAGGAGGTAGATATCATAAAAGAGAACCAAACAGAAATGTTAAAGCTGAAAAATTGAATAAATGAAATAAAAAGAACAGTTGAGAGCTTCAACAATATACTAGATCAAGCAAAGGAAGCATCTCCTGACTTGAGGAAAGGGCTTTTGAATAATCTAGTAAGACACTCCCCCAAAACAGAAAAAAATAATAATAAATAATAATGAAGAAAGTGTATAGGATTTATGTGACATCATTAAGACACAATGAGATTTTCAGAAGAAGAGATGGAAAAGGTATAAGAAATCTACTTAATGAAATAATAGCTGAAAACTCAGGTCTTGGGAGACATACGATGCAGATCCAGGAAGTTAAATATTCTCAACTCAAATAGTCACAACCCAAAATGTCCTTTATAAGGCACATATAGGTGAAGTGTCAAATGTGAAAGACAAAAAAAGAATTCAAAAATAGCAAGGGAAAAGCATAAAGTCACATATAAGGAGATCCTCATTAGACTATCAGCAGATTTCTCTCCAGAAATCTTACAGGCAAAGAGAAAATGGGATGATATATTTAAAGTGTTAAAATTTTAAAAATAAAGCTGTCAGCCAATAATATTATACTCAACAAAACTATAATTCAGAAATGAAGGAGAAATAAAGTCTAAGACAAGGGTAAACTGAGGGAATTAATCACCTTTATACTTGGCTTACAAGAAATGCATAAGGGAGTCAAACACCTGGAAGTGAAAGGATGATAACCACCTTCATGAAACACATAAAAGTAAAAAACTCACTGACAGAGAAGATACTCAAATAAAAAAGAGAAAACAATCAAATGCTACCACTGCGGAAAAAATACCAAATCACGAAGTTAAACAATAGAAGAAGAACTAAACAATGTAAACATAGAACACCAAGAAAACAAATAACAAAATAACAGGAGTAAGTCCTTACCTATTGATAATAAACTTAAATGTAAATAGATTGAATTCCCTATTTTAAAAATTATAGACTGGATGAATGTATATAAAGACAATAGTCAACTATATGCTGCTTACAAGAAACTCACTTCATCTATAAAAACACACATAAGAATGAAAAGTGAAGAAATAGAAAAAAATATATTTGATGCAAAAGGAAACTAAAGATGAGGAAGAGCAGCTATATTTATATCGGATAAAATAGACTTTAAGTAAAAATCTATAAACAGAGACAAGGTCACTATACAATGATAAAAGGATCAATTCCGCAAGAGGGCTTAACAGTTCTAAATATAAATGCCCACAGTACTGGAGCACCCATATACAACAAGCAAATGTTATTTAATCTAAAGGCAACAACAAATCATAAAGAGTAATATTTGGGTACTTCAACACCCCACAGATAAGCTAGATGAAGAAACAACAATGAAAATCATTTTATTTGTTGATGTCTACCAGACATTTACAGAACATATCTCCATAAACAGCAGAATACACTTTCTTCTCATTAGCATCTTTTACATTATTCAGGATAGATCATATGCTAAGCCACAAAACAAGCCTCGAATAATTGTAAAAATCAAAATGTTATCAAGTATTTTTTATGACCACAATGGAACAAAACTAGAAATCAATAACTGAAGCAACTTTGAAAACTGTATAAATACACAGTTATTAAATAATATGCTACTGAATGACCAATGGATCAACAACAAAAAAATTAAATGTTTCTTGAAGCAAATGGAAAAGGAATCACAACTTACCAAGACCTGCAGGATACAGCAAAAGCAATACTAAGAAGAAATCTCATAACACTAAATCCCCACATCTGAAAAGTAGAAGTATTTAGAATACACAATCTAACAATTCACATCAAGGGACTGGAAAATCAACAACAAACCAAATCCAAAAGTAGTAGAAAAGAAATAATAAAGTTAGAGCAGAAATAAACAAAATAAACTAAAAATACAAAAGTTCAATATTTTAAAAGCTGGGATTTTTTTTTTTGAAAAAGGAAACAAAATTGACAAAATATTAGTTAGACTAAGAATAAGAAAGAGAAGTCCCAAATAAAATCACAAACAAAAAAGGAGACATTACAACTGATACCTCAGAAATACAAAGGATCATTAGAAACTATAATGGACAACTATACACCAACAAATTGAAAACCTAGAGAAAATGAATAAATGCCTGAAAATACACAACTTACCAAGATATATTCAGGAAGAAACAGAAAACATGAATATAGCAATAATGAGTAATAAGATTGAATCAGTAATAAAAAGACTTTTTCAAAAAAAAAAACAGCTTTTAAAATACCAATATTAATATCAATTCTCAAACTTTTCTAAAAAAAAAAAAAAACTGAAGGGAAAGAAATTTTTTATAATGCATTATAAGATTCCAGCATTACCTTGATATCAAAAACAGGCAAATGTGCAACAAAAAACTAAAACTAGAGTCCAATTTTCTTTTTCTTTCTTTCTTCCTTCCTTCCTTCCTTCCTTCCTTCCTTCCTTCCTTCCTTCCTTCCTTCCTTCCTTCCTTTCTTTCTTTCTTTCTTTCTTTCTTTCTTTTTCTTTCTTTCTTTCTTTCTTTCTTTCTTTCTTTCTTTCTTTCTTTCTTTCTTTCTTTCTTTCTTTCTTTCTCTCTCTCTCTCTTTCTTTCTTTCTTTCTTTCTTTCTATCTCTCTCTCTCTCTCTCCCCCCCTCCCTCCCTCCCCCCCCCCTGTTTCTTTTGATGCCATCTCACTCTGTCGCCCAGGCTGAAGTGCAGTGCAGTGGCATGATCTCAGCTCACTGCAACCTCCACCTCCCGGGTTCAAGCCATTCTCCTGTCTCAGCCTCCTGAGTAGTTGGGTTATAGGCGCGTGCCACCATGGCCAGCTAATTTTTGTATTTTTAGTAGAGACGGGGTTTCCCCACTTTGGCCAGGCTGGTCTCGAATGCCTGACCTCATGATCTGCCTGCCTCGGTCTCCCAAAGTGCTGGGATTACAGGCGTGAGCCACAGTGCCTGGCCGAAGCCAGTATTTTTGTGTGAACATAGATGCAGGATACTCAACAAAATACTAGAAAATTGAATCCAACAGCACACCAAAAAGATTATAGACCATGTTCAAGTAGGACTTTATCATAGGGATGTGAGAATGGTTTAATATACAAATCGACAAATATGATACATTGCTTCAACAGAGTGAATGACAAAATTCATATTACCATATCAATATATGCAGAAAAAAGTATTTGATAAAATTTAATATTCTTTCATGATAAAAAACTATGAATAAATTAAGTATAGAAGGAATGAACAAAAACATAAGAAAAGCCATATATGAAAAACCCAAGCCACCATTATACTGCATGAGGAAATGTTGAAAGCTTTCCCTCTAAAACTGGAACAAGGTAAGAGTGCCACTTTCACCCATCTTGTTGAACATAGCACTGGGAGTCAGAGGAACTGGCAACAAAAATAAATAATCAGTATTTACATTAATCTAAATATTCTTGGCCAGTTATTAACTGCTAACTGGTTAAACATTTATTCAATTTTTTAAGTTAGTTTCCTACATAGGCTCTATTTATGCTAAAAACCCTTCTCAGATGGTGTAAATTTGTCCTTGCTTTCAAATACTGCAGACTTGTACTTTCCAAAATAGTAGCTACAGAGAATATGTGACTATTTAAACTTAAATTAGTTAAAAGCAAATAAAAGTAAATTTTCAGTGTCTTAGCCTCACAACATAAGCCACAATTCAAAGTGTTTAATAGCAATGTGTGCCAAGTGGCTACAATATTGGGCAAAGCAGATGTAAAACATTTTCACTGTTCAAGAGAGTTCTATTGGACAGAACTAATCTAGACAGTAAAAATCTTTTTTAGGTATTCCCATTGCTTTCCAAAGTTAGTATTAATTATGTCACACAATCTGTATTTTAAACCCAAATAGTTGAAACACGACAGGCGAAAATCTATTCAGGGATTTTGTGTGATGATTTAACAAACTGATAGGCAAACTTAATTTTGGAGCTCTGGTTGTCTAACTCTAATTGCTCATCATTCCTGAAGGATTTTCTCTGTCCTTTTTAGAAAACCTCCAATAAATATTATTTACTTAAGCAGATGAAAAAGAATTATATCATTTTCCTGAAAATATTGGCTACAAAATTGAAATGGGCACATGCCTGAATCCCTTATTCGGGGTTTTTCATTTAACCAAATTCATAACACCCACAATCACAAAGATCTTTTAGTATGGGCATTGGCAGGAGTATGGAAAGAGAATCATATATTATTTGCTGTTTGTTAGTGCATGTTTCTCTGTGTCTAGAAATACCTTTGGAAACACTTGTCTCTGTTGAGGTGCAAATTTTGATCACTTCCTTGCAGACCTATTTTTATTCCATTGTAGTGTCTGTTGAAGCTTACAGAATTGCAATATATTATAAATCACAAACATCTTAAAACAGTTAATTTGCTGTTATGTTGTGATTTCATTTTATTGCCTTAAATTGTCACCTGCTGTCATCTTCACTAACCTCAGGCAGCTGGCAGTTTTTAGATGATCTGTTTTACTATATACTTTTTGAAAGCATTAGATAGAACTCAGTATTAAATATTGTTGTCTAGAAAGCAGAGGGCAAGATTTGTGAGAAAATAAGCTTTTAAACCACTTCATTTTTAGTTATACAATGTGAGAGACTAGAACAAATGAGTAATAAAAAGCAAAACAATTGAGATGCTTAGCATGCTAAATTAAGAATTTATAGTCTGAATCATGTCTCTGTTATCTCATTCAATTTTCTATTATTGCACATCTTAAACAATTATGAACAGAGATGACATAGCAATTTTTGCTTATAAATCTACAAGGGTGATAAATATAGCAATTTCTATTGATAGTGATGTTAATTGGTCTAATGTTCTCAAAAAGAAAAACTCATATTGGAAGAAAAGAACATTTTGAGCAAGTGGAACTGGCTACAAAAGCTAATGTGATATATTTTTCTTTTAAAACAGATGGAACATTTACTAATTTAAAATGGTAGTGACAGCACGTGAAGTTCATATAAACACACATTACAAATACCCTGAGAAATAAGTGATGTTCCTGGAGTTAAAAAATAAATAACTATGTAATAAAGGGGATTAGAATTTAATGTTTTGCAATAATACATAATAAAAATTGTTCCACAAAATATGTTACTACGAATATATTGGTGACTCAATGTTTTCCCTACCAAAAGAACTTAGTATTGCTGTACTTTTCAAAGATTCTGCCTTGAAATCTATTTGAAATTATCGCAGATTAATGTCTGGAATAGTAAATCTAAGTCTTATAAGACAGTCATGATTATAGGGTTATTTTTGTTCTATGTATGTTTACTTTTTAATCCTACCAATAAATAAAAGTAACTTCAACTAATACACCAGATCAGTTTATTGACTTAAGGAGTATATTAGTCCATTTGTGTTTCTCTAAAGAAATACCTGAGAGTGGGTAAGTTACAAAGACAAGAAGTTTATTTTGACTCATAGTTCTGCAGGCTGCACAAGAAGTGTGGTGCTGGCATTTGCTTCTGGTGAGGGCCTCAGGAAGCTTACTGTCATGGCAGAAAGTGAGAGGAGAGCAGGCCTGTCACATAGTGAGAGAGACATGCCTGCATTCTCTCCTTGATTTCATGTTTCACATCCAGGGCACATTGGTGCAAAAGGTGAGAGAGACTCCAGGGCCTTGGCAAGCCCCACCCCTGTAGCTTTTCAAGGTAAAGCACCATGACTGCTTTCACGGGTTGAAGTTGAGTGTCTTTAGTTTTTCCAAGGTCAGGGTACAAGCTGCCAGAGGCTCTACCATCCTGCGGTCTGAAGGGCAGCAGCTCCCTTCCCACAGCTCTGCTAGGCAGTGTCAGGTGGAGACTCTGTGTTGTGGCTCTAACTTCACATTTGCCTTCAGCATGTTCCTAGTAGAGTTTTCTCTGTGGGGGATCAACCCCTGCTGCAGGCTTCTGCCTGGGCACCCCAGCTTTTGCATACATCCTCTAAAATCTAGTGATTATGTTGGTGCAAAAGTAATTGACATTACTTTTAATGGTAAAAAACCTAATAGAAGCTGCCATGCCTCCTTCACTCTTGCATTCTGCACACCTGCAGACCAAATGTCATATAAAAGTACCCCCCGGAGATGTGGCCAGAGTAGTATCTGGGACTCTTTGAGCCGAGACTGGAGTTAGAGCAGCTGAGATGTAGTGAACAGTGTACCAAGTTGGTAGTGAGTGGAGCCTCAAGCCTTGTCTTGGCTATTAGCACCTGGTTCCGTTTTAGTCATGCTAATCTCTCTAGCAAGTGATGATCCACAGCTTGCTTCAATTCCTCTGCTAAAAATGCTTTTTCCTTCTCTACCACATGAACAGGTTGGAAATTTCCAAGATTTACACTTTGTTTCCCTTTGAATTTTTCAATTTTATTTATTTCCTCCTATATTCAACTATAGACTGTTAGAAGCAGGCAGGCTACTTCCTGGACACATTGCTCCTTAGAAGTTTCTTCTGCCACGTACCCAAGGTCATTGCTCTTAAGTTACACCTTCCAAAAATCCCTAGGGCATGAACACAATGCAGCTAAGCTCTCTGCTAAGACATAACATCGATGATATTTACTCCAGTTCCCAATAAGTTCATCATTTCAATCTGAGACCTCATCAGACTGGCCTTCACTGTACATATATCTATCAGCATTTTGGTCATAACCATTTAATCGGTCTCTAAGAACTTCCAAACTTTCCCTTATCTTCCTATCTTCTTCTGATACCTCCAAACTCTTCCAACTTCTGCCCATTTCCCAGTTCCAAAGCTGCTTCCACATTTTCAAGTATTTTTATAGCAACTGTCCACTTCTTGGTACCAGTTGTCTGTATTAGTCCATCTGTATTAATATAAAGAAATACTTGAAACTGGGTAAGTTGTAAATAAAAGAGATTTGTTTTAGCTCATGGTTCTATAGGCTGCACAGGAAATATGGTGCTGTCATTTGCTTCTCCTACGGGCCTGAGGAAGGTTACAGTCATAGTAGAAAACAAAGAAGGAGTAAGCACATCTCATGGTAAGGGAGAGGGAGTGAGAGAGAGGCCAGGCTGTTTTAAACACCCCGCTCTTGCATGAACTAATGGAGAGAGAACTCATTCATCCCCAAAGGGATGGTGCCAAGCCATTCATGAGGAATGCTCCCACATGATCCAACACCTCCCACTATATCTCACATTGAATATTGAGGATTACATTTCAACATGATATTTGGAAGAGACACACACCCAAACATATCACAGAATCAGACAAGTTTTAGAGACGTGATTAGATATTGGAGATAGATTCATCTGCTAGTCTTTAGTTACTTTTTTCAGTTTTGACGTATACACAAGTAAGGTGTCTTTTACTTTTTAATGAAAATCAATTTGAATAAAACCCAAACACCATTTGTGCTAATATATATATATATATATATCTTAATTTCTAATATAGTATACACTCTTCAAATGAGAAATCATCAATGTTTTGTTAGTGTATTCTAATAAATGAATATAAGTTTAAAAGGTGATAAAGTCATAGATATTCTTAGTGCATTTGTAGCATATTCTGTTGGTGAATGAACATGACTTACTATACCTTAGGTTTTTTCAATGTTTGATATGCTTGGCCTGTATTTATTTCTAAAGATATCAACAAAATCTAAAGTAAATTCTTGGTTATAAGAAGTGGAAATGCCTAAATAGAAATGAAGGTGAGGGTGGGTGCAGTAGCTCATACCTGTAATCTCAACATTTTGGGAGACCAAGGCAGAAGGAATGCTTGAGTCCAGGAGTTCAAAAATAAGAAGAGACTGTCTCTACCAAAACATTAAAAAAAAAATTAGTTGAGCATGATGGCATATACCCATAGTCCCAGTTGCTCAAGAGGCTGAGCCTGGAAGATTACTTCATTTCAGCATGTAAAGTCTTCAGTGAGCTACAGTTACACCACTGCACTCCAGCCTGGGTGACAGAGTGAGACCCTGTCTCAAATAAACTAACAAACAAAATCAAAGACATATTTTAGTAATTTAATTGAAATAAAATTGGAATAATTAGAATGTTTTTGTATAAATTTGTACTGTCTTAAAACTGAGATTCAGTTCATTTTTCTGAGTTCAAGTATGGAGACTAGATTAAAATTCAGAATCCATACTGTTAAACACAGGTCACAGCTGTGATTATTACATGCATCTTAATTTTAAAAGGAAATAATGTTAAACTCCAAATATTCTCAGTGTGGAAATATGTATAAAAACAGGCATTTCATATTTTCACCTAGTACATAATTTGCTACTGTATAAGAATTGATAAGCAATAATGCTAATTAAATTAATAAATTTAATAAGCCCCAATATTAGGTAAATCAGTTACTAATGCCATTTTATAAAATACAGAATAATTATATATAGAAGAGCTATGTTAAACATATTCCTTTTATCAGAACATTATTTTAATCATCTAATTTTAAAAGGCAGGTAAAAATATTAGTAAATTGAATAGTAGGTCTATACATAAAATGTATCATTTTTTATGTACTTAATTCAATTCATATATAAGCCACTCCTTTACCTGAAGAGACAAAAGAGGAAGAGCAAGTCTTTTTTTTTTTTTTTTTTTTTTTTTGCCTGGAAGCTACTATTAGAAAATACAGGCTCTGAACTTTCTCAAGGAGAAATGTTCTTAGTCTGGGACCTTTCCCTTCTAGAAGCATGTTATTAAATTTTAGTTCATAGAACAGAAACCCTCAAACTTATTTTAAAAGCCTGCAAAGAAAGATAAGACAAGGTCAGCTCTGTAACTATTTAGTCCTAATGTATTAACAGCACTTAGATTACGTATGTTTTCCTATCACAAAGATGAAGTTCAAGGTATGTGTATAGAAGAGAGAGAGGGAAATGACATGCATTGATGTGTTGCTTAAGTAGAAGGATACATTCTGAGAAGTGAGTCCTTAGGCAATTTCACTGTTGTGCAAATATTGTACAGTATATACTTACACAAACCCACTACACACCTAGGCTATATGGTATGGCCGATTGCATAGGTTACAAACCTGTAAGCATGTTAGTGTACTGAATACTATAGGCAATTTTAAATCAATGGTGAGTATTTGGGTATCTAAACATAGAGAGGATACAGTAAAATTACTATATAAAAGATTTTAAAACATAGTTCACCCATATAGGGCATTTATCATGAATGGAGTTTTCAGGACAGAAAGTTGCTCTGGGTAAGTCAATGAGTGGTGAGAGAATGGGAAGACCTAGTATTACTGCACACTACTGTGGGCTTTATAAACACTGGATATAAGTTTTGTTATACTAAATTTATTTAAAGTATTTTTCTCTTTCTTCAATAATAAATTCATCTTAGTATACTGTAACTTTTTTACTTCATAAACGTTTACACTGTTTTTAACTTTTTGATTCTTTTGTAGTAACACAGGTATAAATACAAACACATTCCATAGTGTACAAAATATTTTTATGTACTTATTTTACAAGCTTTTTTCATTTTTAAATTTTTGTATAATTTGACTTTTTAAACTTTTTTGTTAAACACTAAAACACAAACACACACATTAGTCTAAGCCTACACAGGCTCAGGATTATCAGCACCACTGTCTTTCACCTTCACATCTTGTTCCACTGGGACGTCTTAACGGGCTATAACATGCATAGAGTTGTTGTCTCCATTGATAATGATCCCTTCTTCTGGAATACCTCCTGAAGGACCTGCCTGTGCCTATTTTGCAGTTAGCTTTTAAAAAATACAAATAGGAGGAGTACACTCCAAAATAATGATTAAAGGTACACTATAGGAAATACTAGGTGATAGTAATTTTTAGACTCATTTAAAATCTTATGGAACCACCATCATAAATGTAGTTCATTATGACCAACATTCATCATGCAGAGAATGATTGCACTAAAATATGTGTTTCTTAATATATATTATTTCATTTTAATGCAAATCAATATTTAAAAATCTTCCAATGCCCTATGCTATAAAAATATAATAATTCAAAACTATATTTTAAATCAATATGAAATACATTTAGTTAAATCCAACTTTTAAGTTTAACAATTGTGGAATATAGTTAAGAAGATGGCATGTGTAACTAGAAGTCTTTTCTAATATTTTTGAAGGACTTTTTAAGTTCTTTATCTTCCATGGCAATAAAGATATGAATCCAATTAAAAAATGAGTAAATGATCTGAATACACATTTCTCAAAAGAAGACATAAAAATGGGCAATAGGTATATGAAAAAAATACTTAACATCACTAATTAGAGAAATGCAAATTAAAATTACAATGCAATATTATCTCACACCAGTTAAAATGGCTTTTATCCAAAAGACAAGCAATAACAAATACTGTTGAGAATATGGAGAAAGGAGAACCTTCATACACTGTTGGGAGAATAAATTACTACAGCCACTATGGAGAACAGTATGGAGATTCCTCAAAAAACTAAAAATGTAACTATCATTTGATCCAGGAATCTCACTCCTGGGCATATATCCAAAAGGAAGAAAATTGGTATATCAAAGAGTTATCTGCACTCTCATCTTTATTGCAGCACTGTTCACAATAGCCAATATATTGAATAATCCCAATTATTCACTAACAGATGAATGGATAAAGAAAATGTGTATATATATAATGAAATATTATTTATCCATCCTGTCATTTGAAACAACATGGATGGAACTGGTGGACACTGTGTTAAGTAAAATAAGCCAGGCACAGAAAGATAAATATCATGTTCTCCCTAATATATGGTTGTTGCAGGAAGTCAGGGACCCCGAATGGAGGGACTGACTGAAATCATGGCAGAAGAACATAAATTGTGAAGATTTCATGGACATTTATTAGTTCCCCAAATTAATAATTTTATAATTTCTTACACCTGTCTTTACTGCAATCTCTGAACATAAATCATGAAGAGTTCATGGACATTTATGACTTCCCCAATCAATATGCTTGTGATTTCCTATGCCTGTCTTTAATCTCTTAATCCCATCATCTTCATAAGTGGAGGATGTATGTTGCCTCAGGACCCTGTGATGATTGTGTTAACTGCATAAGTTGTTTAAACAATATGAAATCTGGGCACCTTGAAAAAAGAACAGGATAACAGCTATGTTCAGGGAACAAAGGAGATAACCATTAGGTCTGGCTGCCTGAGAACCGGGTGGAATAGAACCATATTTCCCTTCTTTCAAAAGCAAATAGGAGAAATATCACTAATTCTTTTTCTCAGCAAGGAATATCCCTGAGAAAGAGAATGCGTTCCTAGAGGGAGGTCTCTAAAATGGCCGCTCTGGGGACGTTGGTCTTTTACAGTTGTAGATAAGGGATGAAATAAGTCCCAGTCTCCTGTAGCACTCCCAGACCTATTAGAACGAGGAAGTTCCCACCTAATAAATTTTGGTCAGACTGGTTGTCTGCTCTCAAACCCTGTCTCCCAATAAGATGTTATCAATGGCAATGCATGCCCGAAACTTCATTAGCAATTTTAATTTCGCCCCAGTCTTGTGATCTTGCCCTGCCTCCATTTGCCTTGTAGTATTTTATTACCTTGTGAAGCATGTGATCTCTGTGACCTACACCCTATTTGTACACTCCCTCCCCTTTTGAAAATCCCTAATAAAAACTTGCTGGTTTTGCAACTTTGGGGGGCGTCACGGAACCTGCTGACATGTGATGTTTCCCTGGACACCTAACTTTAAAATGTCTCTCTTTTGTACTCTTTCCCTTTATTTCTCAGACTGGCCAACACTTAGGGGAAATAGAAAAGGACTCATGTTGAATTATCGGGGTGGGTTCCCCTGATATATGGGACCTAAAAAAATACTGAATTCACAAAGATAGAGTAGAAAAATAGTTACCAGAGGTAAAGTGTATTGGGGAGTGGCATAAAGAAGAGATGGTTAATGGGTACAAAATATTGTTAGAAAGAAGGAATAAGTTCTGGTGTTCAGTTATATGGAAAGGTAATTATAGTTACCAATAATTTATTATGTAATTCAAAATAACCAAAAGAGTAGAATTTGAATGTTCCTAATAAAAAGAAATTATAAATACTTGAAGTGATGGACACCCCAATTACCCCTGATTTAATCATTACACATGGTATGCTTATATCAAAATATCAAATGGACCCCATAAATATGTACAAATAGTATGTATCCATAATAATTAAAACTTCAAAAAATAACATTAAGACATGACAGTTCTTTGCTAGGCTTTACATTTTTTGAACAAATTATTCATGTAGGCATTTCTCGTTTATTTTTGTCTATAAGATAGTATGATTTTCTATATGCCTTGGAGAGATCTAGCGATCCATCTATACACATATATATATTCATATCTAAATATTATATGTACCCACATACCTATATTTGTATGTAGACATAGTCATATATATGTTTTCATGTGGCGTTAGAAACTAACATGAAATATACAAATATGTCTCTGTATATTTATATAACACATGGTTTATCAGAAAGTTTCAGGTTATAATAAATTTTCATTTCAATGGTATGTCTTTACAACTACAGAAGAACAAGTCATTTCACACTTGATACCCAAAGTAGTCAGTTTAGTGAATTTAACTTGATTCCTATGAAGTTATATTTTACAGATACCCCTTATAATTACTTTTGAATATTTAGAAAGTCATTGCCTTGCTCCTACACCTTCATTCCTGGGGGAGAATCATCCAAGTCTATTCAGATGGAAAAAATAAAATGTATAATGCTGAACATTATTTAAAACTTCAGTGTTAATAGAAAATAATTGAAAATGATGCAATTCTGTCTCAACTAGAATATTGACTCTGAGAAATTCTGTCTATAAATTGCACTGCCTACTGCTAATATAGCCTGAAATTTTTTCTTCATGAATGTTGATTACTTTCATTCCCCTAAAAAGAAGTTATCAATAGTTAGAGAAATAAAAAGTATATATTTTACTAGCTTATAATGAAGAGATCTAAAGAGGATCTTCTTTTTCAAGATTAAAATTAGCATGTACCTTCTCCTACTTTAATATATGGTTCTTGTAGGATAGTAGTACTAATAATAGCAGCAATAGGAGTAGTACTAGCAGTAGTGGGATCCTGGTGTTCTTGAATGCAAATTCAGCATTTTATACTATAAAATTCATATTACCATCCAAAAATATTTCTTATAACTTGGAATTCTGAAAAACTCAAGAACTTCCTTTCCACAGTAGTTTTTGGAGAATTCTATTACATAACACCTTTTTATCTGGATAATTAGCAAGTTTCAAATTCTTATATTGCCTGGTTAATTATAACAGCAATAAAATGTAACACATACTAAACTGGTACACTTAATAATTTCCAGAATGCTATCAAAATGAATAGTATAGAATGTAATATTAGAATGAAGTACAGGTTACTATGTTTTGACAAAGATAATGCATAGACTCTTTAAGCAAATTATTCTGTCAACATACGTTTTTTATTTCCTTAATTTCTTGGGGGCAAATATGGTAAATATTTTTTTCTTTTTTAAAAGAAATATAATAGTGCAATAACTATTGACACTTAGCTTTAGCATTTGGAAGTAGAGAGCACTAGAGACATTGATGACTGTAAGACTCATAGCTCATAATCCATAACCCTACCTCTCCATTTGCCAGAGACAAATCTGGCTTCTGTCTGATACTGAGAAATGCAATTTAATGGAATTATCTTTCACCCCCCAAACTGTATCACATTGCTGATAAATTGTGGTGACTCAATTCTGACAGACATAAAATATTTGGTTTATGCCATATAAACTTGATATTGTCCGATATTCTGATTTTAAAAATAAATGTTAGAATTTAAATGTTTGAATTTATATATTATTATTGATTTTAAAGTATTGACAATTTATTCAAATACTCTACAAGCCTAAGTAAGTCCATACTATGTAAGCCAATAGAAGAAAATTAGTTTTGACTTATAGCCAATATGACAAACACTCATCTATTCTGAATAAGAATGTAAAGAGGATTTTTCACTAATCATTGAGAAGAAAATGCTGATTTGCTTGCTTTTGTCTTTCTTTTGCTTGTTGATGATCATAAAGTCATAGGGTAGATTTTTAAAATATTTTCATAATAACACTATAAAATAGCACACAATTCCTAATTTCCTATCAGCCAGAAATAGAGTTTGTTTGTTTGTTTGTTTGTTTGTTTGTTTGTTTTTGAGATGGAGTCTCGCTCTGTCACCCAGGCTGGAGTGCAGTGGCGTGATCTCTGCTCCCTGCAAGCTCCACCTCCTGAGTTCATGCCATTCTCCTGCTTCAGCCTCCTGAGTAGCTGGGACTACAGGAACCTTCCACCAGGCCTGGCTAATTTTTTTGGTATTTTTAGTAGAGATGGGGTTTCATCAAGTTAGCCAGGATGGTCTGTATCTCCTGACCTCATGATCCACCTGCCTCGGCCTCCGAAAGTGCTGGGATTACAGGCATGAGCCACTGCGTCCGGCCCAGAAATAGAGTTTTGATTGAACTTCCTTAAGATGGTTTGACTAAAGTGTAAATATTATTAACAGTAGTCTTCTATGCAATCCATCTCTTCCTAGTTCACTTATGCAAATATGCACATACTTTCTACCTCATTTTAAATTTTGCTCAAGACAGATATTTGTTAAATTATAACAGAAAATTATGTTTTTCTTAATATGTTATTAAAATATGGGTTTTAAAGTACAAACAAATGAGAAAGACGGAAGTGAGAGTTGAGAGCCATGAGAATGGAACTGAAGAAAATTCAATTCACAAGCCATATTGCCTATTACCTGATAAAATAATCAAACATATCTTTGGAAGTTTGGGCATGGAATTAAAGCACTAGTATTTGCAAAAATATTTGAGCACAATGATGTAATTCTACAGGCTTTGAAATCAAACAAAATTGACTTGAAAATATTGATTCACTATTTACCAACTGTGTTAATCTGGACAAGTTAGGTAAACCTGATAATTCTCAGTATCCTTATAAATAATAGAGATAATAAACCAAACATTTCAAGATTATGAGGCTTCATAATTTGTGTGTGTGTGCATGTGTATTTTCTTCTTATTTCCCAGAGAAAGTCTCAAAAATTATAGGTTTTTCTGATAGGTAGTATATATTTCAAAGTACATTGATCCTAAGAGCATTTTCATGACCAGGAGACTCTTCTATTTCAATTATTTGTTCCATTGCTGTGGTTGCTTTTATTTTTAATTATCTGGTGACTACCCAACAGTACACATTTGAGGCATAATATACAGTTAGAAATAAGATGTCATGCCTTTGGGTGCACTTTATAACAGTTTTAGACTTCCCTTTGTAACTGACATGGGAAAATAGCTACTTACGCACTCAGAGGAGGATCAAAGTCTATCCAGAATTTAGAATTATCAATTCCCAGAGGTTAGAAAAGGTAGCATCCCTTGAAGAACAATGTAGTTGCTTTAGTATTCTAATGAGCTCTAAGATAAAGCATGAAGAAAATTAAAAGTTTCTCTTCTCTGTGTGGTAGAATGGAAATCCTCTAATTAAAAAAACATTTTCTCTCCTACTCTGATTTATGGTCTTCTGTTGCTTCACCAGTATGCCTTTTACTGTATCAACTTCGAAGATTCACGTTGCTTCTTAGGAAAACTTATGAGTTAAAGGCAAGCTAGTATTTCACAAGGTGTGGGGAAGGGAGGGAGCAGTTCACATTGAATAAAAGAAGTCTAACCTGTAGAAAATTTGCTCACACTTGGTCCAGTAGCTATCAAACAGTAGGATGTTCTATATAATATGGACTTAGTAACCAAGCATCACTGACTTTCAGGGTGCAACTTTTGGTTATAGCCCAAGTTGAATGAGTTTGTAATAATGGAAATACATGTCAAGAAGAAGAATAGACCCTATCATTAATTCAATATTTTTATGGGTTTGCAGGTATTTTTTACAAGAAGATAGTAGAGAATCGAAGGGAAAGCAGATGTGTCAACCGGGAAAGATACATAAATTAAGGGACACAATCGTGTCAACAAGAGAGGAGATGTTAGGCACCTTAAGAAAATACCCTTGACAGTTTTTTTGTGAGTGTGATTTTGGGCCAGTCCAAGTGAGAAATCACTTAAAACATTCCTTTCCCTACACAGGTATGCATACATACCTTGTGGGAAAAATAAAGTTGTATATTCACTCAGCCTGGATTATGCCACTTTCCTATACTTTCCTTGAGGCCAGAGAAGATGGCGAGTAGAGAGAGCAAACAGCAGCTCATAGCCTAACTGCAAACTGAAGGGGAAGAACACTCTACGCTTCCTGAGTAAGAACTTCTAATGAAACCATAGTAATTAACCATACAATTAAAATAAGTGACTTCCGAAAAAGGATGCTGTAGACATCTTTGTTCCATACACAGTAGATAAGAAGGACATACTATGACATTTGGCTTAATTCAATACACATATAACATAAGCTTAATAGAATCTAAGAAAGAATTGTGCCAGTTGTTGGACATAAAATATATTCACTTATTATTCAATAAATCCTAAGGAAGCCTTTCCAAAACTGATTCATTCGGTGAGCAAATATTTAAGAATAAGTAACAATAGAAATTTTAGAAATATTTCCCTTTTGAAAAGTTTTTAACAATCATAACAATAATTAACCTTGCCAGGCATTGTGATAACTAAACACTCCACATGTATTAATTATAACTCCCTGCTATCTCACAAGGAAGGTAAAAGATACTTAAATTTAGACTGGATGAGTAACCTCCATTAGGAAAGACTGAAAAGATCCAGAAAAATTAAATAATTTCATAACTTTCTCCAACAACATAACTAGAAATACAAATGGACAAGGAGATTGAATGAGCTAAATACATTTCATTCATTCTCTGCTTCTGATTTTTCAGTTGCTTTTGTGGTAGGTAAAACAAGACATTAATTAACATGAAAATGTAAATGTGAATACTGAAAACTGATCTGCTATTTTATTTAAAATTGTAGCTATCTAATATCCTTGTATAGTTAGTTCACTCAATTATAGACAAACTATAATCAATCCCAGCAGGACACATTAGAGGCAATTATTATGTAAGAAATCATACTGTATTTTATAGAGTATAAAGTCTATCTCACCAGAAATAATACTTGCCTCTGCTGAATTATTTTAAAGACCTCTACTGGATGGACAGAATTAAGAAGAGAAACTTCCTAATTTTTGAGCTTATGGGGACCAAATGAATAAATATCAGGATAGAGATTTGGTGGACTTAGTCAAAACACTGACAAGATAAATGCAACTATTAAATATATTCACTGTACCATCATTTCTCATATTGATTGCAGGGGAAATTATAACCTCTTAAGCGGATAGAGTTGGGTCCCAGAGTTTGGCCTGCATCCTCTTTGATCCCCTGGAACATTCTAGTTTTGTTGGGGAATAGGTTAAATAAAAGATGCATAGTTATTCCCTAGTGCGAAACCTGTCTCTCCCTTTTAATAAGATGTACTAACATCCCAATATGAATAGATGTTTGAGAACAAATGATATTGTTTTCCTAGGATGGTAGATTGATATTACACCCTAAACTAATCAACAATGACTGTCTTGCTCTTATATCCTGTGTAAACAAACAACCAAAATGATGAAACAGAAAGTTTGAGTGTTATTGTAACTGCTATTGAGTAACAAATCCTGATGATTATAATGTTTTAATTGTGGCATTTTAAGATCTAAAATAATTCAGAATCACTCACAAATAACATTTAATATACTTCATATATTAAGTACATACTGCTTAATTATATTATTTAAAACAAAACCTCAAAATCTGCATTTGATATGTTAGATCACTTACAAAATTTCAAACATTCAATAAGACAAAAAGATGGTATTCTATAGTCATCTTAGATGAATTTAAATGTAATACTCATGGTTCCTAAAAAAAAAAAAAAATAGAATTACCATATGATTCAGTAATTCCACTTATGAGTATATAGCCAAAAGAATTAAAAGCAGGATCTCGATGAGATACTTGTGTACCTATGTTTATAGCAGCAATGTTCACAAAGGCTACAACATGAAAGCAGCCAAGTGCCTTTCTACAGGTAAGTGGATAAGCAAAATGCGGAACAGGTTGAGTATCCCTTACCTGAAATACATGAGACCAGAGTGTCATAGATTTTTATATTATTGGATTTTGGAATATGATATATAATGATATATATTGGGGATGGAACTCAAGTATAAATAAGAAACTCATTTGTGTTTCATGTACAATTTACACACATAGCCTGAAAGTCATTCTATACAATATGTTTAATATTTTTGTGCATGAAACAAAGTTTGTGCTAAGTACTTATGTGTGGAATTTTTCACTTGTGGCATCATGTTAGTGATCAAAAAGTCAGATTCAGGTATTGGAGCATTTCACATTTGGGGTTTTCAGATTAGGGATGCTCAACATGCATATAACTACAAATAATATTACTCAGCCTTATAAAAGAATGAAATACTGATATATGCTACAACTTGAATGAACCTTGAGGACAGCATACTAAATGAAATGTCAGTCACAAAAAGAAATATACTGTATGATTTCTTACATGAAGTTCTCTCAGTAGTCAAAATCATAGAGACAGAAAGTAGAATGGTGGTTGTGACGCATGAGGGGGAAAAGGGAATAGGGAGTTATTGTTCAATGGATACAGAGTTTTAATTTACAATATGAAAAGACTTACCGAGATGGATAGTGGTGAGGGTTGGACAACATTATTAATGCAGTTAATACCATTGAACTGTGCACTTAAAATGTTAAAATTATAGATTTCATATTATGTGTATTTTACCACAATAAAGATGTAATACTCCTATATTTGAAATGTTGAATATGCATAATTACTTTAATTAGCTTGCCAATATCACTTTAGTGGTAGTGGTGACTCAGAGTGAATAGTATAGTGTTTTCCATCACCAAATATCTTTACTTACTCACCAGCTGAAAGATTCCTTGTTAAGTACATTTCAACTTTCTATTTTCAAACGTATGACATTCTATGGTTCTACTAATTTAATCACCAAGCCGGAGCATGAAGGTGATAGAGTCCCAGTCAAGTCTGTAATAGATGTTCAAACAATTACTGTGTATGTCCCATAATGAGGAATTTTTTTTATGAGTCCATAATTACAGGTAAAGTCACAATGATTAAAACAACAGTTGATACAGAAAGCGTAGATAACTTCTGGAAACTCCCTGAAGAGCTTTACAAATAGTACTCAAAGTTTTTCTCTCTTATGTCACCACACATATTTGAAATAGTTGAATATATCATATTTGGAAGACATTGTCTTTGGAAAACATATCATGGCTGAGGGACTGTGCATCGAGAGATATACTCAGAGAGATTGAAGGAACCCATAAATGAGGAGATTGGGCATCCCAAGGTGCCCAAATGATCAGCCAGCTGCAGAAAATAATAGCCCTAATTTAGTGCTATTCATAGAACAGAGCATGACAAGAGAGTTTTGGGGAGACCTTGGCATATGCCATCAGGAGCTTGGGACACATGTGAACACATAGATTTATATATATGCTGCACCTGCATTACAATTCTGTATATGGAGAGATGGGTAGAACCATTTTAAAGCATAAGATGAGATGAAAGGGCTGCCTGAATGCCCACCTTTTGTCCTAGGAAGAACTTATGTGTTTTCTTGTGCAAAATGAACCTAGCAACAAGAAGTTTTTCAAATTAAAAGTAGGCAAATAAACAAAAAATACAAATAAAAATGCTTTAATTTATTTTACCTAAATTCTAACCCCTACTTCTTCCACTCTTATCCTGAAAGATTCAGAAATGAGAGAGAAGAGTAGGACAGAGAGGAATAACCATGAATAAACAAACCATGTTTCTCTGACACATTGCAATATTGTGGGGGGAAAATAAATAAAAAGTGAATTGGATTTTGATAGGAACATTAAATATATTTGCAAGCCAACCTTACTTACTAAAATGTAATGTATTCTTACTACTGAAATAGATGACCCCCAGAAGAAAGGAAGGGATATTTGAGCACATATAAGCCTTTAATCGGGGATATTGTCTTTTTCCCATTTGTATCCCCACCAAATTCAGACTGTTCAAAATCCAATTCATAATAGTTTTATTGTAAAAACTTTGTATGAAGTTTCAATGCAAGTAGACAAACACTCATGTCCCAGGAAAGAAAAGATTCATGTTTTATGCAATACCGCTCATGTTTAGTAAATACTTTTTTAGAGAGATGGCAAATGGCCCTTTACATTGTGTGAGTCAAGCTCTGTCATCTAGCTGGAGTATGCAGTGGCACCATCACAGGTCACTGCAGCCTTGACTGCCTGGGCTTCAGTGATCCTCCCAGCTCAGCCACTCCAGTAGCTGGGACTACAGGAGCATGCCAACATGCCTGGCTAAGTTTTTTAAATTTCTCATAGAGATATGGTATCATTATGTAGCCCAGGCTGGTCTCAAACTCCTGAGCTGAAGCAATTCTCTCATCTCGGCCTCTCAAAGCCTAGGATTACAGACTTGAGCCACTGCACCCAGTCACAGCCTACTCTTAAGCAGTAGAAAACCTTTTTGCTTGTGGGTGGGGATTTTATATAAATTATCCAGAATTCTGCATAAGCCATCTGTCTGTTCTCACCTCTTGATGTAGTTATTCAATCATTTATTTATATCAGTATGAATGCATGGATATTAATTGTGTATGTTGGATTATAATTCAATATATTAATATAATTCAGTACTACTTTAATTTGTTCCTCAAATTATTCTATCTCTGACTATTGAAAGCTCTTTCAGTTAGCCCTCATGTTTCATTGTTCCATTAACATAGTTGTTTTGTGTTGTTTTGTTTTGTTTTGTTTCGTTTTGTTTGAGCACGTCCTTACTTTCTGGTACTTCAGATCCCCCAAGCTCATCTTGTATTTTTCCTCTCAAGTCCTAGAACAAGCCATATCTCCAAAGAGTCCTAATTGTTTTTATTAAACAATGGTACTACAAAGCAAGATTTAGGAATTAGGTTTGCTTGTTGCTACTAGGGGCCAACTGCTTTTGAAGTCTTGCTGATAATAAAGAAAGGAAAATATGTGTGTATGTAAACTATGATAGATGTGTATATCTATATAATATTTTCATATGTAACCATCTGTTTCTATATTCAGGTAAAGATGAGTTCTAATGATGTTTCCAACTATTTGTCTTTTTATCTCAAGAATCATTTTAAACCTCATCTCCTTGTTTATCAGTGTATTCTCATGATAAACATGGGAAATTTGGCTCCCACCATCTATCATGGACATTCTTAATTGTTCAATTCCAGTATACGTATTTGGTAATACTGAAATTAGTGTGTACCCCTGTAGGAAACAACTGTGTCAACTAGAGTTCTGTGCTTGTGAAGTCTCTTGCTTTTAGTCGTACATTCTCTCCACTCATTTCCAGAGTTACTTAGGTCAGCACTTTCTCTACATTCCCTTTAGTAAGGTTGTTTCATACTCCTTTAAAACATATTGATCGTGTAGTCACAGTCTGCCTTAATTTATAAAACCCCCAAATCTTCTAAAATATAAATTTGTGTGTAGTAAGGTTCATTCTTTTTGCTGTAAAGTTCTATGGGTTTTGATAAATGCCTAATGTCACTTATCCTGCATCATTGTATCATACAGCATGATTCCACAGCCCTAAGAAGTCTCCTGCACTCTACTTATTCAATCTGCAGTACCTCCCACCTACTGGCAATTGCTGATTAATCTTGTATATATTTCATCTTATACAAAATATCATACAATTGGAATCATTCAGAATATGGCCAATGGCTTCTTTTACTTGGCAAGATGTATCGAAGGTACATCCACACCTTTTGGTTGTTTGACAGTTCATTTATTTTTTATTATAGAGTAAGATTCAATTATGTAAGTGTACCACCATTTGTTTATTCATTCACCTACTGAAGGACATCTTGAAATGTGATTGCTGGAATGTGTAGTAAAACTGTGTTTAGCTTCATATGAATAGCAAAACTATTTCCAAAATGACCATCCCACTTTTCATTCCAACCAGTAATGAATGACAGTTCCTGTTGCCCTGGATTCTCATCAGCAGTTGGACTTGTATTTTAGACTTTAGCCATTTTAATGCAGCCACGCACTACATAAAGATGATTTAGTTAATAACAAACTGGATATGTGATGGTAGTCCCATAAGATTATAATATCAAATTTGTACTGTATCTTTGATATGTTTAGATACACAAATATTTACCATTGTGTTACAATTGCCTACAGAATTCAGTACAATAACATTCTGTACAGATTTGTAGCCTAGGAACAATAGACCATACCACATAGCCTAAGTGTGTAGTAGTCCATACCAGCTAGGTTTACATAAGCATGTTCTATGATGTTTGCACAACAACCAAATCATCTACTGATGCATTTCTCAGAATGTGTACCTCCATTGTAAAGTAATGCATGACCGTGCATGTGTAGTGGTATTTCATTGTGGTTTTACTTTGAAATTACCTAATTAAAATATAATTTTTTCATATGCTTATTTGCCCTGCTGTATCTTCTTTGATGAAATGTTGATTTATATATTTATCCATTTTCGATTGTCTTTTATTTATCTTGTCAGTTTTATAGGTTCTTTGTATATTTTGGATACAAGTCCTTTATCCAAAATGCTTTGCAAACATTCTTTCTCAGATTTTGGTGTTTTTTGATAATTTTAATTTTGGCTTTCACAGAGCAGATGCTTTTAATATTAATAAAATGCAACTTAACAATTTTTCTTCCATAGATTGTGCTATTGCTGTCATATTTAAAGACTCATCACACAACCTAAGATGACAGGTTTGTCACTAAGTTTGGAAAATTCTTGGCCATTATTACTTCAAATAATTTTTCAGCTCTGTTCTCTTTTTCTCCTTCTAGCATTTTAATTATGCATATGTTATACTTTTTGACATTACCCCACAGTCTTAGATATTCTTTTGTATTTTTTATCATCTCTTTGTAATTCACTTATGGAAGTGTTTTTGACATATTTTCAAACTCACTTATTAATTCCTTGGCCATTTCCAGTCTTCTGATGTACCCATCAAAGGAATTATGTTAGTGGTTTTTATTTTTTCTTGGAGCTTCTACCTCTCTGCTCACGTAACCCATCTGTTATTGCATATTATATCTTAATTCCAATACAGTTCTTAATTATTGATTATTGTAATGATTGTGTGATAATTCTAGTATCTGTGTCATATCTGAGTCTGTTTTTGATGTTTGCATTATCTTTTAAGATTTTGGATTTTTTTCTTTTCTTTAATATTTTTTATTTTTATTGAAAGCCAGACATGATGTCTTCAGTAACAGGAACTTAGAGTATAGGCCATTAATGTGATGTTTTCTAGTTAATTTGTTTGGGGGTTGGGCTGTGTTTGATGTTTATCATAACTGTAGGTGCCAAAGGCTTCAAATTCTTCCAGTGTCTTTGTTTTTGTTTCTCTTGTATTTTGGCTCTCCCTAAAATCTTTTTTTTAAATAGAGTCTGTGCCTTGGAGATCTTTTAGGTGTAGTCCACTTTCTTTTTTTTTTTTTTTTTAATTTATTTATTATTATTATACTTTAAGTTGTAGGGTACATGTGCATAACGTGCAGGTTTGTTACATATGTATACTTGTGCCATGTTGCTGTGCTGCACCCATCAACTCGTCATTTACATCAGGTATAACTCCCAATGCAATCCCTCCCCCCTCCCCCCTCCCCATGATAGGTCCCGGTGTGTGATGTTCCCCTTCCTGAGTCCAAGTGATCTCATTGTTCAGTTCCCACCTATGAGTGAGAACATGCGGTGTTTGGTTTTCTGTTCTTGTGATAGTTTGCTAAGAATGATGGATTCCAGCTGCATCCAAGTCCCTACAAAGGACTCAAACTCATCCTTTTTTATGGCTGCATAGTATTCCATGGTGTATATGTGCCACATTTTCTTAATCCAATCTGTCACTGATGGACATTTGGGTTGATTCCAAGTCTTTGCTATTGTGAATAGTGCTGCAATAAACATATGTGTGCATGTGTCTTTATAGCAGCATAATTTATAATCCTTTGGGTATATACCCAGTAATGGGATGGCTGGGTCATATGGTACATCTAGTTCTAGATCCTTGAGGAATCGCCATACTGTTTTCCATAATGGTTGAACTAGTTTACAATCCCACCAACAGTGTAAAAGTGTTCCTATTTCTCCACATCCTCTCCAGCACCTGTTGTTTCCTGACTTTTTAATGATTGCCATTCTAACTGGTGTGGGATGGTATCTCATTGTGGTTTTGATTTGCATTTCTCTGATGGCCAGTGATGATGAGCATTTTTTCACGTGTCTGTTGGCTGTATGAATGTCTTCTTTTGAGAAATGTCTGTTCATGTCCTTTGCCCACTTTTTGATGGGGTTGTTTGTTTTTTTCTTGTAAATTTGTTTGAGTTCTTTGTAGGTTCTGGATATTAGCCCTTTGTCAGATGAGTAGATTGCAAAAATTTTCTCCCATTCTGCAGAGTGAACAGTCCACTTTCATTATACTGAAGCCCTGTTGATGTGGTGTCGGGTAAGGTGTAGGTGATGGGAAGCATTTTATAATCTTATAATCAATCCTCAGTCTTTTAGTGGACCTGCTTTTCTGAGCTGTGACCTTCACAAGTATTTCTCATCTCAGATACAAAAAATTACAACCTATATGTGCAAAAGCCCACAAGGAGAAACCCCCAGGGGAACCAATGCCAAGGTAAGAAAATAAACTGTAATTGATGAATTTCTGGAGGAACATTGTAGACAACTCTGGAAAGGGTTCAGAGTATACTATGGGGTTATATAAAGATATTTCTGTTTTTTCAGTGATGGTTACATGTAAGCATAACATTGTCAAATTTCATCAAACTATACACTTAACTTTATTGTATTTTATTGTATAAAAGATGCCTCAATAAGGAAAACAATTGACTATGTCCATTTATTATGCAATTTAATTATTCAATTTTTAAAAAATAATATGATTCTTATTTTCAGTATCTCTGAATTTCTACTTATAACAACCTTTGGCATATTCAATATCCTCCCGGTTTTTCTGAAGATATTTGTTATGCTTATAACTTTAATTATTGTTATCCCATTGCCATCAGTTTTTCTTTTACTTGTATATTACTCAATTTTTTATCTGTTTCATAGTGATTTTGTTCTTCCAATAACTCCTATTATTTCTGTGTAAACTTACATTTTCATCTCTAATGAAAGTCAGCTCTTTTTATTATTAAGGATTACTTGGAGTTTGGCCAACTGCCTCAGTCTTAGCCTACACATTTAAAGATGAGTTGATGGGCAGAGGCAGAGTCCCTGTTGTTGCAATTTGGGTATGTTCTTTTCTCTCTGCCACTCTTCCCATGCTCTTTGATTAAAGAGGCCATTGTTTTATCTTGTGTCCATTCATTTTTCAGTTGAAATTGCATAGCCCACAGCAGGGGTTAGTGGATTACTTAGGGCCTTTCAAGCAGCCTGCATATTTCTACCTTATCTCATAACAACCAGGTGAAAAGCATCCCAAAACTGCCACTGGAAAACTGCATGTCTTGTTTGTGCTGCCATCGTATCTCCTGGGTATATACTCATCTAGATTTTGTCTGGAAAACTTTTTATCTCTTTTCATTTGTTCATTCTTGTATTTCTTTCAGATTTCAGCTTTTGCTATCTTTTTTTTTTTTTTTTTTTTTTTTTTTTTTTTTTTTTTTTCATTTTAGACAGAGTCTTGCTCTGTCACCCAGGCTGGACTGCAGTGGCGCAATCTCCGCTCACTGCAACCTCCACCTCCTGGGTTAAAGATTCTCCTGCCTCGGCCTCCCAAGTAGCTGGGATTACAGACAAGGGCCACCATGCCCAGCTAACTTTGTATTTTTAGTAGAGCTGGGGTTACATCATGTTGGCCAGGCTCATCTTGAACTCCTGACCTCAGTTGATCGCCTCAGCCTCCAAAAGTGCTGAGATTACAAACATGAGCCACTGCGCCAGGCCAGCTTTTGTTATCTTAACAAAGAAAGGTCTCTGGACAAGATTCTACCCTAAGATAATTAAGTTAGAATCTTCTGTATTTTCTAAGTTAAGACACTCCAATGGAATTTAGTGTTTCTTATGTCACAGGAATTAATTAGCTAAACTTTGTGACGTACAAAGCTCATGTATTTGCCTAGTAGGCAATAAGCCTTATAGGAACATACAAATTCTGCTTTCAATTTTACCTCCAAAACTACTCATCTATATTTTTATATTAATAAAACTAATTAAAGAGAAATGTCAAAGGTGTTTAATTCATAAGGAGAGCCAAGCCTTGGCTAGATCCATCCAAAATAATAAAAACTCAAACATGCACAGGCATGTAGGCGCATACACGTTACCTTCGCAGAAGTCATTGTTATTTCATGATTTGGTCTGAATAGTGTAACAAAACAAAAAAAATATATACATTCATATCCCAGGTATTTTCTACTATGGTATTTAACTGATTTCACCTATAGATAGGAATGTTCCACTAAGGTTTCTCCATACTTATTGCTGGACATATATAGTTGATGGTAGTGATAAAGGAAACACTGTTAGTCTTGGAATTGCAGTTAAGGATATTAAGACATTTTGCTTTATAGAAGTAGAAAGAAAGATTTTAAAATGATCAAATGCTAGAAGTTTCACTTGGACCTGAGGCTACAGAATAAAGTGACTCCTTTACCTATCTATAAGGACTTCAGATAATCAAAAATCAGTCCAGAAATCAGACCATAGTAGAAAAATTATCTAGTTTCTAAGGTTTCACTGTCTTTGGCTATGAAAGATTAATCATAATAACTAGTAGAATCAATTCTTTTGGGCACTTAATTTTTCTCTTTAGTAGGTCCCATTTAGGGCCTCGATAAATTGTTTCACTGATTTCAAATGTTGAGTCAGCAAGATGTAGTAATTAATGATTAACTAAAGTTTATACAAGAGTATCTCTTCTGCCCTTAGCTTTCAGGAATCTGGTTTCTCTTCCTATTTCTTATTGTTGCTGCCATTTAGAAAGCACCCCACATCTCTCCATAGTGGCCAAGCAAAAAAGAATACAAAGTCTATCGGAGAACAAAAGATTCTTGGGCCAGAAACTAACAGCATAATATGTAGGAAAAATCATCTTCTTGAAAAGCTGAGGAAAAAATGACAACAAAGTTGGCTTAAGAATAGTTAACAGAATATCTTTGGTATGTTTCTATTTTAATTAAAGATATGGATTGCTGGCTTCTTTCACTAATCCGGGAGAAAACAAATAGGGGAGATGGAGAAAGATGGGCAAATAAAAGCCAATACCATTTGTCCCCCTTATCCAGGAACATAAATTTTAACAACTACACACAAATGTACCGTCACAAGAATTAAAAATTAGGTGAGTAATCACAGTACCTGGTTTTATCTTCATATCACCGAAAAAGACATTGAAGTGTCAATAACATTCGTCTCCCATGCCCTGACAGGGACCATGTGGCACAGAGAATCTGTGCACTTGGGAGAGAGAAAGCAAAGTGACTGTTAGATTTTGCATTGAATTCAGTGCTGCCCCGTCACAGCAGAAAACAGAAGAAGGCTATATCAGCAGGCTGATGTCTGCCCAAAGAGGGAGCTTTGAAACAGCCCTTAGCCAGAGGGGAATCACCAATCCCAGCAGTTGGAGTTTGAGTTCTGGCGAGTCTTTCCATCATGGGCTAGAGCGCTCTGTGGCCCTAGGTGAACTTGATGGCCACAAGGCGTACAATTCCTAGGCAAGTTGTATGGCTGAATTGGGGCTGAGACTCAGTGGAATGAGAGGAATCATGACCTACAAGACACCAGCCAGGACAGCCAAATGAGTGCTTACACCATACTCCCCCAAACCCCAGCACTGGCCACGTGGCACAGAGACATCTGTGAGCTTGGAGAGGGAGAACATGGCAACTTAAGGCTTTCCATTGAAGTCAATGCTGCCCTGTGACAGCAGAGACCTGAAAGGATCAATCACCTGCAGACTGAAGAGGCCCTGGGCTCTGAATAACCAAGAGTCATGCCCAGTTAATTCACTGTGGGCCTTGGGCTCTGAGATGTGCTGGCTTCAGATGCGACCCAGCACATTCACAGCTGTGGTAGCTACAATAAAAGATTCCTTCTGTTTAAGAAAAGCAGGGAAAAAATATAAGGGAATTCTGTTTTGCATCTTAGGAACCAGTTCAACTGCTTTGGAATAGAGCACCAAACATGTCCTTGGGGTACCTGAGTCCAAGCCTGGGCTCTTGGTCAGCATTTCTGAACCTGCCCTGGGCCAGATGGGAGCGCACTATCCTGAAGGGCGAGTCCCAGGCCTGGCAGCATTTATCACAAACTGACTAAAGAGCCCTTGGGCTTTAAGCAAACATCAGTGCTAGCCTGGCAAAAACCATATAGATCAGTGGTGGTAGTGGGCACAGGGAGAGGCTCTTCTGACTGTGGAAAGGGGAGGGAAGAGGGGAACAAACTTTGTCTTATGATTTAAGTGCCAGCTTAGACACAGTAGAATACCACATTAATTTCTAAGGTTTTTGAATTCAATTCCTGGCTCTCAGACAGCATCTCTGAACTCATCTGGGGCCTGTGAGAATTTGCCACCCTGAAAGGAAAGACACAAATCTGACTGACTTTACCATATATTAATTGTAGAGCTCTGCAACCTCAAATAAACTTATGAGGTAGCTACGTAGTGGTGACAGCAGACCCTGAGAGACCCAGTGCTCTGCTGGTTTCAGGTCCAAACCAATACAGTCCCACTGGTGGTGGTCATATGAATGCTTGTGCCCTCTCACCCCTAGTTCCAAAAGACTCAGCACAGAGAGAAAGAACTTGTTTTATGGAGAGAAAGTGAAGGTAAAAAACAAAAGTTTCTGAGTGATAATCCAAGTAATTCTTACAAAACTCATGCAAATCCACAAAGGCAGTACCTCCATAAGTCTACAAGAACCACAGCATTATTGGGTTTGGGAACCAAGTACCTTCAAATACCTGGAAAGCCTTCCCAAGAATTATGGGCACAAACAAGCTCAGGCTGTGAAGTCCACAAAAAATGCCTAACTGTTTACTGCTCAGGCAACAGTGAATATCTACAAGCATCAAGATCATCCAAGAAAAAATGACCTCACCAAATGAACTAAATAAGGTGATATGGTTTGTCTGTGCCCCCACCCAAATCTCATCATAATTTTAGCTCCCATAATTCTCACATGTTTGGGAGGAACCTGGTGGGAGTCAACTGAATCATGGGGGCAGTTTCCCCCATACTGTTCTTGTGGTAGTGAATAAGTCTAATGAGATATGATGTTTTATAAGGGGAAATTAATTTCTCTTGTTTCTCATCATCTCTTGTTTGCTGCCATGTAAGACATGGCTTTTGCCTTCCACCAAAATTGTGAGGCCTCCCCAGCCACATGGAATTGTGAGTCTATTAAACCTCTTTTTCTTTATAAATTACCTAGTCTCAGATATGTCCTTAGCAGCAGCATGAGAACAGACTAATACATTAGACACCAGGGATCAATTCTAGAGGAACAGAGATATGCAACATTTCAGACAGATAATTCAAAATAGCTCTATTGAAGGCACTAAAAAAAAAAAAAAAAAAAAAAAAAAAAAAGGCAACAAAAATAAAAATTCAAGATAAGAGAGAAAGCAAATTTGGAATTCTATCAGATAAATTTAACAAAGAGATTGAAATTATTTAAAAGAATCAAGCAGAAAGTCCAGAGTTGCCAAATGCAATTAACATGCTGAAGAATTCATCAGTGTCTCTTAATAGCAGAATTGATCAAGCAGAAGAAAGAATTATTGAGCTTGAAGACAGGCTATTTGAAGATACACAGTCATAGGAGACAAAAGAAAAAAGAATAAAAAAGAATTAAGTGTGCCTATCATACCTAGAAAGTAGCCTCAAAAGGGCAAATGTAAGAGTTATTAGCTTTAAAAAGGAGGTAGAAAAAGATAAAGGGGTTTATCTTTAAGTTTATTCAAAGGAATAGTAAGAGAACTTTCCAACCCTAGAGGAAGACATTAATATTTAAGTACAAGAAGGTTATGAAACACCAAGCAGATTTAACCCAAAGAAGCCTACCTCAAGGCATTTAATAATCAAACTTTTAAAGGTCAAAGATAAAGAAGAAATCCTAAAAGCAGCAAGAGAAAAGAAACAAATAACATACAATGGAGTACCAATACATCTGGCAGCCAACTTTTCAGTGGAAATCACACAGACCAGGAGTGAGTGGAATATCCTATTTAAAGTGCTGAAGGAAAATAACTTTTACCCTAGAATAGTGTATCTGGCAAAAATATCCTTTAAGCATCAAGGAGAAACAAAGACTTTCCCAGACAAAAAAAAGCTAAGAGATTTCATCAACACCAGACCTGTTCTACAGGAAATGATAAAGGGAGTTATTCAATCTGAAGAAGAAAAGGATGTTAATGAGAAATAAATAATCATGTGAAGGTACAAAACTGACTGGTAATAGCACACAGAAAAATACAAAATATTATAAAACTGTAACTGTGGTGTGTAAACAACTATTATCCCAAGTAGAAAGACTAAACAAAAATCAATCCAAAATAATAACTACAAAAACTTTCCAGACATCAACAATACAATGAGACAAAAGAAAAAAAAAAGTTAAAAAGAGAATGGACAAAGTCAATATAGAGATTTTATTAGTTTTTATTTTGCTTGTTTATGCAATCGATGTTAAGTTGTCATCTGTTTAAAATAATGGGTTACAGGACTTTGTATATGAGAGAACAAGATGGTGAAACAGAAAGCTTCACAGATCATCCCTCCTGCAGGGACAAGTTAACAACTATGTATGCAGCAAAAAACACCTTCATAAAAACCAAAAATCAGGTGAGTGCTCATAATATCTGGTTTAAACTTCATATCACTGAAAGACCCACTGAAGAGATTTCTTTTTCTTAAGTCCTGAATTGCTGACACCATCCCTCCCCTTCTCACAGCAGTGGTGGCGTGGTATGGAGAGCCTCAGTGGGTGCTACGGGAGGGAGAACACAACAATTGTGAGGCATAAAACTCAGTGTTGTCCTGTTAGAGCAGAAAGAAAAACCAGACCAAACTCAGCTGATGTCCACTCAAGGAGGAGACTTTCAAACCAGCCCTAGCCGGAAGGTAATTGCCAGTCTCAGAGCTCTGAACTTGAGTGCTTGTAAACTTCACCATTGAGGGCCAGAGCACTCTGTGCCTCCAAGTAAATTTGAAAGACAAAGTCTAGGCTATAAGGACCACAACTCTTAGGTGAGTCCTAGTGCTGAGCTAAGCCCAGAGAAAGTGGACTGGGGGTATATGTGACATACTGAGACAACAACTGGTGCAACCAAGGGAGTGCTGGTATCACTCCTCCTCTAACCCCAGGCTGTACAGCTCGAGGCTCCAAAAGGGACCCCTTCCTCCTGCTTGAGGTAAAGAGAGAAAAGAGTATGGAGGACTTTGTTTTACATCTAGGACACCAGTTCAGCCATAGCAGGTAGGGCACTAGTTAGAGTTGTGAGGCTCCCATTCCAGGCCCTGGCACCAAGACGACATTTATATACACACTCTGGGCCAGAAAGGAGCCTGCTGCCTTGAAGGAAAGGACCTAGTCTTGGCAGCATTCATCACCTGCTAACTGAATAGTTCTGTGGCCCTGAACAACCGGCAGCAATAGCCAGGTACCACATCAACAGCATTGGTTGAGCCTGTGGGACTTACTGGCTTCAGGTGAGACTCAAGATATTACCAGATGTGGTGGCTACATAGCAAAAGTCATCCTGTTAGAGAAAAGCAGAGGGAAATGCAAATAGGACTTTGTCTTGCTACTTAGATACCAGAACAGCCACAAGGACATAGGGAACCAAGAAGGCTTTTAGGATTCCTGATTCTAGGACTTGTCTCTTGGACAGCATTTCTGGACCTGCCTTGGGCCAGAGGGGAGTCCACTGCCCTGAAGGATGAATCCTGGGACAGGCAGCATTCACAACAAACTGACTCAAGAGACCGTGGGCCTTAGGGAAACATCAGTGGTAGTCAAGCAGGACTCCTCATGGCCTGGAATGGCAGTGGCTATGGGGCAAGGATCCTCTCCCTTTGGAAAGGAGAGGAAAGAGTGGGAAAGGCTGAATTTTGTAGTTTGACTGTCAGCTAAGCTACAATACAATAGAACAGCAGGTAGATGTCTAAGATTTTTGACTTCTCAGCCCCTGAGTCCAGAATGGAACTTCTGGACCAACCTGAGGACTGAAGGACATTGCAACCCTGAAGGAAAGGACACAGGACTGGCTGGTTTTGCCACCTGCTGAATGTAGAGCCCCAGGGCCTTCCGTGAATATACACAGAACCCAGGCAGTGGTTACAGCAGGCCTTAGATAAGACCCAGTGCTGCGCTGGCTTCAGATCCAACTCAGTGCAGTCACAGTATTGGTGGTCATAGGGGTGCTTATGTTGCTCCACCACCATCTTATGTTGGCTCCAAAAAGAGGGAGAAACTAGGTATGTTTGGGAGAAAGTAAGGGAAAATTACAAGAGTCTGCCTGGGAATCCAGAGGATTCTCCTGGATCTGGTCCAAGACCACCAAGATTGTATCTCTAAGATTCTGCAAGAACCACAGTGTTACTGGGCTTGGGGTATCCCCTAAAGCAAATACAGCTTACATCACACCACTCAGGTTTTTTTCAAATATCTGGAAAGCCTTCCCAAGAAAAATGGCTACATAAAAGCACAGACAATGAAGACTACAAGAAATACCTAACCCATCAATGCTCAGACACCAAAGAACATATACTAACACAATGTCATCCAGCAAAACATGACCTCAGTAAATGTAATAATTAAGAAACCAGGAACCAATCCTGAGGAAACAGAGATATGTGACACCTCAGACAGAGAATTCAAAATAGCCATATTGAGGCAACTCAAAGAAATTCAAGATAACAAAAAGAAGGGATTCAGTATTCTATAGATAAATTTAATAAATGGATTGAAATTATTAAAATGAATCAAGCAAAAATTTTGGAGCTGAAAAATGAAACTGGCATACTGAAAAATACATCAGAATCTTTGAATATAAGACTGGATCAAGGAGAAGAAAAAATAATGAGCTTCAAGACAAGCCATTTGAAAATACAGAGTCAAAGGAGATAAAAGAAAAAAAAGAATTTTAAAAAGTGAGGCAGGCCGGGCGCGGTGGCTCAAGTCTGTAATCCCAGCGCTTTGGGAGGCCGAGACGAGCGGATCACGAGGTCAGGAGATCGAGACCATCCTGGCTAACATGGTGAAACCCTGTCTCTACTAAAAAATACAAAAAAAACTAGCCGGGTGACGTGGCGGGAGCCTGTAGTCCCAGCTACTCAGGTGGCTGAAGCAGGAGAATGGCATAAACCTGGGAGGCGAAGCTTGCAGTGAGCCGAGATCTGGCCACTGCACTCCAGCCTGGGTGACAGAGAGACACTCCATCTCAAAAAAAAAAAAAGTGAGGCATGCTTTGGTTAGCTGAGGCAGGTGGATTACCTGAGGTTGGGAGTTTGAGACCAGTCTGGCCAACATGGTGAAACCCCATCTCTACAAAAAATACAAAAAAAAAAAAAAAATTAGTAGAGTGTGGTGGCATGCACCTGTAGTCCCAGATACTCAGGAGGCTGAGGCATAAGAATCACTTGAACCCAGGAGTCAGAGATTGCAGTGAGCCTAGATCACACAACCTAAATGTTCATCAACAGATGATTGGATGAAGAATATGTAATACATATATGCAATGAAATACTATGCAGTCATAAAAAATGTGATCTTGTCATCTGCAACAGCATGGATAAAACTGGAGGTCATTATGTAGATAAAATTAGATATAGAAAGACAAACTTTGAATGTTCTTACTTATTTGTGGTGCCAAAATTCAAAACAATTGAACTCATGGAGATCAAGAGTTAAAGGATGGTTATCACAGGCAGGAAGGGTAATAGGGTGTAGAAGGAAAGTGGGGATTGTTAATAAGTACAAAATATGTATATTCTTGGAAAGGATAAATAAGACCTAGTGTTTGAAGATGGTGACTGTAGTCAACAGTAATTGAATGTGTATTTAAAAATTACTAAAAGAGTATAATTGGATTGTTTGTAACTCAAAGGATAAATGTTTGAGATGACAGATACCCTATTTTCCATCATATGATTATTGTTTATTGCATGTCTATATAAAAATATCACATGTACGGTGGGCATGGTTGCTCACACCTGTAATCCCAGCACTTTGGGAGGCCGAGGCAGGTGGATCACGAGGTCAGGAGATGGGGACCATCCTGGCTAACACAGTGAAATCTCGTCTCTGCTAAAAATACAAAAAGATTAGCCAGGCGTGGTGGTGGGCGCCTGTAGCCCCAACTACTCAGGAGGCTGAGACAGGAGAATGACATGAACCCAGGAGGTGGAGCTTGCAGTGAACCAAGATTGTGCCACTGAACTCCAGCCTGGGCAACAGAGCAAGATTCCATCTCAAAAAAAAAAAAAAAAAATTGCATATACCGCATAAATATATACACCTACTATGTACCCACAAAATTTTTAAGAAATAAAATAGATAAATATTTTTTATAGAGAATATAGAGCTTTAAGTGCAGTGGAAAGGAAATCTAGAGTTCCTAGAAAAAAAGATAAATTTGACTATGCATTGAAATCTCTGAAACAAATACATGAAAAGAATTAAAAAATAGTACAAAGGAGTTTATTTTTTAAAAATTTACAAGAATGCCCCCTGCCAACCATCCTTAAACACTTTCTCATCCACAATACTTCACCAGAGGCAGCACTGTATATGTACACATACATGTTTATGTGTGTGTGTGTGTATTTATGAGTATGTATATATATGTATGTGTATTGTCATTTGGAGAACCTAGGTAAAGAGTACACATCAAATAACACACAAAATAGCATTTCTTACTACTGTATTTTTTATTTAGTTTTGCATTTACACTGCAGTATAATATACTCATTTCAAACGTCTCTTGGTTTAATTTTGAAACTTGTTGTTGTTGCTGTTGTAGGTGCAGAAGTTTCCATCTTCCGTATGTTTTTAAGATGATATATAGAATAGCAGTAAGAAATGAGGAGAAGTGTTGGAAATACTATATTCAGCTATTGCTAGAGAAATTATTCACAATGATCCTCATACCAACTTAACTGAGGTTGATAACAAGTGAAGCATTCCTAATAGCTGCAGAACATTAGGCAAATAATCTGCCTGTTTGGAGCCTTTTTTTTTTTTTTTTTTTTTTAATTTAACAATGAAGGTTTTAATGTCTGATGGCTCTAACAGAGGGTTTTTTATATCAGATGGGTGTTCAAATACTATGAGAGGCATGGATTTAAGTCCTTTCTAAATAACAATAAAAATGAATGTTAAGTAATTTAATGAGAAAAACAATTAAGAAAAAATAATATTAACAATATTAATCTTCCCAAAGTGCCAGAGAATCTAAAGAAATACTCAGTTATTGAATAATGGAGAGAGGAAAGATTTAATATGCTGTAATAACAGTGGGGAGGATGAACATAAGCTGAATATTTTCTGCTGTCGGATGCCTGTTCATGAGGCTACCTGTATCTCAGATGGGGATCAAGCACTTTCAAACCGATTCAAACATTTTCGTTGTATTCAGCCTTCTGAGAATTTTGACTTTGCCAGAGGCTTGCAATACTATAGGGTGAAACCTAAGCAATGATTACAAGCATGAACTCACTATGAGATTAGATCTGGGTGAAAAATCCTAGATCTTCTCATCTTGTATGAGTGACACTTAATTAAATTCCGAAAAAGGGCAACCCCCTTTGGGTCCCCTCTCATTTTATGGGAGCTCTGTTTTCACTCTTAAATGTTGCAACTGCACACTCTTCTGGTCTGTATTTGTTACAGCTCGAGCTGAGCTTTCACTTGCTGTCCACCACTGCTGTTTGCCACCCTTGCAGACCTGCCGCTGACTTCCACCCCTCCGAATCCAGCGGGGTGTGCACTGCACTCCTGATCCAGCCAGGCGCCCATTGCCGCTCCACATCAGGCTAAAGGCTCGCCATTGTTCCTGCACGGCTAAGTGCCTGGGTTCGTCCTAATTGAGCTGAACACTAGTCGCCGGGTTCCACGGTCCTCTTCTGTTACCTACGGTTGCTAATAGAGCTATAACACTCACCGCATGGCCCAAAGTTTCATTCCTTGGAATCCGTGAGGCCAAGAAACCCACGTGAGAGAACAAGAGGCTTGCCACCATCTTGGAAGCGGCCTGCCACCATCTTGGGAGTTCTGGGAGCAAGAACCCCCTGGTAACATTTTAGCAACCATGAAGGGACCTCCAAAGTTGTGAGTAATATTGGACAACTTTCACTTGCTATTCTGTCCTATCCTTCCTTAGAATTGGAGGAAAATACTAGGCACCTGTTGGCTGGTTAAAAATGATTAGTGTGGCCACCAGAATTAAGACTCAGGTGTCAGGCTGTCTGGGGAAGGGCTTTCTAACAACTCCCAAACCTTCTGAGTTGGGAGGGTTGGTCTGTTTGGAATCAGCTTCTGCTTTCAATTTTCCTGGGGAAGCCGAAGGCCGACTAGAGGCAGAAAGCTGTCATCTCGAACTCCCGATGTTAGCTGGTTGACATCATGGTGCAGCCAGAAGTCTCTACTCAACATTCGCCCATGCATGCACCCCTACCTTTCCTTCTGACCCATACTTCCTCAGTCCTGACCATGACTTTCTTGAAAGTATAACCTCAAAATTCTCCTTACCTCTGAATCTACTTCATCCAATCCCTGCCTCCTAGGTACTAATTGTTCATACTTTCATTTCCTCTCCCAAGTATTAGAGCAAATTGTATCTCCAAAGAGATCTAAGGAAGCTCTACGCTGTGCCCTTAGGCATCTAGGCTATGAACCCAGGGAGTCTTGTCCCTTGTGTCCCTCCCAATTTAGGCATACAGCTCTCAAGAGGCGCAGTTATGTGGGACCTGTTCTCCACCACCCTTGCCAGCACCCCAAGTTTGTAAATGGCTAAGGGGATTGCTATCCCATTGTGTAAGATGCTCTCCTACCTCGATTTGTACCCAGCTTACCCCTCTGCAATACAATCCCCAAGCCTTGGCTCTTTGGCCAGGGCCTTTGAACTGATGACCCAGTATTTTAACAACTGGAACTGGGTCTACCACAACATAATAGATTAGGATGAAAGCAAATTGAGTAAGTCAAGGAGAGAAACAAAGAGAGACGGAGAGAAAAATAGAGGGAGAGAGAAAAAGAGAGATAGAAATAGTAAAGAAAAAACAGTGTGCCCTATTCCTTTAAAAGCCAGGGTAAATTTAAAACTTATGATTGATAATTGAAAGTCTTCTCCATGACCCTACAAAACTCCAATACTACCTTGTTGTCAGTGTAAACAAGGGCTTAGCCTGAAAACACTGAGACCACTGACAACCAGTAGCCTTCCTATCAAAAATCCTTAACCCAGGAACCCATGGATGGCCCAAATGCATTCAATCTGTAGCGGCAACTGCTTTGCTAACAGAAAAAAGTAGAAAAGTAACTTTCAGAGGAAACCTCATTGTGAGCACACCTCACCAGTTCAGAATTATTCTAAATCAAAAAAGCAAAAAGGTAGCTTACTAACTTGAAAATCTTAAAGTATGAGGCTATTCTGTTAGAAAAAGGTGATTTAACATTAACCACTGAAAATCCCCTTAACCCAGCAGATTTTCTAACATGGGATTTAAATCTTAATTACCAAACAAAGGTCCAACCAGACCTAGGAGGAACTCCCTTTAGGACAGGATGATAGATGGCTCCTCCCAGGTGATTGAGAAAAAAAAAAAAACCACAATGTTTATTCAGCAATTGATAGGGAGACTCTTGTGCGAGCAGTTAGGAAAATTGCCTAATAATTGGTCTGCTCAAACGTGCAAGCTGTTTGCACTCAGCCAAGCCTTAAAGTACTTACAGAATCAAAAAACTCTATCTCCATCCTTACTCAAATGGTTACCTACGCCCTGTCTGAAATGAATTTGCATAAGAACTGTTGCATATGGGAATGCATCCTGATAAGGCAGCTGGGTTGTTATGAAATATTTAGGAACACAGCCCAGCTCTAGAACTCACTCCTGAGTGCAAAGACAATGTTGGGTATGCTGGTAAAGGACCACTAGAATCCAGCAGCCCGGACTCCTTTCTTCGTGGTCAAAAAAGGCAGGAAAACAGGTGCAGGACTGCTACATCGGTGAGCATAACTAATCCGATAGGCAGAGGTCCATGAGTGGTTATGTACCCTGGAAAGGAATAAGCATTAGGACCATAGAGGACGCTCTAAGACTAATGCTCAACAAAAATGACTACAAAATGACTAGGGGTGCTAGCATCCCAATTTTTTTTTTCTTTTTCTTTTTCTTTTTTTTTTTTTTTCAGATGGGAAATGTTCCCCCTTAGGCAAAAACACCCCTAAGATGTATTCTGGAGAATTCAGTCCAGTCAGAGTGTATGTACCTTTTTCCTTGTCAGACTTAAAGCAAATTAAAATAGAACTAGGTAAATTCTCAAATAATCCTGATGGCTATATTGATGTTTTACAAGGGTTAGACAATCCTTTAATCTGACATGGAGAGATATAATGTTACTGCTAAATCAGACGCTAACTCCAAATGAGAGAAGTGCTGCCATAACTGCAGCCCAAGAGTTTGGTGATCTCTAGTATCTCAGTCAGGTCAGTGATAGGATGACAACAGAGAAAAGAGAACGATTCCCCACAGGCAAGCAGGCAATTCCCAGTGTAGACCCTCACTGGGGCACAGAATCAGAACATGGAGACTGGTGCCACAGACATTTGCTAACTTGCATGCAAGAAGGACTAAGGAAAACTAGGAAGAAGCCTATGAATTATTCAATGATGTCCACTATAACACAGGGAAAGGAAGAAAATCCTACTGCCTTTCTGGAGAGATTAAGAAGTACCCCTCTCTGTCACCTGACTCTATTGAAGGCCCACTAATCTTAAAAGATAAGTTTATCACTCAGTCAGCTGCAGACATTAAAAAAAAAAAAAAAAAAAAAAAAAAAAAAAAAAAAAAAAACTTCAAAAGTCCACCTTACGCCCAGAGCAAAACTTAAAAACCCCATTGAACTTGGCAACCTCGTTTTTTTATAATAGAGATCAGGAGCAGCAGGCGGAGCGGGACAAACGAGACAAGAAAAAGGCTACTGCTTTATTCATGGCCCTCAGGCAAGCGGACTTTGGAGGTTCTGGAACATGGAAAGGCTTGGCAAATTGATGTCTAATAAGGCTTGCTTTCAGTGCCTACAAGGACACTTCAAAAAAGATTGTCCAAATAGGAATAAGCTGCCCTCTCATCCATGCCCCTTGTGTCACTGGAAGGCCAACTGCACCAGAGGACGAAGCTCCTTTGAGTCAGAAGCTACTAACCAGATGATCCAGCAGCAGGACTGAGGGTGCCCAGGGCAAGTGCCAGCCCATATCATCACCCTCAGAGCCCCGGGTATGCTTGACCTTTGAGGGCGAGGAGGTTAACTGTCTCCTGGACACTGGTGCAGCCTTCTCAGTCTTACTCTCCTGTCCCAGAGAACTGTCCTCCAGACCTGTCACTATCCGAGGGGTCCTAGGACAGCCAGTCACTAGATACTTCTCCCAGCCACTAAGTTGTGATGGTGAACTTTACTCTTTTCACATGGTTTTCTAATTATGCCTGAAAGCCCCACTCTTTTGTTAGGGAGAGACATTCTAGCAAAACCAGGGACCATTATACACCTGAACATAGGAGAAGGAACACCCGTTTGTTGTCCCCTGCTTGAGGATGGAAATAATCCTGAAGTCTGGGCAACAGAAGGACAATATGGATGAGCACAGAATGCCCGTCCTGTTCAAGTTAAACTAAAGGATTCCACCTCCTTTCCCTACCAAAGGCAGCATCCCCTTAGACCCAAGGCTCAACAAGGATTCCAAAAAATTGTGAAGGACCTAAAAGCCCAAGGCCTAGTAAAACCATGCAATAGCCCCTGCAATACTCCAATTTTAGGAGTACAGAAACCCAACGGACAGTGGAGGTTAGGTCAAGATCTCAGCATTGTCCCTCTATATCCAGCTGTATCTAACCCTTATGCTCTGCTTTCCCAAATACCAGAGGAAGCAGAGTGGCTTACAGTCCTGAACCTGAAGGATGTCTTTTTCTGCATCCCTGTACATCCTGACTCTCAATTTTTGTTTGCCTTTGAAGATGGTTCGAAACCAACGTCTCAACTCACCTGGACTGTTTTACTCCAAGGGTTCAGGGATAGCCCCATCTATTTGGCCAGGCATTAGCCCAAGACTTGAGCCAGTTCTCATACCTGGACACTCTTGTCCTTCGGTATGTGGATGATTTACTTTTATCCACCTGTTCAGAAACCTTGTGCCATCAAGCCACCCAAGCACTCTTAAATTTACTCGCCACCTGTGGCTGCAAGGTTTCCAAACCAAAGGCTCAGCTCTGCTCAAAGCAGGTTAAATACTTAGGGCTAAAATTATCCAAAGGCACCAGGGCCCTCAGTAAAGAATGTATCCAGCCTATACTGGCTTATCTTCATCCAGAAACCCTAAAGCAACTAAGAGGGTTTCTTGGCATAACAGGCTTCTGCCAAATATGGATTCCCAGGTACAGCAAAATAGCCAGGCCACTATATACACTAATTAAGGAAACTCAGAAAGACAATACCCATTTAGTAAGATGGACACCTGAAGCAAAATTGGCTTTCCAGGCCCTAAAGAAGGCCATAATCCAAGCCCCAGTGTTAAACCTGCCAATGGGGCAAGACTTTTCTTTATATGTCACAGAAAAAAACAAGAATAGCTCTAGGAGTCCTTGCACAGGTCCAAGAGACCAACTTGCAACCCGTGGCATACCTAAGTAAGGAAACTGATGTAGTGGCAAAGGGTTGGCTTCATTGTTTATGGGTAATGGTGGCAGTAGCAGTCTTAGTATCTGAAGCAGTTAAAATAATACAAGGAAGAGATCTGATTGTGTGGACATCTCATGATGTAAACGGCATACTTACTGCTAAAGGAGACTTGTGGCTGTCAGACAACCTTTTGCTTAAATATCAGGCTCTATTACTTAAAGGGCCAGTGCTGCAACTGCAAACGTGTGCAACTCTTAACCCAGCCACATTTCTTCCAAACAATAAAGAAAAGATAGAACATAACTGTCAACATGTGATTGCTCAAACCTACACCACTTGAGGGGACCTTCTAGAGACTCCCTCGGATGATCCCGACCTCAACTTGTACACTGATGGAAGTTCCTTTGTAGAAAAAGAACTTCAAAAAGCAGGGTATGTGGTGGCCAGTAATAATGGAATACTTGAAAGTAATCCCCTCACTCCAGGAACTAGCGCTCAGCTGGCAGAACTAATAGCCCTCACTCGGAAATAGAAGGGAACCGCCAAGCAGATATTGAAACCAAAAGAGCTACAAGGTGGGACCCTCCATTAGAAATGCTTATAGAAGGACCCCTTGTATGGGGCAATCCCCTCCAAGAAACCAAGCCCCAGTAATCAGCAGAAGAAATAGAATGGGGAACCTCATGAGGACATAGTTTCCTCCCCTCAGGATGGCTAGCCACCGAAGAAGGAAAAATACCTTTGCCTGAAGCTAACCAGTGGAAATTACTTAAAGCCCTTCACCAAACCTTTCACTCTCACTGCACCTCCTCCATGCCGCTGTACTACCAGTAGCTCCCCTTACCAAGAGCTTCTATGGAGAATGCGGCTTCCCAGAAATATTGATGCCCTGTCATATAGGAGTTTTTGTAAAGGAAACCCCACTTTCCCCACCCACACCCATATGCCTCTGCACTTCAGGCCACACATTTCAATCCCTGTATCTTTAACCTCTTTGTTAAGTTTGTCTCTTCCAGAATCGAAGCTGTAAAACTACAAATAGTTATTCAAATGGAGCCCCAGATGCAGTCCATGACTAAGATCTACTACGGACCCCTGGACCAGCCTGTTAGCCCATGTTTCAATGTTAATGACATCGAAGGCACCCCTTCCGAGGAAATCTCAACTGCACTACCCCACTATGCCCCAATTCAGCAGGAAGCAGTTAAGAGTGGTTGTCGGCCAACCTCCCCAATAGCACTTGGGTTTTCCTGTTGAGAGGGGGGACTAAGAGACAGGACTAGCTGGATTTCCTAGGCCGACTAAGAATTCCTAAGCCTAGCTGGGGAAAGTGACCGCACCCACCTTTAAACACAGGGCTTGTAACTCAGCTCATACCCGACCAATCAGGTAGCAAAGCAAATCATACATCACCTGAGAGCACAGGGGGAGGGACAATGATCAGGATGTAAACCCAGGCATTCGAGCAGGGAGCCGCAACCCCCTTTGGATCCCCTCCCATTTTATGGGAGCTCTGTTTTCACTCTATTAAATCTTGCAACCACACACGCACACACACACACACACACAGACTAAAAAAGTCAATTTACTCATTGAATAAATGGAATTAAGCTTTTTGCAAGCAATATTTGGAATGATAAAATATAAATAAGAAATATTTGTGTTTGATGAATGAGAGCTAACAGAATACAAAGCAAAGAATATCATGAATCAAAAATATAATAATATGGTAAATAACTATAAAAATCAAGGCAACTGTATAATACAGACAAAAGCATTGTACATTTTTAGTTAAAAGAGCAATTATATAGAAGTATTACTGGTCAGGTTGTTTATGCAAAAGAGTCTTGAAAGATTTACAATCTTAGAATGAACATGAGGATTGGTGGTAAAAATAATTTCACGTTTGTCCATCAGCTATGAGTTAGCTAATAGCCAAAGGGAATGAAAAATTGTCATTAAGGACAAATGAGAGATAATGAGATAGTTTATAGGTAAAAGGGAAGAAGGATGTAGATTTAGTTTTGTTTTGTTTTTTACTTTAGTTATCTGGGAGATATGAGAGAACAAGTAGAAGTTACTAAACAGATTATTATAAAATAACTATATAAATAAGCCCCTAATATTAAAGTAAGTTTATAAAAGAGAAACAAAAAATAAATTTGGTTAAGGGTTTGAAAACCACATTTCCATTTCTAAGAAAATAATTACAGTGATTTATAGTTTCACAAAAATTACTTTATTTCTACATAAGTTTTTAGTGACATACAAAATTAAAACTTGCCTATGTTAACATAAGATTGCCACTCACTGGTTATTTCTCATATTAGCTCTTCATCTTGTTATTATAACACAAATTATATGACCTTAGTCCCACCAAGCTGTATATTCAAAAATCTAGGTTATTTATCTAGACTTTGTGTTTCAGGTTAAGATTTTGCTGAAATTGTGAGAAAAGAGATTGAGTTATAGTTCTTTCTTCAAAAAAAGTGAGATCCAAAACACATAATTTGAAAGAGATAGCACAGGTTGTGCTTTATACAGTAAGCAGTTTCAGTATGCTTACCATATAAATACTCTGCTAAACTTGTACTTGCAAGTCTGGTTAAGGTTAGGAAAAGATCTATATCAACTTAATGAATACTACTTCTGCTGACGTACTCAGAAAAGATAGTTTAAATTACAAGATGTTACTCTTATATAGGACAGGAAATTTTAACAGGAGCTAGAATTCAACATATGTCATTTTAAATAGATCTTCATGAAGTCTTTTCTTACTATACAGATTTTAAAGATTTATTTGCATGGAGTTTTACCCCAACAAATACTATATATACAAAGACTTGAACAATTTGATAAACAGTTTTCTTAACAGTGCTTATTATTTCTCTCATTTTTCAATAATTTCATTAAATGTGTTATCCAGTTTTCCATAGACACTACAAAAGTTTGGGTATAGATATTAATGAAAATATTTATGTGCACCAAAATATAACATTGCCATAGAAGTTATGAAGCAATGAGTATATTTTAGTTTGCCTTACATTAAATTTATTTATATCCTTATTAGAGAAGACACAAAAGAAAAAGAAAGCAAGAGTTTTTAAAGAAATTCCAATAAGTGCAAGCATTATTTAATGCTGGACATTTTTATTAATAAAAAAAGCTCACCTTCACTTGCACGTTTTAAAATAACATATTCAACCACAGACATGATATCTGAGTAGAGAAACATAAGTTTGATTAGATTATGTTTAATCATGGCACTAAATACTAAGTTCGATCATGACACTAAATGCTAAATTGATTTACATTTATTTACTGCTTTTAAATCTCTGAATATCAATTATTTTATCCAAAAATTAGGAATGAAATTATTGTAAATGATATGAGTAGTTAATACCAGAGACATTATGAAATAAACAATATCAATGAAGTGTTTGTATAACTCTAAACTGGTTTATCCTCACACACAGAATTTTGAGCTAATTAGCAAAAGTATCTAGTACTTTTAAAAATAACTAAAAGTGAAAATATAAACTAAAATACAGCTTAAAAAACAGAGTACTTTTAATTCCATCAAAGTTTCTTTTTTGGCTGGGCGTGGTGACTCACACCTGTAATCCCAGCATTTTGGGAGGCTGAGGCAGGAGGATCACCTGAGGTCAGGAGTTTGAGGTCAGCATGGCCAACATGATGAAACCCTGTCTCTACTAAAAATACAAAAATTAGCTTGGTGTGGTGGCACGTGCCTGTAATCCCAGCTACCTGGGAGGCTGAGGCAGGAGAATTGCTTGAACCTGGGAGATCGAGGTTGCAGTGAGCCGAGATTGCGCCACTGTACTCCAGCCTGGATGACAGAGCGAGACTCCATCTCAAAAAGAAAAATAAAATAAACTTTTTTTTTTTTAATCCAGTGTTAGATGGAAGACATGATAACATTCATGTTTATTTCTTATCTATTCTTTCATGTTAAGAGAAAGGCATTCTAACATTTTATTTATAGAAGAATTTTTTTTTGAAAATGAAGGGCAAACACATTCATAGATTGAAATTCCCAAGAAACCTAGAGTGTGAGTAGTAGAGATAATAGATAAAGAATTAATACAAATGTAGAAAATATTATTAGATTTATGGAGAAAACTAAGATATTTCAAGTACATTGGGGGAAGAAGAAGACAGGCACAAATAACTCCAGGAGACAACAATGGAAAACATTGAGATCAACCTTTTGTTTTGTTTTGTTTTTGTTTTTATTTATTATATTAAATAACAGTGGAACACTATCTAAAGCTTTTCTAAGGTAAGATTCCTTAACACAGTATATTATCTTGCTGCTCCCATGTACAAGAAACAAGTAGAAATTCAGAATCCAGGAGTCTTCTTTGAAAATTACATGACAGCACAATCCAGCTAAAATTGAAAAGGAGATATCCCAGCAAAAAGACAAATGTCCATCTATGAATTAACTTAAGTACATAATGAAGATAATATCCATGATAAAACATTATAAAGATAAGTATGCTCAACCATAGAAGTAAAATATTAATAAAATAAATCAAAAACATGCAATTGCAATCATTTCCTCATTTCTGCATCAAAGAGTAAACATTGTCTGAAATTTTTAAAGCCAGTTGTGAAAGTAACTCAATTTCTGGTAAATACAGTGTAAAGTAAATATTACTCATATAGCAATAAAATGCACTTAAGGAAGAAAGGAAAATAATGTAATAAAAATGAAAATAGAAAAGCATATAAGTATTTAAAATTTAAAGTGAAATAGGAAAATCATCATAAAATTAGTAAGAGAATAGAAAAATCACAGATGAGTACTTTCCTAAGCTTTATGCAACTATTTTTGAATACCTGGATACAATATTTCCTAAGACATCTTAGTTTGAAAAATATGTCAAAGAGATAGACAGCCTAATGACAATGAAAGCAATTCAAGAAACTTCAACAATCAAATGTCACCCACTAAAAGGAATACTCTGAAGACCATTTATAAGATAATTCTTTCAAAGCATATTAGAATAAATTATTTCTGTTGTATTCAAATTTTTCAAGAAAGGAGAGTGAAGAAAAAAGACAAATGCTTTTTGTGAATCCACAAAGACGCTGACAATAAGCCTGGATGAGAAGGCACAAAAATATCATTATTTTTAAAACTCACTTATGAATTAAAAATAATAATATTTTAACAAGTAGAATTCAGGAAAATATTTGGAGGATCATTACAACCGAACAACATATAACAGGAAGGCAATAATTTGTCTTAATATTAGAAAAGCTATGGTAAAATATATTCTATTGAAAATTTCAATAAATTTTGGTAGAAGTTCAAAATATCTGTTTAATATGAAATGTAGAACGATGTATATAACATAGTGCTTACCATTTAACAATTTAAAAAAGGATAATTTACAAATCTATAACTTTCTGAGTTTCCCAGACAACTGACTTTGCAAGGCAACCAACCAATTTACCCAAACTCTAAGGAAAAACAGGCATCTGAAAGGATATATAAACACTGGTGTGCAAAATTAAATGCAACTGAGCACCAAGGACAATTCAACTACATATTATTAACAAAATAGTGTCTTGTGTGTTCTAATCAGATAATAGTGAAGCCTTGGGAGACTGCAAATATGAGGATAAATCACACCCAGTTGCAGGGTTTTCTCCACACATTTCAAAGGCACTTTAAAAATTGAATGGTTAAAATGCCCAAAGAGCAGCCTTGTGATAAAAGACTGAGTAGAGGTCCAAAACATTTATTGAAGGAAAGACATGAGAATCCTCCCCGATATTTTTTCCCAGATCCCCTAGGTAGTAAAAACCTTAACATACTGGGGAAAAGAAAGTAGATTTGATTTTCCACAGGGAGCTCAGGATAACCCATGACAGCTATAGAAAAGAAAAAAACAGAATGTAACCTCATGAAATCATTTAAAGTGCATGTGGATCAGCAAAATGGCAGAATAGGAGGTCTCGATCTTCATTACCTCCCAAATAAAGTTCAACTAGCTATTATGCACAGACAAGAACACCTTAGTGAAAACGCTTCAAATTGGAAATATGCCTAAGTCTCCAGCACAACTCAGAAAACAGAATAAAAACCAGAGTAGAAGAAGCGGTCTCACTTTGACTATGTCATCCTCTCTCTTCACACAAACGGGAACAGCACTGCACAGAAAAGATTTCTAGGGGTCAGTTTCTACAGAGGAAAAAGAGAACTGGAGGCAGATATCCAGCTTTCCTATCATTCTGAGACACTTTCCAGAAAGGTTACTCCAGTCACACCTCATGGGAACAGCAGGAGAAATTGGCATGGCTAGACCATGTGAGGTGAGGTTAACACAAAGCAAGGAAGTGGAGCCCACAATAATCAGGATGCAGATCTTGATGGTAGCTCTGTGTACTTGCCAACAGTAGTACTTGATCAGAGGTACCAGCTAGGAGCATTGCCCAACTGCAAGGCTGAGCTGCTTGCTCCTAGAAGCCATGGGAAGTTCTACTTAGCTTGAATTCTTAGCCAGCCTAAGGAAGAAAGGAATGAAGGATCTCCAAAAACAAAACAAAACAGAAAACAATGAACAAAATATCAGTAGTAAATTCTTAGCTATGAATAATCATCTTGAATGTAAAGAGATTAAATTTTCCAATGAAAAGACATAGAGTGACTAAATGGATTAAGAAAAGAGAACTCCTTGGAAGCCAGTGTGGCGATTCCTCAAGGATCTAGAACTAGAAATAGCATTTGACCGAGCAATCTCTTTACTGGGTATATAACCAAAGGATTATAAATCATGCTACTATAAAGACACATGCACACGTATATTTATTGTGGCACTATTCACAACAGCAAAGACTTGGAATCCACCCAAATGTCCCTCAGTGATAGACTGGATTAAGAAAATGTGGCACATATACACAATGGAATATTATGCAGCCATAAAAAAGGATGAGTTCATATCCTTTACAGGGACATGGATGAAGCTGGAAACCATCATTCTCAGCAAACTATCACAAGGACAGAAAACCAAACACCACATGTTCTCATTCATAGGTGGGAACTGGATACAGGGTGGGGAACATCACACACTGGGGCTTGTTGGTGATTTGGGGATGGGGGAGGGATAGCATTAGGAGAAACACCTAATGTAAATGATGAGTTGATGGGTGCAGCAAACCAACATAGCACAGGTATACCTATATAATAAACTTACACGTTGTGCACATATGCCTAGGACTTAGAGTGTAATTTTAAAAATAATAATAAATAAATAAAATAAAATAAAAAAGAGAAATCCTATTATATGCTGTCTAAAAGAGATTAATTTTACCTTTTAGCAGACATATAGACTCAAAGTAAAGGGATGGAAAAAGATATTCCCTATACACTGAAGCCAAAATAAAGCAGGAGTAACTATACCTATATTAGACAAAATAGAATATAAGTCAAGGACTGTAAAAGAGACAAAGTTGGAAATTATATAATTATAATAAGGTCAATTTATCAAGTAGATGTAACAGTTGTAAATATATATGCACCCAATATTGGAGCACCTAAATATATAAAGCAAATAGTAAAATATCTGAAGGGAGAGATAAAATACAATACAATAACAATGGAGGACTTCAATGTTTCACTTTTAGTAAAGGATAGATCATTAAAAGAGAAAATTCATAAAGAAACAATGGACATTAACAACAGTTTAAACCAAGTTGACCTTTACAGAAATATGCAGACCATTCCATCTGACAGTACCAGAATACACATTTTTTTCAAGTGTACAGAAAACACTCACTAGGATAAATGCTATGTTAAGTCAAAAGAAAAGTCTTCATAAATTTACAAAAGATTGAAATCATGTCAAGTATCTTGCCTGACCACATGCTATGAAACTAGAAATCAGTAATAGGAGGAACTTCAAGATATTATCAAATATATAGAAATTGAACAACATGCCCTGAATAACAAATAGGTCAACAAAAATTAAAAGGGAAATAAAAAATACTTTAGATAAATAAAAATGAAAACATAACATATCAACACTTACAGGATGCTGCAAAGGCAATTCTTAGAGGAAAGTTTATAGTAATAAATGCCTACATAAAAAATATAGATCTCAAATAAACAACTTCATGTTACACCTCAAAAAAACAAGAAAAAGAAAAAGAAACTAAGCCTAAAGGTAGTAGAAGAAATAAAAGTAAAGGTCGGAGCAGAAATAAATAAGAGTCTAGTAAAACAATACAAAGATCAGTGACAGTAAGAGTTGGTTTTTTGAAAAGATAAAGAAAATTTACAAACTTGTAGTTAAACTAAGAAAAAAGAAAGAAGACTGAAATAAATAAAATCAGAAATTAAAGAGAATAAAGAGGAGACATTACACCTGATACCATGAAAACCAAAAGGATCATAAGAGACTATTATGAACAAGATGGCAATAAGTTAAACAACAATGAATAAATGAATACATTTATAGACACATAAAACCTAACAAAGCTGAATCATGAAGCAAGAGAAAATCCGAATGGACCAATAACAAGTAAGGAGCTTGAATTAGGAATAAAAAGCCTTCCAAAAAAGAAATAAAAAAGCTACAGACCTGAAGGCTTCATTACGGAACTCTACCAAATATTTAAAGAACTAGTATCAGTCCTTTGCGAGCTCTTTCAAAAAATCAAAGAAGACGGCAAGTTTATATCCTTTTCACAAGGCTGGAATTACCCTGATACCAAAGCCAGGAAAGGACATCACAAGGAAAGACAACTACAGACCTACAAGTTAATATCTTTGATAAGCATAAGTGTAAAAATTCTCAACAAAATGCTGGCAAAAAACAAATTTAACAACGCATTAAAAGGGTCATTTATGATGATCAATTGGGATTTATCCTGAGGATACAAGAATTGTTCAACATATGCAAATCAATACATGTGATACATACCATTGGTAGGCCAAAAACAACATGATTATCTCATTAGATGCAGAAAAAGCATTTGATAAAATACAACATTCTTTTATGATTAAAACTCTCAACAAATTAGATGTAGAAATAATGTACCTAAACACAATAAGGGCCACATATCATAAGCCCACAGCTTACATTATATGAGGGGTGAAATTCAAAGGACTTTCTGGGTTCAAGATCTGGAAAAAGACAACGATATTCACTCTCCCCACTTATATTCAACATAGCATTAGAAGTCATCGTCAGACAATTAGGCAGAAAAAGAAATGAAAGTCATTCAAATAGGAATGGAAGAAGTGAAATTTTATCTGTTTGCTGATGGTACAATTTTATACATAAAAATCCCTAATGATTGCACCAAAAAAAAACCATTAGAATTAATAAATGAATATAATAAAGTTGCAGGGTACAAAATCAACACACCAAAACTAGTAATGATTTTATATACTATTTCTTCTGAAAAAGAAATAAAGATAAAAATCTCATTTACAATAGCTACAAAAATAAAATCCTTAAGGATAAATTTAACAAGGGAGATGAAAGACTTGCACACTGAAAACTATAAAATATTAATGAAAAAAATTGAAAGAGAAATAAATAAATGAAAAGATATCCCATGTTCATGAATTGGAAGAATTAATATTGTTGAAATGTCCATACTACCCAAAGTGACTTACAAATTCCAAACAATCACTATCAAAATTCCAATGCCATTTTTTATAAAAAGAGAAAAAAAATTATAAAGTATATATGGAAGCACAAAAAGCCTCGAATAACCAAGACAATACTGAGCAAGAACAAACCTGGGGACATCATGCTACCTGATTTCAAACTGCACTGCAAAGCAATAACAATTAAAACAATATAGTACTGGCATTGAAGTACAGTTGACCCTTGAACAATACAAGTTTGAACTGCACATGCCAGCTTATACATAGATTTATTTCTGCCACTGACACTTCTGAGACAGCAAGACCAACTTTGTTCTCCTCCTCAGCCTACTTAACATGAAGACAAGAATGAAGAACTGTATGATGATCTGATTGCACTTAATGAATAGTAAATATATTTTCATTACTTATTATATCTTAATAACATTTTATTTTCCTAGCTTACTTTATTGTAAGAATGGAGTATATAATATACATAGCATTTAAAAAATCATGTGTCAACCTACTGTTTATGTTGTCTGAAATTATTCTTATCAATAGCAGGCTATCAGTAGTTAAGTTTGAGGTGAATTGAAAGTTATACACAGATTTTTGACTGTGCATGGAGGTCGATGTCCTTATCCTCTGCATTGTTCAAGAGTCAACTGTAGATTCATTGACCAATGGAACAGAATAGAAAACCCAGAAATGAGGCCATGCATGTATGGTCAATTCATTTTTGACAAAGATATCAGTAACACAAAATGAAAAAAGAGCAGACTCTTCAATAAATGATGTTGAGAAAACTGAATATCTACATACAAAAGAATAAAATTGGAAATTTACCTTACAGCATACATAAAAATCAACACAAAATGGATCAAATGCTTAAACATAAAGCCTAAATCTGTAGAAATATTAAAGGAAAACAGAGAAAAACACTACACAACACTGGTTTGGGTAACTTTTCTAAAAAGTATGAACCCATAAACACAGGCAGCAAAAGCAAGAATAGACTAATGGGATTACATCAAACTAAAAAGCCTCTGCACAGCAAAAGAAACAATCAACTGAGTGAAGAGACAACCTACAACATAAGAGAAAATATTTGCAAATAATACATCTGACAAGGGGTCAATTTCCAAAATATATAACTAACTCAAACAACTGAATAATGAGAAGACAAATGACTCAGTTTAAAAATGGCCAAAGTAAAAGAATACCTATTTCTCAAAAGAAGGCATTCAAATGGTCAACAGCTATAAGAAAAAATGCTTCCTATCACTAATTATCAAGGAAATGTAAATTATAGCCACAATGAGATATTACCACACACCTGTTAGAATAGTAATTATCAAAAGGAAAAGATAAATGTTGGTGAGGATGTGAAGAAAAGAGAGCCATTGTACATTGCTGATGGGAATGCACAACCATTCCCACATCTGTATACAATCATTGTGGAAAACAGTATGAAGTTTCCTCAAAAAGTTAAAAATAAAACTACCATAAAAATCCAGTAAGTCCAATTCTGGGAAGACATCCAAAGTATATGAAATCAGTATGTCATAAAGATATCCGCACTTCCATGTTCATTGCAGCATTATTCCCAACAGCCGAGATATTGAATCAACCTAAGTGTCCATCAATGGATACATTTTTAAAGAAAACACGGCATTTATAAATAATGGAATACTATTTAACCTTAAAAAAGGGAAGTAAATCTTATCATTTATAATGTCATGGATGAAACTGAAATTATATGTTAAGTGAAATAAACCAGACATAAAAGACAAACATTACATAATTTCACTTATATATAGAATGTAAAACATTTGAAGTCATAGACAGTAGAATGGTGGTTACCAGAGGCTTGGGGGTGGAGTGACTGTGGAGATGTTAGTCAGAGGACATAAAAGTTCAGTTACACAGAAAGAGTAAATTCAAGGGCTCTATAGTACATCACGATGACCACAGTTAATAACAATTAACTGTACTTGTCTCTGTGTGTATGTGTGTGCATGTATATATATATATACACTCTATCAAGTATAATTGAAAATTGCTGAGAATAATTTTAAGTTTTCTCACCATGCATACACAAAAATGGTAAGTATATAAGATAATGCAGACATATATACATCAAAACATTATGCTGTACACCATAAATATACAGATATTACTTGTCAATTTGAAATGTTTATGATTACTAGAAAATAATAATATATTTGGAAAGAGGGTCTTCATGATGAGACTTTTATTTTTAGTTTACACTTTTCTGTCCCATTTGAATTTTCACTATATTCTATGTTACTTTTATATTAAAAATAGATAAAAATAAATATGTGGGCCGGGCGCAGTGGCTCAAGCCTGTAATCCCAGCACTTTGGGAGGCCGAGGCGGGTGGATCACGAGGTCAGGAGATCGAGACTATCCTGGCTAACATGGTGAAACCCCGTCTCTACTAAAAATACAAAAAACTAGCCGGGCGTGGTGGCGGGCGCCTGTAGTTCCAGCAACTTGGGAGGCTGAGGCGGGAGAATGGCGTGAACCCGGGAGGCGGAGCTTGCAGTGAGCCGAGACCACGCCACTGCACTCCAGCCTGGGAGACACAGCGAGACCCCGTCTCAAAAAAAAATAAAATAAAATAAAATAAAAAAATAAATAAATATGTGAATCTGGAAATACATAAACAAACCCTATTGTTCTAGCCAAAAGGACTATCAAACGAATTGGACAAACTGTATATTGTCTCCCAAATAATGTGATTATGAATTGTAAGAGTAAATTATTTAAATAATCGATTAGAGTGTATCCTTTTGCTTCTTAACAGAATGTATGTCTTATTGGATATTACTTTTGTGTTTATACCAAATTTATATGTATATCTGTGAACTCAGATTTTATTCCTCATTGAAAACCTGATCTGAACTTTCTATCTAATCCATCAATTACTTTACAGGCATTCCTGAGAACTACAGAACTAGAATTTGAGCAAAATTACCATGGCCAGTCTCTGAGAACTGATTTCATGATAATTAGAGCTCATGTTAATATTAAACTAGGGGAGAAAGGTGGATAGAATTGTTGAAGAGACTTCAAGTAAATTTCTTTGCTAAATTTTAATAATGTAATTTTCTTTCCTCAAAGACCGCTGGAAATGCATATTATTAAATTGATATTTTGATTAGTTTTTATTTCAGAGGTTTATTTGTTCTATTTGAGGAAAGGTTTTGTCTTTGAAGTTTAGGACAAGTAGAAAAGCCTGATACTTTGGGGACAATGGATCAATATACCCATTTCTTTCTTTTGAAACAGAAAAAAAAAAAAGACAATTAGTTTTGAAAAGAAACCTATTTCAGCAATACAATTTCGTGCATTCCTAGATGCAACTAAATTTTTCATTGCTGTCACCCCAAAACATTTTACATCTAGAAATAATTTCATGGATCTGTTTGAGTCATGAAATATGGTACACAATATTGAGGTAAATATATTACTCTAGGGATTTGCATGCCTGGCAGAGGCGATTTTATTTCATTCTATTCTGGCTGTCCAAAAGTATTTTTTTTTTACTGAAACTGACATTTAATGTTGTAATTTTATATCTGATCAATGAAGCTTTTATTTATATCAAGGGCTTTCATGATGAGAAAATAAAAGTTACAATTTACAACTCCTCCAGTCTTACCAGGGCACATTTCCCAGGAATGGCTTTCCATACCAATTCAATTTAAGAGTTTACTAAATCGAATAAATAAATAAATACATATTTTAGTACTTCAAACTTCTTAGGTTACCTGCAAAGTAAAAATTTCACAATTAACTCCTACCCCTTCATCAAAACTGTTCTTGCTAAATTTTGTCCTTTCTTGCTAAATCCATTAAATCAGTTTTAGTCCGCAGCTTAATCATCACATAAAACTGACCATATCTCAGTTCTTGCAATCTATTCTTCCTTGGCTTCATATTGTACATTTATCCTTTTGTCTCCCCTTTCTCAGCAACCTTTTCATATCCTCTTTGTAATAATTGATATGTAAATATCTGTGGAAAAGAGCTAAATTCAATTCTGTCATACTTATACTTCTTTTCTCCATTTTTTTTCCAAATAGATATTATCTACTGTCATAAATTTTAATGCCAGAATTATGTTGACAATTCACTTTAGTATATATCCACTTTATTTTCTAAAGTCCAACATTATGTGTTTACTCATTACTTTGCATTTAAACTGAGGTTTATCACAACTATCTCCTACTATACATCTTCAGAAATGAACACTTGCATTTCTTCCTTAAAATTTACCTCTATTAATATTAATATGCATTTCTGTGAATTGTACAATCATATACTCATGCACACAAACCATAAAGCTTCAAATTATCCTAGAAATCTATTCTTCAACTTACAGGCACACACATTTCTATCCATTCTACGTCCCTAACATGACTGTCTTCACTACCTTCAATATTATATAACCATGTTATCTTTAGCCTATATATAAGAAATTACTTCTATATAGAAGCAATAACTCTTTTGGTGTATTCATATTTTTATGGTTCCCAAAAAAGCAAAAATCAGTTACATCTTTAATCATTATGCCTAGTACCTATTATAAGACTTAACTATAAGCACTTGTTAAATAGTGTGGACCAATAAATAAACCCATCTAATTAAAATAGTCCTTAAAATTCCTTTTCTTGAAGTTTTGTTGATGAGTAAAAAGATCAGCTGTATCAGTGAGAATAATTCAATTTATATATTTTCTTTTATATTTTCCTGCTAACTTAGCTCTCACTTTTTAATATTTCTTTCAATTTGATAGGAAATCACCTATACCAAATTCTGGAAGAAGCACTCTTTCTAGGAATATATTGAGTTAGATGCCAAAGTTCTGCTATTCCCTGGCTGCATGAAGCAAGGTAAGCAGTTTATTCCTAATATCATCAGCAGGAAGTAGGTTGAAAGAGGCAAGAGCAGGGAAGTGTAACCGTGCAATGTCTGTTTCATATTGGTTGCTTCCTCTCTGGAATATTAATAGTACTATACATACATATGCTTTGTCATGTGACTTTGCACTGGCCTTCACTGAAGCCTGAGTATATGTTTCAAACCTGTAGATATCAAGCCTGGTCATATGATGGGCTTGAAGCCTATGGAATGTCGGTCAAAGTCATAATGTTAGTTTAAAAACAAAAACTTAGAGAATTCTGCATGTTTCTGCCTATCCCTTTTGCACTTCTACTATCTGCCATAAGAACATTCCTATGATCACTGAACTACCAGATGACTGGAATATGTAAAATGAGGACAATAAAATTTTGTACAAAGTGAGCAAATCCGTTCACATAAATTATTTTCTTTAGGTCCTGTCACAACCACTTACATTTTACCAGATGGTCCCAAGTGTAGTAACTCATTTCAGTATATATATATACACACACTCTAAAATATATATAAAGATATAGATAGATATGCTAAATACATATATACTGAATGAAATGAATATGTGTGTATATATATCTTGTATTTTATTTTATATACTATATATAAAAACATACAAATTTATAACTAAACTATTGGTAAGCAAATTGCAGTATATATGACACATAGTAGAAATGTAAAAACTATAATTATAGAAATGAAGTAGTTGTTTATTTTGACCGCTTATGACTTTTATTTGTACGGTGTGATACTGACTAAATTCAAGACCAGTTATTGGACTGTGCTAAATTCAATACCATTTTGTAACTCAGGACCCATAAGACTTCTGGTAATAATCATTTTCATTCCCTATCAAGCTAGAACATCACTATAATTGCTAATTATATTCTTTTTACTTATATATGCAAACACAAAATCCTAAGTCTAAAAAAGTTGTAAAAAATATTTCCACTAGAGATATAAACTTTTATAAATTTTTTCTGTTTCATACTGAAAGTCACTAATTTAAAATTGGTGATGTTGCCTTATCTTGCCTTCTTATGTATCAGCCACTTTGCTTTCCACATCCAAAACAATTCTTCAAAAAAAAATCCTTTCTATTTCTTTCTATTTTTTTCATTTAGTTTTTACTTCTTAATGTGGATACTAGGCCTCTATACAGGAAGAATGGGTTTTGACTATGATGAAGAATTTAAGACCAGAAGACTTAGATAGAGCAGAGTGTTGTTATGGCAAGAAAAGGAAAAATAAAACAGGAAGTAAAGCAGAGGCCATCTAGAACTGTGCTCTGAGTATTAAGTATAGATTAAAAACCAAGAATCTTGGTGGACAAGGAGCTGGGGGCTTTTGCTACAGTAATCTTCATGTGAAGCAGTGCAAGATGAATGCTAAATAATCCTAGACTGCAGAGGAAAAATAATTGTGGTAATTCTTCATAAACTAATTTTTTTACTTATTTCTTGGCTTGTGGAGTTTCCATCATTTGCATCTCCTCATCAATAAAGAAGACTTTGCCAATGACATTTCTGAAATTTGTATTATTTAGAATTCTACTATAATCAACATATTTTGACACTATAGATTCTCTATCCTCTTTAGAGATTCTGTTATTTCAGCATCCCCCACTCTCCCAGCCCAGAGTGAGAACTGCTGATAACAGAAGTTTGATGATGATCAGCCAGGCACACATTGCTTCATGTGTAAGTAACACCAGAATGTAAGAAAAATGGAAACAAATGGGAGAACATACTAAGCGATGTAAAGATAATAAATATAAACTATAGTATATAAGGAAAAATGGAAGCAAGTAAGACTCTAAACTGAATAAGAGACAATACTAGTAGAAATGATAGATTTATAGTTAAAATTTAATTAATTTTATAATTAATTTAAATATGCAATTAGCACATGCCTCTCCTTTAGTTAAAAAAAAAAAACAAAAACAAAAAACAGGTGTTTAAAATAAACCTAAAATCTGGCTAGGTGCAGTGGCTCATGCCTGTAATCCCAGCACTTTGGGAGGCCAAGGTGGGCAGGTCACCTGGGGTCAGGAGTTTGAGACCACCCTGGTCAACACAGTGAAACCCCGTCTCTACTAAAAATACAAAAATTAGCTGGGCATGGTGGTGCATGCCTGTAATCTCAGCTACTTGGGATGCTGAGGCAGGGGAATAGCTTGAGCCCGGGAGGTGGAGGTTGCAGTGAGCCGAGATTGTGCCATTGTACTCCAGCCTGGAGGACAAGAGTGAGACTTCATCTCAAAACAAAACAAAACAAGATAAACCTAAAATCTCCATCAAGTTCAACCAATTCTTATCTTCTTTCCTTCTCTTCAACTGAAGACAATGTTTATGATTTTGGGTTCTATACTTGCAGATAGTTTTTATATTTTTTATCTACACAGGCAAACACATTTTAATATTTTACTTTTGGCGTATTTGTTTTTGGTTGAAGGTTAACATAATTCTAGTCTATATTAATTTTTCTGAACTTTTAAAGAAACTAAATAATGTGTATTTGTGGTGGATCCATGTAGATACATGTGGATGTAGTTCATTCTTTTCAAAGTTACATGGTATGTTCATATCTGTCTATACGACATATATTTAACTATTAACATTTAATAGATATTAATGTTTTTCCTTCTATTTTTCACTACAACAAAAATTGCACAATTTACATCTTTGACTATGACTCATTAGAGATGAGTAAGATATTTAATAGGGCAGAGGTAGTAAATGAAATTTTGGAAACCATTAATTTATATGTGTTTTTATTGGCCAGAATTTAGTTTCATGAACCACTAACTGCAAGAGACTGTGGGAAATACAACTTTTCGATGTACCTGAGAGGAAAATGCAATAGAGAGTTATCACGGCATTTTCCATACACTTTCAATGACCTTAGTCAAAACCAAAAATTTATTTATGTTGAAAAGCTGCAGCATAATGTTGGCAGGAGCAATTGAGCAATGTGCTAAAAAATTTTTGTAACTGAATTGTATATTTTATTTTTGAATTGAAATTTTATATTTAATAATAGAGGTAAAATAATTAGTTTTAAGAATATTTCTAATCTACTCTAAATACTGTTTTCATTTTATGATGGTGATATTTGTTTTCAACCTCACATTTGACTTTTGCCTCAGATCCATATTAATTTTTAATATTTTTTCATTATTTAAAATATATGTTTCTCATATCTTTACGAATATAAGTATGTATTTATAGATGTGTGTGTATATATAAATGTACATGGGAGTTTGTATATGTGTCTGTGTGTATGGTTGCTCTTTTATTACAATTGGTGTAATACTTAAATATTCCCAAGTTAATTGAATTTTGATAAATGTGTTAAAAATCTTTCCATATAATGATGGCTTAATTATTTTCCTTGATTTTCTGTTATTTTGTATTGTAATTTAAAGACTACTTAAAAGGTGAAATTTACACATCAACTGTGATTACTGACTGTTATGGGCTAAATGTTCCCGTCCACTCCAAATTCATATGTTGAATCTCTAATCCCCAATGTGGCGGTATTTGGAGACTGAGCCTCTCAGAGGCAACGTGAATTAGATGAGGCCATAAGGGTGGGGAAACCTCATGACGGGATTAGTGCCTTCATGAGAAAAGACACCAGAGAGCTTGCTCTCTTTCGCTGCATGTCTAGGTATTTTGGGAAGATCACGTGAACACATAGCAAGGGAGCAGCCATTTGCAACAAGACTAGAAGAGATCTTTCTCCCGAACTGGTCCATGTTGGCACTCTGATCTTGGACTGCCCAGCCTTCAGAATTGGAAGAAAATAAATTTCTGCTATTCAAGCCACCAAGTTTGTATTTTGTCAAGGCCACCTAAACTGAGTAAAACACTGACATCTGAGTTTAACTTTTTTTTTTTTTTTTTTTTTTGAGGCGGAGTCTCACACTGTAACCAAGCTAGAATGCAATGGCACGATCTAGGCTTACTGCAACCTCCACCTCCCAGGTTCAAGTAATTCTCCTGCCTCAGCCTCCTGAGTAGCTGGGATTACAGGCGCCCGCCATCACACCCAGCTAATTTTTGGATTTTTAGTAGAAATGGGATTTCACCATGTTGACCAGGATGATCTCGAACTCCTGACCTTGTGATCCGCCCACCACAGCCTCCCAAAGTGCTGGGAGACCTAAGCCACCATGCCTGGCCATGAGTTTAACATTTTATTTTGTTTTATTCCACCCTTATCTCCTCATTTTATAAAAGCTCTGATTTGGCTTTTTGTTTTATTTTACTTTGAAATTTATTTTTTCTATACTTTCCTTCAAGTTTTTAAAAGTTATTTTATATCCTTTACTTACTCCTAAATTAATAGCATGTATATATAATTTCTATGCCATCATCTAGTCTATTGTCTCACCTTTACACAGAAAACTTTTTCATTTAACCCTATAATATCTGTTAATGAAGACTCAACAAGAGCCTTAATCATCAATTAAAAAATAATTTGAAAATGTTAGTAATTGAAAAATTTAGCAGAGCACGGTGGCTCATGCTTTTAATCACAGCACTTTGGAAGGCCAATGCAGGAGGTTCACTTGAGCACAGGAGTTCAAGACCATACTGGGCAACATAACAGGACCCCATCTCTACAAAATAAAACATAAAAAAATTAGCCTGACATGGTGGCATACACCTACACTGCTAGCTACTCGAAAGGCTATGGCAGAAGAATCACTTGAACCCAGGAGTTCAAGGCTGCAGTGAGGTATAATTACACCATTGTACTCCAGCCTGGGGGACATAATAAGACCTTGTCTCTAAAAAAAACTGTAAAAATGTAAACAAAACAAAACAAAACAAAAACAAAACAAAACAAAACAAAAAAACAAGAAAAAGAAAAAGATCTCCTTGGCTCTCTTATGTGTGTAAATCAGGGTGTTAGTCCAGATATTTAGAGGAGGATGATATTAATAAATTCAACAGTCAAGCTAGCATGGTGCCTCACTCCTGTAATACCAGCACTTTGGGAGGCCAAGGTGGGTGGGTCACTTGAGCCCAGGAGTTTGAAAACAGTCTGGTCAACATGGTGAAATTCCATCTTTACAAAAAATACAAAAATTAGCCAGGCTTGGTGGTGTGCGCCTATAGTCTCAGCTACTCGGGAGGCTGAGGAGGGAGAATCACCTGAGCCTGGGAGATTAAGGCTGCAGTGAGCCGTGATCATGCCACTGCACTCAAGCCTGGACAACTGGAGTAAGATCTGTCTCGAAAAAAAAAAAAAAAAAAAAATCAATCAAAATATTATTTATGCTTATACTATCACTTTTTGTTAAAGGACATTTCCTCATATTTTAAAAAATTATCTGTTCCCATAAGTAAATTGCAATACAGTTTAAATTTTAGCAGAGATATTTGAATTTCATAATGTTAAAAATATTAATTCAGTTACCTTATAATATATGAACTTTTTAAAGTGAGAGCAGTATCCTAAAGAATGAGCAGAATTTGTTCATTTCTGGGTCAGATAATTATCATTATTTTGCTCAGTGTAGCTATTTGTAAGATTTCTACTTCTATGCAATCTCCAAATAAGCTAATTGTTGAGGGAAACCTTTTTATCTTATTTTAATTTTTAAAACAATCTCCTCCATATTCCACAAACATCACTTTTAATTGCTGAATGAAAAAATGTATTGCAATGTTTTCAGCTATTCTTTAAGCAAGGTTGTGCAACCTTACAACTTCATCACAAGTAGAAATTTCTCTCACTTTCAGAAGCATATCAATAGCATGTTTAAAACATATACCTGCCACTTTGTTTAATTGCCTACATGTGATCCTACACATTGAATAATTAAAACTAGAGTAAAAAAAAAAATTAATTTTTGGGACTCAACTGTTTGATGGTTTTGTTACACAATAAAAAAATAAAATAAAATAAACAGCCTTATCAGAAATAATGTGAAATAAAACAAATGTAAGATTAAAAAAAAAAAAAAAAAAGACAGATTTTTCAAAGACCTGGAAGAACAGATGTATGATCAGCATCACCCTGTGAGTGACAATGCTCAAGAGGTACAGGAAGTAGGTTTCTCCATCCCCTATTGCTCTTGTGAGAACACAATGCTGAATACACTCTACAGAGATTTGGCAACTTAGTAACCCATGCAAAGCCCTTTTGGGGAAACTAGGAAAGCAGAATAATAACGGAGGAAGTAATAGTACCTGGGTAAAAAACTACAATCTCTGCTTCAAAGGATAAATGCCTTCAATTAGAGAACTGTGCATATTTTATCAAGACCTCTCTACCTGTACATGCAGGTAGGCATAATGCTGTTTTGGAGTGCTATTTCCAAAAGAATGGTACCTGACAATTAATGCAAACTTTGTATTGTCTTTTATTCTTTTGGTAGATCAAGGCTCCACTGGACTCAAAGATCAGCTAGACTAAGTTAAGGGTCCTGCATTGGATTTCCATTCACTCCATTGATCTGCTGATTCTCTTACAACCATGGCTACCTGGAGCATATTCGTCTCAAAATGGACGGCAAAATGGCAAGAGTGAAAGCCAAAAATATGAGCACACGCAATGTCTCTACTCTGGTAATTTCTGCTAATATTGTGTTGGCTAAAGCAAATCACAAGGCAAAATCCAAACTCAATGAGCAGCAGAATTTACTCTTCAGACGGGGGCAGTCATAGCAAGGTTTACGAAAAGAGGAAAACATGTAAGCAAACAGTATAACTCTGCCTGATCTCTGAGTCATAATTATTAATTTCCCTTCCATTTTCAAAATGCATTTACTTCTCCAAGTCACCAGAAAATCTTCTCCCATCATGTCAATACCCATTTAGAGAGGTGTTGTAAGAATGACAGATAGTAAATGCTAAAAAGTAACTAGTATACATCTTTGGATATAGGAGTTGCATTCTGTAGCTATTAATATTAATCCTAACAATGATACAAATGACATTTAATTTTATTGTAATGTTAATACAGTTAAACACCATTCTATATTTTTAGGTAAAATATTATCACTATGATATGTTAGGGGATATTTGAGTTAAATGTTTTAATATTACAATAATATACTCATATGTTAATCACAAGCACATTAACTCCTGAATGAAGAAAACAGAATTGAATCAAATGAGTTAGACAGTCGTCTTAAGACTTAACCTTCAAATGGAAATGATTCCAAGGGAATGCAAAATCCCTGCAAATGCAGAATTAGCTGTAAAATGAATCCTACTTATGTAATGGACCCCAGAGGTACAACACACACACAAAAGTCATCCTATCATAAATAGATTTACACATATTCAAGTTGAAAGGTAATTTACTTTTTGAATTAACAAACCTGATACAAACCTGATTTGTTCTATTTAGAATGAATATGGAATACATCAAGCACAATAAATAGCAAACAACTGGTAATATTCCCCCAGTTTTAAAAAATGATTTAGTTTTCACTAAAACTAAATTCATGCAATAACTGCAAATGCTATTTTATCCTTTGCTTGTGTCCTAATCAGCTAGCTTTCAAGTGATTGAAATTATTCCCTTTTTTTCTCCTTTCTTTTCTTTTTTTTTTTTTCCCCCCAGCTGCCAGATGGGAATGTGTGCATTGGCCTCCACCACATCATCAGCATCTCTGCTTAAATTCTGGTGAGCTCTGAGTGCTCCATTACCCATTGCATTCTGCCCCATTTGATCCAGGCGCATTTGCCACTTTGATGCCTTCAGAGTACAAACAAGGTGCACTAATCAAAGCTTCCCTGTTCCATTTTGAGAGAACCTCTCATCATTGCCACGGTTTCAAATCTGGTGCACAACATTACTACTTCATTTTGTTCCCTTTGATTCTATCAGCCTGACACTTTGATCCCTGCATTGCACTAACTGGACTCATCAAAGCTTTCACACTTTTGTTTTTGACAATCAGTGACAGAGATTCCAGCGGGATGAGAGACTTTTACTTTCCCTGTTTTGTTTCTGTTGAATTTTCAGTTATCAACTGTTTCCTATTTTTTCCAGTTCTAGAATGTGTTCATTAATTTTATTGGTGTTATATTTAAAAATGTATACTTATTTTTAACTAAAGCTTGCCAAAAGCAATTAAATATATCCATACCAGAGTTGTATATCTCAGAATTGTTTAATGTACCATGGTGTTTAAGCAATGACTCTAAAATGCCAATAGCTTAATGGAAACAATTAGTGTGGTGTGTAAAGCAACAGCACTGATATAAACCAGAGTATGTCAGAGTTCCATCTTAGGCCAATAGACTTCATCCAATGACTTTATCAGAAAATGCTTTTTGTCTTACTGTTATATAGTTAGGAAGACTTCTGAATGTGTTTTAAATATATCTACTGTCCAGGTAAAAATGAAAAAAAAAATGCTCATAATTAGGTTGCCTTTCTTCAATTTTCTTGCATGAATGTTTTTTTATTTCAGACCTAGAAATCTTGATGATGTGTTTTCCTGAACAGCTTTTTCATGACTGCTATCAAATCATAATTGTCCAGTGATCTATTTAACTGATGAAATAGAGTAGAAATAAATGTTCCAGGAGTCACAGAAGAACATTGGGGATTCTATTTTTGTAAGTCCTCTAATTGTACTTCCTCAATTCTGAGGGAATTATGGAGGGAACTTTTATGTCAATGGATAGGTTTTTAAGACCTCAAGGTTGATGGTTGGTGGTAAAAGTTGGAGCCCTGGAGAGGGGCTGTGTCAGGCTGTCTATGAGAGAAAGAAAGAATGTCTTCAGTGATTCAGGCTGTCTATAAGAGAAAGAAAGAATGTCTTTAGTGAATCTGTTACTTATAAGATTGCTCTATACTATTATTTTTGTATGAATGGTAGAAATGAACAATTAAGTTATTATTTTTACCATTTAGGACTCTACAGATATAAGAAACAAAACAATTATGAGGTAAACGATTATCAAGAAGCATAGTGATGTTGATAGTCTTAATCTCTTGAGATTTTTAGGCACGAAAGAAAAGAAACCACTAAACTAGTAGAAACATAGGAAAGTTTTCATTTTGCATTCAAAGAGGTAAAAAAGTCTGTGACAAAAGTTGTAATACCCTCTCCTGAAGTACTCGCCTAGTTATACCTTTGTGTCTCTTGGTGGTTAAGTACTCCCTTGAAACTTCATAAATGGGTGTCACTTGTGGGACCCTCATGCTCCATGATAGACAAGTCCTACTGATGATACTTTAATAATATAACCTTCTCTCAGAAAACTGAAACACATTATAGAACAAATAATTTGTCCCTGTCTTCAATAACCTATGTCCTTAGGAGAGAAGAAGAAAAAAGAAATAGGTGCATTGGTGAATTAAATAGAAAACGTTTGGAATATCTTGGATAATCACAAAGTAGTGAATTTTTTTTTTTTTTTTTTTTTTTTTTTTTTTTTTTTTTTTTTTTTTTTTTTTTTATGATGGAGTCTTAGTCTGTGACCAGGTTGGAGTGCAGTGGCACGATCTCGGCTCACTGCAACCTCCGCCCCGCCGGGTTCAAACAATTCTCCTGCCTCAGCCTCCCGAGTAGCTAGGACTACAGGCTTGTGCCACCATGCCTGGGTAATTTTTTGTATTTTTAGTAGAGATGGGATTTCACCATATTAGCCAGGATGGTCTTGATCTCCTGACCTCGTGATCCGCCTGCCTCGGCCTCCCAAAGTGCTGAGATTATAGGTGTGAGCCACAATGCCTGGCCCATAAAGTAGTGAATTTAAGCAAGATTTCAAAGTTCATTTCGGACATGTTGCCACACTTAGAGAAAGAGAAGAACAGTTAAAACAAAAAATGTCTAACAGTTTTCTCTATCAATCTGTGGGAGGTGAGGTGTGGCTCAAGTTTCTTGACAAAGGCAATGTAAATATTGACTCACTACCTTTGTTAATATAATATAATTTTGATTTTTCATTGATATTAATTCAATCAATAAAATTATTGGAATTTACATTCTGATTTATAACAAGATGAATAGAATTGTTATATAATAATAATAATAATTATTATTATTTGTTTTTTTGAGATGGAGTCTCGCTTTGTCACCCAGGCTGGAGTGCAGTGGCACCATCTCAGCTCACTGCAAGCTCCACCTCCTGGGTTCACGCCATTCTCCTGCCTCAGCCTCCAAGTAACTGAGACTACAGGCGCCCGCCACCGCGCCTGGCTAATTTTTTGTATTTTTAGTAGAGACGGGGTTTCACCGTGTTAGCCAGGATGGTCTCGATCTCCTGACCTCGTGATCCGCCCACCTCGGCCTCCCAAAGTGCTGGGATTACAGGCGTGAGCCACCGCGCCTGGCCTATATAATTATTTTTAGTTTTAATTACTTTCGTATAATAATTTCTTTCACATTCTTTAGTTCATGATTTTGATTTTTCTGTCAAGGGGATTGAAAAATATTCACATTATATATATATATATATATATAGTGAGAAGAATCCCTTGCGTTGTGGTTTTCCAGAAACTTTGAAGAGCTAAGAAAACTTTTCTAACATTACTAATGAATGACAACTTGACAGGTCATAATATTTTCAAACAAAAAACCATTCACATCCCATACTTTGTAGACATTGCCTCATAAATTTCAAATTTATTTGTGAAGAGACTTGTGGGGCCCTATAGACATTTATTCAGTTCTTACTAAAATTGAATTTTTTCTTATTTTATTTATATTTCTTATAATTGAACATTTCCGATATGATGTCTCTGAGTTCATTATCTTTCACATTTTTTCTCTTAGACTTTTGTAAAAATTTGTATTTTCATACATAATCTCCTGTTCAGCTTAGGTGTATTCTCTTCTATTATATTTAATACCAGAATTTGGTCTAATACATAGTAAGCAAAACAGCCCTTATAACATGCTTTGCCTTTAATAGTTGCTCAGTATACATGTAACTAAATGAATAAATGAATGAGAAAGATATTTAAAAGAGCCAGAAGTGAGGGAAGAGAACAAGCTGAGCTCATATTTGTAGTACTTCTTTAAATCTAATTGGTCATATTTTTATAAATTTGACAATCACTGTAAAAGTCTAGAAATAATTCACCAAATATTAATAATGAAATAACTTTTAGTGACTAGTCAAGATAATGAAGTCATGAACATAAATCTGCTCTCAAGATTGAGATATGAATATAGTGTTGGCAGTCAGTGAGGACAAGGATTGTCAATCTAACCACTGCCAATTGGAAACACACACACACACATATATATATATGCACATATTTTTTTAGCCAGAATCTCACTCTGTTGCCAGGCTAGAGTGCAGTGGTGTCATCTCCGCTCACTGCAACCTCTGCCTCCCTGGTTCAAGTGATTCTCCTGCCTCAGCCTCCAGTAGCTGGCACTACAGATGCCCACAACCACACCCAGCAAATTTTTGTATTTTTAGTAGAGACAGGGTTTCACCATGTAGGCCAGCCTGGTCTTGAACTCCTGACTTCAGGTGATCTTCCTGCCTCAGCATCCCAAAGTGCTGAGACTACAGGTGTGAGCCATGGCACAAGGTGGGAAACAAATAAATATATTAACAAATTACCAACAAAGACTGTATCAAACTTGCTCTCTTTAGGGGTAAGTGATTGATAATAATTATAATAGCTAATTATTAGTGACATACTATGTGCTAGGTGGTTTACTAAATATTTTACATACATTAATTCATCCTCTGTTGTCTCTTTAATCATCATAATCTTTTCCCATATGATCTGTCTACAATCATCTCATTCTGTCATCTTTTTTCATCCTATTTTTTAAATCTTCTTTAATCTTCTTTTTTTGTTTGATAACTGCTGCTATATTCTCTTGCATTTTTAAACTTTCCCCTTTCTGAAGATTTGGCTTATGTAATAGACAAGTTTCAGAGTTATGTTCTTCCTTCTCTTCTGAAACTTTAAATTATTTCAAAAAACTTATTCTGGGCCTATAGAATAGTGCCTAAGAAAGAGTGTGGGCTCTGGAGACAGACTGCATGGCTTAGAATCCTGCCTTAATTACTTTATACCTGTGTGAACTTTAGCAATTTACATAACTTCTCTGGGCTTTAACTTTCTCATCTATTAATTGGTACTTTGTGCATAGTGTTGTAAAAAAATGTAAGGATATACTATGGCAATTCTATTTCTTTTTTATTTTATGCCATTCATTTTGAGCTGCCCCTTCTCTAAGTATATATTAAAATCGTTAAATTGGTGAAAGGAGCAAAGCTATACTGATTGCCTTAAAATTAATCATTGTGAAATGTTAAAGCAGATGCCCAATCCAGAGTTTAGTTTTTATTTCATAGTGTGAGAATTGACTATTTTACATAATAGAGCATTTAAAATTGTTCTCGATTCTTCTCTATCTGCCTCATTGTTAGTGACATTCTCTCAAGCTGTTGTATGAGATCCACCTGTAATGAAGTTTCATGGAGGTAAATCTGGGCATCATTTCCTCATAGTTTTAGATAAATGACTGGAAATCTAGAATAGACTCAATATTAAGTCCCAAATGTCAAACTTTACATTTTTTACATATGCTTTAAAAAAACATTCAAACCTTTGTTACAGCTTACCAATAAAATTATTTATTTTATATACTTAAATATCTGATTAAAATTTAATTTGCTCTAGAAGCTTTTAGCATGCCTCCCATCCCCATCCTCACGATGGTATTATGCATTTTCATTATAATTTATATTGCATTTAATTTATGCATTTTCATTAGAATTTATAATTTATAAGTTTTTGTAATGGTTATGAGGAAGATTGAAATATTAAAAGGAGGTTATTTGTACTCTTGGTTATATAAATGCCAATTGGCTATTTTGTTGTTTTTACTGTATGTATACAAAATAGTGAAAAACAAAATGTCACTTCTGAAGTTAAAATGATACATCACATCACTTTGGATATCATAAATCCATCAGTTGAATACAATCAAATCAAAGCATTCATAATTGGCCAAGACATGTATAGATCTGAGTAAGATACTTACAATTAATATACGTTTTGTTATATTCTCAGAAGAGATGCCAATGCCTCTTGTCCAAACCTAGATGTAGATATACCTTTTCTTTTTTTTGAGATTGTTTATTTAAACATTTACAAAGCATTATAATGGAATTTAAATAAATCTCAGATATCTTTGACTAAACAAATGCTTATTAATGTATCATGCATCATTCAGGAGCATATTGGCATATGCCACTTCTTTCATAATGTACCTATGACTTTGCATGAGATTTTAACAGATATTTGAATACATGCCATTAATATGAATAATTTAAAAGAAAACAGTTAAATTAGATATTTGAAAATCTAGCTCAAAATATTGTTTTTCAGCTGAAAAATGAGAGAAATAATTTCAGACATTGCTATACCATTAACATTTTGGAGTAAAATGACAAAATGATTCATTAAAAATTTATTGTATGTTTATTTTAGATAGTTCCTTTTTACTAATTATTTGAGTAATAGTATTTTAGTCAAATAAATTGGTTTTAACATTTTTGTAAATAATTAAAATTATTGTTTTCATTATAGCAGTAAGTAGACTTCAGCTCAAAAACGGTCAGTTTCTTATTTATACACACACACACACACACACACACACAGAGTTTAGTTGGTAGGAGGGTACTTGGGCAGGCTTTCAGAGGGATAAGATGAAAAACTAGAGAAATTGCACCTTTCTTCTCTCTGATTTTGTATTTCTTGCATTTATGATATTAACATTATGTGAACACCAGTGCTTTCTTTTTTCAGAAAAGCATAAATCTAGATCCCTCTTTACTCTATAAAGAATAGAGAATCATCAGCTTTGAAGTAATGAGTTCACAAAAAAATTCAAAAATAATTTCAAAGATACTATATGACATATCTCATAGGGTAAAGAATGCTTTCAATAAAATCGCAGATTTGGAATTCTTTTTTAAAACAATGGTAGAGAGGGTACTCCTTTCAAAACAGTGATTAGGAGGTTTATGATTTTGCTAGAAAATACCTAGTTGATGTCTGACAATAAATACTTTTTGAATAAAAATGAGGTAAATATTTGGCAAGACTGCATAGATTTAAAAACTCATTTTAAAGTTTTCAAAAGTTTTTATTGTGAAATGTCCATACTAAAATGCATGTACAGAGTTTGAAAAATAGGACTAAGATGTATACCCTTCCACATATTATTAGACTCACATAAAATATTTCTAGTCCTATAGGAACCCCAAATGTGCTGTGCAATAGCTACAGAGCTTTCTCTTTACCCCTGAGGTTACCACTCTCCTGCCTTTTGTGCTGTGCTCTTGCTTTAAATAGTGATATTTACCTGTGTTCATAAGTATGCATAACCTAGTTTTGCCAGTTTTGAAATTTACATAAATGAACAGTACTAAATAATCTATCTGTGATTTTAGTTTTTTTAATCAATATCATGATTATGATATTAAATCAAGTTAATGAATATAGCAGTATTCCTTTTGATTAGAGTGGAATATTCCATGATGTGCAAACAAGATTTAACCCATGCTATTGTTAGAAATCCTACAGGTTGATTGTTGTTTTTTGAAATCAAGAAGAACGTTCTGAGGAATATTCTTTTGTATGTCTCTTGATGCTGTGGCATAGAATTACTACGTCATGTTTTGTTAACTTCAGTAGTAATATTAATTTATTTTCTAAAATTGTGCTAGTTTATACTGTCACAGTCTGGAATTCTTATTATATCATCTCTCTACACAACTCAACAAGACCTTGTGTGGCTTTACATTTTTTGCGAATCTGAGGGGTATAAAATTATGTATTGTGGGTTTAATGTATATTTCCCTGGTTATCAGTGAGGTAAGTGGTAATGTACATGTTTATGTGCCATTTGCATGTCCTCTTTTGCAAAATGTCTATGTTTATTTTTGCCAGCTTTTCACCTTTTCTGCTTTATGAGTAAACTATATTTTAATCTGTTTATTATCTATAATAACTTTTTGCTAATTGTGTGCTATATGTATTCCCTGCTCAGCATTTTTACTCACCTTATGGTGTTTTTAATGAACAAATATATTGCTCAAAATGTTAATGTAATAGAATAAAACAATCTTTTGCTATTAGAAAATATTTTTTTTCTCTCTTTCAAAATCCTTACTAATAGTTTTTTACCTTTACTTTCTTTTACTTCTCTGGCTAACACCTCAAGTAAAATGCTGACTAGAAAATGGGTATACTTCTCTTGGTTCTGATGTTAAAATATAGTAAATACATTAGTATTTTACCATTTAATATAATGCTTGCTGTAAGATTTTTGTAAGTGCATCTGTTAATTTAATAATTGTATTAGCAGTTTGAAGTTTTCATCTGGAAGAAGTTGAATTTTATTAGATACTTCTGAATAAATTGAGATTATCATTTGTATTCTTTATAAATTATTTTATATGGTAAATAATATGAGTTAGTTATGTAATGTGGAATACCCATTCCTGTAATTATGATGCAGTATTCTTTGTATACAATTATTCTTCACTGTTATATTTAGCAGGACTGTATCAGTCTACATTTGTGAAATTTCTTGCATTGTTTGTTTGTATTCCTCTTTTATGTTTCATGTGTTAGCTGTTACTGTGAAACAAATTATCCCATAATAAGTGATTTTCAACAGCAAGTATTTACTACCTTAGAGTTTCAGAGAGTCAGGAAGCTGGGTGCGGTTTAGTTGGGTGCCTCTCACGCAAAGGTCCATTTGTAGCTTTACTTGGAGATGATCTCCTAACAAGTTCACTCTTGTGATTCTTGGCAAGATTCAGATTCTCAGGGTCTGTTGGACTGAGGCCCTCAGTTTTTCAGTGTCAGGTAACTGATGAATCCTCTCAGTTTTTTGCCAAACATGGTACATGTCACAACATGGCAACTGACTTTCCAGCAGATCCATGGGCAAGAGGGTTAAGAGAGGATGAATGAGACAGAAAGCTTGGTTAACCTAATCTAAAAAATATCATCTCATTACTTTTTCTATATTCTTCGTTAGATGCAAATTGCTATGTCTGGCCCACATTCAAGGAGGGATAATTACGCAAGGGTATAAATACTGAGGGATAACTAGAAGCTATCTTGGAGCTTCCTACCACAGTGATTTATTTTATTTTATAAATACATGTTATATAATAACACATATTTCGGCTTATTTATTTATACCTTCTTTTCTTTGTAAAATTATTTGTCTCTTCATTTTAAAATTTATGTGATCAAGAATTGTCTGATTCATTACATTTCTTAAAGACAAATGGAGCTCTGTGTTGCTATATTGAATGTTTGTATTTAACTTTTTCTTTTTACTTTCCTTAATTCCTTCTTTGTTGATTTTTCTTTTAGCTTGTGTGTTTATAACTTTTTATCTTTATTTTCATATGTAGTTTTAAGACTATGTATTTCCCTCTAAATGATGCTTTAATCATATCCCATAAATTTTAACATGTAATATATTTAATTGTCAATCAGTTCTTAGAATTTTCTAACTTTCATCAGGATTTCTTCTTTGATTCATGTTTGTAGAAGTATAATTTTAAATTTCTGAATATAAAAATATTTTTCTAAGTAGCTATCATATTTTTAACTTAGTTGCACTGGCGTGTTTGTGTTCTGAATAAATTCAAACAATAAATTATTTAATGTACCATTGTGGATTAGCATATTGACAAATCAATTTTTGTTTGGTGTCAGTTTGAGACAAATAGATTGTCTAGTTCCATTTGCATTGTTATCAAGGAATATTTGAGTCTGAGCAATTAATAAAGAAAATAGAATTATTTGGCTTATGGTTCTGCAAGCTGTACAAAAAGCATGGTGCTGGCATCTGCTCGGCTTCGAGATCGTCAGGGTACTTCCTCATGGCAGAATGCAAGGGGAGCCAGCATGTGTAGAAATCACATCATATGGGAGGAAATAAGAGAGAGAGGAATATTCCAGACTGTTTTTAACAACCAGCTCTTGTGAGAACCAATAGAGCAAGAACTCACCCATTACTGTGAGGATGGCATCAAGCATCTCATGAGGGATCCACCACCATGACCCAAACATCTTCCATTAGACTCTCACTTCCAACATTGGGAAACAAATTTCAACATGGGGCTTGTGGGGACAAATATCCAAACTATAGCATATAGGTATTTTATCGTGTAATGTTTTCTTTTTGCCTGAAAGAAATCTTCTGAAGGTTTTGTGAATTGACCTATGGTTGCAAAGTCCCTGTATTATTTATTTATTTTTGTGTGATCATGTCTTAATTTCACTTTCAATAAAAGTTTGAATATATAATTGTTAGCTGACAACTAATTTTCTTTAAGCAAAATTATAACATTATTCTGTTATTTTCTATTTTCAGTTGCAATTTATGAGAAACCAGCACTCAGCCCCATGGGATAACAAGGGGCAAGTGAATGAGCATAGAAAAGCATGGTTGGTAAAGTGGGGGTTCTCTTAGTGTTGAGGAAAACTTAAACAAAAGGCTCCTACAGTTGTGTGGACCTGGTGGTCAGAGGGAGCACTGGGAGTGGAAAAGTATTGAGTAATGATCTGAGTGAAGATAAACGTCTTGAAGGGTTACGGCCCTCCCCATTTAAGAAGGCCTCCAACTAGAAGCGCGGGTGCTAGGAATGCGGCTATGCATGAGAACATGACCCAGGCAGGAGGACCTGAGACCTTGATTGCAACTCCTTTCAGAGACCATAGCATATTGACTCTACATCAAGTCTGGTGTGAGGAAGTGGTTATCTCCTGTGACGTCTGTTGAGTAAAGCCTTTTCAATTGCCTATGGTCAGCCTGAACAATCATATAGAGTGAAGTTGGCGAGAAGCAGAATCCCTTCATTTCATTTCTTCATTTTTCAGGACCTGAACAAGAACCATGGGTTACCCCCATGTGAATCCAAACAGGTGAGTCATTTTTCAGGACCTAAACAAGAACCATGGGTTACCCCCATGTGAATCCAAACAAGTGAGACATGGAAGGGCTGTGACAATCACTGGGTACTAGTCTGAAGCAATAGCAAACCAAAGCCATGATCAAGATAACTCCAAGCAGTAAGATCAGACCTGCCTGAAGGGCTAAAAGTAACCATCAGTCCCAGTAGTTATTGTGATGGTTAATATTCCGTGTCAACTTCATTGGATTGAAAGATACAAAGTGTTGATCCTGGTGTGTCTGTGAGGGTGTTGCCAAAGGAGATTAGCACCTGAGTCAGTGGACTGGGAAACACAGACCCACTCTTAATCTGGGTGGGCACAATCTAATTAGCTGTCAGCAGGGCCAGGATAAAGCAGGCAGAAAACCGTGAAAAGGAAAGACTGGCCTAGACTCCCAGCCTACAACTTTCTTCTGTGCTGGGTATTTCCTGCCCTCGAACATAAGACTCCACGTTCTTCAGTTTTGAGACTCAGACTAGATCTCCTTGCTCCTCAAGCTTGCAGACAGCCTATTGTGGAACCTTGTGACCGTGTAAGTTAATACTTAATAAACTCTCCTATTTCTGTCTCTCTAGAGAACCCTGACTAATACAATTATCGAGTCAGGAAAATATGGGTCATAGCCCTATCCCTGGCCAGAGGTATCAATTCAGACACAACATAGCTCTGGCCAGTAAGTTAAGGCTGACCTGAAGCCTTCCAAGCAGAGGTAGTGCCCTGATAGAGGACACACCCCAAGGGCATAGCTGGTCCTTCTGGAAGCAAAGCATTTACAATGTTGGGACACTCAAGCAGAGCATATATACACCTGTTAACATCAGGTTAGCAGGACCTCCAGAGCAGCCTATGGTCATCAGGCCTCCAACCCTAGGATTCCCAGGTCAGTCCAAAAAAACTCGGTTGAATCCCTAGTTTTAGAAGAGCCACCAGCAGTGGCAGTAGGTTTCAAACAGTTTTGCTTATTCATAACATCTGTTTTTCAGCCTCACAAGTATGAACAACAGCTGAAGGTGAGGGGTTCTGCATGGGATGTACAGTGGCTGAAGCCATGACTTTCTACTGTCTCACAGGCATTCAGGAAATGAGGTCATTCTCTGATGCTCCTTCTGTCGTAGGCGGGGTCATAAGATCACTGTCAGTTTGAATCTGAAGTGCTCACAGCAGCTGAGCAAGGCAGCATGGAGAATGAGCTTTTTGGTTTGTTTGTTTCTTTGGAGTACAAAAAAGCTTTTAGGAGCAGTAAGATAAAGATCATTAACATCCTCCCTGGTGCCTCCCCAGGTGTCAAGGTTTTAGTTTTGTTTTATTCACTGCTATCATCAGTGTGTTCCATCTAGTAATAAAAACTTTATTATTTAAAAAGGTTATCAACTATTTTTTTTCGGGGGCTGGCACGGGTTGGGTTGTGTGTGGATGGAGTCTTGCTCTGTTCCCTAGGCTGGAATACAAAGGCGAGATTTCAGCCCACTGCTACCTCTGCCTCTTGAGTTCAACCGATTCTTATGCCTCAGCTGCCCAAGTAGCTGGGATTACAGGCACACACCACCATGTCCAGCTAATTTTTTCTATTTTTAGTACAGACAGGGTTTCACCATGCTGGCCAGGCCGGTCTCAAACTCCTGACCTCAAGTGATCTGCCCTCGTTGGCCTTCTAAAGTGCTGGAATTACAGGTGTGAGCTACTGTGCCCAGCTGAAAGTCATCACCTATTCTTATTTAGACTTTTCATCTGAGAGATATGTGAGGACAAAAGCATTTGTATGAAAAAAAAAAATTCTACAAAGTAATCACAGACACATTATGGTTAAGAATTGGTTAGTATAAAATCTTGAAGTTTTAAAATATTTCAAAATGAGTTTACATATCTCCCATTCCTTGCTTAATAGCCATTGTGAGCTGTAATTGATTTGAGGCTTCAGAAAGAAATTGAAGGGAATGCAAAGCCCTTACAGGATCCCTCATGAGACTATGGTGTCAATAATTATAAAAGAAGAGTGTAAATTTGAAGAAATGGGGATAGATAACCATACTGAACATGAGAAATACCCTTTTGAGGAATTGCTGCATTGAGACCTTAGATGACTTACAGAAGATGTGCAGTCCAAGTTTGGGTTATTTTGTCCTCACCTATCAGTCACCTACACCTGTGATTTAATTTTTCATTAAGACATGTGATAATCCTGTGTCTTGGGGGTGATATGAAGCATTGAAAATTCATAGTATGCCCCATGTCTGAGCCCATTAATGTGTAGCTTGGGTCACAAACCTGGGCCTGCTGTCAAATGCACTGTGATGAGGAAACTTAACAGGAAACAAATGTACCCTTGTAGGACCTGAAGAGTGTGCCCTGAGTCACATGGGGATGGCTAAGCTAAACCCAGAGAAAGTGTCCACTGCCGTCAGGATCCTGTGAAACTCTCCTAATGGGATGAAATGCCCAACATGACCTACCTGCCAAGAATATTCTGGTTCTTGACTTGTGGAATATATTCATAGGTGGTGTATTTAACCTTGACCAGAATTTGCAGTGAGGGCAACTTTTCTTTGACAGTGGCAGTTCATATGTGTCAGCCCAGTCTAGGATGGTGTCTGAATTTCCATGGGCTGCCCTCTTGTGTATCCAGGAGGTAATCAGTCGCATATCTGGTTTCTCAACAGTGGAAGATACTTCAGTTTCTGTGTTTCGTTGACAGGTGTAGTCAACTCACTGGTTATGTTTCCCACTGTCAATGTGGAAGTCTGTCTAATAAGCATCCATATGGATAACAAAAGACTTACAAGGACTGGAATTGGTTTTTACCCAAATGTTTCCTCACCCAGGAGAGCTTATTTTGTAAATGTCTGTCTGAGGCTTGCCAGTGTCTCCAACAAATAGTTGTATTAACTGTAACCCGTAAGTCAAGTAGGTTCACAATCTTCCACATACCCTCTATAATTTTCCTTATTGTAGCAATTATATCAGGACTTGGTGGCAAAGGCTAGAAGCCGTCTGCATAAATAAGACATCAATACCAATAACACATTCAGGAGTGAAAGCCTTAACAAGAGAGATTTGTAATAACCAAAGGGAACCACTCATAGTCGATCTCGGGCAGGGGTCCTTGTAGTGATCGCCTCAGACCCAAAACCACAGAGCATTATTATTATTTTTTTTAACTCATCTTGGTGCCAGGGATTTCAGGGAACATGGCTATTTATGTTCAGGCTCAAGAAATGCAAATTTTATTTATCTCATTGAACCTTAACCTTTGCAAAGGACTTCTCATATCCCCTACACCCCACCAAGGGAACAGATGTCTTGTAGTTTCAGGGACCACCTGGTAGAATTTAATCGTAAGTTTTCTGAGACAAGGGCAGCTAGTGAAGAACTAGGTGGAAAAGCTAGCTGAGGGTGCAGAGCTGTTTCTTGGCCAGGATTCCCACGGAGCAATGCAGGGCAGGCATATGAGAGGAGAGCAGGGCTTCTGGAGGGGATCAAATGAACTCTCCTGGTCTCATCATGGTGCTGGGCAAAGTATTAATATACCAAAGGGATGGGAATTCCTTTTTCTTCTAAGGTTTCAGCATCTTGATGCACCACAGAGTATTTATCATTGACCTGCTTAGTATTACTCAGCATGTAGAAGCCCCCTACCTCTCTCTGGTCTTATTGGTAGAGGGCTCTAGGCAATGGCTAAGAAATTGCTTTCCTAGCTTTTGCTGGACCCCTATGCTTGATCTCTAATCGGATTCACCAGATGCTCAGCTGGAGGGTCAGAGACTAATGAGAAAGACCAGTGATCCCGCTCAGAAATGAAAAGGTTATAAAAACCATTTCTCTAGCATCCTTTAAGAATATCCCAAACACTTTCCAAAATCCCCCGTCAGGACTGGTGAAGTGCCCACAGGCTTTGCTAGCACTTATCAAGGCCAGTTTGTGAAGTGTTCCCTGGAACCCTGAGACTCTTGCAAATGATGCACTTTCATAATGCCCCAGGTACTTTGCTAAAACCTCCCAAAGGTGTCTTATAAAATCTTCAGGCTTTTGTTCTTCCAGAGCTTTCTTCATAAACTATCCTGTTCATTGTACGAATTTGTCAGGAACCAGCTAAGTTGGAGAGAATATGCAGAGGCTACCAGGTGTCAAAGTAGTCAATTAAAGCAACAAGCAAAAATGGAAGTTAACAGTCAAGGCTTTAATCAATTACATCAATAATATAAGCAAGAGGGTAAACCAGAGGAAGTGCTAACTTCCCCTGTTTTATTTTCCCCCATGAAACAATGTACTGGTTCGAGGTCAGGTAGATCAGCGCAAATGTAGGGTCCCCAAATTTTCTTTAAAAACAGCAGTGTAATGAGCAGATACTAAAAAATTACAAGATCAAAGGCTAAGTGGCAGTAGGGATCCAGAGAGGTAAAGGTATCCTAAGAGCTCTTCTACCCTGAGAGCATTTGTTAATATCTAGAACCCAAGCTTTTTTTACATGGCCTTGTAGGGCATGAGGGCAGAAACAAAAGCCACTATTCATCCAAGAGAGAGTCTACAGGTACTACTTTCTCTCAATACCTGGTGCACAAAGTTCTATATCTTCATTCTAGGTGTGAACCAGAAATAAGCCCATCAACACCACCTTCACATCATGAAAACTATCCATAAATTTTTTATTGTGGCTAAGCAAAACAAGGGAGAAAGTCCTTCAGAATAATGAACCGCAGGAAAAGAAGTATATATTTGCAGCCCAAGCTCAAATGCCATGGGTGAGCAGAAAAAAACATGCAAGTTAATAATTTAGTTAAAAGTAATACTAAACTAGTAGTGCATCCAGGCAATTAAAAAATATAAATTAGAATCAAGTAAAGAAGGCAAAAGAAGCAAATAAAAAAAATACAAATCAACAGAAAATAGAAACAGACAAGTAAAGTCTTCAGATACTTTAATTATCTGTACATTATTAAATAATGTATGCTTAAAATGTGTTAAACTATATTTTTTTTTCCTTTTTTTATTTTTTTTTTTTTTATTTTTTTTAAATTTATTTATTATTATTATACTTTAAGTTGTAGGGTACATGTGCATAACGTGCAGGTTTGTTACATATGTATACTTGTGCCATGTTGGTGTGCTGCACCCATCAACTCGTCATTTACATCAGCTATAACTCCCAATGCAATCCCTCCCCCCTCCCCCCTCCCCATGATAGGCCCCGGTGTGTGATGTTCCTGTTTACTCTATCTAAAAGATAAGAATTGAGCTTAAAAACATTGACAGGGAATGAATATAGTTTTAAAATGACCTCACATATTTGAGAAAAAAAGAAAAAGCAACTGAACATCTGTTTAAAAAAGAGACCATACGTAATTAAAATATGCAACTCTAATAACATATTTTTGAATAAGAGAAGGAGTTAAAACTTTCTAAATTTCATGGATTGTCTAGGAGGATGATGAAGGTATTAATTAATTTTAGAATTTGAATAATTAAGTATATATGTTAAAATGCCTATAATACTAAAAAAGATAAATAGTATACTTAATTTCCACAGTAGTAAATAGAAAAAAAAATCACAAGGAAATGAGCAAATAGGCACATAATAGAACAAATAGAAAGCAAAAATGATATCAATAATTTATTTTGTAGCTATGATGAAGACAGTGTATCATTGGTGGAATAATAGTCACTGGAACAATAAAACCAGTAAATGATAAAATCAATGTATTTTAAATATTATAATTATAATACATTATACATATATTGTGATACATTGATATACTATAATGAAATCAATATATCACTTATGAATGGACCCTGGATATATGGCATAGTTGATTCTGTCAAATATAGGCAAAAATGAAGAACAGAATAATTTATGATGGATACTGGTGCTATGCTCATGAATTTTTCATACTCATGAAAAGCAAAAAAAGAAATTGACCTGTATATTAAATCTCAAAATAATTCAAGGTCAGTCAGACTCAAATGTGACAAAAATGTGATTTTTGAAAAAAATTTAAATTGGAATCAAAAACAACCACTTTTCATAATGGAGGAGATGGATAATTTGACTACTAGAAAATTAAAACCATTGTTTTCAGAAAATTCCACAAACAAGGCAAAAAAGCAAAGTATTAAGTCAGAGAGGATATGAATTGCCTATCAATCACCAAGTATTGGCAAAGCACAAAATATCTCCAAGAAAAAAATATAAATTTGTAATCGAAATGACAAATAAACAATTAAAATTATTGTTGATTCCAATAGTAATAGGTGAAAAGTAAATTTAAGGCACAATTATTAATAAAAGTATCACACAACAAAGCAGAAAGGCAAATATTAAAAAAAAAAAAAAAAAAACTTTCCAAATGGTAACTTTCATATAGTGATAGGAGGTATATACATTGTTAGAATCACATTTGGAAAGATTTTGACATCATCTAGAGAATTTAAAAATGCACAAATATTTTAACATAGCAATTTTACACCTAGGTACACATTCTAGAGAAAATTTTGCACTTATATCTTCCAGAAGACATATTTAGTCATAACTGTAGCATAATATAATGGTATGTCATACAATTCATATAAATAAATCAAAGCTACACACACACATACACACACACACAAATCTTACAACAAACATAATTAAAAAAAAAAAAAAGTCACAAAAGATCAAAAACAGCCTGAACTAAAATATATAATTTGGAAGTTCATACATTGGTAGTAGAACTTTTAACAAAAAATCAACAATGCCAATGCGGTAGATTCATTGACAGAGGAAGGAAGAGGATGTGATTAGGCAGAGAACACAGGGAGTTACAAACGTGCTTTTGATGCCCCGGTTTTGGCTTTATGAACATATAGGCTTTATATACTCTATTGCATGTATACAAAAATAAATCCTTCTATTTTTAAAATTTCCTACTCTATAGGATAAACTACACACTCCTAAACTTGTCAAATGAGGTCCTTCAAAATCTGACCTCATGCTACCTTTTAAATCTCATCTCTCAACTTTCTGTTAGGAGATTTCTGTTTCTAACATATAAGATAATCCAATAACTTTCTTACTTTTCTGACTTTGACCTTGCCCCTTATTCTGACTACCATTTCCCTCTTTAGTTTTTTTATTAAATGAACAAAACCTTCATGGTAAAAATCGAATATACACTCTTATTCTTGTTTTCTCTGAAACTTTAAATCAAAATTAACTGCCTGTTTTCATGGTAGTTTTTATATTCTTCTATGATAACATTTATTGCATTGTATTTATTTATCTCCTTACATGTCTGTCTTCAAGAGCAAGACATACTACTGACCTAGTATTCATGTTATAGTATTCTTTGTCTTCCTGAATCACATAGAATTGTGTGATACTTTTTAGATTGATCAGCTTTGGAATTACCTTCCTGTTGAAATGTGAGTCCCTATATAAATTTTAAACCTCACTGATGGCTGCTTTGAAATTGTCTGAGTTGTGTTTTCTTTTTTTTTTTAATTGAGACCGAGTCTTGCTCTATCACCAGGCTGGAGTGCAGTGGCCCAATCTCAGCTCACTGCAACCTCTGCCTCCTGGTTTCAAGCAATTCTCCTGCCTCGGCCTCCCAAGTAGCTGGTACTACATGCATGCACCACCATGCTCAGCTAATTTTTTGTATTTTTAATAGAGACAGGGTTTCATCATGTTGGCCAGTATGGTCTCAATCTCCTGACCTCATGATCCACCTTACTCGGCCTCGCAAAGTCCTGGGATTACATGCGTGAGACACTGCACCCGGCCTGAGTTGGGTATTCTATTGTATGTCGACATCAGCATGTGTTCATGTGTCTTTGTGTGTGATGTGGGGGTTTAAATGTAATAACTGTGTATGATGTGCAGGTGCATTGCTGTTTCTGTTCTTCTGAATGTGGGTAGGTAAAGAAAATTGTGTAGATGAAATTCAGTATGCTCAAGGTATATCTAGCCTATTGAATGGAGAATTACCAGTTTTGCACTAATTCATTGGCTTTGCTGCTCATTGTAACCATTGTAAATGCTCTATTATACATAGACCTGAAACTGGGCATTATATTTTATTTTATCCACCCTTGAGAAGGGAAATTAAAAGGAAAATGAAAGCCAGAAGAGCATTGCATTTCTTATTATGTTTTTGAACCTAAAAACTAGTGGCAAATTCTAGGAAAATTTTACCAGTCTATGACCACGTGAAAAATAAAAGTTAAAATATCAAAAAAGTGAAATTGATGTGATATTTTGTATTAATTAACGTATTTATACTAGTAGAGGAAATTATCACATTAAGGATAAAATTTCTGCTAATTGAACATATCTTTTTATGTAATCTCTGCACAGATGTAACACATTAAATCTTTACCTTTTAGAAAAATTTTATTGAAATATTCTGCACTTATTTCTAAGGAGAAAAGCTGAATGCCTTTAAAAAAAATTGGTCTTACTCTAGTTTACTTCTGTTATTTTTCCATATACAAAGTTAACATTGCTACGGGCTGCAGGTGGTGGTTCATGCCTGTAGTCTTATTAATAACATTTTGGGAGGCCTAGGTAGATGGATCGCTTGAGCTCAGGAGTTCAACACCAACCTGGACAATATGGCAAAACCTCGTCTCTACAAAAAATACAAAAGTTAGCCAGGTATGGTGCCATGTGCCTGTAGCCTCGGCTACTAGGGAGACTGAGGTAGGAAAATGGCTTGAGCCCAGGGGCCCAAGGCTGCGGTGAGCCATGATCACACCACTGTACTCCAGCCCGAATTTCAAAATGAGGCCCTGTCTCTAAATAAACAAATAAATAAAAATCACTGCTATGCGTTTAAAAACATACAATTTTGGAATGCTAAGCAAAATTTAGTGTCAAGTTGTAAAACATTTCACCTTATGTTTCCTAGATTCTTTCTGTGGTAACTGTACATGTTTTTCACCATTGATCATGAAACAAATCCCATCCTCCCCAAAACAACATCTGCTGAAACAGATTTGTCAGTAGAGAGGGTTTCCAGATCTGAATTGTACTGTTCAAACCATTGTCAGTATTCAACTAATAGCTACTTCCATTTTGGGGGCTATATTTAAGCATTCATTCTTGATTCAAGTTGTCTTGTTCCAAATACAGAAGTTAATTTTTAGATGTTCTGGCTAACTTTCAAGTCAAACTTATCACAGTCTACTGCCCAATTCTAGAATTCACCTCTGACCACTTAGGTCCTATGTACTGAACATGACTTAGTAACTCTAAAACTCATTTGCTGTTGTTCCTTCACATATCTTTCATATGCCAATTGACTAGGAGCTCTCTTGAAATAAGTGACTATTTTATTCCTGATTATTTCCTCAATGTTTATCCTGTTGCTTGTGAAAAAATGTTCAATAAAAATTAAATGAATATGTGAATGAATATTATGATGGAATAAGATGATTATAACCAGAAATATCAATGAGAGTTGAGGATTGAAAACTTGTATTTTTAGGACCATGTCAACTAATTTTATTAATAATATGTTCATTTTTATCTCATGTTGTACAATGACCACAACAATGAGAAAGGTGGTAAATGTCACTACAAAGAAGGATGTGGTTTAATTTTATTTAGAGAAAACCTTTTTTTTTTTTTTTTTTTTTTTTTTTTTTTTGAGATGGAGTCTCGCTCTGTCGCCCAGGCTGGAGTGCAGTGGCCGGATCTCAGCTCACTGCAAGCTCCGCCTCCCGGGTTCACGCCATTCTCCTGCCTCAGCCTCCCGAGTAACTGGGACTACAGGCGCCTGCCGCCTCGCCCGGCTAGTTTTTTGAAATTTTTAAGAGAGACGGGGTTTCACCGGGTTAGCCAGGATGGTCTCGATCTCCTGACCTCGTGATCCGCCCGTCTCGGCCTCCCAAAGTGCTAGGATTACAGGCTTGAGCCACCGCGCCGGCTATTTAGAGAAAATCTAATAAGTTATCTGAATAATCATATAAGTTATGAAATGTAACATAACCTTTACTGAATCATCTATTTTCTTTTAGTGAAAAAGGCATATTTTTGGATAACTGTTTTATAACATGCTCATTTTTAGATAAAACTCTTTGTTCTTTTATTTTTATTTCACGTGATATCAATGCATAAAAATATTGCAAACAGCTTGCATTTCTCTGTGCTCTGAAGTCAGCAATTTGAGCAGCAAATGGGAAGTTAAGTTTTATGTAGATTTCTGAAATTTTCTATGCTGAATAATACTTCTATTAGCTTGCAGGGGCTGCCACAGCAAAATACAACAGTCTGGGTGGCTTAAAAAACATTAGTTTATTTTCTCATAGTTCTGGGGGCTAGAAGTCTGAGATCAGGGTATCAGCAGGCGTGACTTCTGAAGCCTCTCTCTTTAGCTTGTACATGGCTGCGTTCTTGCTGTGTTCTCCCATGGGTTTTTCTCATGTGTGTTTCTCCCTGGTTCCTCTCTCTGTCCTAATTTCCTTTTCTTATACAGACACCAGTTAGACTGGATTAGGACCCACACTAACGGCTTAATTTTTACTTTATCTCCTCTTTAAAGGGTGTATCTCCAAATACAGGCACATACATTCTGAGGAACTGAGGGTAGGGCTACAATATATGAATTTTGGGGTAAGAAGGTGGTACATAAACATATAAACATTTGAGTAAAATAAACACAGTTGCCTTTAAACTAGATTTTATTTCAGTATACTAAATGTAAATATATTTTTAAGATTATTCTAAAATTTCTTATAGTCCTAAATACACACACACACACACACACACACACATATAAACTCATGTACTACAGAGCAACTATGAACCACATGTACAACAGTGGTTTAAACTGTACCTTTTCTATGTTTGGATATGTTTAGATACACAAACATTGTACTACATTTGCTGTTTCATTGTATTACAATTGCTTATAGTATTCAGCATTCAGCAACAGGTTTGTAGCCTAGGAGCCATAGGCTATACCATATAGCTTCAGTGTGTAGTAGGCTATACCATGTAGGTTTGTATCAGTACATTCTATGATGTTTGCACATGATGAAATTGCATAAGGATGCATTTCTGAGAACATATCCCATCCTTAAGCAATGCATGATTATATATACGTACCTATGTGTATATATATGATTAATAGCATATGCTAGTGATTATTTACAAATTTAACATTTTCTTGAATTTAAAAATCAAATGTTTAACTATATAATTATAATTTATAATTAATCATTTTTCATCCTTTTCAGTAATTAACAAGGCAGAAAAAGAATAAGATTATTATAATAACATCTATATCTGCTTTTAAAATATGCTAAATTCTATTTAAACATATAATGTTTAAAAATGGTATTAGTGTCATCCACCTTAGAATGATATATTTCTAAGATTCCCTAATTTCTACTAATGTCTTTTTAACGTATAAGAAAAAGATAAAATTTCTTTCAAAAACTGTGTCTGAACAGTAAATGTACTTCTAAAATTTAGAAGTTTTTTTTTTTTTTTGAGATGGAGTCTCGCTCTGTCGCTCAGGCTGGAGCGCAGTGGTCCAATCTCGACTCACTGCAAGCTCCAGCTCCTGGGTTCACGCCATTCTCCTGCCTCAGCCTACCAAACAGCTGGGACTACAGGCACCCACCACTATGCCTGGCTAATGTTTGTGTTTTTAGTAGAGACGCGGTTTCACCTTGTTAGCCAGGATGGTCTCAATCTCATGACCTCGTGATCCACCCACCTTGGCCTCCCAAAGTGCGGGGATTACAGGCATGAGCCACCACACCTGGCCAATTTAGAAGAAATTTTGACTAATTTCAGTCCATATAAATTGATTGAATATGAAGTTAATGGGCACCACAAAACGACAAGTCAGTATAACTTTACAGTAGACGGAAAAGTTTCTTACCTCTGCTCCTAGATGCAGAAACTTTATTTTTTCCTCTGTCTCTCATCTGTTTCTCTTCCCCACTCCATCTTCCTCTCCCTTTCTCTTTCTGTATGCAGTCAGTGACTGAAGCTCCTCAAAAATGTCTTGATGGGCCGGGCGTGGTGACTCACACATATAATTCCAGCACTATGGGAGGCCGAGGTGGGCAGACTACCTGAGGTCGGGAGTTCAAGACCAGTCTGACCAACAAGGAGAAACCCCGTCTCTACTAAAAATACAAAATTAGCTGGGTGTGGTGTTGCATGCCTGTAATCCCAGCTACTCGGGAGGCTGAGGCAGGAGAATGGTGTGAACCCGGGAGGTGGAGGTTGCAGTGAGCCCAGATTGTGCCATTGCACTCCAGCCTGGGTGACAAGAGGGAAACTCCATCTCAAAAAGAAAGAAGGGAAGAAGGAAGGAAGGAAGGAAGGAAGGAAGGAAGGAAGGAAGGAAGGAAGGAAGGAAGGAAGGAAGGAAGGAAGGGAGGGAGGGAGGGAGGGAGGGAGGGAGGGAGGGAGGGAGGAAGGGAAGGAAAGAGAAAGAAAGAAAGAAAGAAAGAAAGAAAGAAAGAAAGAAAGAAAGAAAGAAAAAAGAAAGAAAGAAAGAAAGAAAGAAAAAGAAAGAAAGAAAGAAGGAAGGAAGGAAGGAAGGAAGGAAGGAAGGAAGGAAGGAAGGAAGGAAGGAAGGAAGGAAAGAAAGAAAGAAAGAAAGAAAGAAAGAAAGAAAGAAAGAAAGAAAGAAAGAAAGAAAGAAAGAAAGAAAAAGAAAGAAAAAGAAAGAAAGAAAGAAAGAAAGAAAGAAAGAAAGAAAGAAAGAAAGAAAGAAAGAAAGAAAGAAAGAAAGGGAAATAAAAGAAAAAAAAGACAAAAGAAAAACCAAAAGAAAACGCCTTAATGGCAACAGGAAAAGTCAACTACCACACAAGTGTGAAGACAAGAAAAATAGTAGAGCCAGTCTATACTCAGGAGCTGGATATTTTACATGTTTTTATGTTTTGTAGTAAAATGTGTTCATCTGCTTTGAAATCACCTTTTGTTTTGCTTTTCTCCTTTTCCATTTTTCTTTTCCTTTCTTTCTCTTTATCTGCATTGGAAGCAGCCAATAACTTTGTGCTGGGTATTGTAAGGATCAGTAATTTTACTTAGTAAGTAAGGCAAATACTTTTTTCTCAAATAGATGAAATGCAGGGAATTAGAAGAGTGTCTTTTTTGTTTTTATAGTTGGATGTACCAATTTCATATTCTTAGAGACTGTTTTACATTCTGGACTTTCAAAAAGCATGAGTTGTGTGGCAGAGAATAAATAATTTTTGCATTCCTGAAAGTTAACTAATTATTTATTAGAAAGTCAGAAATATATAGAAAGCAAGGTAATATTTGAGAAAGTGATATGAAATTAATAAGTGGTATAAAATTAATAAAATATATATTAGAGTTTCCTGTGAGCTAATCCTTCATTTATTTATTTATTTTCCTTGAGGCAGAGTCTCGCTCTGCTGCCCAGGTTGGAGTGCAATGGCACAATCTTGGTTCACTGCAACCACTGCCTCCCAGGTTCAAGTGATTCTCCTGCCTCAGTCTCCTGAGTAGCTGGGACTACAGGCGTCTACCATCATGCCCGGCTAATTTTTGTATTTTTTTTAGTAGAGATGGGGTTTTGCCATGTTGGCCAGGCTGTTCTTGAACTCTTGACCTCAGGTGATCCACCTGCCTCAGCCCATCAGTATATCATGAGATGCTATACTGTTATTGTCAGAAGTAATTAATTCCAACACATTCTTTTGTTTGTTTGTTTTTGTTGTTGTTGTTGTTGTTGTTTTGTTTTGTTTTGTTTTTGTTTGTTTGAGACAGAGTCTTGCTCTGCTGCCCAGGTTAGAGTGCAGTGTTGCAGTCTCTGCTCACTGCAAGCTCCACCTCCCAGGTTCACTCCATTCTCCTGCCTCAGACTCCTGAGTAGCTAGGACTACAGGCACCTGCCACCACGTCTGGCTAATTTTTTTTTTTTTTTTTTTTTGTACTTTTAGTAGAGACAGGTTTCACTGTATTAGCCAGGATGGTCTCGCTCTCCCGACCTTGTGATCCACTCGCCTCGGCCTCCCAAAGTGCTGGGATTACAGGCGTGAGCCACCGCGCCCGGCCAAGAAGCTCTTGTAAGACTCAGCCACACAATAAATATCAACAATATTAGTTAAAACTCTTCAAGTAAGTGAATTCATTGTCCATCATATTAGATTAAAACACTTAGTAATGTGGTCGGTCATTTTTGTACTAAATGTCATTTTTGTACAAAATGCCTAGGCATTTTGCTAATAAAATTTGTAGCTCGTTTGATATGTTTGGGCATAGAGTAAGTGAAATTACATTCTCCAAACTTAAGTACATGAAGTAACACTTAAGATGATATATTAGGATATCAATTTATAATGCACATTATACAAAATTACAGCTATGTTTACCGTAAATATTTCCATTTTTATAGTTTTTTCTTACTAAATGATTGAAAGTCAATATGCAAGCCCATATGAGAAAGTTAGCTTGCAACTTAAATTGAAGAAATATATCACAAGCATTAAAAATCAAATATGTTCATCAGATTCTAATATGTTACATTTGTCCTTAAGTGTGATTAAAACCTTTTAGAGTATATTAAGTAAAAGTATTATTCCTTCCTATTTATTTTCATGCCTATGACAGGTTATTCAGACACGTGTCAATAAGTACTAATCATATACTTTAAACTTCATACTTTATGACTTCAGTAGAAATCTTTTCAACAAAATATACTTTATAATTCAGACCTATCATATATAAAGTAAAATTTTAATGGAAGCTAGAATATTTGGGGTTGTGTTTATAATATTTTATGTGTTTATACATTGCATTTTCTCACCTTTTCGTGGGATCTGAAAATCATATCAATTGAGCTCATGGATATAGAGAGTAGGCTGGTTACCAGAGTCCGGGAAGGATAGTTGGGTGTTGTCGGGGAGGTGGGATGGTTAATGGGTACAAAAAAAAATTAGAAAGAATGAATAGACCTACTATTTAATAGCACAATAGGGTGACTATAGTCAATAATAATTATACATTTTTAAATAATTTAAATAATGTAATTGGATTATTTTAACTCAAAGGGTAAATGCTTGAGGGGATGGATGCCCCTTTCTCCATGATGTACTTATTTCACATCACATGCCTATATCAAAACTTCTTATGTTCCCCACAAATATATATACCTACTATGTACTCACAAAAAATGTTTAAAAATACAAAATATTTTTTAAAAGAAAAAATAATCTCGTGATGGCAAAAAAATTTAAAAATGTTGTTTATCATGATTTATGACATGTTAAAGCATGAATCCAGAAACAAAAACAAAAAGAGCTTATTTTCTTATTTACATTACTGTTTTTTCTCAGCATTAACAGGAAATGTTTTAACTACTATAAGTAATATATCTAAGGCGGCTAATATTCTATATTCTAAAACAAATAGAATAAGATTATTTCCCAAATTATGTTGTCACACACTGAGTATTAATGGGCATAAAGAAGGGAACAAAGACACCATGGCCTACTTGAGGGTGGGTGGTGGAGGAGGGTGGGGATTAAAAAACTATCAGGTACTATGCTTATTACCTGGGTGACAAAATAATTAGTATACTAAACCCTCAAGACATTCAGTTTACCTATATAACAAAACTGCGCATGTACTCCTGAACCGAAATAATGGTTAAAAACATAAATAAATATATTATTATAGTTAGATTTGTTAAAAACTAATGAATGTCATAAAACAAAAAGATAGTTAAATATTATTAGATACTATTTATGTAAATAGTAGTCTTAGACATGCATTTTTCTAAACTGCCAGAAATATGTAAAAACTTAACAATATGCACAGTAGTGAATTTCTATATCCATTCCTTCATTCATTTATTCATTTCTCTTTTATCAATTTCTTAGTGAGTGTCAATAATGAGATGCACAGTTTTGTAATGAAAAGAGCATTTATACAAAGTCAGGCATATGTTTTCAATTTGAGCTTCGGTGCGATTATCTGTATACATGAAAAATATGACAGCTCACACTTAGCTTTAGAGATGAAATGAGTTATATAAAAGGATTTAGCAGAGTGCAAGGCATGTGGAAGGCCTCTGTGGGAATTTAATGTTTAATCATTATTATTTATGTGTCCCATTATTGTCTGTGGTCTAGTGTGCTTGCTTTTACACGTATACTATATACAGAAAATGTCTTAATGTTGATACCTAGATTCCTATGGTAATATAATTGAAGTTACAGGCACTGAACTTGGTTTAATTAGTTATATGAACTACATTAAAGAAGCTACTATTCAATTCAGAAAAAGCAGCATTTGCCATTGAAGCTGTAAATATGCTTAGATATTCTATGGTAACTTGCTTTAGACTAGTCAGGTAAGTGTTGGGATTTACAAGTTTCATGTCTGGAGACTGTAGGAATTCACACCACTGTCTCAGAGTAAGATTCCTGTAACTCTAGACTGGATAGGGACTAATGAATCTTTTCATTTATTTATGAAAGTTCATGGTCTCTAATGGTGCATCAATTCAGCAAATATTTACATAATTAGAGAATATACTTTGTGTATTTTCTAAAGCTATTTATTTAAACTTTAATATTTAGAGGCCTGAAATTATGTTTTACTTCATTTATGGTGATTACATACATAAACCAGAAAGCCATAATACTAAAAGGAACAAATTAAAGCTAACCTTCATCTACTTTGAAATGTACAATGAAAATATTTTGGAGAACAGAGAGCTTTCTCTCCTTATTAACTTTTCAAAACTGAGCAGTATTTAAATCTATTAAATGGTTTTTATTATATTTCTCTTAAAATATTAGTCCAGCATTCTATGCCTATGACAGTTGATTCAATCACCTGGTCAACACAATCATTTTATTTTATGTCTGCTGTAGCTTTTAAGAGTGAAAACGTTCTGGTATTATTTGTGGAAAGGCAGTTTGTAGGAACAAATATCAAACTGTTGCTTTTAGAGGATCAGTTTTCTTTATAATTGCTACTGGCATTAACAGTCATCTCTGAAACTTCTAGAAAACTGGCTGATGGATTGGTATGCAGAATAATCAAAAGAGCCACTGGAGATAATGACATTCTTTATTGGGAATTGCCTGAAGAAGATTTCCCTTTTAGCAAGATAACTACCACATAGGGTTAGAAAGTGTAGAAAGGGTTTTCCTTTCCTTTTCGGCCTAAGGCAAAACTATAAGCTCAAATGGACTTTGTCCCTTGCAAGACATTTGCGTTCTTCAGCAATTCTTAGTTTAATGGGCTTAACAAGAAGAACGGGAATCTATTGCATGAAACAGCAGGTCAGCATTTGCTCCTGCTTTGACTGCTGTTGAAAAAAATCAAATCGTCTTGCACACAACAGTTAAAATATTTTCTTTTACCAAGTATGTTCTTTGGTGTCTTACAAGGCTTATAACAACAACTAACAGGATTAGAATTATTATTATTATTATTATTTTTAGCACACACTGTCTTCAATTCCCTTTCACACATTCATGTGAGTGTAATGCAACAGTATAAATAAATGAATGTTTTTTTAACTGTGCTGCATGAACCTAAATGACTCCTGGCTTTATCTCTTTTTTACATCATTTGTATGTTTTGGCAGGCATTTCATTTAGTTTTTGGTCTAATTTGATGAAAAAATATGTCAATAAAACACAAGAATTACACAAATTGCAAACTCCAAAACTTTACCAAGCCACACATATTGCTTAGAATTTCTTATCACTCCAAATGGAAGTTTGTTCCCTTCATCTCTTCTTTTCTATACCTACTTCCTATTGATATCTTCAAATCTATTCTATTGTATCACTCTTCTTGTCTTCCAACAGGTGAATCAGGGTTTGTGATGATAAAACTGACCTTGATTTGGGTGGGAAAAAAAAAAAAAGACAGTAACCCAATGCTGCAACTCAATGCTATTGTCAGTTCTGAATCAATTCCTTTTTTTTTTTTCCCTGCACACTCACATACATTCACACAAGACCCCAGCTAGTACTCTAGGACAATGCTACCCTATGTAAATATAAGACACAAATGAAAACCACATATTTAATTTTAAAATGTCTACTAGCCAAATTAGAAACAAAAAGAAATAAGTAAAATTAATTTTAAGATTATATTATTGAAACCAATAGATTCAAAACATTATCATTTCAACATATAATTAATGTGGAATTATTAAAGTGATATTTTTACATTATTTTATCATACTGAGTCTTCAAAATGTAATGTGTATTTTATACTTTAATTACTGCTAGGGCATGTATGTGGGAAGGGGAGAGTTGGCAAGACTGACTTTGTTTGAGCACGTCTGATGAGCAGGCACCCTTGGCCCTGCCCATTTTCTGAGTATAGTTGTTCTGCATACCTATAAATTCTATAAACTGTCTGCTGCCTATTCAATAAATTATTTTTTTCTTTAGTTTTTTTAGTTTTATTTACCGGTGCTTTGCCACCAGGAACCCTGATTGATACAAATTTGCATCCCTTTCACCGGCTCCTTTTCTTCTGCATACATTTAAACCATCCTTAATAAGCAAAATCATTATTAGTTTGTTCTAAATAAACTGCAGTCAGCCATGCTTATCAAATTAACAGCCTAATTAACTGGATATACTGCTGTAAGTTTAATATATGAATTGAGCTGTAATGGAATATTTAAGGCTCTATTTTTAACCTTAGTACTTCTTAATCTTCTTCTCTCTCCCAAGCAAAGTTCTTTTGATACTACCACAAAAGTATTGCTCTTTCCAGTCTCTTATTTCTTTTATATTACTTTGACTTAATTTTTCACGTGCATAATGGAAAAAGATACAATGATTCTCCCTTTTCAAAGACATTCTTTATATAGTGTTGGTAATGATCCTGCAAAGTAGAAAGCTATTTCTGGATATACCTTGTTCAAAACTATTTAAAGCCAATTTTCCCCCTGCAACCTCCACAAATTTTAGCATAATTTACAAGATCTTTAGATTGCTTTTCAAAATTGGAACTCTTGCATTTATATTCAGAATCATTTCCAGGTGACCCTCAGTTTAAAAATGGCAGCCATAGGACCCTTTTGACATCACAGCGTAAGACACATTATTCTCACACTGCTGAGTTAGACATTCCTTTAAAATATTTCCACAATACCTATATCTCGGCATTTCAGAATTTATTACAATGTATTATAATCCTTCATTCATTTTATGTCTCTCTCGTGTATACTCTAAAATTTCTGTGGAACAGACAATAAATATTTATTGAATAAACTGAAACAAATAGGCACATCATCAATATAATGGGATTTAATAAAAATGTATATATTTGTTTTAAACTTGTTACTGATAATTGTCCAACTCTAAGGTATTTTATTGTAGGAAAAAAACTTGCAACTTTGATATTGAACCTACATTAGAATACTTGTTTTGCCACTGAGGAGCTGTGTAACTTCAGTGAAGTTATGTAACATATCTGAGGCTGAATTCCTTTTATTCTATAATGGAGGTAACAATACCCGTTATGCAGTTCTGATGTCAGAAAGACAGGTGATTAGAAAGCTGTAGAGCTTGCTCTCTATCACTAAAGTCAGCCAAAATAACAAATATCCAACTACCTTTTGACAAAAATAAAGGAGAGCACCAGAGTATATCAAAGGAGTAACAAAAATTTATGAGCACAGAAACTCAGGATGGCCACAGAGAGAATGAAAAGATACACCTGGGCTCCACTACCACATCTCTCAGCCAGGCTCAGCTGGGAACTAGGAAGAACTTCTCCCTGTTGGGGAAAAGGTAAGCAAGAAGATTCCAGCAGCTACCCCTCAATATCTTGGACACCTATAGTCCTCACCTCTGGGGTCCCCTGCAGTCCTCATAGGCACTAAGCTCAACTAAGGGAACTACCAGGGGTCCATACAGTTGTGTGAGCCAGAGAGAAAGAGTAAACCTGTATCCTGCCACCAGTGGCCCTCATGGCTACTGCGCTACACTGTTTTGGAGCTGGTACTACTGTTGATGCGTGTTTTGCTTCAGGGGTGAGTGGTTACTGTGCCTTTTCACTTCTGAGGCTAAGCTGTCAGTGAACCACCCCTGCCCAGTAATTCAACCACCCCAACCCAAGCTGCAAGAAGCTACGGCACTTTTCTGTGTGGGGCTAAGTGGCAGTGGAACCTCTCCACTTACCCCTAACAGTTGTGACTGTGGCCTGCCTTTTAGCACCCAGGCTGAAACTGCACACTTCCTTCAGGGAAAACAGTGCCTTAGTGGAACTTCTCCATCTACCCTTCCCAGTCACTGCTGCACCCTGTCTTCAAGATCTTGAGCTGGATCTGTGAGCTCTCTCTCAAAAGAAATAGCTATTTGGCAGAGTGACTCCAAAAAAACATTTCCAGTTGCTGCGGAATCCTGCCCCATAGAACGCCAGCTGAAGTCACACACTACCTGCCAGGGAAATGGTGCTTTGATAGACCTATTTCATATGCCTCTCCCATTTGTTGCTATCCCCTGTCTCCTGTGTTGGAGCTGAAGCAGTGCCAGACATCCAGGGAAGCAGTGCTTCAGATGCCCAGAGCAGTCACATACTCCATTGCCTAAGCTACGTGGCACCATGCATCCCAGGGAAATGGTGTCTGGGCTTCCAAGAATAATCACACTGCTTTCGATTGAGCTGAAGGGGCACATTGGCCCCAGTGCCTTGGCTGAGCTGAGAAGCCGCACATTTAACGGCTAAGCTGATGTAGTATCACACATCCCAGAGAAACAGATCAGTGGCCGAGCTGAGAAACACTGCCCTCTAGGGCAAACTATGCTAGCATTCCACTTCATTGAAGCTGGTCTAGCCTCCTAGAGTCTGAGCTGCTGAGACATGTCTCTCTCTAGGGAGTGGAGTCAAGTTGTGTTGCTCCCTACACTCGGGGCTCACACACGCAAGCTGTGTACCATCATTTTAGGGTTTTGCTACCACTGCACCTGGCCTAACAAGTGTCTGGAATACTGCCAATTTCTACCATCTAAGGGCCTAGAGTCACCAACATACAGTGCCTCATTTCCTGGGACATAAATTGTTACTGAGTCCTATTGGCTTTCATTCATAATTTGCAGCAATATTCTGCTCATCAGGTCCAAACCTTCAGAGAACAGCTTCTTCCCTGGAGTCAGGCCAAGACTCTGCCCTGTCCTCTACAGTCAGAATTACAACCACAACCTGGCCATCTGTGCCTGAGCTGCTAGGGGATGTCTCTGAGTCACAGATCCTGGCTGTTTGGGCAATCTACAGTAAACCCTGCACAGAGAGTGAAACTTCACCCCAACACTCAGGTACCAAAATGGATTTGTAAGATCTTAAGCCTAAGACTCTAGCTCCACATTCACTATGAGCATATGCACCTGGAACCCATTACCACAACGGATACTTATAGGCCATGTTGGATCTAACACTAGGAGGGATCCTCTTTGCTGAGTCTCCTCATTTTGGAGAAAACAAAAATAAGACTACCCCAAAATCCCTTGCTTCCAAGAACTTTAACTACTTATACTCTCATTGCCACTGCCACATATTTCTATAGCCTAAGTCACTGAGATAGTCACCGTTATTGCTGACTTGATCACAGCTGAAGAAGCTGCATGGAGAATATATCACTGTATCTACTTATTACCGGAGTCACCATACCTATCTCAACCAGAACAACCCAACTTCAGGTGAAAGTCTTTCTCTATGAAAGCCACTTGTGAAGTTTAAAAGAGTCAATTGCTGAACAAGATATACAGACAAAATGCAGGGACAAAAGAAACATGATAAAGTAAGGATATGTGAGATCACCAAAGGAACACAATAGCTCTTCAATAACATCCTCCAAAGAAAAAGAAGTCTAAGAACTCCCAGAAAAGATATTCAAAATAATGACCTTAAGGAAGCTCAGTGAGATACAGCAGACTACAGACAGACAATTCAATAGAATCAGTAAAACAGTTTGAAATATAAAAAAGAAATTTTATAAAGAGATAGATATCATAAAACAGAATCAAACTAGAAATTCTACAGCTGAAGAAATCAATGAATGAAATAAAACATACATTAGGCACCTTAATACTAGACTAGATTAAGCAGAGGTAATAATCTCTGAACTTGAAGACAGGTCATTTGAAATTACCCAGTCATAGAAAAAAATAAAAATATAAACATAAAAAGTGAAGTAAGCATGCAGGACTTATGGGACATCTTTTTAAAAATGCATATATTTGCATTATGGCATTAACAGGAGAAGAAGAGATGGGAAAAGGCATCGAAAATCTATTTAATGAAATGATGGCTAAAAACTTCCCATCTTGGGAAAATTGTGGACACCAGATTCAGAAATCTCAAAGGCTTCAAATATATTCAATCCAAAAAGACGTTCTCTAGGGCACAAGAGAGTGAAATTTTCAAAAATCAAACACAAAGAGGAAATTCTAAAACCACCAAGAGGAAGGCATCAAGTCACATATGAGGGAAGCCCCACTGGACTAATAGCAAATTTCTCAGCAGAAACTCTTACAGGCAAGAGATAATGGGATCATACATTCAAAGTGCCAAAATAAAAAACTATTATCAATCAAGAATACTATACCTAGCAAAACTATCCTTCTGAAATGAAAGAGAAAATAAAGTTTTTTTCCCACACAATCACAAACTGATGGAATTTATAACCATTAGACAAGTCTTAAGAGAAAGTTTCTAGAAAGTCCTAAATATGGAAGCAAAAGGACTATAATGATCTTCATGAAAACATGCAAAAATATAAAACTCACTGGTAGAGTAGATACACAGAGGACTAAGAGAGAGGAATAAAAACTTACCACTACAGAAAAACAAGCCATATTGATATATAATAAGAGAGAAAGGAAGTAGCAAAGGGTACACACAACAACCAGAAAACAATTAATGAAATCACAGGAGTAAGTCCTCACATATTATTAGTAATAACCTTCAATATAAATGGATTAAATTCCCCAACTAAAAACCATAGATGGGCTGAATGGATAAGAAAACAGGACCTAACTATATGCTACCTACAAGAAATAAACTTTGTCTGTAAAAACACAAACAGACTGAATGTGACAGAATATAAAAAGGTATTCCACACAAACAGAAACCAAAAACAGGCAGGGGTAGCTATACTAACATCCATTAAACCAGACTTTAGGTCAAAACTGAAGAAAAGACAAAAAGGTCACTCACTATATAATAATAAAATTATTAATTCATCAGGAAGATATAACAATTATAAATACAAATACACCCAACACTAGAACACCCACATATATAAAGCAAATATTATTACATATAATTGGAGAGATAAACTCCAATATGATAATAGTGATTTTAAATGCCCTACTCTCAGCAATGGCTAGATTATCTAGAAAGAAAATAAAAATAAAAACATATCAGGGCCAGGCAGAGTGGCTCACATCTGTTAATTTTAGTACTTTGGGAGGCCAAATGGATCACTTGAGGTCAGGAGTTCAAGACCAGCCTGGCCAACATGGTGAAACCCCATGTCTACATCTCTATTAAAAATACAAAAAATAGCCAGATGTGGTGACACGTACCTATAATCCCAGCTACTCTGGGGGCTGAGGCAGGAGATTTGCTTGAACTTGGGAGGCAGAGATTGTGATAAGCCAAGATCACACCACAACACTCCAGCCTAGGCTACATAGCAAGACTCCATCTAAAAAAAAGAAAAAGAAAAAGAAAAAGAAAAAAAAATCACTGGATTTAAACTGTGCTTTCAACCTAATAGATCTAACAGACATTTACAGAACATTTTGTCCGGCAACAGAAAACAACATATTCTTCATATTGAGGCATGGAAACTTCTTCAGGACATACTATATGCTAGGCCACACACACACACACACACACACACACACACACACAAAGCTTCAAGAAATTTTTAAAATTCAAAATATTATCAAGTATCTTTTTCTCACCACAGTGAAATAAAACTAGAAATTAAAAATAAAAGGAACATTCAAAAACATGCAAGTACATGAAAATTAAATGTGTTCCTGAATAAATGACAAATAAAGAATTAAAAATTATTTTTCATGCTAAACATATTAGTCCATTCTCACATTTCTGCAAAGAACTAAGGCTGGGTAATTTATGGAGAAAAGAGGTTTAATTGACCCACATTTCTTCAGGCTGTACAGGAAGCATGATTGAGGAGGCCTCAGGAAACTTACAATCAAATAAGAAGGGAAGAGGGGAAGAAATCACCTTATTCACATGGTAGAGCAGAAGAGAGAGAGTGAAGGGGGAGGTTCTACAAACTTTCAAATGACCACATGTAATGCTATCATGAGATGGCACTAGGGGGATGGTGCAAAACCATTAGAAACCACCCCCATGATTCAATCAACTCCCACCAGGCTCCAACTCCAACACTCAGAATCACAATTCAACATGAGATTTGGGTGGAGACACAGAGTCAAACAATATTATTCCACCACTGGCCCCTCCTGTTCTCACATTTCAAAACGCAATCATGCCTTCCCAACAGTCCCTGAAAGTCCTAACTCATTCCAGTATTAACTCAAAAGTCTAAGCTTAAAGTCTCATTGGAGACAAGGCAAGTCCCTTCTGCCTATGAGTGTGTAAAATCAAAAACAAGTTAAATACTTCCAAGATACAATGGGGATACAGGCATTGGGTAAATATTCCCATTCCAAAAGGGAGACATTGGCCAAAAGAAAGGAGCTATAGGGCTAATGCAAGTTCAAAACCCAGCAGGGCAGTTATTAAATCTCAAAGCTCCAAAATAACCTCTTTTGACTCCATGTCTCACATCTAGGTCACACTGATGCAAGGAATGAGCCTCCACTGCCTTGGGCAGGGTGGTCCTGTGGCTCTGCTGGGTATAGCCTCTGTGGCTGCTCTTAAGGGCTGGCATTGAGTGCTGTGAATTTTCCAGGCCCATGGTGCAAGCTGTCAGTGGATCTACAATCCTGGGTTATAGAGGATGGTGGCTCTCTTCTTACAGTTCCATTAGGTAGTGCCCCAGTGGGGATTGTGCATGGGGACTCCAACTCCACATTTCCCCTCTGCACTGCCCTGGTAAAGGTTCTCCATGAGGGCTCCACCCCTGCAACAGACTTCTGCCTAGACACTCAGCCATTTCTATACCTTATCTGAAATCTAGGAGGAGATTCTCAAACCTTAATTCTTGCCTCCTGTGCACTCACAGACCCAACACCACAAGGAAGCCACCAAGGCTTGGGGCTTGCACCCTCTGAAACAATGGTCCAAGTTGTACCTTGACCCCTTTTAGCCACAGCTGGAACTGGAGCAGCTGGGACACAGTGAACCAGGTGTCAAGGCTGCTCAGAGCAGTGAGGCCCTGTGCCTGGCCCCGGAAACCATTTTTCCCTCCTAGACCTCCAGGCTCATGATGGGAGGGGCTGCTGTGAAGACCTCTGACCTACCCTGGAGACATTTTTCCCATTGTGTTGGCTATTAACATTCATCTCTTCTTTACTTATGCAAATTTCTGCAGCCTTGAATTCCTCTCCAGAAAATGGGTTTTTCTTTACTGCATAGTTGGGCTGCAAATTTTCCAAACATTTATGTTCTACTTCTCTTTTACATATAAGTTCTAGTTTCAGGTCATTTCTTTGGTTATGCAAATTATTGTAGGCTTTTAGAAGCAGCTGGACTACCTCTTGAACTCGTTGCTGCTTAGAAATCTCTTCTACCAGATACCCTAAATCATCTCTCTCAAGTTCAAAGTTCTACACCTCTCTAGAACAGCAGCACAATGCCACCAGTCTCTTTGCTAACGCCTAGCAAGAGTGACCTTAACTCTAGTTCCCAAGAAGTTCCTCATCTCCACCTGACCACCTCAGCTTGGACTTCACTGTGTATATCACTATCAGCATTTCTGTCACAACCATTCAATAAGTCTCTAATAATTTTTTTGTTGTTGTTTGTTTGCTTTTCCTTTCTTTTTTTTTTTTTTTTTTTTTGGACACAGTCTCACTCTGTCACCCAGGCTGGCGTGCAGTGGCACAATCTTGGCTCACAGAGATTCTCATACCTCAGCCTCCAAAGTAGCAGGGATTGAGGCATGCATCACCAGACCTGGCTAATTTCCATGTTTTTAGTAGAGACAGGGTTTTGTCATGTTGACCAGGCTGGTCTTGAAGCACTGACCTCAAGTGATCCACCCCGCTTGGCCTCCCAAAGTACTGTGATTACAGGCATGAGCCATTATACTCAGCCTCTAGGAAGATTCCAACTTTCCCTCATCTTCCTGTCTTCCTCTCATCCCTCCAAACTGTTCCAACCTCTGCCCATTATTCAGTTCCAAAATCCCTTTCACATTTTCAGGTATCTTTATAGAAATGTCCCTGTACTCTGGTACCAATTTTCTGTATTAGTCCATTCTCATCCTGTATAAAGACATACCAGAGACTGGGTACTCTATGGGAGAAAAGAGGTTTAATTGCCTTACAGCTCCACATGCTGTCCAGGAGGCATGCTTCAAGAGACCTCAGGAAACTTACAGTCATGGCGGAAGGCAAAGGGGAAGCAGTTACAATCTTCATATAGTGGAGAAGGAGCGAGCGAGCGAGAGAGAGAGAGAGAGAGAGAAAGCACAAAGAGAGAAGTGTTACAAACTTTCAAAAAACCAGATCTCATGAGAAATCTATCATGAGACAGCATTAGGGGGATGGTGCTAAACCATTAGAAACCACCCCCATGATCCAATCACCTCCCACCAGGCCCCACCTCCAACACTCAGGATCAAAATTCAACATGAGATTTGGGTGGGGGCTGATTGTAGGTTATAACCTACATCAAAAAACTAGAAAAAATTAAATCAACCTAATGATGTATTTCAAGGGACTAAGAGAGCAAACACAAACCAAATCCAAAATTAGTAAAAGGAACAAGCAATAAAGACCTTACGAGACAGAAATACGTGAAACTGAGACCAAAAAAAAAAAAAAAAGACAAACATCAACAAAATAAAAGCGTTGGTTTTTTGAAAAGATAAAAAATCAGCAAATAATTAGGAAAAATAACAAGAAAAAAAAAGACCTAAATAAGTAAAATGAGAAATGAAAAAGAATATATTATAAATGGCATCATGGAAATATTAAGAATCATTAAAAACAATTATGAACATATATACCCCACATACAAACTGAAATTGGAAAGCCTAGGGGAAATGAAAAAAATTCCCGGACACAGATGACCTACCAAGATTAAACCAAGAAGAATGGAAAACCTGAACAGAGAAATTATAAGAATCAAGATGGAATCAGTAATATAAAGTGTCCCAACAAGAAAACAGACTAGGAACTGATGGTTTCCCTGCTGAATTCTACCAGGCTTTTAAAGAACAATTAATACCAATTATTTGAAAACTGAAAAGGGGAAAATTCTCCCACACTCATTCTGTGAGGTCAGCATCACCCTGATCGCAAGGTGTTAGACAAGACACAACAAAATAGAAAACTATAGGCAAATATCCCTGATAAACATAAATGTAGAAATTCTCAAGAAAATACCAGCCAACCAAATTCAGTGATGCAAGGATGGCTCAACACACACAAATTAATAAATGTGAAACATAAAACCAACAGAAAGAAGGACCAAAAAATACAATTCTCTCAGTAAAGAGATGAAGTTATGTAAATCTGAGTTTCAGATAATGATGATTTTTGTGCTTAAGCATCCTAAGTTTAGTGAATCAGAGGGCTTAATCAGCAGATTTGAATTTCCTTTACACCATCTTTCACTAGAAACAGTATGGCCAAATTTGCTTATTTGTAATAAATTTGGTATTTAGTATTTTAAAATAATTATTCTCACTTGAAAATCATATACTTTTGTTGGAAATTTGTTTTGGTATATGTAGGAGGATTGTTGTCTATTGTAAATTAATCTACTCGTCAATTAAACTATTGAGTGCTGCTACATAAATGGATAATTGCTAAGGGTATATCTCCTAGATGCAGTTATTTGAATAAAAGACAAAAAACAATGATTATAAGACCCTTTGTCTTAATGATATTTTGTGGAATAATTAGAATCACACTATATCTCCTAGATTTAGTTGGATTTTAAAAATTTGTGTCAATGAATTCATTTGGATGTCAATTAGTGATTGAGAGAGATGGGCAGTAGAACAGCCTAATCAGTTTATTTCCACTCTTAATTTCCAGGCTTGTTTGATAGACTTCTTTATATTCTTAATAACTTTAAAGCAAATCATAAAAAATGCTGTTTAATATTTTAACAAAATGTTCCTCTGGTGGGACAAAATGCTACTGCCCTGACCAAAATCCTGTAATTCATCAAGATTTTAGTCATTTTAAGGGTGTGTTATTGATTACTCATGTATAAGTGACTTTGCAATACATTTTCCAATAAGTTTAGTATTAAGGTCATTTTGACTTGTTATTACACATTATCTTGGCCTCTTCATTACAGCTGGTCTAGCAGTCACAAGTTTAAATATGATACTACATTTGATGTACCTAAAATTGTGTTGAAACACATAACTTCAAAAGGGTAAATTTTTTGCTATTAAATTTTTTATTCTCCATTGTATACAATCATACATGGGAAGAGCTTAAACATGCTTAATTTTCAAAATAGAGAACAATTTGGCAATGTAATGATAAATTATGCCTGAGAAAATAAACTATGTCAAACTCTCCTTTCCTTATAGGTGACATGTGTATTTCAAAATAACCATATGTTAAACCTTATTAAATTTTATGAAATACATTGATATTAGTGTCACTTTAAAAATGAGTTTCTATGAGGTGATACTGCTAGGAAGTACTGTTATGGCATCAAACAAGTGCAGTTGGCAATTATTTACATTCTGACTGAAATCTGAATTTTTTATCCCAGTGCTAATGGTACTAATGAAAAATAAGAAACTTTGTCTATTTAGCTGAGGACTATACTATAATAGGATGAGAGAGGAAAATAAACCCCATTACACTCATGGACTTCTTAACATGTCATGACATGGAAAAATGCATTCCTTAAAACAAAGTCTCTTCAGTTTTATCTATGATCTATAAAACCAGATTCTACTGCTTTTTAGTATTTGCCATATAATTAACTTGTAGAGTTGGCCTTAAAACTATAGAAACATAACAGCTGTAGCTCTAAAAATACAGCTTTTAAATAATTTTTAATTGAGGACTTACATTGATACTATTTTTTAATGTTACCTTTTGCACACCAGAAAATAATGAATAACACCACAGGATTCAGAATCCTATTTTCTTTCAAAAATATAAAATCTTCATTTAGGTTAATTAAAAACAAATAATAATATATTATCTTCCAGGATAAGACATAGAAGCCTTAAATAAAAGTTTCTTGGGCAAGTATTATTTTCTCCCATGTTTTCCAAATTAAGCATCACAGCTAAAGCCCATTCATTCAGTGAATAAACAATTATAAATCAATTGAAAGTGACTGGTTCTGGCAATAGAGCAATGAAAAAATAATGATTTTTTCTACTAATTATTGCATCTAGTGTCAAACACTCATATTAAATAAATCATAGCTAAAATAACAATACACTCACAAACATAAATAATATGAAGATATAATCAGGTAAAAGAATAAAACAGAGAAGCATGACATAGATTTACCCTGAAAAATCTCTTCTATTCTGAAATATAAATAAGATACAAGTGTTACCTAAGCAGATGCAGTGAGCGGCAAAACAAAGAGCAAGAATAGCACATTCAAAAATCCTTTTAAGAGGCCAGTTGGAACGGAATATCAAATGGAATACCAATCACAAACCTGCGAGATAGAACTGGAGAGAAAGGCAAGGATGAAATCATGCAACAGTGTATTGCCCATGTTAAAGACAGCATATGTTATGCAAAGAGCAATCGGAAACTACTAAAAGTTGTTTTTTGTTTTTATTAATAGTGGATGTTTGACATGGAAAATGTAAATTTTGAAAATGCTGTTTTAGTTAGAGTGTAGAGAAGTATACAAAGCTGGTTAAGAGGGGACCCATAGTTTTTCTATCTTTTATGGCTATTTCTAGCTATCAACAGCATTCCTGTTCTCCTAAAACATTTTCCTTCAGGCTTCCAGCACTTGAAATGTAGCATTGATACAATATTTATCTTTGTATGTTTTGTTTTGCCATAGTAGACATAAGGAGAGCACATGGGAATCTATTATCATACTAACAGATGTAAGAGTGGAAAGATATATCTTGATGTATTTTCTGGAGTTTATGGGTTCGTGTTATTAATCCCAAGTTGCCTACAGATCCCAAGCCTATAGAAAGTGTATAAGGTTGTCAGATGCCTACATGTAAAATTAATTCAGAGTTGAGAGTTAGGACCATATGTGCAGGGTTTACAATCCAATGTATTAATCTATTACAATATGGTTTATTATGAGAGATGGATTATTATGTTGAGAAATTGAAAAAACTAAATCTTTTTCAATGCTGGTCAAAACGTATTTATTGAACTGGGCTTGTGTCCACTTCATTACCTATTCCCTTCCCCTGGTACTGAAATTTTCAGTCTTTACCCATTTTACATTCCTCCAGTGATACTGACACCAAAACTACTAAGAAGGTACTGTGCTGGCAAAGTACTGATTAATTGTGATTTCTAAATATAATCACAGCAAATGCTTTTTATTTTCCTCTAAAAAAAAGGAAATTCTGTCCACACATTCTATTTGATAACTGAATTGTGTGTGTGTGCATGTCATGTGTTTTCTCTTTTTTTTTTTTTTTTTTTTTTTGAGACGGAGTCTCGCTCTGTCGCCCAGGCTGGAGTGCAGTGGCCGGATCTCAGCTCACTGCAAGCTCCGCCTCCCGGGTTCACGCCATTCTCCTGCCTCAGCCTCCCGAGTAGCTGGGACTACAGGTGCTGCCACCTCACCCGGCTAATTTTTTGTATTTTTTTAGTAGAGACGGGGTTTCACCGTGTTAGCCAGGATGGTCTCGATCTCCTGACCTCATGATCCGCCCGTCTCGGCCTCCCAAAGTGCTGGGATTACAGGCTTGAGCCACCGCGCCCGGCCGTGTTTTCTCTAACTATATTTTGTTAGAAAGTTAATAATCATTCATGTAAACATGAATACATATAATTATAAAAATAACTGAAGCCATAGAAAGACTCAGCAGAAAAAATGTGATTATATTAGCATTTAAAAGAACAATATTAATAATTTTGTTTAAAATCCAGTTAAATAGTTTGGCATAGAGCAGTTAATGAAGTGGGAAGAATACTAGGAGCAAGTGTTAAAGAACATAAAGAAAGAAACTTTCATGCAATTATTTATTTAACTGTATACCAAATCATAAAGAGAGAGAGAGAGAGAAGCAAACAGAGAGCATTTTATTTAATGTTTCTGTTTTAGAAAGTAGCCTTTAGATCTGTTCATGAGAGTAGAGATTTGGTTCCTTCGGATAACTCAAGGAGAGAATGAAATCATTTCATCTGCTCTCTAGGAGGGTGGAGTATTCATTGTGTTTCAAAAGACAAAACTCTCTTCTGAGTAAGATAAAGAGTTCTTTTGTTGTTAAGAACTGGAGCTCATTTTTTCATTTAGAATCACTTTATTGTGGAAGGCTACATCTTAGGTTTTGGGCATGAAATTAGCTAAATTGAACAAAGCCCCTGTTTTTATAAAACTTAGGGAATACTAATCACAGAAATAGGAATAAAATTACAATTGTGGTAAGCTCCACAAAAGGTTATTGACATAACAAATAATATAAGAAAATTTTCTTTGATAAAGAAGTTATAGAAAGTGTTGACAAGGGAGCTGAGATATGAAAGATGAGAGAAGTCAGATCATTCAGTATAACAAACGTCTTTGGACAGGAGAATGGTAAGTACATAGAACAAGAGAAGGCTTGAGCCCCTGAAACAATGTGGGTGTTAAATGTGATTGGGGTAAGAGTATGTTAGGGAGGAAGAAGAAATTTCATTTAAACTTTACGGTAGGTTACCATCTATCTTACCATCTCTTTAAAATGGTTAACCAGGCTCCAATTTATGGATTAAAACAATTAAATGAGAGCTCTTGAGTGAGGACATAAAGAGGAAGGGATTTTTACCAGGGAAGAAATGTGAAATATGGAAAAGATCCTGTGACTAACATATAAATACTGGGTCCCATATTTAGGCATTCTTGCCTACAGAGTGTTAGAGACAGTAACTTGGAAGAAATAATCCTTGTGGTACAAGATTTTAAATGACTGACTTGTAATGCATGAACAGAGTCAGAACAGCAGCCCCTACACAACTTACAATGGCGGTTTCTCGGTGGGGTTAAAAAATATATATATAATAATACTACTTTGCCCTTCATGTCTTAGCATTCCACATCACTTTATAACCTTATGAGGAATCTTTCTCCTCTACACTCAAGTTACTAATAATTATTAGCATAGGGTAGGAAGAGGCTCTTATATCAGGAATTTGAGGCTAAAAGGAAGCATTAAAAGACCCAAATTAGAGACAGAAGGAAGTGATAATTCTGTTAAGACACTATTAGCTACTGCTTATTTAATGTGTATTGTGAATCACACACTGTGATAAACCTTTCATAAATTGCTTCATTTTATTTTCTCAATAACCCTATTGAGATATCACTACTATATTTAGACTCTTAGAGGTTATAAAAATTGATCAAGATCATTAAGCATTCTGTGTGTAATTACAAAATCCATGCATTTCCTTAGACCTGTCAACCGTGTTGAATGATGATGGTACACTGAGCTACATGGGGTCTGAAAAGATGTCATGGAGTTTGAAAATGTGGGACCCTGGTAAGGTTAATATTCACAGAGTGATGAGAGATAAAGTCAGTTGTAGAGGAAAGAGAAGTGAAAAAAAGAAGTTAAAAAAACGGGATGTAAGAGCTTGGTGTATTCATAAGCAATGAAAATTATAAGACTGAGGCCAAGACAAATGAGATTGTTTTATTTTTCCCAAAAAGATGTACTGACTTTTAAAAGACAAAAAAAAAAAAAAAAATGACAAGGTAGAAATTGAAGAATTCAGAAATTGAAGATGTAACTGACGTCAGAACTTTTCAGAGGTGGAAGGCAGGGATATAATTCATAGTGTGCAGACTGAGTGATTTGCCTAGGAAAGAAGTAAGCATAACTTTTTTTTGATGCAGAATAGAATACAGTAAAACCAGCTGAAAACAAACAAACTTTTTGTTTGTTTGTTTAACTGTGAAGTTTTTCTTTTCCTGCAGAACAACATAAACATTTCTCATTCTGGAATTCAAGCTGTCCATTAATTGGTATCAAATCACCCTTCCCTCTTGTCATGTCACAAACCAATCTTTTATTCAGGCTAAATCACTAAATTCATTGTTATTGTCATCTGAATACAGCTCCTGTTTTCGCATGTCAATGTCTCATTTAAATAGTTCTCCCAGCACAGATGTCTCTCCCTTCCATCACAGCCACCAACATCTCTTATGTCCAGTCTCAATCTACCTCCTCTGTAAAGTCTTCTTGAAAGCCACAGTTTAAAATTATCAATCATTCCTTCTCAGAAGGAATTGCATGTACAGAGTGTTACTCATTTATAATTGTACATTCTGGTACTATTTATTGCATTTTATGAGTATGCATATATAGTTATGGACTGAACTGTGTCTCCTCAACATTCACATATTGCAGTCTTTTTTTTTTTTTTTTTTGAGACGGAGTCTCGCTCTGTCTCCCAGGCAGCAGTGCAGTGGCACAATCTCGGCTCACTGCAAGCTCCGCCTCCCGTGTTCCCGCCATTCTCCTGCCTCAGCCTCCCGAGTAGCTGGGACTACAGGTGCACGCTGCCACACCCGGCTAATTTTTTTGTATTTTTAGTAGAGACGGGGTTTCACCATGTTAGCCAGGATGGTCTCAAACTCCTGACCTCGTGATTCACCTGCCTCGGCCTCCCAAAGTGCTGAGATTACAGACGTGAGCCACTGTGCCCGGTCTATATTGCAGTCTTAATTGCCAGTACCTCACAATGTGATTGTGGTGAAGACGGAGACATAAAGAGGAAATTAAATTAAATTTGAGATCATATGGATAGGCTTAAACCAATATGACTAGTGTCTTTATAAGAAGAGGAGACTAGAGACACATACACATACAAAAGGATGATCATGTCAAGACACAGGGGGAAGGTAGCCCTTTACAAGCCAAGAGGAGAGGCCTCAGAGGAAACCAACACTACTAACACATTGATCTCAGACATCTAGCTTCCAGAATGTGAGACAATACATTTTTATAGCTTAAGCCACCCAGTCTGTGGTATTTGCTATGATAGCCCTAGAAAAAATAAATATATACAGACACATATATATAACATATATATAAATATTAATATACATGGACATATACACTTACATATTATACATAAATATTATATAATATACCATACAGTATATGTAAAATACATGTCTTTATATACAATTGAATTTTATTTTACATATATCATCAAGAAATAGGTGATAGTTTCCTTAATATAAACATATATCACCCTTAATGTTTCACACAGTGTCTTATATACAAAGTTGGCATATTGTAGTATTTAAACATTCACTCTATGGAGCAAAACAGATAGGAGTTTTAGAAGCTTTTTACCTAACTCCTCTATAAACTTTCATACCACAGTTAACACTTCTTAGCCTTAGTTTCTTTACCTGTCTCATAAAGATAAGGAGTGTTTGTTCCTCTTAAGTATACTATAATATTAAATGAGGATATTAATGTGGAGTGCTTAACATTGATGGCAGCAGCAGGCCACTGAAGCCGCTGCTGCCATAGCACTAGCTGCAGCAGAGAGGCATACGTGGTGGCAGCAGGAGTGGCTGCAGAAGCAGCAGTGGTGGCAGTGGGTCTCCAGTGCTCCATGTTTCTGAGGAAGCCTACTGTGCCACCCCTACCCTTGCATGGTTAGGAAGGATCTGCTCCCAGGCCCACAGCCTCTGCCATGGCCTAAACTTTGCTTCCTGCTGCATCCTGGGGGCCTGTGAGCACTTGGCTGAAGATGCAGGCAGGACTTGCAGGGTTGGTCCCAGGAGTTTCAGGTTTGTTTGTAAAGGGTTGGACAGGGCCGCCAAGTAACCTCTCAGGGGCCCAGGAACTCCCAGTCTTGCCCTCGCAGGCTTGGAGGTGTCTGCTCTCAGTCTCTGGCTTCTGACTGCTGTAGCCATCTGCTCTGATCATGGAGTAAGTTGAGTAAAGTTGAGGCAAAGCCCACAGGTCCTGTTGCAACCCAGCTGAGTGTGCACATGCTCAAAGCAGCGCTGACACACCAGCCCCCTGACACTTTGGCCCCCTCTGGATTTTGGGCACCAACAGTCATGCGAGGGTGGTCAGGGGGTGCTGAGGACAGCTCAGCACTGGCCTGCAAACACCCCTTGGCACAAAGAGCCTGGGCACCATGAACGCAGGCAGGAGGAAGACAGGCTTCTGGGTGGAAGGGGATGGGTCCGAGGTGAAGCCTCAAGCTGAGGCTTCAAGCTGAGGAGGGTCTGAAGTCTAGGAGCCCAGCTGCCTGTCCTGCAGAACACAGTGGGAACTTGTGGTGCCGTTTCCGGGCAGGCCCATTGTTGGGAACAGGCCCCCCAAAATCTGGCCATAAACTGGCCCCAAAACTAGCCATAAACAAAATCTCTGCAGCACTGTGACATGTTTGTGATGGCCATGATGCCCACTCTGGAAGGTTGTGGATTTCCTGGAATGAGGGCAAGGAACACCTGGCCAGCCCAGGGCAGAAAACCACTTAAAGGCATTCTTAAACCACCAACAACAGCGTGAGCGATCTGTGCCTTAAGGACATGCTCCTGCTGCAGATAACTAGCCCAACCCATCCCTTTACTTTGGCCCATCCCTTTGTTTCCCATAAGGAATACTTTTAGTTCATCTATAATGGATAGAAACAAAGCTTATCACTGGCTTGCTGTCAATAAATATGTGAGTAAATCTCTGTTCGGGGCTCTCAGCTCTGAAGGTGTAAGACCCCTGATTTCCCACTCCACACTTCTATATTTCTGTGTGGTGGCTTTAATCCCTCTAGCGCTGCTGGGTTAGGGTCTCCCCAACTGAGCTGGTCTCAGCAGTCCATAGCCTACCAATAGGCCGGCACACATTTCCTCCCCTCTGAGGCCTATAAAAGTCCCAGACTCAGCCGGACTCCAGGAGATAATGAGATGGACAGCCGCAGGGAGGAGTTACCCTCTCTGCTAAGAGCTGGACACTCGTTGGGATGACCTGCCTGGCAGAGAAGAGCTACCCTCTCTTCTGAGATGCGAAGAACTGATGTGATGACCAGCTGTAGAGAGGAACTACCCTCTCTGCTGAGAGCTGAACACTTACTGGGACACCCTGCCTATGGAGAGGAGTTGCCCATTGTGGGTCTCCTCTGAGCTGTTGTATCCTCAATAAAGCTCCTCTTTTTCTTGCTCAACGTCCACTTGTCTGCATATCCCATTCTTCCTAGACACAGGATAAGAATGCCAGACCTGCCAAATGGCAGGGCTAAAAGAGTTGTAACACAAACAGGAAGGAAGCATGCCTCTTGCCCACCACATTATGGGCAACAAGGAGATATGAGGGAAGGAGAGAAGAGCTGCAGCTCTTTGGGTAGCCCAGAGCTAGTAGCTCCCAGAGCCATGGCTGTGACTTCCTCTTTAGGGCTCTGTGGTTCCTGGCATCTCCAAGCTTCCAGGTGCCACACAACATTCCCTGGTGTCAGCTGTAGAAGCTGCTTATGGAACGCCTGGCTCAGTCACAGCCTCACAGGGAACTGGCACCCATGCTCATGCCTGGAGCTGCCCACCCTCCCACAGCCAGTGTGCCTGGCTGTGCACAGTGACTGGACCCTACACTCGCTCACACACCTCTCACTGCTCTGCACCTGGTTCATCCTTAGCAAGTGTGGGATCCAGGTTGGTAGCAGGAGCTGAATGCAGCCTACCAGGCTGAGTGGGCAGAACAAGCCCAGTAGGCCAGAGCAAAATTTGGGCAAAAATTGGCCACAGATGTTTGTGGCTGGCAAGTGACATCCCAATGATCCCATAACAATCTAATACAAGGTACAGAGTAATTGTTAGCTAGCATTACTTTACATAGTCTTTGATTCATAAATTTTAAAGTTACTCATTTGAGAAACAAATGATTTAAATATGCTCGAGCTCAATCTTCTAATAAATTTACTGCTAGATATCTTTAACTATTAAATATTTTCCAAGATTTTGTTTTTAAAATAGAATATATGGTTTCAGATTATATTTTTAACATTGGCTAGCATTTATGTATTAAACAGATATTTTGTAGAAAAGTACACATTATTTTTCTGATAATCCTGATAACCACAATCTATATGAACAAGTTTAAACTATTTTACTTCAGATAGTTTAAAATGAGCACATAGTCATTTATCATACAGAACAGATTTACAGGATTCTCATCGCTTAAAATGAAATTATTATAAGGAATGAAGCACTCTAGTACTCTTTTTCAAAACTTTCTGAATTGACTGTAGAGAGTAACCTATGATTCCAAACCAAAGAATAGGCAGAGATCTTAAAAGATATTAAAAGAGCACCAAAGCTGCTTTTCAGCATGAGTTTCTCTCAAACTCCTGGAATACTGAACTACTTTGTACATACTAAAAGGAGGACAAAATATAAAACCTAGACTCTACCCAATGTGGAAAGTATAATAAGACATCTTAGTTAAGTTGGAAGGCAAAAGCATCTCATTATAGAGCTGAAATAGTTTAAAAAACAAACAAACAAAAAAACGTACACAAAAGGAATAAGACAGAAACTCACCTATTTCAATTGTGGCACTAAAGAATAGCAGGGGCAGATTCCCCCTGAGAATTCATACTACATCAAACGCTGACATGGATGGAATCACTGAATTCCCACAGAGCAGTTGAAATATTTCGAGTAAATTAACATAAAATAATTTCAGATTGGTAGTACCATTAATCACTCATGAGAAATAAATTAACCTGTAGAAACAAATCAAGTCCTATCTTTTACAAATTTGTTCAGAAAAAGTGTCAAATAATATAATCAGTACAAAATCAAATGCTACAAAATACAAAAGGACTCAAAGCAACACAAAACACAGTGAATTAAAATCAGCGAAAACAATAAGCAGCTGAAAATATCTGAAGAGAAGATTTCAGGTAACAAAATTTTCAGAAAAAAAAATTTAATATTGGCTAATATATGTTTAAAAAATTAAAATAAAAATGAGAAAGTATAAATAGAGAACTAAAATTAAGGAAGAGCAAATAAAATTTTATAATAAACCAAAAGGGTATCTAGAAATGAAAAATAGAATTGTTGAAATATTTAAAACCAATGACAAAATTTATAGATTAATAGACTTAGCTGAAGAGAAAATCAGTTAACTAAAATAGATTTCTGAAAAAAAAAAATTCCATAAAAAATAAAAGTTATAAAAGATGATAGTATGAAAAACAAAGATCAAGAAATAGGTAGTGAGAATGTAAATTATACTCAGTGTTTGAAAAAAAGTAGAAAGGAGATTCTTAATGAATTAATTAAAGACATTCACAGATTCATAAAGCCATATAATACTAACTAGAGAATAGAAAAAGTAATTACACCTGTATCTACAATATAAAAAGACAACAACAACAAAACACTAGAAACCAAACAGAAATGATAATTAGACAACAAACTTCTCAATAGCAATAATTTAGAAAAAGTGAATTTTTTAATTTGATAAGCCAAAACACGATTAACCCAGAATTGTATTCCATAAAAACTATTTTTCAAGGGCGAAAGTAAAATAAAGACATGTTCAGACAATAAAAATCCAATTTATCAATAAAAGAAAAACTAAAGAATGCCCTCTAGTCAGAAGGAAAAAGCTCATTGATGAAAGGTCTGATGAATTGACCTGCAGAAACAAAGTAAGCCCTACCTTTAAAAAAATATGCTCAGAAAAAGTTCCAAGGAACATGATTAGTGCAAAATCAAATGTCATAAAACACAAAGGGACACAAAAATAACACAAAACACAGTAAATTAAAATCAGCAAAAACAATAAACAGCTGAAAATATCTGAAGAGAAGATATTTTAGGAAAGCCTGATAAATATGTGAATAAAAATTGGGAATATTAACCATATAAAATTATTTACATGGTTATATTCATACAGAAAAATTATTCTCAACCATTACCTTAAAATATACACAAAAAGTAATTTTAAAAGGATTATAGTCTTGAAAGTAAAGCTGCCTGTATGAAACTATACAACTTCTAAAATCTAGAAAGTGGAGAATATAATATCTGCATCCTTGGTTTAGGGAAAGATTTCTTAGAATAGAAAATGAGTAATGCCAAAATAAAATAAGTTAGACTTTATTAAAATTAAACCTTTTGAAAATAAAAAGACACTAAGTAATAAAAAAGATTAAAAAGACAATATATCCAAAAAATTAATCTGAAAAATAAATTATTTACAGAATACATAAAGAACTCTTCAAATTTGGTAAAAGTAAAACACCTAATAAAAATGTATAAAAGACTTGAATAGAAACTTTCTTATACAAAGTGACTATAAAAAAATATTCAACACCTTATTTATGAGGTAAATTTAAATTTAAAACATAATGAGATTTCGCCTCACCCCAACTAGAAGGTTTAATATTAAAGACTTAACATGCCAATTGGTAATTAATATATGGAATAATTGAACATCAAATACACTCTTCATGGATATGTAAGGTTATACAAACCCTTTGTCAAAGAGTTTTATGGTGTAAAGTACATAATTACCATAAGAAATTCCACTTCTAAATATTCATTCATGAAAAATAAAAATACACAAAACAAAATACACGTATGCAATGCTCATAGCACAATGCTCAATGTTCATTATAAACAAAGGTGGAAACAAACCAATTATTCATGAACAAGAGAATGGATAAAGATAGATGAGGTATCAATATAACGATATACTAGGCAGTAATACAATGAAGGAATTCCTGGTGTCCACAGCTGCATGAATTGACTTGAAAATCTTTATGCTGAGCTTAAGAATCTGTACAATAAAGAAGACAATTTTATGACCCTATTCTACAATAGGCAAGTTCTGTAACAGTCAACAATAATTCATATTAATAGAAATCATATTAATGGTTGCTTGAGGTGAGAAGAGTGGGAATGATTTATAGGAAAAGAGCACAGGAGATGTTCTCAGGTGTTGAAAATTTTCTATATCTTGGTGGCTGTTATATTTAACAAGTGCTTACATTTGCCAAAATTATGCAAAGTAGTCACTTAAATTCATGGGTACATTAAAAAAATAGATCTCAATAATGTATATTCAAATAATATATATTGACCAATTTTTTATGTAAGAAAAATATCTCAAATTATTTTAAAATTTAGCATTATTATTCACCATAAACAAAACTTTCAATAGTTGCTAAACAATGACTGGTAAAATTCAAAATCTGCTCAAAGATTTAAAAAAAAAATCTCATGGCAAATTATGAATGATTGATTGTTTCATTATATGAACAGATATTATCTACCAAAGTTTTAAGACAAATATTACTCTTAATGATGAAATGATGAAATATTATCTTTACATAAGGATAATTTTTCACCAATACTATTTAATACTCACCAGAGGTTCTAAATTTTGAGGTAAAAGAATATGAAATAAAAAGCATAAAAATGGGAAGGGAAGATAAAAACCTATTTATTCACAGATATCAATTTTATACTAAAAACAAAAAGGAATAAACACCAGTATTAGGACTTTAGAAGTATAATTTGTTGTATAGGAGGTTTATATACAAATATATTTCTATCTACCAATAATAAATTCCTGCATTTTAAAAAAGATAGCAGCATAGCACTCTACCAGTGCCAGGAGCTGGACACCTACCTGATACCCCAGATCCCCCACAGCCACTACTGATTGCTGCCATCTGCAGGTACAGAGCCAGAGGACCGCAAGAATGAGCTTACAAACTGGCCTTTACAGGCCCTGGGAGCTCCTCTCACTCTTCAGAGCTTCCACTGCCCTGGCTACTAAATATTTTATGTACATCAGCCTGAAAAGGACTTCTGGCTGTGCAAGGATCCCTTAAAGATTTTCCGCTTCAAGTCCCTCTCTTTGAAATCTGCCATGAGCACAAAATTATGGTAATTTTTGACCTAAGAAGATTTTAAAACCATTTAAAGGCCAAATAAAAAGATAGCATTGACAATCACAACAATATTAAGTAGCCAGAAATAAACTATATTCAAAGTCTTTGCAGGAGAATTATTACATTTTATTAAAACATGCTAAAAAATTGACAAATTTTGTTGTTCTTAGATTTAAAATGTCCGTATTTTAAAGATTGTTTAAAATATTTAATTTGATCTATGAATTCAGAACAATCCCAATTAGAATCCCAATATTTTAAAATATAACTTAAAACCAACGTAACATTAGTAACAAAAATTGTATGGCAATGAGACCTAACATACTAGTGTACAAGAAGTTGTTGAGAGAACCTGCCCCATTAGGTATCAGAACTTATTAAAACTTACCATAACTAAGGCAACGTAATTTATTATAGATATAGAGTAATAGAAAATGACAAATTCAATCAATGCATATGTATAATTGTTATTAATGACAGCATGAGTATTGCAGTTGAAGAAAACAAAGAATGGCCTATTCAATAATTTATGTAGGAATAATTGCTTATTATTATGGATTGAATGTTGTGTCCTCCTCCCCCAAATTTATATGTTGAAGTCCTAATCCCCAATGTGATGATGTGTGGAGAGAAGGGTTTTGGGAGGTAATTAGGTTTAGATGAGGGTGACCACGGAACTGAATCAGCCGGAAACCTGATCTCAGAGTTTCCATGCTTCAGAGCTGTGAAAATAATATCTGTTTTTTAAACCATGCAGTTTATGTTATTCTGTTACAGCAATCCAAGAAGACCAATACAATTATACATTTGGAAAAAATGTAAATTTTCCTCCTTAAACTTTAAATATTTGAAAAAAATAGTTCAAAGTGAATTGTGGATATAAATGTCAAAGGAAGAACTTAACAAAATAGTGGGCTTTTTGAGATGAAAGTATGAATTTCTTTTAGAAAACAACATGTTTAAGCAAAAAGAAAAATATTTATAATTTGTATATTAAAATTATCTGTTTATCAAAAACATTGTATGGAGTCTATAAAGATAAGCTACAAAATGAAAAAAATATATTTGCAGCTCATTACTTGCATTTCACACACACAAAAATACAAATAAAAAATAAAAATTTTTAAGGCTTTCAAATTGTTTAAGAAGGAGGATATGACCTGTCCTTCTAATTTTGCCACACCAAGATTGCTATTTTTAGCTACCCAATTTCCCAAACAGTTTTGCTCCCAACCCTGTTTGTGACTTCTTTAATTAACTGGTGATGTTCTTTTAACTCTAATCCTCTTTTGTGCTAGCTCTGGTAATCTAATGCTATCATATTAGAGAGGCCAAACATAAATGTCACTTCCACAAATCTTCCCTTTTAGGAGAAGCTTTTATCTTCTTGGAAATTTAACAGTTAGGGATAAATATTACAAAGTGAATCAGTTCTAATAACAAACATAGGGAGCAATGGAAACACTCATTCATTTATACTACTTGAAGTGCAAATTGGTGCAACTATTTTGAAAAACAGACTTTCCCTAGTCAAATTAAAATGTATGCATACAAAATGACTTGAATCTACTGCAAGGCATATACCCAAAGTTTTACATGTGTGTGCCAAAATACACATCCTAAAGTGTTCATAGTAGCATTGTTCATAATAACAAAAAACAAAAGAAACTAATCCACATATTCATTAAAAGGAAATGGCAATATACATATGCTATAATGTATTGGACAGCAATGGAAATTAACCACTACATGCGTTAACATAGATAAATCACACAAATTTAACATTAAATGAGCAAGTCCACAACTAATGCATACAATACTATGGAATATTCGAAACAGGATAAACGGTTAGTTATATATAAAAGTGGCAAAACTCTAATGGAAGGTAATGGAACTATCACTATGACATTTGAGGTAATATTTACCTCTGGGGTTTTGCGGAGGACAATCAGAAAGAGCAGAGAGTTAGCGCTTACAGTACGAGTAATACTTTACTTTTTTTCACCTGACTGACCTATACATGTATACCTTTTTTAATTTTTAGAATGTAGTGATGTATTTGAACACTCTTTTGTGGGATCAGGTGTTTACTAATAAAAAACCAAATGATTATTGATGAAAATGAATGACTCTTGATCTTAGTCCTACAGAAAACAACAAACCCTTGCCCATAAATACTTACATTAAAACACAGGAATACCATTATACATACATATATAATTTATTTTTATATATTTATATAAAAGAAGTTCTGAATTCAAAATAATATGGACGATTAACCAGCCTCGGTTTCATTAAAATGTCAGAGAATTTGATCTTCATTTAATAGCATTTTGCAGAAATGAGCCACCATTTTACAGTTAAGGCTATCACTACTCAGCATGGCATTATTTTGGACAGGGAGATTGATATTTCTTGCAACAGGTTTCACGATAACCAAAGTTGTCTCACTTTACCTGTTCCTAGGGATTACAGATTAGAAATTATTAAAAAGAGGGGATTATATGATGTTATATCATGTAGTGTATGAATACAGAATTTAGACTACTTAATTCAAGATTGTGAGCTCACATAAAAGACATAAAATTATGTACTTACCATCTCTTTAAAAAGTATGTTCTTACAATAGTCATCTGATTTCTCGTGATTAAGGAGACAATTAGTACATTTATTCCTAAAATAGTTACAGTCATTCCTGTTCATTAAATCATCTAGTGGTCTGGATGCAGCACCAAGTGGATGGGATATTGATTTCCTGGGGTTGCCATAACAAAATACCACAATCTGGATGGCTTAAGAAATATAAATGTATTGCACTTTTTACAGTTCTAGAGGCTACAAGTCTGAAGATCAAGGTGTCAGCAGGGCCTTGCTTCCTCTGAAGTTGTTAGGATTTGTTTTAAGCCTCATTGGGAGCTTCTGGTGATTTTATGGCAATCTTTGTTGTTCCTTGACTTATAGGTGCATCACTCTGATCTCTGCTTTCATGTCCATGTGGGGTTCTCCCTGTCTATCCCTGTGTCCAAAGGTTTCCCTTTTAAAAAAGACAAGAGTCGTTTTGGATTAGGGACCTAGGGACCACCCTAATGACCTCATTTTAACTGACTATTTCATAATATGAGGTACTTGGGGTAAAAAATCCAAGATATTTTGCGGGAATTCACAATTTAACACATAATCTATGGTTTCATATGAAATATTTTATTAGTAATTTTAAATAAATTCAAAATTTGTTTACAAATAAAATTTTGTTTTATTTTAAAATTAACTATTCAATGCTTAGTTTTAATTTTTCATGCTGATTTATAAAAGCAAAAGAAATGGGAAATTGTTTACAAAGTAATTATAGTCTTGATGAATACTGAAACACAACCTCTAAAATTTTGATGATTAGCCATTGGCGTAAAGTTTTTCCTCTTATATTCTTCACATAAACATGAAAAACAGGTGTACAACATGCAAAATATCAAAGAAAATTCTTCTTTGCATAAAAATTGAATGGCATCTGCATTAAATCCAAAGCTACTTTAAAGAATGTGTAAGATTCTATTAGGACCAATTAAATTTAGATTTAGGGGAAATAAAAATCTGAACAGTATAGGAATCCTGTTTTTTTGGAAAGTAAAATTTGGCTTTCCGAGAAAAAGTCCACATATTTAGATATACAATTATATTAATAAGCAATGGAAATGTAGCTTTGTTAAATTGTGTCCAATTGAGCAAACGTTTACTGAGTGCAAGGTATTGTTTAAAGCACTGTGGTTATAAATGTAAATAAAGATCAGAATATTTTCCTTTACAATCTTAGACTGATATTTCACACTATAGTTAATGTTCTTGTTTATTCTCTTAATTAGATTAAAAATAGGAACTTATTTTATATATCAATAAGTAGCATGAAAACATGTGATAATAATAAAGATAACTACAACTTTGAAAATTTGCCATGTGCCATCCACTGTGAAATACTATATATGAAGTATATCAGTTGATCCTCACAATCACACCATGAGATTTCACGTACTTCAGATACTCACCCTTTAAATATCAGGAAAGTGACAATTGTAGAACATAAATTATTTGTACAGTGACACATAGCTAAGATGTGAATTGGAACCCGGGCAGCCCAAATTAAAAGCCAAAGCAAGTGTCTTAAAATCTTTATATAGAAAGCCCATATGTATAAATAACATTTCCATATTAGTCCTGAACTGCAGTTGGGAATATTAGAAAATTAGTAAATGGTAAAGAGGAGAGTTTACTTCAATAGTAAGAATCTTATCTTCCTTTTTCTCTCCACTAGCATTTATTTGTGTGTGTGTGTGTGTGTGTGTGTGTGTGTGTGTGGTTTTTTTTTTTTTTCTTTTTTACTTTTTGAACTTAAAACACTAGATAAGGCTTCATATACTACTGCATGTAAATTTAAGAACAAACTATATATATGTAATATAAAATAGTATACGCAAGAATTCTATTTACATAAAGTTCAAGTTCTTCATCTTTAAGAAACTGGTAAGACTTTGAAATTAGTATTCAAAGAAAAAAAGTCTATCCTGCACTACTCTGAACTTCTCCATCATTTTACATTTCAATTGCTATACTTTTGTTTTTCATGCTGTTCTTTATTTACAACATACGAACTAGATTTGACTACATCTTCATCTCGTGTCCTTTTAATTTTTTTCAAAAAGCTTTTTTTTAGGCTTTGCATGTATGCTAAAATGCTGAAATTTTAGTTTTAACATCTTCCTCTAGAAAGTTGCTATAATGAAACACTAAAAATACTGTTTGACTATTTTACTTATTATCCCACAGGAATTTTCCTCCAATTGCTTTGCCCTTCAACTTCATTTTCTTTGTGTATTTGTTAACATCTGCCATGATTAGCACTAGCACTGTGTTAGGTAGCCCAATAGGCCGACTAAGTTCAAGGTACCAGTAAAGACATACAACATGTCTGCAACACACTCTCTAAACCCTCGGCACACACACCCTTCTTTGAAAGAAATTATATTTAGGGTACCCATAGAACTTGAGAATTCAGATTTTTTTAACAATTTGATTATAAAATCTGATGAAATGATATATGATAATCTAGTCCAGTTCATATAATATTTTCAGACTTTTTGGGTTCTCTGTATACAAACACGCAGACATTCACACACACATATACACATGCACATAAGCATAGAAGTTATTGTCTTGGGATAGATCAGAGTACTATTGAACTGTCCTAACTTACCAAATGATTTATTTCATTTTTAATTATACATGAAGAGGATGTTTCATAATTTTTTTGTGCAAGAAAGTTATTCTGTCACATTGAGCATAAAAATGAATCAATTTTTGATCAATAAACGTGGGAGTCATGCAACTTTCCATATGACTTGATTAGACACATACCACCCCACATGACTGCACCACTTAAGCATTTTACGCACAATAAAATATAGGATACAGAGGCACAGGGAAGAATAGAACTTTTGGAAAAAGGGCTATGGAAGGCTCCATATGAGAGATGACATTTAAGCTGGATTTCAAAAGATGGATAAGAAATAGACAAGCCTAAAAGAGGGACATTTTAGATAGAAATAATAGTATGAGAAAAGATCGGTGCTGTCAAAGTCTATGGCAATTGCCTATTTTTCAGCCTATCTTCTTCTGAAACAGTATTTATAATCTATTTTCACAAAGCTGACTCCTTCTTGTCATTTCTTTCTCAGGTTTAGTATAACCTCACTCCACATTCAAGGAATATTCCCTCACAATCCAAGTAAATGTTTATCTGATCACCCAGTTTTATCAATTTTCTTTTTTCTTTTTCTTACTATTTATAGATAGGATGGCTGGGGAATCACTAAGAGAAAGTGATATTTGAGCAGAAACCTAAATGAGGTGAAATGATAAAGATAAAGCTATTGCAGAGGAATGTGCCAATCAGGTGGAGCAGTGAAAGCAAAAGCATGCATTAGCGTGGTATGTTTGTGAGCACCAAGACTGCCAACTTGGCACATGTGGTAGAGTTAGTGTGGTAGAGAGTGGTAGGACATAGTGGTCAGAGGTTGGATAATGAGAGGTTTTATAAATCACTGAAAGTAGTTTGAATTACAATTGTAATATGATAAAAAGCCATACAAGAAATTTGTAATGAGATGAGGAACATATCATTTACACACATTTTTTAAAAATGTGATATATGGGAAAATGACTATAAGATAGGCAATGTAGTTTCAGCTCAGAATATTAAAAAAAAGTTGTACCTATTATATAATCACAAACTCTTGGAAAAAATATGCCTCCAGAATTGCATGGTTTCTCCTAAGTAGGGAGACCACTGGTAAATTATTCTTAAAAATGTTTCAGCCATTCATGTTGACCCATCTAATATATGGATGTCCTGAATGCAGCATGAAGCAGAAAGACCAGTGAGTTGGACATCCCAGTGCTCTAGGCAAGAGAGAATGAATCCTTGGTTTTATCCGTTGAGGTTAAGTGAATAAACCTTTAGCGCCCTAAGGAGGTATGACTAACAGCTTTTCCAGGAAAATAAATATATTGCATTACCAGCTGTGCCTGTATTCCTATATCTCTATTTAGTTTAGTTTTTTTTTTTTTTTTTTTCCAACTTGTTGCTATAGATAGAGTGAATCTTGAGAGCTGTATAAGTTTAGAGTAAACCAAACCTAAACAGAGTGGTAAGTTGCATTCTTTCTGCTGGGCCTACATCTGGTTCTACTTTAGAGTTCGGTAGGAATTTTTATCCTTTTAGATCAATGAAAAGCAATCAGGAAAATCCCTATATTAGACCAGAATGAGCCTTCACAGTGAAGTACAGCATACATTGAAAATACTGCTCACTTTTAATTTGAAGCTACTGTAATTAACGGATTGTGATTAATGTGTATTTTTCTTAGAAAATCATACCAATACCTTTGTAGGTTTTCCAGAAATCTAGATGCAACATCAGGAAATAGGATGTAATTCTGCTATTTTCCTGTGACATAATCGAGAGCCCACAGTTTCTTCTATAGAAACATAATAATGGAATTTCTGCTAGTGATACAGTGATCCAATCATCCCTATTAAGCTTTATTACAAACTAAATACAAACTTATCAGTTTATATGTGCAAAACACCCACCATTAAATAAGCCACGTCAATTTTAAGTCATTGAAAAGTACTACTTTTACCAGAAACCATGAAGCAGCATGGAAGATGTATATATATTGCTTAGTATTGAACAAAATGAGGAAAGAAGAGGTAGGGCATATCTTTGGTATCTGTCTCTTGATAACCCAAACCTTCAACACATCATTATTTCATGAAACCATAATAAGGTCTAGAAAGCAGGATTTTGGAATGATGATGTAAGGGTCACTGAAAATCTAGTATATAAACTTACATTAAAAAGATTTACCTAATCAACACATATGTACACAATAACTGCAGAATTCATATTCTTTCCAAGTACACATAAAACATTTAACAAACTGACCATAATGATGGACAATATGATGGGGCATAAAGCAAATCCCAACCAATTTCAAATGATGAAAGAATAGAGTATAATCTCTGATCAACAAAGAATTCAGCCAAAAATCACTCACAAAAAGTTAACCAAAAAATCCCAAAGTGTTTTAAAACAGCAACACATTCTAAGAAACTGATAAGCTAGATAAGAAACCACAACTGAAATCAGATTGTATTTTGAACTAAACGATAATGGAAATACAACCTCCCCATACCCACAAGATGTAACTGAAGGTGTGCTTCAAAAACAATTTATCACAACTGCAGATCAGATCCCGCAAAAATTAAAGAGGGTAGTGGGCTGGATTGGGTCCTCCATAAAAACATCTTTTTTTTTTTTTTTTTTTTTTTTTTTTTTTATGGTCCTAACTTCCAGTACCTGTAAATGTGACCTTATTTGGAAATAGGGTCTCTGCAAGTATAATCAAGTTAAGATAAGGTCACATTAGATTAGGATAAACCCTAATCCAATATGACTGGTGACCCTATAAAGATAGAGACATTTGGAGACACAAAGGACAGACACACAGAAGGCCATGTGATAATGAAGAAGAGATCGGAGTAATGCACCTACAGGTTAAGGAACTTTGAGGATTGCCAGCAAACACTGGTAGCTAGGAGGACACAAAGAAGAAATTATCGCCTAGAGCTTTTCAAGAGAGTATGGCCCTCCCAACATCTTGACACTGGACTTCTAGTCTCCAGGACTGTGAGACAATGAATTTGCACTGTTTTATGACAAAGTAAAATATCTTTCAAGATTACTGTTTTCCACAACTACAGGTTTGTTTGTTTGTTTTTACGCTATAAGAAGCATTTATTCTATAAAAGTAGTTGAATCTTTGTAAGAGTAGTAACCTTTGTGGCATTTTAATTTACTCCATTTCCATTCCCATCTTCCTAACTCTGCACTGTCCTCAAAAATAACAGCTACTGTGCAAACATGGTAGCTGCAAAAAACAACAGTGGAAAAACCACTGGAGTAGGCAGAATGAACCCGTCTCCAAAAAGCCTCATCTTCAACGAACTTCACTATCTTTTAGCTCCATGGAAACACTGAATTTGCAGAACTTGTCATAATTTCCTGCCTTAAATCTCCTCCACTCAGAAGAACTTTAACCTAAGGGCATTGTCAAAAACAATGAACAGCAACAGTTCAAATCACATCGTCTGAAGCTGTGAAACTAGTTGTGATTGATAAAAAGCAAGAACTATAAATGAAAGTCTGGGGAATCAGGTGTCCCTAAGGGGCACTAAAAAGCTTCCACGTAGAGAGATCTAGGAGGTCGTGACGATTGTGAGCAGGTCCAGTAAAACTCTGTGAAGTCGCTTTATCTCTCAGTTCTGGCTGATGTTGAGGTCATTGCAAGAACTAAATGTAAGAAAGAGTTGTAAATTACTAGAGAATCGAAAGCAAGAATAGACACACACACCGGGGCTGTCAGCAAAAGATGAAAGGTAGAAGACTTAACCAAGTTAGAAGATCATTGAACAATGATTTGAGTGGTCATCCATCAAGGGGAATAAGCCTTAAATAAACTAGTCCCGGAATGTCACTAAACAAAAATCATCAATAAATTATTTGCGTAATATGGCATTTGAGACTGGATGAGTTTTCCAAAGGAATGAATGGAATCATAATAATAATGAAATATAGATTTCAAAAGAGAGAGACAAAAACCTGGATATTAGGTCGATGGAAAGAAATCAGAAAAGAAGAGATAGAGGCAACCAGGAAGGTGTGAATAAATCTACAAGTGTGCAACATTGGGGTCCAATTGAAGAAAGGATAACAAGGAAAAAGGTGCTATCAAAAACAATAAATATAGCTAAGTCAAAAATGAAAGAGTAGGAGATGAGGTCAGAAAAGGGAAAATGGGTATTGTGGAAATGCTGAAATTCTTAAAATGATTGAAGAGGTATAAGGGAGCATTACAGTAATGGTGAAACTTCGTTAGAAGGAAAAATAATTGAATTGAGATTAAGATACATTTATCAACAGCATTCATAATTAAACTGATTTTAATCCCTACAACAGATTCTTTTTCTACAGATTCGGGCACAATATAATGGTGTATAAAGCTCATTTCAATATCAAATATATGACAGATGGAATTTTGGAGAGGATATTGTTTTTTTAGTTGTATATAAGTGTACCCATCAATTGGACATAATGTGTCTAGTAAAGACAAAGAAAATCATACAATATATATCAAGAGAGAAAATTCAATAGAAAGAATTAATAGTATGTTTGCTGAAAAGCTTAACACAGACATACAAACTGAATTATCACAGAAATAAAAACTGAAGGAAATAGCAGCTAAGAACAAAGAGAATATACTGGGATTCTCAGACCCTAGAAAAGACCCTACAGAATTGGTGCTCAAACTCAGTTGGGCTTTGGCAGGCTGGTACTATAACACTTACATGATTAGGGTGGTTTTAAGAATTATGAAAAAGGGCCGGGCGTGGTGGTTCACGCCTGTAATCCCAGCACTTTGGGAGGCCAAGGCAGGCAGATCACAAGGTCAGGAATTTGAGACCAGCTTGATCAACATGGTGAAACCCCACATCTATTAAAAATACAAAAATTAGTCGAGAGTGGTGGCACATGCCTGTAATCCCAGCTACTCAGGAGGCTGAGGCAAGAGAATCGCTTAAACCCAGGAGTCGGAGGTTGCAGTGAACCAAGATCGTGCCACTGCCCTCCAACTTGGGTGACACAGCAAGGCTCAGTGTCAAAAAAAAAAAAAAAATTTTTTTTGAAAAAGTTAGAGACTGAAACTAATGGCTGCTGTGCAAATAAAAGGCAATTGCCAATTAAGCTGACAGAAACCATACATAAAATTGGATGAAAGAAAGCCCTTCTCCTACCCTTCTGAAAGACAATAGCTTAATAATCTGTACAATATGCAAATATAAAGCTTAATATAATAAGCATTGAAAATCACTAAAGTATTACCAACTAATGAATAAACGTAATATAAAAATCCATTTTGTAAATCCTGTGTTTGCTAGAACTCTATATTTCAACTGTCAAGATACACATTTCAGGGGAAACTACCTTACCGATCTATTCTTTCTATCAAAAGATAGAAAGAAAGAACTCAGGTCAGAGATCTTTAATTTTCATTAGGCAGGGGCATATAAATAAGAAAAGTTACATTTATGTCCATTATTTCTTAACATAAATTTTAGTAAGCACCCATTTACCCAAAAATAATCAGAAAATTGGGTCTTTTGGTTAATTGAACATTCTTGTAATTGACATTTGTCAAATATATCATACATGGATTAACAGTGTTCAAAAAACTAGAATAAAATTACATTCACTTGACATCAGAATTATAACTTTAAGGCTCTTCCCAGCTGTATAATTCTGAATCTCTTCAGAATACACAAGTGCTCAGACATTACTTAAACTGTGTCATTGATTTAAATTAATCAACAAATAATTATACTTGTATAACATTTAGGAGTAAAAGGTTAAGCTAATAAAACTGAATTGCTATTGACTCCTAGACACAGCTTGAAATTTGATTATATGAAATATATTTGTGAAGTAAAATTAAAATCAAATAGAAAATGTTATTGGATTTAAAAATTCTGCATTTCTAGTTGTTGGTTTTTCTTGGTTAATGGGTACATACTCTATCAAATTTTAATAAAATAATTGGAGTCTACCTTAATAAGATACATTTTCTAATATCATTATGACTTTTCTCTACACTTACATGGTATTAGCAATAAATTATACTAGCAACAAGTAATCAGCAATATATTAGCATTATATTTTCATTTCTCCTTTGAATTTATTTATCTGATAGTAATCTTTTACATGATAATGGGAAAAAATCAGAAGTTTCATATTTGTGCTATGAAAACTATTTTTACAGCAAACTGATTGGAGAGCATGTAATTTTTTTGTCTTCTATTGATCATCACTACCAGCTAGTGATAACTAAAACATAACAGTTTAGTTGTAATCCTTAAAACATAACAGTTTTAAAAATGTGGCCGGGGGTGGTGGCTCACACCTGTAATCCCAGCACTTTGGGAGGCCGAGGCCGGTGGATCATGAGGTCAGGGCATGGAGATCATCCTGGCTAACACGGTGAAACCCTGTCTCTACTAAAAAATACAAAAAGTTAGCCAGGAGTGGTGGCGGGCACCTGTAGTCCCAGCTACTCCGGAGGCTGAGGCAGGAGAATGGCGTGAACCCAGGAGGTGGAGCTTGCAGTGAGGCGAGATCACGCCACTGCACTCTAGCCTGGGCGACAGAGCAAGACTCCGTCTCAAAAAAAAAAAAAAAAAAAAAAAAAAAAAAAAAAAAAAAAAGGTATTGCAAATTTATTTGTTCCCTGAAAAGAAGATAGCCTTTTTCATACTGGAACTGTCAAAAACTATTACATTAACTGGTTCAAGTGGTACAGGTAGAAAAAAGGATATTATAGTTTAATAACTTAAAAAATCATTTGCCATGTTACATTCTTTGGTTTATTAATAAGGTGTTCTGAAAACTATTACTATGTGGGAAGAAAAAAATTCCCACAGTATATTGTCATTACCGGGTATAGACTACAAATAATAAAACTTATAATTGGTTAAATTGTGAAATAAAGAAGGTTCAGATTAACATTGATCATGGCCACTGATTTTATTTTCCTTCAATTTTATTTAAAAATTTAGCAACCCCCCTAGTGAGTATTTTTATTTTTATTTATTTTTTATTTTTTTTATTTTTTTGAGACGGAGTCTCGCTCTGTCGCCCGGGCTGGAGTGCAGTGGCCGGACCTCAGCTCACTGCAAGCTCCGCCTCCCGGGTTCCCGCCATTCTCCTACCTCAGCCTCCCGAGTAGCTGGGACCACAGGCGCCCGCCACCTCGCCCGGCTAGTTTTTTTTTTTTTTTTTTTTGTATTTTTAGTAGAGACGGGGTTTCACCGTATTAGCCAGGATGGTCTCGATCTCCTGACCTCGTGATCCGCCCGTCTCGGCCTCCCAAAGTGCTGGGATTACAGGCTTGAGCCACCGCGCCCGGCCCTAGTGAGTATTTATCCAAAGGAAAGGAATTCAATATAGTGAAGAGATATATGCAACCCCATGCTTATTGCAGCACCAGTCACAAGAGCCAAGATATGGAATCAACCTAAGTGTCCTTAAAATATAAATGGGTACTGGCCAAGATGGTGAAATCCTATCTCTACTAAAAATACAACAATTAGCAGGGTACAGTGGCGGGCATCTGTAATCCCAGCTACTCGGGAGGCTGAGGCAGGAGAATCACTTGAACCCGGGAGGCGGAGGTTGCAGTGAGCCAACATTGCGCCACTGCACTCTAGCCTGGATGACAGAGCAAGACTCTGTCTCAAAAAAAATAATAAATAAATAAATAGAATAAAGAAAATATGGTGTATATACACAATGGAATACTATTCAGCCATAAAAGACAATGACTTCTTGTCATTCCTGGCATCATGGATGGGCCAGAAAGACGTTTGTTAAATGAAATGAGTCAGACACAGAAAGATAAATATCCCATGTTTTCACTCAAATTTGGGAGCTAAAGAATGCTGAGATCATAGTAGAGAGTGTGATTGTGGTTGTTAGGGGCTGGGAAGTGAAGAGGAGAGGAAAGCACAGGGACAGGTTGGTTAATGGATACAAAATTACAGCTGGATAAAAGAAATAAATTCTAGGGCTCTCTATAGAATCGTTGGGTGAATATAGTTAACAACAATTTGTTGTATATTTTTAGAAAGCTAGAAAAGAGAATTTTGAATGTTCTCAATATAAAGAAAAGATAAATATTTGAAGTGATGCATGCGTTAATTACTCTGATTTGATCATTACACACTGTATGCATGTATTCAAATATCACTCTATGTCTCATAAATATGTACAATTATCACATCATCTATTTTTTTTAATTAACAGCCTTATTGAGATCTGATTGGTATATAGTAATGGCATATATTTCAATTTATAATTAGATCAGTTTTAACATACCTGTCAAACTGCCAACACAATTGGAATGGTGAACACAAAACACAGCCAAAAATTTCCTTACAATTCTGTGTAATTCCTTCCTTCCATATTTTCCTGCCATCTTATATCCCCTGACAACATCTAATCTGCTTTTTTTTTTTTTTTTTTTTTTACTATATATTACTTTGAATTTTCTAGAATTTCATAAAAATGTAAACATACGGTATGCACTTCTGGGAGATGGGGTCTAGTTTCTTTCACTCACAACAATTATTTTGAGATTCATCCACATTATTACAGGTAGCAAAAGTTAAATAATTTTTATTGCTAACTAGTACTTCATTGCATGAACATATTGTCATTTGTTTATTTACTTGTTTATGAACATTTTGTTTGTTTCCACTTTTTGGCTATTACACGTAAAACTGCTATGAACATTCAGGTGCAACTTTTTGTACAGAAGTTTACTTTCAAAAATATTGGGAGAGGAATGGTTAGGTGATATTAGAGGTGTATGTTTAACATTTTAAGAATGCCCAAATTGTTTCTAAAGTTATTGTTACACTTTCATTTCCAGTAGCAGTACCTGAGTCCCAATTATCTAAATCTTCACCAACTTGTTATGATCAGATGTTTTATTTTGGACATTCTAATAAGTATGCCATAATATTTTATTATGGATGTAATTTTATTATTCCAGTCACTAAAAATTTCAAACATCTTTTTACATGTTTGTCATTTGTATTTTTTTGCTAAAGTGTTGCTTACATTTTTGTCTGTTTTTTGAACTGTATGGTTTGTTTTCTAATTGTTGAGTGTTAAGGGTTCTCTATATATGCTAAATTCAGTCCTCTTTTAGATGTCTGATTTACACTTTTTTTCCCCCAGTTTGCAGCTAGTCTTTAATTCTCTTAACAGTATCTTTTAAAAATTAGAAGTTTTTAACTTTGGTAAAAGCCAATTTAGCATTTATTTTACCAATTCTAATTATAGTTTGTTACCTAAGAATTCTTTGCCTAACTTAAAGTCACAAATATTTTTATCTTATGATTTCCTTTAGAAATTTATATTTTTATGTTATATTAAGTTATATTAATCTTTTAGTTATTTTTTATAGACGTGAGGTATCTATCTAAGGTTTCTTTTCTGGAGCCTGAATATCCAATTATTTCAACACTATTTATTTTAAAAATTATTGTTTCTTCACTGAATTGAATTGAGCTTGCATCTTTGTCTGAAATCAATTGGCTGTATAGGTTCCAGTCAATTTCTGGACTCTCCATTCTGATCCATTGATTTATTTATGTATCTTGTGTTTATTATTGGTTATTGTACATGTGCTATAATCACCACTTAATGAATGATGAAATCATGAAGATTACAAATGCCACCTATTATGTTAATTGGTTTTATTTTTCCTTAAGAAATATTTTTATATTTCAACATTACAATACAAAAATTTTAACATTCTACAGTAATATGTTGCTTAACAATGGGAATACATTCCGAGAAATGCATAAATGCATCCACAGGCAATTTTGTAATTATAGGAACATCATAGAATGTACTTACATAAACCTAGATGTTATAGCCTACTACACATTTAGGCTGTATGGTATAGTCTATGTCTCCTAGGCTACAAATCTGCACAGCATGCTCTTGTATTGAATACTGTAGGCAATTCTAACAAAGTCATAAAAATTTATGACTCTAAACATATTGAAACATAGAGAAGGTACAGTAAAAACACAGTGTTATAATCTTCCGGGACCAGTGTCATATATGTGGCCTACCACTGAGCAAAACGTTGTTATCTGGTGCATGACTCTGTATGTATAACTACACATAAACTCATATATATGTGTATATTTATATGTAGGATAGTCTTTAATTGTTGAAATAAAGTAATACAAACATATGTACTACTTTTTTTTTTTTTTTTTTTTAGGGCATGAAATCTGTGTTTATTCATTTATTTATTTATTTTTTCATTTATCACAAACCCTTGTAGAAAAGCACATCTGCCAATGATCTTTTTTTAATTTTAATTTTAATTTTTTTTCACTTTAAGTTCCAGGATACAAGCGCAGAACGTGTAAGTTTGTTACGTAGGCATACATGTGCCATGGTGGTTTGCTGCACCTATCAACCCACTATTGAGGTTTTAAGCCCTGCATGCATTAGGCATTTGTCCTAATGCTCTCCCTCCCCACTTCCCCCATCCCTTGACTGGCCCCAGTGTGTGTTGTCCCCCTCCCTGTGTCCATGTGTTCTCATTGTTAAACTTCTGCTTATGAGTGAGAACACGCAGTGTTTGGTTTTCTGTTCCTGCACACACACAATTTCAAAGTGAAGAGTGCTATATGTAACAATTGTCTGAAAAAAATCTTCTATATTAACGTTTTTAATAAAAATGAGATAATCTTAGTTGTCAGTTTTTTCTCTCCTGATATTATCACCATATTAGTATAAACTATATTGCTTATTTATTCTACAGTTATTAATGAAGCATCTACCTTTTTTTTTCTTCTTCTTCTTCTATAGTTCTTTTTTTTTTTTTTTTTTTTTTTTCTTAAGATGGAGTCTCGCTCTGTTGCCCAGGCTGGAGTACAGTGGCGCTATCTCGGCTCACTGCAAGCTCTGCCTCCCGGGTTCATGCCATTCTTCTGCCTCAGCCTCCTGAGTAGCTGGGACTACAGGCACCCGCCACCATTCCTGGCTAGTATTTTTGTATTATTTTTTTAGTAGAGACAGGGTTTCACCTTGTTAGCCAGGATGGTCTTCATCTCCTGACCTTGTGATCCACCCACCTTGGCCTCCCAAAGTGCTGGGATTACAGGCGTGAGCAACCACACCTGGCTTATTTCAACTATAGTTCTAAGCATTGGACAATATCATTAAAGAAAAAAAACAAAAATACTTACCCTTATCAAGTTTGCATTATATTTTGAAGAAATAGAAAAATAAATAAGTAAATTATATAGCATGTTGGAAGGTGATAAATGTTCTGGGAGAATTTAAAAAATCAGGAGAGGATGATTTGGGCATATTGGTGGGAAGAATGTGTTGTTATTTTAAGTAACATAGTGGAAAAAGGCCTGACTGAGTTGTAGTAATATCTGAGCAGAAACTGTAGGTAGTAAGGGAACTAATCGTGGGAATAGCATGTCCAGCAAACCACAAGGCCCTGAGGAGGGAACACACCCACCATCACAAGAGACCAGCACAGGGGTCACAGGGCTGCTGCTGAGGGAGAAAAGGGGGTTGAGTGAGAGAAGATAGTGTGAGGGAGGTAACAATGGGGCTATAAGGGAGCATCTGGAAACCAATGATAAAATAGTTGGCTTTTATTTGGGTGTGATGTGCAGTCTTTAGAGAGTTCCGTGGTTTAATTTATGTCTAACCAAGTTTCCTCAGGCTACTGTGCTAAGAACAGATTGAAGGGGTCAAGAGTGGAAATAGGGATGGCAGTTAGGAGACTATTTAAATCACCAAGGTGAAAGACAATGACAACTTGACCCAAGTTATGGCAATAAGATGGCAATAAGTAGAGTCTAAACATATTTTAAAGGCAGAGCCAAGACGCTGTGCTGATAGAACAAACGAGATCATGAAAGAAAACTTTCCCAATTCTTCCCCAAGTATAATATGTGATACAGAATTAATGAATTCAACTATATACATTTGAACCACATATGAAATAATTAACTTAATGATTTCCCCTAGTATTCTAATATTTCTAATCCAAAAGAGGCTTCCAAAAAAAAAAATTGCACACATACAATTATAATAGCACATAAAAATGTAATGTAATTTTCTTCTTTTATTTATGTGAATTCTTATTCTAGATCATTATAAACAATATTATTATCATCATCATCTTCATCAATTTTAGGAGGCCTCCATTTGCACAAAAGAATCATTAGAAAGGGCTAAAATGGGCCGGGTGCGGTGGCTCACGCCTATAATCCCAGCACTTTGGGAGGTCAAGGCGGGCGGATCACGAGGTCAGGAGATCGAGACCATCCTGGCTAACACGGTGGAAGCCCGTCTCTACTAAAAATACAAAAAATTAGCCGGGCCTGGTGGTGCACGCCTGTAGTCCTAGCTACTCGGAGGCTAAGGCAGGAAAATGGCGTGAACCTGGGAGGAGGAGCTTGCAGCGAGCCGAGATCGCGCCACTGCACTCCAGCCTGGGCTACAAAGCGAGACTCCATCTCAAAAAACAAAAAACAAACAAACAAAAAAAAAATGAAAGGGCTAAAATGTTGTTACTTTCCATTGAAGACGGTCTCTCTTTGTGTTACAAATGTGCACTCTATTTTCCACGCTTTCCTCACAGTCCTTTTCTAGGAAAAAACTCTCAGCATTATATTTCTGAAGAGAGATGACAATATGTGAAAGCATGCATCTCTCCACAGTAATCATAATGTCTGGAATATTCTAATGTCCTTACTTTGGTAGACTGGATCATGGTTCTCACTTTCTACCTGTCTCTCAACCTTTTTTACCCCTGACGTTGTTATACAAGGTACCTTGTTTATCTCATACTTACTAATATTTCCTTGGCCAAAGCCAGTCATTTGGCCACATCCAATATCAATGGTTTCAGGAATACTTTCTATCATTTTGGTAAAAACAAATCTAAACTTAAACATGAGAAGGAGTTACACACAAAAAAAACTATATATCCAGGTTTCTTTTCAAAAATCAAAAATCAATCCTAGCAACACTAAACAAAGTTATAGATGATACAAAATACGACAAGTAGAAAGTCTAGTTGAGCCACTTTCTCTCCAGTTAGCCACTTCCTATCAACAAATGCCATTTGAGTAGCCCTCAAGGGTACTGACCAGAGTTGACCGTTTGGGGTTCAATCCTTGCTGTAGTATTTAATAGCTGTGTGACTTTGAGCAAGTTTCATTGATGATTCCTCAACCATAAAATAGAGATGATAATAATACTGTAGGGGTTTGTTGTGATAAATTAATGATTTAATGAATATAAATGGTCAGATTATTTTCTGGCATCTAGTAAGTGTTTAATAAATATAAGCCATTATTTGTCTTTTTAATAGTAAATACTATTTTTTCTATATTCATGTTTTTGGGTTTTTTTTGGCCGTTTTTTTATTTGTTTGTTTTCAGGGATGTCATTCAGTTCCCCAGAAGAAAAGAGATGGCATGCATAAGTTAGTATAATTAAGGAAATATTTAATAAAAGGACAATGTTTAAATGGGTAGAGTGTAGGAATGGTGGGAGGTGTCAGTAACCAAAGGCCTGAAGGCTAATTTGACTCATCTGAGGTCAGTACTATATAATTGCTGTGTACCTCTCTTCAACAGGTTAAAAGGTACTTATTTACAAATGTTTTATCTGCAAAAGCTTATCAATACATACTATATTTACAGAGGTAAATTCAATGTTATGAAAAATTCCTGGAATTGTCTATAATGTCACACTTCCCTCTCCTCTTATATGTAGACACGTGGTAGATAAAATATTTTCTTAAAAAAGATAGAAAATATTTATAAGCATAGAAGCATGAAAGCCAGTAAACAAATGTTATTTTCAGGATAACTAAAATACTAAAGTAGTAAAGTTACAAGAAAGCAATTCAATTATTGCAATGGTTTGAATGTGGGTTAATGTTGTTATTGTGAGATTGGGCTAGTTAACTCAAGAGTCAGCTTGCTATAATGGCCAAGTGTGATGGCTGATGCCTGTAATCCCAGCACTTTGGGATGCTGAGGTGGGCAGATCACAAGGTCAGGAGTTCAAGACCAGCCTGGCCAACATGGTGAAACCCTGTGTCTACTAAAAATACAAAATATTAGCTGGTGTGGTGGGAGGTGACTGTAATCCTAGCTACTCAGGAGGTTGAGGCAGGGTAATCGCTTGAACCCAGGAGACAGAGGTTGCAGTGAGCTGAGACTGTGCCACTGCACTCCATCCTGGGCAACAGAGCGAGACTACATTTCAAACAAACAAACCAAAAAAATGAATTTGGCCCTTTTTGCTCCCTTGCTCTCACACTTTCTTGCCCTTCTGCCTTCAGCCATAGAATGATGTAGCACAAAGGCCCTTACCAGACGCTAGTACCCGATATTCCTCTCCCTGCCTCCTGAACTGTGAAGAATAAATTTCTTTTTGTCAATTTTTTTTTATTAAGCTTCTCTGCTTCTCCTATTTTACACTGCTCTCAAAAAGATAATAGTTCCAAGTAATAATTTTTACTTATGATTAATGCTTCAAATTAGTCTGAAAATGGAAGCCAGTATTAAGCAAGAAGAGAAATAGGAGTCATCCTGATAAACTACAACAGAAACATTTTATGGAGAATGTTATCTTCTGTGGTATGAATAGAAGTATATTAAGTCCTCTCTTATCCTACAGTTTAGGAAGAGATTTTCTGCTGACAAAATCATATGCCAAAAATATGAATTTATAAGATAATTAATATTATGAATTATTTTATAGTCTTACATTAAATATCATTGTTGTGATTGCCTGTAGTAAGGCCCATGACAGATTCAAAGCTTATATTATCATACTTATTGTTTTTAAAAAAATATGTTTTAAGGTATACTCATGCTTCCTTTATTCATTTGTCCAATATGCACAGAAAAATGTAAATGTTACATTTAATTTCTAGTGTAGTTTAAGCCACTTGTTTGTCTCTCTCATGGAATGTTTATTTAAGAATCCTGATATAGCATTATATTTATTCACGGTACTTGTAGTTTTATATGGTCTCTCTAAAATGTCTACCTGCAAGGAATAAGAAGATTGGATTTGACACCAGAACATCTACTGACTGCAAAATAATTTTTATCCTCCATTGCATATACTTCACATTAGAAGTAGAAGACATCCTCACCTGAAACAGATGCAAAAAATCCTTCTTCCTTAGGAGTGTTCATTTCTCACAAAATCTCTAGGTTGCCCAATGCTTATAGTGTGATATTCTGGGAATCCTTTAAAAAAAAAAAATCCGTTACAAATTTTGCTACAATACACAGCCTATTTTTCACACCCACATACCCACACATCCACTAACATTAGTTTTCTGAAGTGTGAAGCAGGACTTCCTGGTGGCATCTTCACATTTTACGTAACTGTTGATGAAGCCACTGCTGACACTGGGAATGTCACTGTAAAATCCTGAGACTTCTGGAGGAAAGAAAGTGTTATCCAATTATTTGCTTAAAATATAGCACTGGCAAGTAACTGAGAAGGCAGTATCAACCTAACTGTCAACTCTTCAAACTCGACAGCCTACCAGTTTGAGGCAACTTACTTGTTAAAAGCTTTTATTAAACAATTTAAAAACTATGAATTATAGAGTTTTCCTCAATTAGAAGACAAGGAGAAAATATCTACTTAGCAAAAAAAGAAAAAAGAAAAAAGAAAAAATGAGGAGATATGATTTAAATTGGTTAACTTCACAGTCTGAATTCAGGGGATAGTTGCAGAGCTCAGTTTGCATTGGGTAGCTCTCAAATGATTGTGCTCTTAAAGAATTATTTTGCAAGCACATCAGGAATAGTCTTAGAGAACTGTAATTCTCTGAATAGTTCAGAAAAAAACAAACAAAAAAAAGCTTTAGATTGAATGTCTCTGATCATTGAGGGTAACTGATATTTCCTTGGTCTGACTTATTTTTCATTTATATCCATACAGTTAATTGCAAACCCTTATGTCTATTTACTGTTCTATACAGTTAATTTTATATCTTGTTTCACCATTTTGAAATGGTTTATGTGAGGTCCTGATTATGAAAGCATAATTTTACTCTCACTGATCCAAACAGGAAGGGAAAAAAAACCCTTTACGTGAACTTATAATTTTAAACAGAGACAAAATTGAGATCACTATTTCAATTAACAATATTAAATGATTGTGATAAAATGCAGATGACTCATGAGTTATTGTTGCATTTATTTTTCCTGTTAATGAAGATAGTTATTAACTGGATAAGTGATGTGGAATTATTGTAATGATCATTAACTGAGTATATAGCCATGTTTCTTCTGGAATTTTTAATACTTTTACTTTTCAGAATCTATGGCATTACTTCTTAATCTTAGTTTTGCTTAAAAACTCAGTTAAATATTAAACATATCATACATAAAATTAGTATTTTTATCATGCAGCCACTGATGTGAATTCCTGTGTGTGATTTTGCTACAACCACTTACAACATTTGTAATACCATTTCATAAATCTTCGGCTAATGCATTGATTCTACACAGTAAAACATAAGTGAATAATACTTAAGCAAGCATAGATATCACTGTCCTCTATTACTCAGGCAAGTTCAAGAAATGGGTATACATTTCTGCTTTTAATATTAACCATGGAAAATTATTAGTAACTTCCATCTAAGCAATCTTGGAGATATTGACTTCTTGCTTTATTTACCATAATGTCCTGTAAACTTTATAATAAGCTTCATATATACATATGATATTAATTTTAATATATTTTAAATGTTGGTAAGTAAAAATAAAAATACAATGAAACTATTTTCATATGCATATAACAAATATTTATTGAATTCTTATTAAATGCTATGCATGACTTTAAGAAAACTACATACATTAATTCATTTATTCCTCATAACAACCCTATAAGATACAAAATATTATAATCTCATTTTTACATATAAGAAGACGAGTACACAGGAAAGTTAAATAAAATATCCCAAGATATATAGCTAATGAGTGTTAGAAACTGATTCCAAAGATAATAAACATACTTCAGAAGCTAGAGTTCTTAAGGGCTACATTATAGAGAACTTCTATTTCCAGCTTGACTACTTTGAAGTAATTCGTTTTAATAATATTGTGTACATTATTAAGTTACTCTAGTCTTTGTTATGTGTACATATGATAAGATAATAGTTTATTGTCTCAAAATTCACTTTCTTAATTGATGACTTAGCAGCACAACCCTTTCTTTTCACTAAATACTCTTATAATTTTAATATGTATAGTTTGGGTTGTGTGTTTTCAGTATTTTGGAACGTTATGTACATACTGCTGCTTTCTTCCCAATATTTGTCCCTTCATTCTTAGGATGAATGAGTAAATACATGGCTACTTTGAAAAGAGTTTATATTTCTCATTCTATTTCATATCTAGGCATAGTCAATGAGATGATGTTTAATCAGAAAATGTCCTGTATTTTCTTCCATAAACCTTTTTTAAAGGTGAAAATCTCCTACCTATTCTTATTGTTTTTTCTTCCTTCCCACTGCCTAGAATGTAAAGAAGACGGCTTGAGCTGAATCAACCATGTTTGACTATGGGATTGCTCTGAGAATGGGATTTGCACAAGGCTAAGTAACATCATAGAAGTAGCCCAAGTGCCTGAGGACTTTAAATACCCAAGCCTCCATGACAGCCTCAATTTCCTTTCTTATATTGTTTACGTGGGAAAACAATAAACTTCTATTTTGGTTAATGCACTATTATTTTGAATTATCTGTTACAGTCAAACTGGGCTGAAAAGTCATCAAATCCTTGTGCCCAGCTTCTATACAAATAGAGATTGCTACTCTACTAAATTAAAGTTGAGTAGTATTGGTCAATGTTTTAGCAGGAAATATTTTCAGTAACTGTCCTTGAAAGGACAAATATCCTTCTCCATGACACAAATATGCTCACTCTGAGCGAATGTGGTCAGACGTTCACAGTGGAGGTGTTGAAAGGTAGACCAGAAAGATAAAATGGAATCTGAATGGAATTGTTTATTATGTTAGAACTGTTATCATTCCCCCTGGTCGTGGCCTCACTGCCCTTCACCCCCACATCTTGACTCTGACTCTTGTCCATTATAATTATGCCTGGCTTGTACTAGTCTCAGTTTTCATTGAAAATTATTACTTTTAATATGAAAACCTAACGTATAAAATGGTAGTATTTAGTTGAATAAACATAATGACAATTGAGCTTTTTGATGACATTTAAATGCTCAGAAATATGACACAGGAAATTTCTATATATAATGATAGTATAGTAATTTAAAATATGTGAATGTGAAAAATTCAATATAATTATTCAATATAATTATTCATTATAATTTAATATAATTATTCATTCTATATGAGATTTAGAAATACTACATAAATTTATCTTGCATTTTTCATATTATTATTATTATTTTAGACAGAGTTTTATGCTCTTGTTCATGCTGGAGTACAGTGGCATGATCTCAGCTCACTACAACCTCCACCTCGCAGGCTCAAGGGATCCTCCCACCTCAGCCTCCAGAGTAACTGCAACTACAGGCTCATGTCAACACACCCGGATACTTTTTGTATTTTTAGTAGAGATGGGCTTTCTCCATGTTGCCCAGGCTGGTCTTGAACTCCTGGCCTCAAGTGATTCCCCTGCCTCATCTTCCCAAAATGTTGGGTTTAAGGGTGTGAGCCATTGCACCTAGCCATTTTAAAATATCATGTTTAAAAGATTAATGTTATTCATAAGTATTGGTTAATTGAACATCATTTTGGATATGCTATATATTTTTCTTCATTGTGAGACATATATGTCCACAAAAGATATTTCACTTGAAAGACTTAAAAAAAAAAACTTGTACAAACACCTTTTGTGAAAGAGACATATGACGTATAACACGATTATTGTGATTCAAATCACCCAAACAAACATTGAAACACATAATTTGATCATGGATGTAGATCCAGCTATAAGGCATGGATTCTTATTGCTAGTGTATCTTGCAATAAGAGTGTATCTTTATTGTGACTATACTGAAATTCATATCGAGTTAGATATTTTTATGGTTCTACCATATATGATGTTCTGTTACATCAGAAATGATATAGAGCAACAAATCTAAGATACATGGATATGACTTGTTCCATTAAAAAAAAAAAAACAAAAATAAGTAACATTTGAAGATAGCTGCTTTACTATTACCAAACCCTTAGAAAAATCTTGTGCATGGTGTTTTCCCATTACCCACTCATTTATTTAATTATATAAATAATGCAGTCCATTGGAGTAAAATACCAACATGTCAAAGTGTTTGTTTATTTGAAGAGTTAGGTAAGATAATTGGTAAGGTTTTTTGACAAGCAAATTTTCTAATTTTAAGTAAATATTTAAAGATTATTGATAATATTTCAGGCACTCCAGGCAACATTTTCATGTACAGAGAAAGACTGATTCTGAATGTGTATAACTTGTAAAAATCAAACACTTGCTGCTTTAAAAATGATTTCGGGAGGCTTGTTTTTATCATATAGACCTTTCTTATAAAAAGTGAAGTGAGGAATAATATTGGAGTTATTTAAAGATTCAGCAAACTTAAATTGGAAATGAACCACTTTTTGTAGTACATTTGTGAAGCTCAGGAAAGATTTAGACTTTATTTGTACTAATAAAATGTCCCATTTTTATCAATATTTTAAAGAATATTTTTATTAGTACTAATAAAATGTCCTATTTTTATAAATATTTTAAGAATATTTTAGTACTATTTATATGCCCTATTTTTATCAATATTTTAAAGAATTTTTTATTAGTACTAATAAATTATCCTATTTTTATCAATATTTTAAAGAATAATTTTTAAGTAGAAATATATCCTAGAATTGTATATTGCTCCTCTTTTCTTCCCATATGTATGTACAACTAGGGTGACTTCTATTTTCCAGATAATTCTTTTCCTGGGTTTCATCTACATATGCAATTCTCTAATCAACATTTTTAATTTTCCCTAAAATTTGTTTAACTGAAACTACAACTTTCTCCTTTCCCAAACAGCCAAATTTTCAGTATTCTATTCCTCAGGACACCAGTGATGTAGAAAATTAACCATAATTCTCTCTTCCCAAATCCTGTGTGTGACCATCACTTCCTAATCTACACCCACTAAAGCAAGTGCATATAGTCAGATTTTTGTATTCCCACACATGATGGCATTAATTTTAAGGATTAGAGGCTAGAATAATTGCCCAGTATTTTAGAATTAAGTATTTATCCCCTTCAATTCACTGTTAATATATTTTATATATTTATAAAATATAAATATTCTACTTCTTGCTTCAGTTACTCACTTTTACCTGTAGGAGAAAAACAACATATTCAATCACCTAAAAAATGGACGAAGGAGGTGTCAAGTTCTGCCTCTAACATCATCCCTTACTGAAATTCTCATCAGATATCACTCGCTAACCATACCAAATACTTGTAGTTCTGAAAGTTTGTTTTTCTAAGAATTTTTTGTTTGAAATTCTCCCACCACCACCCCCTTACCCTCACCATCACCACAATCTCTATGTCACCTTATCTCTATGAGTAAAGCCTACTCATTGTTCAAGAGTAAAGTTATATAACCTCTGTGAGGTTTTTCCTGGATTCCAGAGATACAATGTACCACTCTTTCCTTTGTATACAACTGTACCCTCTGTTTACTTCTACAGTGACTCCAGAATCTTAGTATTGTATTTACAGTTTATGTGTCAGTTTCCCCTTAACAGATTGAAAGCTCACTGGGGTGTGTATTATGCCTAATTTATTTTGATATTTGTACTATCCAACACGAGGCCTTCAGAAAGTCATCACTGAATGAATAAATGAATTACAAAACAACAACAACAAAAATAAAATCTATAGAGTCCTCGACCATGAGCAAAGATTTTTCATATTGCATCCTGCTGTCGTTTGAATGTGTGCCCCGCAAAATTCAGATGTTGTGAATGTGATAGCATTAAGAGGGGAGGCCTTTAAAAGATGATCAGGCCATGAGGCTCCTCCCTTGTGAATGGGTTTAAGGCCCTCATTAAAGAGACTTCATGCAACATTCAACTGGCTTCCCCTTCCACCTTCCACCATGTGAGATATAGTGCTCCTTCCCTCTAGAGGACACAGCCCTCACCAGACAACTGAACCCACTTCCCGACCGCCAGGACTGTGAAAAAGTTCTATTCTTTATAATTTCCCCACCTGAGGTATTCTACTGTAGCAGCACAGACTAAGATGCATCTTAAGAAATAAATTTCACAAATACGTAAAACACAAAATGTAAAAAATCAAGATTTCAACTTTACATACTAAAAACTCTAAAATATTATTTTCCTAGTGACATTTGAGTAAAGGAGTGGAAATCTGAAACCAAGTCTAAAAAAGAAACAGTTGTATTTCAGTTTTTCAAAAAGAAAGTGTTATTGAAATATCTTGATGATTTGAAAAATCTGTATGATTAGAATTACATAAGAATTTAGATTCTATTTGGGCTTTGTCATAAGAAGTTATAGGATTCTAGGAAGTTATTTACTTTCTCTGAAATTCAGTTTTTTGAGAGTAGGACTTAGTGACTTCTAAATTTATGTTTAGCTCAGAAACCTCAGAAAATTTTATTTTATAGTTGTGGAGTTATATAATCTTGATAATCAAAATGATTTTTTTTTTTTTTTTTTTTTTGAGACGGAGTCTTGCTCTGTAGCCCAGGCTGGAGTGCAGTGGCCGGATCTCAGCTCACTGCAAACTCCGCCTCCCGGGTTCATGCCATTCTCCGGCCTCAGCCTCCCGAGTAGCTGGGACTACAGGCGCTGCCACCTCGCCCGGCTATTTTTTTTGTATTTCTTAGTAGAGACGGGGTTTCACCGTGTTAGCCAGGATGGTCTCGATCTCCTGACCTCGTGATCCGCCCATCTCGGCCTCCCAAAGTGCTGGGATTACAGGCTTGAGCCACCGCGCCCGGCCAAAATGATTTTTATTTTTAATTTCCTTTACTAATGTAAATAAAAACTAGAGCTTAGTATTGAAATGTAAGCTTTGTTCAGGAATTTTCTAAAAATCTTCTTCCTGCATGCTCTTTTCTTTAAAAAAAAAAAAGAAAAATTGTCAACACAGGTTTCCAGTGACTTTATTCAGTTTATTGGACATTCAAAATACTTCAGACTCAAATTTTCCAAATAAGTGATTAATTTTAATAAAACAGATTTATATACATATTTGGAACAACATCTTAACCATATTTGAAGTGTGAAAGCAGTTTATACCTTGCCCTGGCATCATGACAATTATATTTGCATTTAATCACACAGATGGGGGAAAATGCACACAGATACAGAAAAACACATACCTATTTCATACCCAGAAAAGAAAAGGAAAAAAAAAAAAAAAAAAAAAAAAAAGCCTGAGCAGCCTGTCCAGTAGGTCCAGCTGTAGTTTTCAAAATAAAGGAAGCCTTGGCCTTTTCCTGAAAATTACTGACTCAGTAACAACAACAAAACCCCATTGTATCTTTGCTTTTTATACTTCTGCCTACAGGGATAAACCTGGTAGCTAGAATTCACAAACACATTTATGGGAAGGATTCGTGGGGACTTATGCTATTAAATTTATAGATTTTCCCCTTTTTTATTATCAGTATTCTTCTTTGTCCTCAGTTAGGGCTCCTGTGACTTGAAACAAACTTCTCTATTTCAACTTGTCTGGACTGGTTTTCTTTCCATATATCAGAGATCTGCTCTTATTTTTCGGAGGATGTTAATTCCTTTTTAATTTGTGTTTTTCTTTTCCTTAGCTCTCTATATTGTTTTTTGTTTTATCCAAAATGTATTGCTTTTCTTTTTCTTTTTGGCTTTGTTTTATGCGTTAAATTTTCTTCAGATGTTTGGTAATCTTTTGATGACTATTTACATTTAAGCGGGAGAAACTGAAATAATAAGTGGAAGCTGCGGGGTAGTGGCTTGGCTTGCTGAACATTTAACAGAAAGTTGTGTACCTGATTAGTGGCAGAGGACATTATGTCAGCCTAGAGGGACCTTGTCTCTCATGCCCATGTCTTTTAATGATGCTGTTGTACAAAAGCATACATTGTTTTACATGACAATATATACCTACAAGTAAGAGAAGATAGATCTGCCAAGTAAAGTGTCTTCTGGGGAGATTTGAATCCATGTCACATTTAACAAGCCATGCGGAGGTGTTTTTGAGCATAAGGCATTCTGTTTATATCATGCAATACTGACTACCAAGGCCAAGCTTACTGGAACATTGTGACTCAAAGATCTATAGGCTGGCTTTCCATTATCTTGTAGGTACTCTAATTCCATTTTATCTGGATAAAAATTAACTACCCTGATTTACTTTCCTAAGGAATGTGAAAGTGAGACAAATTAAGGGGAACAGACAGTAAAGGAACAAGAAGAAAAAATATCTAACAATTTGTAGAAGCCATTAGGCACTAGGAAGTATAGCACTAATTGTCTAGTATTACTAGTAAGCTAATTATATATCATATTCTAATATAATTATATTTTTTCAATTATCATAATTATAAATGTATAATGATTTTTATAAGCCAAGAAAATGTGGCATTAAAACCTTAGGGTTATATTCTGGGAAATCACCTAACTTACAAAAATTAATTTTCTCAATCCTCATAAACACCTATGAAGAAAATGATTAAACCTGTTAAAAAAAAAAATCTACTTTAAAAAGATTGGAGAGCTAAGACGACCATGAAGAAAAGGGGCCAATATCTGACAGAAGAAGGAAACAAGAGACAAACCCAGTGCCTCAGATTTCCTCTAGAGGAATCTGCCAATTCCAAATGAAGTGATCAAAAGACAAAACTGGAACCGACAAAAAAGCAAAAATTGACAGGCTATATCCAACAATGAGGGTAAGCAAAGGAGACCGACCTTAATAGGGTCAAAACTCAGTTTCATGTTATCTCAATCCCTGAAACTGTTGTAAGAAAATTGCATAAACCTGGTCACTCAATAGAAGCAAATGTAAATCATTCCTGGAAAGTGTCAAAGATAAAGCTGGACACTAGTTAGAGTGTTAAGAATAGATTTTACTCAGTACTATACTGTTTTAATCACTAATATGCTGTAAGGAAAATAATCTAGCGTGAACTGAACTCAAATTCAATTTGTACTTAAGTGACTTGGCATTTTATAGGAAGAATGAGAACATAGGAAGGGAGGCAAGCAAAGGATTAGTAGAGGCAAGAGAATGAAAACTTCTAAAATTTGAGAAGCAGGGGTATAGGTTCAGGTGAGATCCACTGGCATTTGTTAATCAGAGCTTATGGAAGTTAGACTTCTACCCCTTCAGGGACTGGAAGACAGGGGCCGTATCTTCAGGTCTTTGCTAGAACAAACAATAAACTCTTTCGGCATCCTTGAATTTTCTCTGGCATGCACTTTAACGGGGAGCTATGATTATCCTAAGAACTCAGCCTTCAGCTGTTAGAAATTACATTAGTGTTTTGTTCAAGTCTTAATAGATCAATTCTGAGGCCTCAGAAGGGACCTTAGAGGGCTCAGAGGAGCCTGGCTAGAGTTTGATTAAGGAAACAATCTTTGACAAAAGATAGTAACATTCCAAGTTTCAAATTTATCTCATAATTTTTCATAATTCAAGAAAGAACAAAATATATGGTGATAAGATAATGAGATAGAATACTCATATAAAATTTTCATATAAAATTTTCATAATTCAAGAAAGAACAAAATATATGGTGATAAGATAATGAGATAGAATACTAACAGAAAAACAAATAATAAAAACAGACCTTAAGAGATCTATATAATGAGATTATTAGATGTAGAATTTAAAATATTTGAATAGATCTGAGGTATAGATAGTGCAATTTAATATAAAAAATGTAAGATAAAAATATTTAAAAAGAAAGGACAATATTCTCATTGTTTGCAAATAGTGTGAGTATACAAGAAATCTGGTAATCTCCAAACAAATGCTACTTAAATTATAAGTATTAAAAGTAGACCAAAATAAATGTCCACAATTTTTACATGAGTTTGAAAATACTATTTTTAAAATGCATTATTTACAATAGTCACACACACAATAAGAATGTTAATTGACTATTTTTTAGAAAGCAGTAACTATATTATTAAGACAAAATCTTAATTTGTTTTATAAAACCATACATATAATAATAATATGATCTGATTGTGAAATGACAAGTAAAATGATTTTCTCAGTGTAATAATAGGTAATACTAATAGCTATTCATGCATTAAGAATTCTCTTGAGAAATAGATTTACATATTCAATGTGACTTCACAACTTAATTTGAATATATAATAATATTTCAAAGTTAATATGGCCAAAATAAAAATATTGAATTCTTCTTCCTATCTCAAGGTGGACATGTATTATGCCTTAAGACTAAGGAGTTTTGAGGCACAGTGATTTGAAATACGTTGTTGTCAAACTTTCATTAAAGATGGAGACCATCTTCTAGAATTCAGTACTAAGGAGAAGAAAAAAAGGAACTGAAACTCTTTCCATATGCCATGGGGAATCTAGAAGCTTACTCCTTGTTTGTTGTTTGAACAGAACAAAAAAGTAAATTAAACTATAATCTTTTGAATGATAAGATAAATATTAACATATAAGTCAAGCAATATTTTTGTACTTAGCATTGTACTTCATATACATACCTAATAATCGCAATATTTTGATAAGCTATGAATTTACAACTGTTCACCAAGGAGCTAATTATAGATATGAACTTGATTTTATACTATTGAACACAATTATTAATACTTCCTTACACATTATGTGTTTTTAATCAAAATAAGTGCAAATTTGGTTCAACAAATATTTAGTAAATATCTATCACTTGCCAGGCACTTTCCTGTGCTCTGATACTATGGCGATTAAATAATAATAATAAATTAGATATTTATCTGCCAACATGGTTTCATGGGTTCAAAGTCTAAAGGGCAAAACATGTCATTTCAAAAATGAGTCCACTTATCCTTTTATAATAATAAATCAGGACATGGGCTAGGAAGAAAGTGAATAGAGTCCTGGGCTAGGAACAATATAGGATGAGAAGAAAACTATTATAATAAGGCTAGTCAGAGACTCTCTGAAGTAGAAATAAGCAGAAATCTGGAGGAAAATTATACTTAAATATGAGGGAATGACATATGCAAAGGTATTCTGCTGAGGAAGGGGCTGGTGTGTCTAAGGAAATCATGGCCCATATAGGTAGAACATAGGAATCTGGGGAGAATGTTGAAACTGAAGACTATGCAGAGACGCTGTAGAACATGGCTAAGAGTTTAAATTTTGTTTCAAGATCAGTTTGAATTTTATTCATGTGCCATAGAACCTCATTGAAGAATTTTAAGCAGACAAGATAAAGAGATCTAATTAGCTTTTTTAATGAGATTGTTCTGTATTGCAAGAAGAAAGGATAAGAGCTGGGACAGAGCAGAGAAGGTTTTGTCAAAAGGTTATCCCAACATTATAGGAAATTTGCAGAGAGTGGTTTGGGGTAAGGCTGTGCAGTGAGGATAAAGAAATGTGGATATGTTCTGAATGGATTTTATTTTGTGCTGCAAAAAAATTAACTAGACATCTCAGATTCACAGTTCTTTGCATCTTCTACCTTGAAATATCCTGCTTTATCTGCTTCTGAAGGTCACACATTTTCCTTTACTAGAAGCCAGCAGTTTACATTTTAGGGATATTGTAACAAAAATTTGAATGTGAAATGTAGGTTACACTGCATGATTTCTAAATTTAAGTTCAACTTGAAGTTCTACTTTTTTGATAAGAAAGGACATTTTATTAATAGGGGAAGTCTTAAAGTAAGATGTGCTTCTTAGATTATAAAGGTCATTTTCATCTCAGAACATTTTTCTTAGGAAAGTAGATTAAGATACTGGTAAAAGGACTCTGGTTGGAGAACCTTGATCCCAGAACAATTAGACGTAAGTCAGGGATGGCTCCTTATATTTTTGGGACAAGAGAAACTGGCATCAGACAAGGTATGTTTAATCCAGTAATTAGGTCCATATTGGGTAGAAATGCTTGACTATATCCACACTATACCACTTCCGCTTGTTTGGATTAAGTCTTGGGTCTGAAGATAACCTTCAAAGCAGGAGTCAGAAATCATGTCTTCTAAAATTAATGATGTGTATAGAGTAGTTTTGAACAGACTTCAATTAACCAAGTCAAATATTATTTTGTGTTGCTATAACAAAATACCACAGACTTGGCCATTTATAAAGAAAAGAAATTTATGGTCAGGTGTGGTGACTCGCACCTGTAATCCCAACACTTTGGAGGGGGTAAAGGCAGGATGATCTCTTCAGGACAGGAGTTTGAGACAAGTCTGGGCAGAATAGTAAGACCCAATCTCTATCCGCTCAAAAATGTTAATTATCCAGGCATGGTGACTCAGATCTATAGTCCCAGCTACTTGGAAGGCTGAGGTAGGAGGATAGCTTGAGCCCAGGAGTTTGAGATTGCTGTGAGCTATGTTGTGGCACTGTACTCCAGTCCGGGTGACAGAGTGAGACTCTATCTCTTAAAAAAAATAGTAAAGGAAGATATTTCTTACAGTTCTGCAGGCTGGGAAGCCCAATATCAAAGTGCCAAAATCTGGCAAGGGCCTTTGTGCAGCAGCAGACCATAGCAGAAGGTTGCAAAGACAAGACAGCATGTGAGCAGGAAAGCAAGTGGGGACTGAAATCCCTTTTACAACACACCTACTCCTGTGATAACTAACTCACTCCCTCAATAAAGACAAACTCTTTCATGAATGCAGAAACCTCATAACCTTATCATGTCTTATTAAGCCACACTTTCAAATGCTGTTGCATTGGAAATTAAGTTTCCAACACATGAACCTTTGGGGATACCTTCAAACCATAGTATACTGCCCTTGGTTCCCAAAATTCATATCCTTCTCACAATGCAAAATACATTTGTTCCATTCCAACAGCCTCACAAGTCTTAACTCATTCCAGCATCAGTATACAAGTCCAAAGGCCAGAGTCACATTTAAGTTCGATATGGGTGAAACTTAAGTCATAATTCATCCTAAAATAAATTTCTCTTCAACTATGAACCTGTGAAATTAACAAGATATGTGCTTCCAATATATAATGGTGGGACAAGCCTAAAATAGACATTCCTATTCCTAAAGGGAGAAATAGACAAGAAGAAAGAGGTCCCTAATAAGTCCAAAGGCCAATGGGGAAAACAACATTAAGTATTAAGTCTGGAAAATGATATTTTTTGACTCTGTGTTCTACATTCTAGTGGGGTGAGGATTGGACCCCAAAGCCTTTCGCAGTCCTGCCTTTATGGGTTTGCTGAACACAGGCCATGCTGTCTCTCTCACAGTTTGGTGTCTTCTACTTGCAGCTCCCTCAGATTGGTTTTGCACACTGGTAACTCTACAGTTCTGGTGTCTTGGGGTGGCCCTGCTTCCATGGATCTGATAAACATCACCTTACTGGGGACTTTCCACGGTGGCTCCTTTCCTGTGAGAAGTCTCTGCCTGGATCCCCAGACTACCCACAACATCGTTTGAAATCTAGGTGGAAGAAGTCATACCTACATAAATCTTTCATTCTGTGCACCTGCAGAATTAGCACCAGAGAAAACCAAACCCATGAAGACCAAGATGACCAAGAAGCCTAAGCCACTGAATGACTGGGAAGTGAGATTGAAAGTTTCTTTCCAAGATTAAGACTTTCTAAACCACCTTGTCAAACAAACAAACAAACAAACAAAAGCCTGTTTGTAATTTGCTCTTCAAAAATCTCTTGACAGGATGCCAAGTAGAAATGAAACTTACTCTTAAAATATATTTGAGATATAATTAATAATTTGGCTTAAAAAAACTAATGGCAGGAGTTCTAAGTTTTATGTCCATTATATAAAGAACTTTGAAGACAGCACTCCATTCCTTATGGAACAATCATAGCAAACAAACTAAAAATCAAAAATGTTTGTAATATCCATCAGATAACTGAGGTAGCAGAACAAACTGCTATCCTGAAAACTGGAGAAACATGTGAACCTAAAGTAATAGTCGAGATCTCTTTACATGGAGCAGAAGCTAATGGAACCAAATGATAGTAGTTTTGATAAATAATTGAAGGCTGAGTGTGGGCTACGTTGAATATGAGAAAATTCTAGGGGCTATAGCCTTCAGAAGACCCCTCACTTTCATCAGCTTTACGTTCAACCCACCATGGTGAAGATGCAGGAAAGATCTCCCCATGACTATAGAAGGGGGACAAAAGGAGTAATCCTTGTTAATTAACACCATGACATTAACAAAGGCCTACTATCCTGAAGAAGACTGTACCAGAGTTTTCTAGAGCCTTAATAGAAGGTCTTTCTTCCTACCCTAGCCCTCACCAGTATTTCTATATCAGATAAGAAGGGGAAAAGACAAAGAAGAAAAAAAAAAAAAAAACTTACACAGGTCACAGGCCAGAGACACAGCATACTAAAAGACTGAGATAAATTTTAAGGTTATAAAAAGCCTTCCTCCCTCACATGTTAACATTACACCACCAGATATCATGTATTTAATAATAGTGGGTAACAGCTGAAAAAGTTGCAAGATACAGACTCTCTCTAATAAGGAATACTTAAGAAGCACAAAGTCATGAGGAGTGGCAAAAAGAACAGCAGAAAAATTTAAAGCCTCTGCCATGCATATTGTAGAGACCAAGAAAGAAAGCCCAACTTCTAGTTAAATTAACACAAATTCTCACAGTAGATAAATATTATACTTTGTTTCTATTATCTGATAAACATATCTGGTTTCTGGCAAAAACCACGAGGCATGCCCTAGGCCCTGAGGGAAAAGCCTGAAGAGATAAAACAAAGATGAGAACCCGACTCAGATTTGACACAGATGTTGAAATTATTAGACAGACAACCTAAAAATAACTATGGTTAATATGCTAAATACCACCATAGAAAAAAAGTTTACTGTTATAAGAAAGAACAGATGGGTAATGTAAATCAAGAAATGGAAATTTTAAGAAAGAATCAACAGAAAATTCTACAAATGAAAAGTATTGTAAGAAAATTTAGAATGTCTTAGATGGATGCATATTAGACTGGAAATGACCAAGGAAAGAATCAGTGAACTTGATATGTCAGTAAAAAGTACCAGAATAAAATGCAAAAAGAAAAAAAATGAAAAAACAGAACATGACATCCAAGAATGACAGAACAATTTTAAAAACTGCAATATAGACATAACTGATATAAAAACAGAAAAAGAAAGATAAAAGGCAAGCAATATTTGAAGCAGTAATGGCTGTGAACTTTTTAAAATTAATGAAACACATGTAACCACAGATCTCATGTTCTCATATTGCTTAGTACTACTATTCCTCCCCCACTCCAGAAGCAAGTGCTTATTGAGAAAAAGAAGCAGCCAAATTTAGCAGTTATTTGATTAGTTGCAGTTATAAAGTTGCTTTTTTTGTTGTTGTTTTTCACTTTACTCAAGTCTCTAGTTACATAAGACTGTTGACTGCTTCTGATTGGATGAGCTTAAGTTCTGTTTTACTTTTCCTTTGCTTTTTAAAAATTCTTAAATATATTTTACTTAAAAGAGCAGTTAATGTCACACCAATATCTTGTTAGTTGAGAAACTGTATACTTTTTATAAACATAATTAAAACCTTATAAAATTCAGAGTACTACTATTCTTAGTACCACTGTTCCTGAAGCTAAACAACTCATTCTTCCTAGTGCAAACTATAAAAGAATATAGAAAAAATACAATAAATTAGATAAAATGAAAACTCTAAGTGTTCAATTAATCCAAGCAATGATAGAAAAGGAAGATAAGGAGACAAAAAACGGAAGAAATAATTATAAAACATGTAGCAAAAGTAGTTGGATTTTACAGACAGCAATTAAATTGTATGACATTGACGGCATGTTTTTAAAAAGGACATAACTTGTAAGACTTAAAAATAAAAGCAATATACAACATGCTTTCCATAGATGCATTTTAAAATATAAAGTCATGGAAAAGTTCAGATAACATAATGGAAAAAGATATAGCATGCAAAATATAAACTCTAAAAGTTAATGTGGCCATATTAGCATTAGACAAACCAAACTGCAGTACAAGGAGTATTGCCAGAGATAAAGAGGGGCACTTCATAAAGATAAAATGGTCAATTGAATTTTTCTAAATATATACTAAATGCCAGAGCATCAAAATTCATGAAAGCAAAATTGGCAGCACTAAAGAAGAAAAGTATACATTTGTAATACTAGTGAAGAATTTGACATCCTTCTCTCAATAATTGATAAGGCAAGTAGACCAAAATATAATATTGTAGAAGATTTGAACAACACAATCAACTAAAACAATCTAATTGATATTTACAGATCACCATGGAGCTATAATATATGCAAATTATTAACTCAATACATTTCAAAGTATTGAAATCATACATAGTATCTACTATTAGCCCAACAAAATTAAATTAGATATCTAAAAAACATACATAGCTATTCCCCCAAAATATTTAGAAATAAAGCAATATTCTCCTAACTAGAACTACTGGTTAAAAAAGTAAATTACAAGGGAAAATAGAAATCATTTCCAGTTGAATGACAATTAAAGCACAATATATCAAAATTATTAGGGGATAAAATTTAATATTTGCATGGAGGAAAATGTATAGCTTTAAAGGCTTATATTATTTTAAAAAAAGGGGGGGAGGTATAAAATCTGTGAGCTAAATTTTCAACTTAAAAGTCAGATGAGCAAATTAAAGAAGCCAGAAAACTATATTAAAAAATTTTAAGAACAAATTAGTTTTTAGAAAAAAGAAAAGAATAGCAAAAATCAATGAAATACAATTCAAATTGATAAAAGAGTTGGTTCTTTAAAAAGATTAATGGAATGGATAGACAAATAACAAGAATGATCAAGAAAAAGACACTAACATTTTCAGCAACAGAAATTAAAACATGAGGCCAGGAGCAGTGGCTCACACCTGTAATCCCAGCATTTTGGGAGGCTGAGGCGAGCAGATCACAAGGTCAGGAGATCAAGACCATCCTGGCTAACACAATGAAATCCCATCTCTACTAGAAATACAAAAAAAAAATTAACCAGGCATTGTGGCAGGCACCTGTACTCCCAGCTACTTGGGAGGCTGAGGCAGGAGAATGGCCTGAACCCGGGAGGCAGAGCTTGCAGTGAGCAGAGATCGCACCACTGCACCCTAGCCTGGGCAATACAGTGAGACTCCATCTCAAAAAAAAAAAAAAGTCATTACTATGGATTCTATAAATATTAAACATATAATGAATTCATAACTATAAATAATATAAATAAGCTTTTGATAATATTTGAGATTCAGAAGAATCATTTTCTTGGAAAATACAGGTGACCAAAACTACCAAAAGACAACATATAAGCTTTGAATACCCCATGTAGCTTTTTTTAAAATTTATAATTTAAAATCTTTCCACAAAAATTCTAAGCCCAGATTGTTCAATTAGTAAATTATTTCAAATATTTAAGCAAAATCACTGGTTAATTAGAAGATAAGTGAAGGCTTCCTCAAGCATCTAATTCAGCTTTCAAAAACTTCCAAAAGCATTCCTGATAAACAAAGTTATAGATTAATATCATTCATGTATTTAAATTGAAAAATTCTCAAGAAACATCAGCCAATTGAAGCCAATAATATATAAAATATGTTGCGGGAAGCCAGGGACCCCAAAAGGAGGGACAGGCTGGAGCCACGACAGAGGAACATAAATTGTGAGGATTTCATGGACATTTATCAGTTCCCAAATCATACTCTTATAATTTCTTATGCCTGTCTTTAATCTCTTAAACCTGTTATCTTCATAAGCTGAGAATGTAGGTCACCTCAGGACCCTGTGATGATTGCGTTAACTGTACAAGTTGATTGTAAAACATGTTTGTTTGAACAATATGAAATCTGATTGTAAATCACGTGTGTTTGAACAAAATGAAATCAGTGCACCTTAAAAAGAAGAGAATATCAGCGATTTTAGGGAAAAAGGAAAATAACCATAAGGTCTGACTGCCTGCAGGGTCGGGCAAAAAGAGCCATATTTTTCTTCTTACAGAGAACCTATAAACGGACCTGCAAGTAGGAGAGATATCGCTAAATTCTTCTCCTAGCAAGGAATATTAAATATTAAGATCCTAGGAAAAGAATTGCATTCCTGGGGAGAGGTCTATAAACAGCCGATCTGGGAGTGTCTGCCTTGTGTGTTTGAGATAAGGACTCCTGCAGTACCCTCAGGCTTACTAGGATTGGGAAATTCCAGTCTGGTAAATTTTGGTCAGTACGGTTCTCTGCTCTCAAACCCTGTTTTCTGTTAAGATGTTTATCAAGACAATACGTGCACAGCTAGGCATAGACCCTTATCAGTAATTCTAATTTTGCCTTGTGATCTTTGCTTTGCCCTTTGCCTTGTGATCTTTATTGGCCTCAGAAGCATGTGATCTTTGTGACCTACTCCCTGTTCATACACTCCCTCCCCTTTTGAAATCCTTAATAAAAACTTGCTGGTTTTGAGGCTCAGGTGGATCATTACAGATCTACTGAAATGTGATGTCAGCCCTGGTGGCCCAGCTTTAAAATTTCTCTCTTTGTACTCTTTCTCTTTATTTCTCAGACCAGCTGACATTTAGAGAAAACAGAAAGAACATATGTTGAAATATTGGAGGCAGGTTCCCCCGATAAAAATTATATCAATATAACACTACCAGGAGAATTAACTTCAGGAATGACAGGTTGGTTTAACATTTGAGAATCAACCAATGTAAATCAACACATTAAAAAGCTAGAGAAAAAAATACATCATCTATGTAAACGAAGGAAAAAAAAACTTGCCAAAGATTATATATGTATTCTGGATAAAACTTCTCAGCAAATCGGAAGTATAAAATTAATTCCTCATCATTAATGGTGAGATGATGAAGTTTTAAAAGTTCCTCACCTATAAAAACGCAAAATGGTAAATTTAGCATCGTCCTTGAGGACTTTGTTAAAAAATGTGATAAAAAATAATATTTATGAAAACTGAAAATAAAAGAAATGCAACTGTTTGCAAAAATATAGTTATTTTAAAGAATTAATAATATAATAAAGCTAATAGAATTGTAAGTTAATATAGTAGAAAACTAAGATAACCTAGTTTTTTTTTTTTTTTTTTTTTTTTTTTTTTTGAGGCAGAGTCTTGCTCTGTCACCAGGCTGGAGCGCAGTGGCATGATCTCTGCTCACTGCAACCTCTGCCTCCCGCGTTCAAGCAATTCTCCTGCCTCAGCCTCCTGAGTAGCTAAGATTACAGGTGCGTGGCACCATGACGACCTAATTTTTGTATTTTTAGTTGAGACGGAGTTTCACCATGTTGGCCAGGATGGTCTTGATCTCTTGACCTCATGATCTGCCCGCCTCAGCCTCCCAAAGTGCTGGGATTACAGGTGTGAGCCACTGTGCCCAGCCCAGTAAGCTAGATTTTTTTTTTTTTTTTTTTTTTTTTTTTTTTTTTTTTTTTTTTGAGACGGAGTCTCGCTCTGTCGCCCAGGCTGGAGTGCAGTGGCGCGATCTCGGCTCACTGCAAGCTCCGCCTCCCGGGTTCACGCCATTCTCCTGCCTCAGCCTCCCGAGTAGCTGGGACTACAGGCGCCCACAACCGCGCCCGGCTAATTTTTTGTATTTTTAGTAGAGACGGGGTTTCACCGTGGTCTCGATCTCCTGACCTTGTGATCCGCCCGCCTCGGCCTCCCAAAGTGCTGGGATTACAGGCGTGAGCCACCGCGCCCGGCCGCTAGATTTTAAATTAAATGTAAAAGCTAAAACTAAAAATATTCTAGATGAAAAACTAGCAGAATGTATTCATAAGTTGGGTCAGCAAAATTTTCTTAGGACAAAAAGTTCACATACGTAAAAGGGAAACAATAATTTAAAATTGGACTTCTATTTTAAAAATACCCTGTCCATAAAGATAGCTTATTAAGAAAATGGAAGAGAAAGCCAATAATTGATAAAAATATATTCCCAATATATTTATCTAACAAATAACTTATATAGAAAAAATATAAAGAATTCTTGATAATAAATATTAGAACTAAATATAGCAATTTAAAACTGAGCAGACACTTAAGCAGATACTTAAAAACAATATTTCATAAGGAAATGAGGTGGTGGTCAAAGTCTTTACCTATCAGGAAAATGAAAACTAAAGTACTTACTCAGGAAAATGAAAACTAAAACTACAATGAGACACTGTCATAACCACAAGGATAGCCAAAATAAAAATATTACACCATTATTAAGACATACAGAAATTTGAACTCTAATACTCTAATAGTAATTATGTAGAATGTTGGAAGCACCTTAAAAATACTGCTTGTAAGATACAAAGTTAAAATACACTATGACCCAGATATTTCATTTTTACAAATTTATCTAAAATAAGTGAAGCCATTTTTGTACAAAATTGTATATCCAATTATTCCTAATTTTATTTGTATTCACCTAACCAAAAAAAAATAACTTGAAAAAAATAATCCCCAAATGTCTATAAATAATTGAACGAATAAGCAAATTTTGATGAATTCATTTTATGGAAAATCGTAAAAAGGAATGATTTATAATTAACAAATAATATTAAGAACATGATGTTGAATAAAATATAAAATATGACTACATATTTTCATTTATCTGATGAAATTCTAGATCAGATATACCTAATCTATAGAGAAAAATATAAGACTAGTGTTTGTTTCTCTGTCTGTGTATATATATATATATATGGCAGAAGTGGTCTGAATATAAATGAACATTTTAAAAATTTATATGATGACTGAAAGGTTCTAAATTGTAATATTGGTGTTTGTTATAAGAAGAAATGAAATTTCCAAATGTATTGAACTCCATAAAATATTTATTAAATTTTATCTCAATTAAAAGAAGTTTGGACAAAAATAAAAACTGGCAAAAAAATGAATAGAACACGTACCAGATGACTCAGCAATCTAATTCCTAGGAATTTTCCCTAGTTAACTGGAAAGTTATGTTGACACAAATCAGTATACAATTATTTATACCAGTTTTATTTATAATCACTAAAATTTGGAGACAATCCAAATATCCTTCAATGAATGAATGAATAAACAAACTGGATAACATTTATACAACTGAACGCTACTCAGTAACAAAAAAGAATAAACTATTGATTCATGAAACGATGTGAATAAACCTCAAATGCATTTTGTTAAGTGAAAGAAGTCAGTTCACAAAGGCTATATACTGCATTATTTCATTTATATGACATTATGGAAGAAGTAAAACAGTAGGGATAGTATTTAGATCAGTGGTTGTTGAGAGGTGGGGTGGAGGGCTAGGTTAACTACAAAGGGACATCAGATGAAAACATTTGAGGATGATGAAAATGTTCTGTGTGATGGATACATGACTCTACATTTCTCAGCCCACAGAAGTGTACCCACAGAGTGAATTATATTGCACATTTAAAGACAAAACAAAACAAAACAAAAATATGATGTCTGGGGGCCCAGAATGGAATAGAGACTGTATAAAAAATGAATTTTATTATATTACAAATAAATGATAAAACCATATTTAAGCAAGTAAGTAAAGGAACTGACTTTTTTTAGTTACTTTGGAAAGATGTTTTGACTGGATATTGCAAAGATAGAGAATTGTACAAAAACCAGTGTACTCTAGTAAACAAGTTTGTTTTGCACAGGGATATGTATTAGCAATTCTGAAACTACACATATATGAGGTTTGAGCAAATATGTAAATGTATTATAGGTAATACAAACCAATTTTTTATTTAGTTGGAAAAAGGAGTTTCAAAGGAGCAGAAAAGTAATAATGGAATGAATCTTGTGGTGTTAACGCCTGTGGACTGATCAGATATATCAGTATGAATTCATATTTTGCTCTATTCTGGGGTGTGTGTATGTTTGACATTATTCACATATGTGATGTGCATATATATATTATATATAAACACAGATTAATAAAGAAATAAATACACAAATATATATAAACATGAGCTAGTACAGATACATTTATTTCCACATTCTGTCGGTGGAGTGGGCCTACAACTGATGACACTCTAGTAATAGTGTACCCAGGACTAGGGAAATAGTTCCTAACTACCACTATTCGGTAAAAGGGACAAGGGCTCCTTGGAAAAGTAGTTCACAATTTATTCCAAGTCTGGAAAAGGTAAAAGACGAGAGGACCCTGAAACAACTCGTGGTGGCAGAAGGTAAGAAAGGCTAACAACAACTAAAACACAAAGATAAGAGCATATCAAAAGTACACAGGAGGCAATTTGTTTTTGTCATTTTGTTTTGTTTTTTAAAAATCTACCCCTCTGAAATAAGGAGCAGGGCCAGGAAGGAACTCCAGAGATGTTTGGTTCTCATCTAGTGAAAACAAGCGTACATAAAACTATCCCTCTAAGATATTAAGTGGCCAGGACTGGCGCCGGGAATGATGAATGCTGGTGGGAATGATACACAAGAGACAATCTGAAAGAACCCCAAGTGGTCAACACTCAAACAGCTTGAAGAAAGTATAAATAAAAATAGTATTGGCTTTAGACTAAAGTACAAACAAATATCCATGAGTGCATACTGATATAAAGAAATGATTGAATAAATAATATATGGATGATGACAACTCTCACAGAATAAATCCATTTTAAAAATGTTAAATAATTGAGGAAAACAGAAAATCACTATTAGAATGCCACAGGTATAAATGCACAATCCACCATGAATGTTAAAATTAGTGGGTAAAAGTTTCAGGCAAACAGAATATATGCATAGTCTCCATGTAACACCCCATAATATTTATTAATTACAAAGGAAGGAGGAGATCTATAGTATATAAAACTGGGTTATGTTACCTTATCTGAGTGATGAAGGTTAATATCACCAGTAGAAAGCCATAATATCATGTTCTCCTTGATAAGATACGATGAAAAAAACTTTACCTCTGAGGTATTGTTCCACAGTTCATTACTCCAGTTGAATAACGAGAAAGCATTGAAATAACCAAATTGTAGAGCACATTACAAAATTCATGAACAGCTCTCTTCAGTTTCTATGTCATGAAAAATAAGGAAAGACTGAGAAACCATCACAGATTGGAAGTGTCAAAGAAACAATGGAAACTGAATATAATGTGGGCCCCTTGATTGAAACTTGGAATAAGAAAAAATATATTACCAGAAAAACTGGTGAAATCCAGATTAATAGTTTCATTTACAGTATTGTGCCATTGTTGACCTCTTAGTTTTGACAAATGTGCCCTGGTTACATAAAATGCTAAAATGAGGGAAAGTTGGGATGAAAAGTACACAGAAAGTATCTGTAATATCTTTGCAACTCTTCTGTAATCCTAACATTATTTTTAAAATTAAATTTAAAATATTTAAAATCCGTGGGTCTTTGAACATGTACCAGAAATGTGAAAAGACTATGGAGATTGTCTGTACTTTAAAAGTTTCAGTGAGTTATCTTGTAATATGAACTTCGTCTGGTGCAGATTTTAGAGTTGTAATTTTAATTAAAAATTCAATTTTCCATAGACTAAAAAATATAGACTCCCTGCTACCTACCAACATTCTCACTTACCATCTGTTGTTATACCTTTTTAAAAATATTACAGCTCTATACAGGTAAAATTGATGTTAATAGATTAAACACAATTAACAAGCACCATTGGCAAATATTGATACATGTCTTCACAAAAGATATCCTCACCATTATCAAGAAAGCGAACATGCATCATCTCCATACTGCTTCATGTCTCTTGTAATCCCACCCTCCCCACTTCCTTATCCTTTCACCTTCCCAGGACAACACTGTTATCTTTCTGTACCATGTTGGTTTGCCATTTCTAAAGATTTATGTAAATGAAATCACACATAATTCTTTCTGACTTCTTGTACTCAGCATAATCATTTTGAGATTCATCCATGTTGTTGTGTATCAATAGTTAAATCTTTTTAATTGCTGAGAAGTCTTTCTTTATGTGGATATTACATAATTTATCTTTTTATCTGTTGATTGCCATATGAGACATTTCCAGTTTAAAGTTATTACAAGTAAAACTGCTGTGAGCTTCTGTGCACAAGTATTTGTTATGAATGTATACTTTCATTCATCTGGATTTTATGGTAGATATGTTTAACACTTTAAGAAATTGTCAAATTGTTTTCTAAATTGCATGTACCATTTTACATTCGCACCAGTAGTGTATAACATTTGTAATTCCAACACATTCATACTATCATTTTGTATAGACAGTCTTTATAGCCAGTCTAATAGAAATATAGTGGTATATATTGTAATTTTAATTTAAATTAGCTTTTCCTGAGTAATATTGAGAATCTTTACATATGCTTTTCATCTCTTTATGTATTTTCTTTAATGCAGTATCTGAGGAAAATTTTTATTTGTTTAATTTTTTTGTTTTATTATTAAGTTTTGAGAATCTTTAATATATTCCAGATACAAGTCCTGTTCAGGTATTTTCATTACGAATATTTTTATCCCATCATGTGGCTTGATTTTTTATTCTCTAATAAGTCTTCTACCTACAGTTAGGATGGCATATTTTTTTTCCTTCTTTCCTTTTCAATGTCTTATTATTATTTATTAATAATTAATGTCCTGTTATTTAAAGTTAGCTTTTTTGTAATAAGTATAGCTACGTCTCTCTTGTTTTTACTTTTATTCAATCTTTTTTATCAATTTTATTTTTACTGACAATTTTTCTTATTTATTTGTACTATTTGGAATACTTGCATATAATGTGTCTATTTATATTAGTGCCAAGACTATAATCTTCCTCTGGAATTCTATTTGCCATAAATGTTCTTTGTTCTCTTTTTACTTTTTTCTACATTTTTTGATTAATAAATTCTATGATTTCATTTTATCTCCTTTGTCGTTTTATTATGTATAGTTCTTTATTTTATTTTATTGGTTTCTTTTGGGTTTATCATATTCATCATTCATTTAATACAGCCTAACTCCAATTGATATTACAGCATTTCGTTTATAGCACAACAATCTTATCATAGAAGAAATTTTCCATTTCTTCTTTCCTGGCCTTTATGACACTATTGTCATACAACTTACATATATATGTGCATATATATGTTAACGTATAGACACATATATTGACATATTAATGCATCTATTGACATATATGTCAATATATACATATGTATATGTGTTAACATACATGTTTACGTGTGTTAACATGCAAATGTTACTATATGTGTGTTTATCTATGTTAATATGCGTGTGAACAAATATGTTTATATAGATGTTACATATATTTATATATGTGTGTTAATGTATATTATGTATCCCACATATTTAAACAATTATCTTTTGAATTGATTTAAATAAAAAGAAAAATCTTTGATATTTCCCCTAGAGTTACCATTTCCATTGCTCTTCATTTATTTGTATAGTGTAAATCCATATTTCTATCAGTGTCATTTTTCTTTTGCCTTAGAAGAATTAACTTCTTTAAAATTTCTTACAACACAAGTCTTCAAGTGAAAACTTATTTTAGCGTCTGCATGTCTAAAAAGTCTATATTTTACTTTCTCTTTTGAAAGACATTTTCATTGAATATGAAATTCCATGTTGACCGTTTTCTTTCTTTAGCATTACATTAAATATTTTTCTCTTTTGTTTTCTCACTTGTGTTGTTTCCAATCTATTATCTTCTTTATTGTTTCTCTTATGTATATATTTTTTCTCTGACTACTTTTAAGATTTGCTCTTTTTTTAAGATAATTTTAAGTATAATATTCCTTGGTGTATTATTCTCCATATTTTCTGGTGCTTGAGTTTACTTGGCAAATTCAATGTATGACTTTATAATTTTCCTCACATTTGGAAACAAAACAGCCATTATTTTCTTCGAATATTTTTGTTGTTCTCTCTTCTATCTCCTTTAATTATGATTACATTCAGATACCTGAAATTGTTCTGCAGCTTACTGATGCTTTTTTCTATTATTTAAAATTATTTTTCTGTGTCTATTGTCTATTCCTATGTGTTCATTGTCACCACTTTCTTTTGGCAATGTATAATAGTCATTAATCCCAGCTAGCCCGTAGTCATCTCAGACCATTATAGTTTCCATTCCTGATTTCAATTTTGCATTAAAAAAAATATTTCCATAACTCTATTTAACACTTTTTTAAAAATGAACACAATTATAATAATGTTTTATGACTCATGTCTGCTAATTTTAACATCTGTATCAGTTTTGGTTGGTTTCAATACAATGATTTTTTTAAAATGGTCATTCATATTTTCTGCTTCTTCATATGCCTGGAATTTTTTGGCTAGATGCCATAAATTCTGAATTTTACCTTGTTCAATGCTAGCTATTATCCTACTCTTACAAATATTTCTGAGCTTTGTTTAGCACGCAGTTGCAGTTTGATCTTTTGAGGTTTTACTTTTAAGGTTTATTAAGTGTTTGGTCTATGAATAGTCACTCCTCACCCCAGAGTTAAAGTGTTCTGAATATTCTACCTGATGTCCTTTGAACTACAGGGTCTTTCATTCTGGCTGGTGGAAGCAGGTGTTATTTCTGCTCCTCTGCAAGCGTCTGGCACTGTTATCTTTAATACTCCCAAACAGTTCATTCCTTGCCTCAGTTCATTTCCACATAGGCATGCTCTGACCAATATTCTTCTGAACACTATGGAAGAACCCTCTGTATATTTCCAAACAAACTTCTCCACGCGGCTATTTTCCTTTTGCATGCTGTCCCATGTGCCGTAGCAGAGCTGACATCTCTGACTTCCAGAGGCTCAACATAAGAAGTCTGCCAAGCTCCACCTACCCTCCCCTTTTCTGCACAACAGACTGAAATCTATCTCAAGGCAGTAAATTGGGGCAACTCTAGGGCTCGCATCTTGTTTTCAGTATCTTATCAACCATTATAGTATATAGGACCCACTATAGCATCATTCCAACCTATATTTTCAGTCTTATAGCTGGAGTCTATGTCTCTTTTATGCAGAAATAGGTACTAAATTTCTCTTAGTACCTCCACTATGGTTGTGCTCATGCTCTCCCCTTGGCCCAGGACACAAAGTTTTCTGTTTATGACTGGCTAAATCCTAGACCTTGAAGTCCTAGCTTAGAAACCTCCTCTTTCAAAACGTCTTTCTAATTGGTGTCACACCACAGCCTTGTTTCTGTATACTCTTCTTTCACTTAACTTACTACATTACATTATAATAATGTGTACAAATTAGAAGGTGATATTAATTGTGGAAAAAATTTTGTTTCACCATTGTATCTGTAAACCTTAATACAGATTAGTTTCTAAATATGTATTTGTCAAATTATAAAATTCTGTGTTTTTGTATCCTTTACAAATATATATACTGTGCTTCTAACTGTTGAACTATTTTATTAAAATAATATTACTGGGCAAATAAAACTATCATATTTGTTATGATTCAAGAGGTCTATAAATAATATAATTGTCTTTTTAAATTAAAAGCCAGTGATGTGTGTATTTAATTATTTTAGTTAATCAAAACATAACATTCTTAAAAATGTGAATGTGTTTATCAGTTCAGTGCTTCTACTATTCTGAAACCTTCACTATTTAATGAAATCACTGACTTCTAAACACAGTTAGTGTTTTTAATTTATTTTATTTGTTATCTATGATTGGTTTATAGTATAATTATATGTTCTTCATCAGTGATTAAGAACCTTACATAGGAATTTATGGGATTATATATATTTTAGTACAACATCTCGTGATTATAATCACCATAAAGGGACAATTTTCTCTATTAAAGTTACTGATTATTTGGTAATTAACATATTCTAAGAACTCTGCTAAGTACTGTTCTTTATACATAGTATCTTATCAAGTTTTTATCACAAATCTATACATTGGGTTTTATTTCTCCTTTTTATCAATAAGTAAATTAAGACTTAGAAAAGAAATTTGAGAGGCATAAAAATGGTTAAATGGTTAAAACTTCCTTGAAATTATGGAATAAATCAAGTTACATTAACTCTTGCCCATTTTACCAAGTGAACATCTCTACTTTGTGCATTATCTACAAGGTACAGGGGTTCAGACTATCTGAGTTATGTTATATAATAAAATAGTTTTAAAACAACAGCTTGCATTTTCATAGCCCTTTACAACTTTCAGCATGCTTTTACAAACATTTTCACTTCATAACCCTGAGGTAGTTAAGGCAGATTTATGTCTCCACTGTGCAGTTAAGGAAACAGAAGCTCAGTCACTTGAAATGATGAAGTCAAGGTCACAAGAAAACCCATTCTTTCTCACGAGCAGACAGTGGGTATTCTCTCCCTAGTCTTTCTGCTTCTTTAGAAAACAATAATGACCTCATAGCATCTATAACTCATTACTTTCTCTGGCAGAAATCCTTTTATTCTATATATTTTCATGGTACACTTCCTTTCCTTATTGTAAACAGGTCTTTGCTCACATGGTAGCTCCTCAGGAATCCCTCCTACCCTCTTCCAGTACATCTACCCGTCTCTTATAATGCTCTAAAATCTTAATCTTTTTTGAAGCTTTCTTAATAAAAGTTTCCTTTTCTTCATAAATGTTTTCAACTGCCTTCTATTTCTTTATTGTCTGTATAACACAATAGAATATGACTGAACCCTAGAGTTAGAAAAAAACCTCAGAAAATACACGTGTTTATAAAACTTGGTAATTATAGTAATTAAGTGAATTTTTTCTGATTTATTCATCATTACATATAGGTTTATTTTTAATTAAAGGAAAAATTGAAATATATCCTTATCCATTTTTATTTTATATGACTGTGGTACATTTTGATTATCCATGCCAAGACTTTGTGATCATATACTGAAATAAACTAGTGACTCATACATTCACAGATTTACAATTTCAGCATGATGGTAAAACATTGGCAATTGCTGTCATTAAGAAATGTTGGTATATCTAATACTGTTTTTGAACCTTAACAAAATTCATGCTTTTGTTTATTTTTATCTATTAACAGCATCTATAAAAATCTGCATTTCCAGGCTGAGGCAGGAGAATGGCGTGAACCTGGGAGGCGGAGCTTGCAGTGAGCCGAGATTGTGTCACCACACTCCAGCCTGGGTGACAGAGTGAGACTCTATCTAAAAAAAAAAAAAAAAAAAAAAAAAAAATCTGCATTTCCTAAAATCCCTTAATTATGTAATTTTTAAATACATTGAAATATCAATATGTAAATATTTAAAAATATACACTAATATCAACATAAGCATAATCTATTATTTTAATTTTGCCTGTAAATCATCTAGTTGATGACTTGTATTTAAGCTATACATCATTTATAATAGCAACTAAAGCAATAGTCAACGTTAGCTAGTTCTCCCCATAATTATGTGACTTGATAATTACTTACCAATTTTGAGGAACCATTTTTTAGATATTTTACACTGTACCACTTTAAGATTAAAAACTTCACTAAGATGTTCTTTTGGAATTTTGACTGTAAGTAAATGATAAGCCTTACTGAAAAAAAAAAAAAAAAAAAAAAAACTATTTTCTTCTGCTATGTGCATTCATTGTGACAGGTTGGGTGTGGTGGTTCACGCCTGTAATCACAGCACTTTTGGAGGCCGATGCGGGTGGATCACTTGAGGTTAGGAGTTTGAGACCAGCCTGATCAACACGGTGAAACACCCTCTCTACTAAAAATACAAAAATTAGCTGGGTGTGGTGGCATATGCCTGTAATCCCAGCTACTTGGGAGGCTGAGGCAAGAGAATCGCTTGAGCCCAAGAGGCAGAGGTTGCAGTGAGCCAAGATCATGCCACTGCACTCCAGGCTAAGCGATACAGTGAGACTCCATCTCAAAAAAAAAAAAAACAAACAAACAAACAAAAAAAAACTTCACTGTGACAAATTAATGTCATTATTCAATCTTATAATGCAAAAGAAAATTAAGTTAAGCTAAAAATTATTTAAGAGTTTTATTTGACACTTTTAAATTCTTAGTTATATGTCCTTCTGTAACTTCAAAAGGGGAAACCAACAGAGCAAAAGTAGTCTATGTTATATTACTTCTAATTAAAAATAAAGTATCACTTTAATCATTATATTTTTTATTCTTCTTTGGGAAAGTATAGCTTATAATAGTTCTGATAATAAATATGCAAAGTATTTTTTTAAATTTTTATTTATAACTGTATTTTTTACATATTTATCTTGTATTACTAACTGGTAAAGTTTTAATATAGAAACTAATTCACAAACTACTAATTTTATATCAAGAAATGATTGCTTTCAAATAAAACAAAGGTAATACAATAAAGTCAGTTGGTAACTCTGAGAAAATAAATGCTAATGTCGTTACTTTTTATACTCTCTTTGACCTAGCACTCAAGCAATGTGGGCTTCGGTTTCATCATTGCGTATAAAGAGTAGGGGCTCAGGTTTAGCTTATAACTGCCGCCATGGTCTGACTGTTCTTTACACCCCTCTCACTTTCAAAACTGTTCCAGTAATGACAACTAGACAACTAAATCTATTGTCATCCTATATTTAGGGAAAACTATTCTGTTACAGAAAATGTTGACTAATATAAAATAATGTCCATTGGTTTAATAATTATAGAAAATAAGTTATTTGTCCCTTTCTAAGTTTATTTTATTCGTTATTATTTACTAAATTAAATATTGAGAATAGTATAATCAAGATTATTTGCATGTGGATTTTAGTTTTATAAATATTTCAGTATAATACATTTCAATGTACTGTTTGTTATTTTTAATTGTGGTAAAATATGCATACTAAAATTTACCATCATGACCATTTTTAAGTGCATAGTTGAGTAGTATTAAATGTATTCACATTGTTGTACTTGATTTATATTTAATGAATATACCAATCATGAATCATCAAATCACCCCCTGAAAATCATTACTTAATGGATCCCAAGCAAAATTACAAAAAAGTAAGAGTATGTTAAAAATCTCAAATTCATTTCTATATCCTAATTCAAAACCATGGGAACCCTTTTTATAGTGGCAGACACTGACCCTTGTGTGCAATAAGAGAAAGACAATACACAGTCTACAAGGCCACCTGAAATCCAGCATTCCTGGCACTGCTCCTGGATGCTCTTGGGGGTTAATGATAATCTCTGTATCAATAGTTGGAGTAGAATGATTAAGTGATTTGGCTACAGTCACACAGTGAATAAAACTAAAAATCTGACCTAGTTTGTTCTGTTGCTGAATACCTAATGTGTATATCATATATATTGGATATTTGTTGAGTAGCATGCACCAGTAAAGGAATATGATTTCTGAGACATGCACATAGGTATCAATTTTTTCAGCTGAAGATGTGGCCTACAAAAGGCAGTATACATGTAACAAAGTCTATGAAACAGAACACTGAGAATTGGTTGTTTTATTTTATTTTGCACAATAACCAAAGTTATTACTTTCAAAACACCTAATAAGGAGCCAGATCTATCTGCATTCACATTCTCTACTAAGTATCAATTAGTTTTGAGGAATTGGGCAAGCCCCTCAAACACTTAAAGCATCAGTTCCTTCATCTAGTAATAGTCACTTCTCATCTAAAAATGAAAATAACACTAATACCAAAAACATTTTCCTTGTTGTGAGGCTAAGCCACTTTTTATTACATACTTTTTGTTGCCATCTCAACCTCCTGGGCTCCAGGGATTCTCCCGCCTCTCGGACTCCCAAATTACTGGGACTAGAGGTGCATCCTACCATGCCTGGCTAATTTTTGTTTTGCTTTGTTTTTGTAGAGACAAGATTTCTCCCTGTTGCCCAAGCTAGTCTCAAACTCCTGGATTCTAGAGATGCTCCGCCTTGGCTTTCCAAAGTGCTAGGGATACAGGTTGAGCCACCACGCCCAGCCAAGTTCATCAGTTTTTATATACTGCTCAACTCAGTGCTTTAAGTTCTTTACTTGTTAATATAGAAATCATTATATCACCTATGTTGCATAAGTATTGTGATAATTAACTGAATTATACAGAATTTATTTAGAGCAATGCCTGGCACATAATTTGTGTGCAAAATGCTTTAGTCTATATTGTGATAACATTCTCTGTTTTATAAGTAGAGTTATTTTAGCTAGAAGAAAGAACTCACATGAGACAGAGGTTTTACTGTGATAAAAATGCAGAGCTCATCATCTGTGAGGACTGCTGAGACAGTGTATCTTCTTGGGAACTAAAAATTTTCAAGAATCCTGGTCTAGGAGCTCAAGGAGCCACCTCCATTTGGCAGTGGTAAGAGAATTTGAGAAGTTTTTGTCTCACCAATCAAGTGGCTGGGCTTCATTCAGGTGTCCATTCTGTTCAATCAACCATCACCACTGTCACAAGAGCTAAGATATAATGTATACAGAGCAACCACTTTGATGCCTCCTGATAGGAAAGGCTTCCTAGAAGAGATTCTATGCAACATAGTCAATAAAACTCTCAGTATAACCATTTTGAAAATGAAGAACCACTAATGGATACATTGTATTACCAAAGTGTATGCTCTTCATGAAAGGAAGAATCCTGTGTTCCAGGCTCTAGACCTTTCAATTTTTCAAAAATCTTTTATTTTCCACAAAAACATGAGAGTATAAAATTTTTAAAGTTCTAATTATCTGTACTAAAAGTCTATATTAGACAGTCTTTAAGACATTAGCTTACTTCCTGAGAACTATCCTCACCCATAGACCAGGCTGTTTCTACAGAATCCCACCCTTTCTCCTCAAACTCTTACTATCAAAATCCAGATAAATGAATCACATTTAGGAGATACTCTAAGCTGGAACAGTCACAGTCTTCTTCTAGGAACTGAGTCTTAACAGTTAGGTATTGGCACGAAAGTTGAAAGATTACGTAGATTCAACATCCTGAAGTGTTGAGGCAAAATAAAACGAAGATTGTGCCTGAAAAGTTCCTGAACAAACAAAATCAGCGAGGCCGTAAAAATAGCCTTAATGTTGCTTAAGACTGCAGACATCAATGAAACTAAACTTGGGTCATTTCTGCTAAAGGCTTGTGTCCCAGAAAAACAAAACTTAACCTTAGGTAATCCAAAACAGCCAATTAACACACAGTTACATGACCTAGCAAGGTAAACCAAAGAAAGTTATTTTGTAACTGTAACCAAAGAATTTATTTGTTTTACTTCCCTGTTTACTCTATAAATATTTGCATGTGATGTTTTATCAGAGTACTGAACCTCTTTTGGGTTGATGCTTCCCAGTTAAGGAATTGCTGTTTGCTCACATTAACTCTATGATTTTATTGCTGTGCCACTTTTTCTTTTAACAATAAAAAGTGCTGACCTGAGAAATATAATTCCAGTGAGAGAGGGGAGTGGTCCTTTTTTACAGGAGAAGATACACAGGAAGAGGCGGGTAAGAATTGAGAGAGAGAAAAGTAAAAACAGAATTAACTGATTATAATTAACATTCCAGATTCACCTGATTTCTTCTTTCTTGTCCTCCTCCTCTAGGGGATATCTGAACACCGAAGAACTAACAATATTAACACTCTGCTCCTGCTTTCTTAAGTAGCTCAATTAATTTCCATTATTTGTAACCAAAAGAACCTGCAGTAGAACAAGGAACATGGAATTCAAAAAATCTAGTCTGTTAAAAAGTCTGTTTCTGCACCTCCTCAAGATCCTAATAATAAATGCAAAAAGAAAAACAAACTTTGGGCCAGGCACAGTGGCTCACACCTGTAATTCCAGCACTTTGAGAGGCTAAGGTGGGGAAATCACCCGAGGTCAGGAGTTCAAGATCAGCCTGGCCAACACGGTAAAACCTCGTTTCTACTAAAAATACAAAAATTAGCCGAATGTAGTGGTGTGCGCCTGTAATCCCAGCTCCTCAGAAGGCTGAGGTAGGAGAACCACTTGAGCCCAGGAGGTGGAGGTTGCAGTGAGCTGAGATCACTCCACTATACTCTAGCCTGGGCGACAGAATAAGACTCTGTCTCAAGAAAAAAAAAAAAAACATAGTGAAACAAATGCAAAGTACTTCACATATATGTATTTTAACAAATATTATCAAATAATCTCAGAGAACACTTTACTTTTAGCAATGTAAATGCATTCAACTATATACATGTTAAACATATTTTATAATGACACATGATATTGACTCATAAATATATATTATCAAATGCCTAAGACATACAAAAGGCCATATTTATAAATTTATTAACTATGAAAGAAGAATATTTAATTCAGGTAAAGAAATTTGCTTTGATCTTAATGATAATCATAATAAATTTGATTTATGGAGTGAATTATATTTCTTCCTATCAAACTACAACACAGAATACTTCTTGTTCTTAGCAATTCTTCATTATATGTTTTTGAATATAATAGCTGAGATTAAGAAAGGTTGAGAATAAAAATAATGCATTTTCAACAAATTAATTTGAATTATTAAATAAAAACTTAAGTCTTTATATAGGTAAAAATTGGTTTGAAATGGCTCTTATTTTTATACCATATATAATGGCATTGTAATACTAAATCAAAATATTACTTTAGATTTTTAAATGTTCATGGTAGAGCATATTAAATGTGGTGACCAACCTCATAGTAATAAAATACCTTCTTAAGGAACAAAAGATATCTAACTAAATTTTGTATTTTTTTTTTTTTTTTTTTTTTTTTTTTTTTGAGACAGAGTCTAGCTCTGTCACCCAGGCTGGAGTGCAGTGGCACGATCTTGGCTCACTAAAACCTCCACCTCCCTGGTTCAAGCAATTCCCCTGTCTCAGACTCCTAAGTAGCTGGGATTACAGGCTCATGACACCACCTCCGGCTAATTTTTTTTTGTATCTTTAGTAGAGACAAGGTTTTACCATGTTGGCCATATTTGTCTCGAACTCCTGACCTCAGGCAATCTGCCTGCCTCAGCCTCCCAAAGTGCTGGGATTACAGGCATGAGACACTTGGCCTGACCATTTTGTATGCTTATTAGAAAAATTTAAACTAAAAAAATATATTATAAGATGGATTATACCTATATATATATATATAATTTTCATTAATACATGAGGTAGCAAGGTAAGTATGAAAACACCTTAAGCCGGGCACGGTGGCTCACGCCTGTAATCCCAGCACCTTGGGAGGCCGAGGCGGGCAGATCACGAGGTCAGGAGATCGAGACCATCCTGGCTAACGTGGTGAAACCCTGTCTCTACTAAAAATACAATAAAATAACCAGGCGTGGTGGCGGGCGCCTGTAGTCCCAGCTGCTCGGGAGGCTGAGGCAGCGGAATGGCATGAACCCCAGGTGGTGGAGCTTGCAGTGAGCTGAAATCGCGCCACTGCACTCCAGCCTGGGAGACAACGAGACTCCATCTCAAAACAGACAGACAGACAAACAAACAAACAAACAAACAAAAAACTCCTTAAAAGGAAAATCGAGGCATAAAGATGAAAAAATGAAAGTCAGTGCCTGTACTAGAACCAATAATCTTCCTAATGTTCACCTAGGGGCTTCATCTTCTACCCCAGTTTCCTTCCACAAAGCCCAACAACTGTTTAATTCTATTCCAATGGTAAAGGGGGGAGGGACTACTTCTCCAAGAGTCTCATTCTATTTGTGTATGTTGTGTGTGTGTGTGTGTGTTGCATGTGCTGTCAAATGCTAATATTCTGTGTTAGCGGAGCAGATATGTGATGGCGTTTACACGAAAAGAGAAGATAATTTGCAAGTCATACATACTATATTTTGATTAAAATGCTGTTGACATGCTTTTTTGAAAAGGCCTTTTCTAAACTCTCTACACATTTCCTCTGAAACTCCAGTAGAGTTTCTGCATCATGGAATACACAAGGAACATACAGTGAGGGAGGATAGTGTGTTGAGAATTATAGTAGATACCTAAGTGAGCCTACTAGAAGGATACAATTTCTTTGGGTAAGACATGAGAATAAATAAATGCAAACTGGTTATCTTTAGCACCTAACAAAGTTTCCAGCATACAGTAAGTACTCAATAAATACTTTAAAAGGATAATAAAACCTTTTAGAAAAGGATAAAACATTTTAGAGAAGCCCGGGAATTCTTTTGTTTGATCCTTTGTGTTGGAATAAAAATAAGGAATTAAAGTGGAAAAAAAGATAAAATCCATCTCAGTAAATTTACAGGAACCAATTCCTGGAACACTTTATCTACTTATTCCCATCCACATAGATTAAGCTATATATATATCACAGCAATGAGATAATCAAGTGCTTTATAAAATTCCTTAGTAGTCAGTCAGATTAATACTCATCTTAATTTTACTTATAAACATTAAAATTTATGCTATCTAAACAGACTGCCTTAACATTCATGAATTATGTGATATTATGTGACTTGCAATAATGAATAAAACATTTTCATTGATTTAATATAGACAGTATTTTCCAAGCAAATAGGACAATGGAGTAGATTGGTTATAATGTCATCATCATCACTATCAGTCACAAATGCATGTGATATTGGTCTATTTGCACATGATGTTTTGCTGGGCACTTCTAACACCTTCTTCAGTGAATAAATCAGGAGGCAGATGACAACAGTCTTCTGGAAAGCAATCAAACTTTAAAACTTTAAAACAATATTGAAATATATGGTTAGGCAAGAAAAATGTTTGCCTTAAAAGTTCAGGATATTATGGGAAGTCAATGTAGATATTCAAGATTAAGTCCAATATAAAATTGTGCACTATATTTTGAGAGTGATACTTATCACAGAGCTTTTACTCTTCTAAAGTGCTTTTGCATTTACTAGAAACAAATTAGAGCAGGGAGATAACTTTTTTCAAAATATTACATTTATTTGAATCTCATTTATACAGAGCTTTGAATTTGGCAACATAATTCAATGCAAATCTTTCCAGTAATATGTTCTTTATCAAAGCTCTGAGATTTGTTTCCAATTTTTCTACAAACAAGTCCCTTGTTTACTATCTCCATTTGCTATTTTAGCATGTCAAATAGCAAAATGAAAAACAGAAGGAAAATAGCATGAATCTGTCATGGCACTAAATACCAGCCCCAATTTTGCTTCCCTCAATCTTAAGGGGCAAAATGTGGCTGGATAGACAATAATTTTTATCTTCTTAATATACAGTATTTTTGTGTAGTTCACCACAAATCAGTCTCAAACTTAATAGGACACTTTAAAGATGCATCTCCCAATGTTCTTACTCAGTTCCATTATATTTTATACGTTCATTATAAGCTAAAATGTTATGTAATTGAAAAACAAGTCATGTCAATTATGTTTATTGTTGACAAAATGTTTACCCCGTAAATATCAATTATTCATAATTATGACTTGAGAAAGGTATAAAACTGATAAGTTTCATCAAAGTAATCAAATGAAATAATGTTCTCCATCAATGAGACTCTTCTCTCTGTGATTTTAAAATGTTCACAAGCCACAAAAGTTTCAAAGCTGACATTGCTACTACAACCAGATTCCAGGATTACCAACACACACACAATGCAAATGGCATGACTCTCATTTCACACCTATTTAAATGAGGAATTTAAAAGATGGCCTTGGCCGGGCGAGGAGGCTCACGTCTGTAATCCCAGCACTTTGGGAGGCCGAGGAGAGCAGATCACCTGAGGTTGGGAGTCCAAGACCAGCCTGACCAACATGGAGAAACCCCGTCTCTACTAAAAATACAAAATCAGCTGGGTGTGGTGGCACATGCCTGTAATCTCAGCTACTCGGGAGGCTGAGGCAGGAGAATCGCTTGAACCCGTGAGGCAGGAGGCAGGAGGTGGAGGTTGCAGTAAGACGAGAGCTAGCCATTGCAATTCGGTCTGGGCAACAAGAGCGAAACTCCGTCTCAAACAAACAAACAAACAAACAACAACAAAAATGGCCTTTTTTCCTCATAATTAGAGTGTATATGGCAGACACTTTTCAGTCCTAACCATCAAAACATTTCCTCCTCTTTCTTCCTTGCCAGAAAGTCATTCCTCAGCATCTTTTTTTCACTACAATTTTGTCCAGAGAGAAAAAAGAAAGATAATTTTCTTTCTGATACAGAGAGAGGTAAGAGAGAAGCTTTCACACTTTTTGCTTTGAGTGTTCATTCAGTGAAGACAGACATAATGATCCAAGTTGCTGCACCACTTTGTGACTGTTTGAGACTTGAAGCCATCTAACCTCTGAACCATCCATCTAAAGTTCTTACAATATGCAATCTAAAAATATAGGCTAATAATCTAACGACCTTTCAGATAAAACACCAAGATAATCAAGGTGAATGCTAATTTTTTTTCCCCGTAGAATTAGCTATGTGTCAACTCTGTGTAGATTATTATTTCCGTAAACTGAAGTAAGAGAGAATAGTTTGAAACAAATTATAATATTAATTTTAAGAATTCATTTCACTTAGTATTATACAGGCATTTGCCTAAAGTCATGCTTCTCAGAATCTACGTAATAATTTACTTACTTTATAAATATAATGGGTGTGGTTTTCTTTTTGTGCCATGGTGTAAGCATGGCAGTATAATGTATAAAATAACTTTTTATCAAAAAGAATGTGTTGGAATTAATTATTTCTGACAATAACAGTATAGTATCTCATGATAGGTTGAGGCAGGTGGATCACCTGAAGTCAGGAGCTCAAGACCAGCCTGGCCAACATGGAGAAACCCCATCTCTACTAAAAAAAAAAGTACAAAAATTATCCAGGCATGATGGCAGATGCCTGTTGTCCCAGCAACTCAGGAGGCTGAGGCAGGAGAATCACTTGAACCTGGGAGGTACGGTTGCAGTGAGCGAAGATCGCGCCATTGCATTCCAGCCTGCGCAACAGAGTGAGACTCTGTCTCAAGGAAAAAAATAAATAAAGAAAGAATTACCTCAAAAAAAACTCTAATATTAATTTTCTTAATTTTATACCACTTATTAATTTCATTTCACTTTCTCAAATATCCCCTTGCTTTCTACGTATTTCTGACTTTCTAATAAATAATTAGTTAACCTTCAGGAATAGAAAAATTATTCATTCTCTGCCACGTAACTCATACTTTTTGAAAACCCAGAATGTAAAACAATTTTTAAGAATATAAAAACATTCTGAGTTGTAATTTAAGTTAATTAAACAATATAATTAATAGAGTGCTTAACTGCCAAAATCTTTAAGTTAAAATAGTGAATAATATAATTACTCATGTTTATAATAAACAGTTAGTTTCCAGATGTTTTTCTTTTTTTTTGTTTTTTCTGATGAGGTCTCACTCTGTCTCCCAGGTTAGAGTACAGTGACGTGATCTCTGCTCACTGCAACCTCCACTTCCCTGGCTCATACAATCCTCCTGCCTCAGCCTCAAGATGAGCTGGGACTACAGGTGTATGCCACCACACCCATCTAATTTTTTTGTATTTTTGGTAGAAACGGGGTTTCACCATGTTGGCCAGGCTGGTTTCGAACTCCTGAGCTCAGGCGATCATCCCTCCTCAGCCTCCCAAAGTGGCTGGGATTACAGGTGTGAGCCACCCAAATGTTTTTCATTATTGAAGAAACATTTGCAAAAAAAACTTACCACCAAGCTTATTGTTATTACAATTATTACTATTATGGGAAATACTTAGAGGGTGAACACTTAACATGTTCATTTCCTTTTTCCAGTTTTTGTCTGTTCATTTTCAAATTACAGGAAAGTTGCCTTTATGACTAAGGTTAATATGTTTAATTATACCAAGATATATCACACGGGTTTTAAAAGGAAACTCATTTTCCCGTGTTGAGAAATCAGTCTGATGCTCCCTACTAAGACGTTTGGACAGATGATTATAGCTGTTCAGTCAATGCACAAGCTGCATCACTGCCAAGACTTCCTCCCTCCAGTCACGGATTAGTGACCTTTGGGCAGCTGCCTATGCAAGAACGAAAAGATGCATGTGTGTGTCTGCTCAAATCCTCTATAGTAATTCTAATTGACTGCAGTGATATCTCCTGGTGACAGTGGAGAAGGTTGACAGCTTCAGGCCTTGTTGCAGCCAAAAAGCTACTCTTATGGAGATCTTAGATGAGTATATTAAGTACTTCCACTAGCTCAGCTGGTGAAGTTACTTTAGCTCACTTGGCATGAGCACTGGCCTGAGAATAGCAAATCAGCTCTTAAAACTATCTTCTTGTCATCTGAATTGTAAATGTTCAGTGAGCTAATCCACATCTTCTTTTATAAATAGAACTGACCCTGTAGCACTGTAGTACCATCAGGAAACTTTTTTCTCTGATTTTGTTAACTTTTCCTTTGCTTAACCCTGTTTGCCCTTCTATACAGAGTAAGTGGCAATCTTAGAATAGCTCAAGATAAAATATCATAAAAGAGGATCACAGGTGAACAATATAGTATATCAATGTGCTGGGCTTTTATGTAGTAAAAGGCTGTCAGGAGTTAGACTTCTTTAAATTGTTTGTTGCAGAGGAGTAGAGGAGTATCCACTTTAGAAAACTCAGAGCAAAGGAAACATTCAGTTAGACAACTCTACAAAGTGCTACTGCTTTTAAATAACATACATCATCAGAGTTTTCCCAAATTATCTGAAATGGTTCATGAACCTCTATTTTAGATGGTTTAAGGAAATGATAGAAGTTCATCATTTTTAATATACCATAATTCAACATTGAGAATAAACTGTTTCACTAGATTGTAATGATGTAGTCCTGCTTTAGGCTGGACATAACAGTATGTTTACACATTTTCTTTATCTAATGATACATAAAATGCTCTTTTAAACACAATCATAAACATCAACAAAGACATCTGAAGACTCTGAAGTCTTGCTTTTAACATATACAAATAATTGCCCAAGGCACAAAACTTCAAGTTTTCCAGCAAATAAAGCACGCAATTAACAAAGGAGCTAATTGAATTTTTTCTTACTTGAAATACTTGACAGAACAGACTATGCTTTATTGACTTTTACATACCCAGTTCCTTGAACATAGGACAGCATAAATAGTAGATGGTTAATAATTTATTGCTAAATACAGAAATGAAGAATAAATGACACTTAATTGCAGCAACACAATCTTGCCATTTCTGAACTTAATTGGAAAGTAAAATTGGCAAAATCAAATTTGGATGGTGCAGTGATAATTCATCTGTCCTCACAAGGATGTCCTTATAAGTGAATTTAATTGCTTGTTTTATCTAATTAGAAAACCTCTAAATATCCCAAAGATTATTAAGTTTTCCTCATTCATCACATTTTAATATTATCCAAGTGTTATAAATTACATTGCATAGGAATTTTACTAACATAGTTCTGTTTAGGATAAGTAATATTTTCTCATTAAAATTGTTTTTGTAATTTTTCCCCAAAACTATAAATCCTATTTTTCATATATACATCTTGTTATCTGGCTTAATTTAAAATTAATAATGCTCATGATATTTTCTCTCTATAGGAAAAGCAGAGCAAGTCACTTTCTACACTGATGCAGATTTATAAATGGATAAATCTAATCCCTTAAAACATACAATTACATATAGTAACACCCTAAGAAAGCAAGCTGGTCTTTAAGTTAGGTTTTAGTTCTGTGTTTCCAAACTCAGTTTCACAAAGGTTTTCATTATTGCTCATTTTAAATATCATTTGTCAAGTTCAAGTGCCCTCAGGAATACCTTCCCCTGTAGAAGCACAAATGATATGATTAGGATACTAATAAGAAACAGTGGTTAAAAAGCAAAAAGAGTCACTTGGGCTACCTCTGAAAGCACCAATCCCTTCACATAACCAAGATACCATTTATATGTTCTAAGATATTTGTGATGGAAAAGTAAACAAACAAGGAATTTCTATAGATTATAACAAGACACGTTTTAAAACTATTTGGTTTGAGATTCAGATCTGCTGAATTGCTTAATTACTCAAATTTCACTCTCCAAAATTATTTCTTATTATATTGTCTTATAATGACCTTAAAAGAGAAATTAAAATGCAGAAAAGCATTCAGGGAAATTTATGGTTTGCATGTCTTTTCGAAAACTCAGGTTGAAACCAATTGCTACTGTAACAGTATTAAGAGGCAGGGTCTTTAAGAGGTGATTAGTTCATGAGAGCTCCACCCTATTGAATGGATTAATGCCACTACCACAAGAGTGGGCTAGTTATTGTGGGAGTGGGCTCCTGATAAACAGATAACTTTGGCCCTCATTTCCTCTCTGTGTCTTGTGTGTTTACATGGCCTTCTGCCATGTTAGAACATAGCAGGAAAGCCCTCTCTAGGTGATAATACTATGAGCTTAGATTTCCCAGCCTCAAGAATTGTGAGACAAATAAACTCATTTTCTTTATAAATTACCCAGTCTGTGGCATTCTGCTATAGCAGCAATATAAAAACTGAATCAAATGCAATGGAATGATATGTATGAAAAAGTTATGTGCTTATTAAAATCAAGGCTATAGTTTAGATCTCATCTATCCTGTTATTTGAGTAAACATTATAATTAACAACAAAAGATCACAATTAAAAGGCCATGCGATAATTTTATTAACTCTACAGTCCCCACCAATTTAATTTTTAATTTTAATATCAGCAATATATAGTTTATCTAAACCTGTGCATTTTTTTCTTAATGGAAGCATAGTATGTGCTTGTTTGTAGTTTGAATGTTCTCATCAGAAAGATCCAGCTTAAATCTAGAGCACTATCATTTCACTTTGTTCAATTGCTAAATATTCTGGATCAATTACTCACCTATAAATAGAGGGAATAGTGCTCAATAGAGGGGATACTAATCAATAGTGGAAAAGTGCTCAACAGCAATTGCTCAGTGAAAGGTTTTTTACTGAGCAATTGTATAATATTTTACATTGATAATAAATAGCATTACAAGTAATAACAACAATAATAGTAAAATCATGATTTTTGGATTTTATTATTATTATTGTTATTATAATAGTAATATTGTAATCTGTATTTTGGATTTGAAAAGATCTGTAATTTGGATTTGAAAAAGAAAATCATTACTAATGCTAAGGTGTACTGCAATAATCATTCAGGAAGCTATGGTTGACAATATTACAAAAAAAACAAAAATCATGGTGTCAAATTTGTATAAACTAACAAATTCATCTTTCCACCAATACACAACAACATACAGAACTTTAGAACACAAATCATTTGCTATATTTTGTCAGTATACAACCAAAGACGTATATCACAGCATTCTATGCGAACAGTCTTTCACCAAGGTTCACTATTTACTTTTTTGTTTCTTTGCTGGAGGTGTGGAAGGATGGATTTCATGGTAAATTGATTTTTGGAAGCCAAAAATAGCACTATGCTTTCACTTAAAATTTCACCATGCATATTACTAATTGACAGAGTTGAGGAAGCCCTACAATTGAAAAAATTGCTTTCTCATGTTCCTTGAGTGGTGTATCTACAGAAAATCTGTTTTGTAGACATGAAAGAAGCAGAAAGAAAAGATTAAGAACAGTAGAAGCAAATATTTTCTTAGAATTAACTCATATGTAATGAAGCTAAATTTATTTCGGAAAAAAAATAAGCTTATTGGAGGGAGTTTCAATTTTCATGTGTACATTACAATGAACATTGGTCCAAATTGATAATAATCAGAGTAATCACATCAATAATTACATTGAATAATTTTTTTTTAATTAAGACAGTCTCTCACTCTGTCACACTCAGGTTGGAATGCAGTGGCATGATCTCGGCTCACGGCAGCCTCCATCTCCTGAGTTCCAGCAATTCTCCTGCCTCAGTCTCCCAGGTAGCTGGGATTACAGACATATGCCATCATGCCCAGCTAATTTTTGTATTTTTAGTAGAGATGGGGTTTCACCATGCTGGCCAGGCTGGTCTCGAACTCCTGATCTCAGGTGATCCACCCACCTCGGCCTCCCAAAGTGCTAGCATTACAGGCATGAGCCACCACGCCCAGCTGAATGAGTATTTTAAGAACATAATGATAAAGCGTATTCAAACAGGAAGGGAAGAAGTCAAATTATCTCTGTTTGCAGATGGCATAATTGTATATTTAGAAAACTCCATCGTCTCAGTCCAAAAACTCCTTAAGCTGATAAGCAACTTCAGCAAAGTCCCAGGATACAAAATCAATGTGCAAAAATCACAAGTATTCCTGTACACCAATAACAGAGAGCCAAATCATGAGCCAACTCCCATTCACAATTGCTACAAAGAGAATAAAATACCTAGGAATACAATTTACAAGGGATGTGAAGGACCTCTTCAAGGAGAACTACAAACCACTGCTCAAGGAAATAAGAGAGGACACAAACAAATGGAAGAACATTCCATGCTCATAGAAAGAAAGAATCAATATCGTGAAAATGGCCATACTGCCCAAAGTAATTTATAGATTCAATGGTGTTCCCATCAAGCTACCACTGACTTTCTTCACAGAATTAGAAAAAACTACTGAAGATGGTATCAAGCTACCTGACTTCAAACTACACTACAAGACTACAGTAACCAAAACAGCATGGTACTGTTACCAACACAGATATATAGACCAAGGGAACAGAACAGAGGCCCCAGAAATAACACCACACATCTACAACCATCTGATCTTTGACAAACTTAACAAAAACAAACAATGGGGAAAGGATTCCATGTTTAATAAATGGTGTTGGGAAAACTGGCTAGCCATATTGCAGAAAACTGAAAACTGGACCCCTTCCTTACACCTTATACAAAAATTAACTCAAGATGAATTAAAGATTTAAATGTAAGACCTAAAACCATAAAAACCCTAGATGAAAACCTAGGCAACACCATTCAGGACATGGCCATTGGCAAAGACTTCATGAATAAAACACTAAAAGCGACGGCAACTAAAGCCAAAATTGACAAATGGGATCTAATTAAACTAAAGAGCTTCTGCACAGCAAAATAAACTATAATCAGAGTGAACAGGCAACCTGCAGAATGGGAGAAAATTTTTGCAATCTATCCATCTGATAAAGGGTTAATAATATCCAGAATCTAAAAGGAGCTTAAACAAATTTACAAGAAAAAAACAAACAACCCCATCAAAAAGTGGGCAAAGAATATGAACAGACACTTCTCAAAAGAAGACATTTATGCGGCCAACAAACATATGAAAAAAACCTCATCGTCACTGATCACTAGAGAAATACAATTCAAAACCACAATGCAATTCAAAACCACAATGAGATACCATCTCACACCAGTTAGAATGGTGATCATTAAAAAGTCAGGAAACAATAGATGCTGTGTAAAAGCGTTTGTGGGAGTATAAGTTAGTTCAACCATTGTGGAATACAGTGTGGAGATTCCTCAAGGATCTAGAACCAGAAATACAATTTGACTCAACAATCCCATTACTGGGTATATACCCAAATGAGTGCAAATCATGCTACTATAAAGATACATGCACATGTATGTTTACTGCAGTACTATTCACAATAGCAAAGACTTGGAACCAAACCAAATGCCCACGAATATCAGCATGGATAAAGAAAATACAGCACATATGTACCATGGAATACTATGTAGCTATAAAAAAGAAGTAATTCATGTCCTTTGCAGGGACATGGATGAAGCTGGAAACCATCATTCTCAGCAAACTAACACAGGAACAGAAAACCAAGCACTGCATGTTCTCACTCCTAAGTGAGAGTTGTACAATGAAAACATATGGGCACAGGGAAGGAAACATCACACACTGGGGCCTGTCAGGGTCAGGGGAAAGGGTAAGGGTAGCATCAGGAGAAATACCTAATGTAGATGACGAGTTGATGGGTACAGCAAACCAACATGACACATGTATACCTACGTAACAAATCTGCACATTCTGCACATGTATCCCAGAACTTAAAGTATAATTAAAATAAAACATAATGAAACATGTCTTCAAATTATGAAGGACCAAAGATAGTAAAAAAAAAGGGGGGGGGGCGGTGGTCTTCAAATACATCAGCCTGTATGTCATACATCCAATTTTAAAAGTCCCTATAAATTGGCAGCTGCAGCCAAAGTACTGTATATAGCAGTCCTTATGTTTTTCACATGGTATACAGTTTCATTTGTTCCATAAGAGAAATATCATATATTGAGACTATGGTTATATTTGAATACGAAACACACTTAATTAGAATGAGAAGAAATCTATCAGGGAAGAATCTCAACTTGAGATTACAGCAAAGAGTGATAAGATGACTAAGAAAAGAAAGCAGGTAGGTTTTCCAGAACTCAACAGTGCTGAAACTCAAGAAATCCAGCAAAATAGTTTATTAGTTACCACAGAGCAAACACCAGGAGCTTTGGCATGGTAATGAAGGATTTTCTAAGGTAGAGTCCCATGGGGGGAAAGGATGGGCCCTGATGGAGGGGGTGGTAAGGTGGGTGGTATCACCACAAAGAAGTCCAGTTCAAGGGCTCAGTACTTCTTGTAGCAAGGTAAGAATAAGCCATCCCCATCCCTTGGGGAGCAAGGAGTTGCATAGTAGTCACATGGTTTTCTTGATCTACTTAAGTGTTGATGTGACTAGCACTGCTTATTACCAGGAGATATTGGGCCTTGCTGTTTGAAATATTCAGCAAGGATCTGTAAGGACACTCAGGAACTATGGGAGACTACTTTCCCAAAAAACAAAACAAAACAACAACAACAACAAAAATCACCAATATCTGAATTAAATTAGCATAAAGAAATTAGATTTTGTAACATACCTACAGCATTTTTTAATGCTCCTTATGATAGTTGATATTCATATAAGATTACCTGAGAGCCAACAATTTTAACTCCTTTTATACCCTTCAAAGTAGCACACTCTCACTAATTTAATTTTTCTCTCTTTGGATTTTAGGGAGATTATCTACATGTTTAAGCATAACTTAATTTGCATAATAAATTACAAAAAAAATCCCTAAAATCTCTTAATTAACATTTTTATAACTTGATGCATCACTATAAAAATAGTGTAAAAGGAATTTATATCTGGGCCTCAATTCAGGTAAGTTTAGCTGAAAGTTTGGTTGTGGTCCAATTATTTCCCACACATTATGGCGGATCAAGCTATGGTAAGTTGAAGTTTTGTTATTTGGCAAAGTGCTATATATTTCATATTATGGAATGTATGAAACATTATAAAAATACTGGTAGTCATCTAAAAAGTGAAATCAAATAAAACGATCTTTGCAATCATTTAAATACAGAAAAAACAAATTTCAGAGCTATATTACGAAGTGTTCCTTTAGTATTTATGGTCTGGTAAAGGAGACATATATTTTCATGCATTTATGTTAAAGTGTGAATTCCAAAACCAATATGTATACAGTGCTAAGAGACTACAGAGAAGATTACTTAAAATATAGTCTGTGATGGGGGTAGCAATGACATCCTCCCCAGATATAGTGTTGTTTTAGCACCTTATCAGAGGAAACATTAACTGAATAAACAAGGGAAAGAAAGTTCAAAATGAGGGTACAATCTGAAAAAGAGCAATGTAGCATAGAATAGTGGTAAAGTTGGAAACTTTGGTTGGAGCACCAACCAAAGTCCATATCATAAAAGGCCTAGAAGATCATCTGGATTTGGTTTAAAAATTTCATCCATAAAGTCACGAAGAATCACAAAAAGGGGATGGCCAACTAAATGCAGCTAAGAACACTCTCAGAATATTGAGAGCCATGAGTTGCACAGATTCTCAGGCTGGTGTGGGACCTAGGCATGCCTCCCTCAACAGGGCTGATCCAGTAAGAGTGTGGCTTATTTCCCTACCAGGTCTCTGCCTGAGGGATGCTCATGACCTGAAACACCAAACAAAAATAATAATAATAGCAGGTAGAGTGTCAGAGTTCAGAGTTGCCTCCCACAAGGCTCAGGAGTGGACCTGGTTGGGGTGGGGTACAGGGGAATGCCACCTCTCTACCCCTCACACCACAAAGCACAGCTGCAAATCCAAAGTTACACAAAGGAGCAACTATCTACCACCCCATTGCTTTCAAGAATCATCAATTGAATTGCAGCCCAAACTACAATACCAAAAACCACTTTGCTAATTCTCTCCCATTTGAAACCTAGGGCAAGAATTCAACAACAAAGACATTGTACAGAGTCTGTCCTCTTAAAACTTCCAGAAATGAAGCCAATTGAATATAGTCAATTTACACCAGATTTAAAGAAACACCAACCCTACCAAGTAAAACAGAATCAAAACAGGAATCCAGAAAATTTAAAAAGCCAGAGGGTCTCCTTATCTCCACATGAGTTCCCCAGCTCCCCAGCAATTGTTATTAATCAATCTGAAATGTATGATATGACAGGCATGGAATTCATATTCTGGATATCAAGGAATCTCATTGAGAGCGAGGAGCAAGTTGAAACTCAATCCAAGGAAGCCAAGCAATTCAATAAAAGAATTCAAGAGCTGAAAGATAAAATAATTCTTTCAAGAAAAATCCAGACTAAACTTATTGAGTGAAAAATTCACTGCAAGGATTTCATAATACAATCACAAGTATTTACGGCAGTATAGACCAAGCTGAGGAAAGGATCTCAGAACTTGAAGACCAGTACTACAAATCAACTCAGTCCAACAAAACAAATAATAATTAAAAAAGAACTAAGTAGAATGAACAAAACTTCTGAAAAATATGGAATTGTGTAAAGAGACAAAAATCTACAAATCACTGGCATCCCAAAGAGAGAAGAAGAGAGAATAAGCAACTTGGAAAATATACTTGAGGATAAAGTCTTTACAAATTTACCTAGTCTCACTAGAGACGGAAACCTTACAAGCCAGAAAAGATTGGGGACCTACTTTCAATGTCCTTAAGAAATTCCAACCAAGAGTTTCATATCCTCTGAAACTAAGCTTCATAAGTGAAGAGGAGATAAGAGGAGATAAAATCATTATCAGACAAGCAAATGCTGAGGGAATATGTTTCAATTATGCCAGCTTTATAGTAGGTCCTTAAACAAACGCAGATACAAAAAAAAAAAAAAAGAAGACACCTGCTACCACAAAAACACACTTAAGCACATAGCCCACAGGCCATGCAATCCTCACAGTCAAATTTACATAACAACCAGCTAACAACACAATGACAGGATCAAAATCACACAGATCAAAACTAATCTTGAATGGAAATGGGATAAATTAAAAGACATAGAGTGTCAGGCTGGACAAAAGACAAGGCCCAACCATCTGTTGTCTTCAAGGCAATCATCTCAAATATAATGACACTCACAGGCTCAAAGTAAAAGGATGGAGAAAGATTTTCCATGTAAATGGAAAATAAAAAAGGCAGGAATCACTATTCTTATATCAGATAAAACAAACTTAAAGCCAATAAAAATAAAGATGGAAAATTGAAGGATATTACAAAATAACAGGGGCAATCCAACAAGAAGCTTTTAATACACTAATTACATATGCACCTAACATTAGAGCACTCAGACCTATAAAACAAATTCTTCTTGGCATACAAAATGACTTAGACGACCATACAGTAATGGTGGTGTACTTCAACACCCCATTGATAGAATCAGATAGATCATCAAGGCAAAAAACTCACAAAGAAATTATGGACTTAAACTCGACACTTGACCAACTGGACCTGATAGATATCTACAGAATACTCCACCCAGCAACTACCGGATGTATATTTTTCTGGACACTAAACATATGCTAAAATCAACCACACAGTCATAAAGGAAATCTCAGTAAGTTCAACCAATTGAAATCATACCAAACATACTCTTGAACAACAGTGCAATAAAAACAGTAATAAATATCAATAAGATCTCTCAAAACTATACAAATGCATGGAAATTAACAACTTGCTCCTAAATAACTCCTAAGTGAACATCTAAATTAAGGCAGAAATTTAAAAATTATTTATAATTAATGAAAATGGGCATATAATTTACCAAAATGTCTGGGATGCATCCACAGTAGTGTTAAGAGTAATGTTTATAGCCTTAAATGCCTTCATCAAGAAGTTAGAAAGATCTCAAGTTAACAATCTAACTTAGCACCTAAAGAACCTATAAAAAAAAAGAAAACAAATCAACTTCAAAACTAACAAAAGACTAAAATTAAATAATGCAATTGAGATGGTAAAATCCATATAAAATATCAATGAAACTAAGAGTTTGTTTTTCAGAAAAATAAGATTAATAAGCCACTAGCTAGATTAACAAACAAAAAGAAGATCCAAATAAGCACAGTCAGAAATGACAAAGGTGATATCACAATTGATCCCACAGAAATACAAAACATCCTTAGAGACTACTATGAGCAACTCTATGCATACAAATTAGAAAATCCAGGGAAATTGAAAAAAGCCTTGGAAGTACACAACCCCCCAAGATTGATTCAGGAAGAAATTGAAACCCTGAATAGACCAATATGAACTTCTGAAATTGAATCAGTAATAAAGAACCAGCCAACCAAAAAAGCCCTGGATCAAATGTATTCACAGCCTAATTCTACCAGATATAAAAGTAAGAACTGACGCCAATCCTACTGAAACTATTTCAAAAAAATTGAGGAAAAGAGCTCCTCCCTAATTCATTCTATGAAGCCAAAATCAATCTGATACCAAAATCTGGCAGAGACACAATGAAAAAAGAAAACATCAGGCCAATTTCCTTAATGAACATAGACACAAATATTCTCAACAAAATATTAGCAAACTGAATCCAGCAGCATATCAGAAAGTTAATATGTCACAATCAAGTAGCATTTATTCCTGGGATGCACAGCTTGTTCAACATATACAAATCAATAAATTTGACTCACCACATAAACAGAGTTAAGAGCAAAAACCATATAATCATCTCAATGGACATGGAAAAAGCTTTCAATAATATCCCACATCCCTTCATGATAAAAACCCTCAATGGACTAGGCATGAAAGGAACATAACCCCAAAATAATAAGAGCCATCTATAATAAACCCACAGCCAACATCAAATTCAATGGGTAAAAGCATGAACCATTCCCCTTGAGAACTGGAACAAGACAAGAATGTCCATTCTCACCACTGGTATTCAGCACAGTATTAGAAGTCCTAGACAAAGCAGTCAGACAAGAGAAAGAAATGAAAAGCATCTAAGCAGGAAAAGAAAAACTCAACCTTCACTGATATGATTCCATACCTAGAAAATGCTAAATAATCTGCCCAAAGGCTCTTAGATCTGATAAACAACTTTGCTAAAGGTTCAATATACAAAATCAATGTATGAAAATCAGTAGCATTTCTATGCACTAATATGGGTCCAGGCTGAGAGTAAAATCAAGAACATGATCCCACTAGCAACAGCCACAAAGAAAATGAAATGCCTAGAAATACAGTTAATCAAGGAGGCAAAATATCTCTAAAAGGAAAACTATCAAACACAGCTGAAATAAATCAAAGACAATGCAAATAAATAGACAAAATATTCTATGGTTATGGACTAGAAGAATCAATATTGTAAAAATGGCCACACCACCCAAAGCAATTTACAGATTCAATACTATTCCTATCAAACTATGAACTTTATTCTTCACAGTATTACAAAAACAACAACAACAACAACAACAACAAAAAACTATTCTAAAATTTATTTGGAACCAAAACAAATCCTGACCAGCCAAAGCAACCCTAAGCAAAAAGAACAAAGCCAGCAGTATCACATTACCCAGCTTCAAACTATACTATAAAGCTACAGCAAACAAAACAGCATGATATATTACAAAACAGACACGTAGACCAATGGAACAGAATATAAATCTCAGAAATAGAGCCACGTACCTACATCTATCTGATCTCTGACAAGGCTGACAAAACCAAGAAAAGAGCAAAAGACTCCCTGTTGAATAAATAGTGCTAGGGTAGCTGGCTAGATATATGTAGAAGATTGAAGTTGGACCTCTACCTTTCACCATGTACAACAAATAACTCAAATGGATTAGACATTCAAATGAAGAGTTCAAACTATAAAAATCCTAGAAGATAACCTAGGAAATACTCTTTTTGGCATCAGCCTTGGCAAATAATTTTTGGCTAAGTCCCCAAAAGCAATTGAAAGATAAACAAAAATAGATAAGTGGGATCTAATTAAACTAAAGTACTTATATATAACAAAATAAATTATCAGCAAAGTAAACAGCGAACCTACAGAATGGGAGAAGATATTCACAAACTAAGCATCTGACAAATGCTTAATAGCCAGAATCTATAGGCAACTTAAATCAACAAGCAAAATAATAATAAAAAACAATAAAAAATAGGCAAAAGTCATTAACAGGCACTTCTCAGAAGACACACAGCCAATAAACATTTAAAAATGCTTATCATCCCTAATCATCAGAGAAATGAAAATCACAATGAAATACTACCTCATACTAGTCAGTATGACTATTATTAAAAAGTAAAAAAACAAAAAACAAAAAAAACAGATGTTAGACAGGTTTCAGAAAAAAAGGGAATGCATATACACTATTGGTTGGAATATAAATAGTCCTGCCACTGTGAAAAGCGGTCTGGAGATTTCTCAAAGAACTTAAAATAGAACTACCATTCAATCTCGCAATCCCATTTTTGCATATATACCCAACCGAAAATAAACCATTCTACCAAAAAGATGCATGTACTCCTGTGTTTATCACTGCATCACTGTGCTATTCACAATAGCAAAGACATGAAATCAACACAAGTGCCCAGTGACAGTAGATTGGATAAAGAAATGGTGATACATGTATACCATGGAATACTACAGAGCCATAACAAAGAACAAAATCATGTATTTTGCAGCAACATGAATGCAATTGGAGGTCATCATCCTGAGTGAATTAACACAGGAACAGAAAACCAAATACTGCATATTCTCACTTGTAACTGGGAGCTCAACACTGAACACATATGGACATAAATATGTGAACAATAGACACTGCAGACTACTGTAGAGGGGAGGGTGGGAGGAGAGGATATGTTGAAAACTACCTATCAAGTACTGCCCTCACTACTTGGATTATAGGATCTGTACCCCAAACCTCGGCATCACGTAATATTCCCATGTAATAAACCTGCACATGTACTCTGTGTAACTAAAATAAATGTTGGAATTTTTAAAAAAAAACACACAAAATATGCAGAGGAGCAACATCTCATAATGCATTATTTTGAAACAACCCTTTTTTATTTGGTGTGAAAAGGAACTCAAGGGACGTCTTAAATCAGTCAATTTAGGAAGGCAATAGAAGTAATTACTCATATGATAAATTATATGATGGCTAGAACTTAGATTGTAGCAATAGATGAAAATACAATGAAACATATTTAAAAGATATTGAAGAGGTAGCATCATAACATTTTTGGTGGTCAATTAATTGTGCTTAGTGAGGAATAAACAGAAGTTACAAATGATTGCCATCTTCAATACATGGTGATCAAAGGTATTATCAACAAGATGGGCAATTTAGAAAAAACGATCTGCTTGAAGACATTGTGGTAGATTGAATTAATACTCCCAACTGTTCACTCTTTATCTCTGTAATGGAATTTGCAGTCTTATGCATTGTTATGTCATTATCTTAGAGGAGTAACGTAAGACCAATTTTATTGACTTTGGGCATAGCGAAATGACAAGTTTTGACCCAGGAAATGTGACAAGACATCATGTTTATTATAACTTCATCCAGGAGAAAGTTTTAAATGTGACTCTACAATATGGCTTGGGCTGTTGCATTTCTACACTTTTCCATGAGAATACATGTCCAAGATATCATTTGTTTTTCAGTCTGTATCCCAGAATTATAAGACATGTGGAGACCAGACAAGCTTAGCAGAGATACAATTGATGTACAGCACTCATGCAGTGTAAGCAAGAAATGTTTGTAGTTTCAATCAAATTTTAAAATGAAATAATTTGTTATCACAACACAACGTAAGAAAATAATATTTGGTTCAATTTCACAGTCTGAGTTATTTACTGTGAAATCTATGAAGACACGTCTGATAGTAAATTGTGAAGGTACAGAGGTACAGAAACAATAAAGTAAAAAACAGAAGATGAAGATAGATAAAAAGAGAAAAATATACCTTTCAAACTCTCTTGGCATTAGTAAAAATTATTAAATTAGCTCCTTTTCCTTGGCACTAGGAAATCATCTCTAGCCCTTATATCCAAAGATGAGAGTTGCACAGCACAGCTCATAGTTTAAGTTCCCAAAATAAGAAACCCTTATGGCTCAAAAAAACCAAGAGCAAAGATGTACGTAAGCCTGTGTTCAGTGAATTAGCATTGTACAATGATGATTTTTGGAAATCCCATTTTATATTACTATATCTGTGTCTAATATTATTAGCATCTTGGGACTATTTTTTAACTCTGCAGAGTTATCTAATAGTGCCATCAGAAAAATAGTTGAATTGGTTTTGTTAATGACATAAAGTATTAAGATGTTCAATTTCCTTTTTTTTTTTTTTTTTTTTCTTGAGATTGGATCTTGCTCTGTCATCCAGGCTGGTATGCAGTGGTGTGATCACCGTGGCTCACTGCAGCCTCAACCTCCTGGGCCCAAGCAATCCTCCAGCCTTACCCTCCTGAGTAAGTTAGAACTACGGACACGCAACACCATGTTCAGCAATTTTTAAAATTTTGTAGAAACAGTCTCACTATGTTGCCCAGGCTGGTCTAAACTCCTGGCCTCAAGCAATCCTTTTACCTTGGCCTCCCAAAGTGTTGAGATTACAGGCATGAGCTACCATGCCTGGGAATAATGTTTAATTTCTAAGATATTCTGACTTTGCTTTTATTTCAATTTATTGCAGTCTTAAGCATTAGGTGGATATTTTCTTGTGTTAGTTCACACAATTAAACTGTTACAGTGTCTCATTATTAAGCAAGTTAAGCTCTTATTTTATCAGCAATGTGAATTAGGTTTTTATTTTCCCAACTCTTTGACCCTCTAGGATTGACGCAGCTATAAGAAAACGAACCATTTATAAAACAATAGTCTTGCCAAGTTATAATTCATCTGTGTTCCTAGGTTATTTGTAAAAATGATTTCTTCCTATTGTAAATATTCTTATTAATAGGAAATTTCTAGATTTTACATGTCCCATTTTTGTTATAAAGTCACAAGTATATCTGAACATGTGGTATCTATAGCCGAGAAATCAAAAATAAAAAGAACTCCAGGCTTTGTTATTCATTAACACTTACAAGAAAGAACAATGTATTGATTTCTGTATCTCTAGCATCTACACAGTACATAGCACATAATAAGCACTAAATAAAAGATGGAAGAATGTCTTTCCTAACCAAGGCAGTTTAATAATATGTACAAAGATGCATATACAGTACATAAGAAGTGTTTGGGAATACATGGGCAAAGTCAGATTTAGCCAGTGCTATTCAGGAGTTTATTGTTAAGAACAAGTTAATGAGTGCACAATTGCAACATGTAGACAACTATTGGGTATGCCACAAGAAACCCACCATTAACATGTGCAAGCCTGCATTTAAGCTGCATTTATGTGCAGAAAATCAGGTTATCCTCGAGAGATGAGGAAAGAAACCTTTTATGCAACGTGACTCTGAGTCAGCTTTCAGAAATCCAAACTAAAAAGAAAATCATGGAGACAAGATTTCAACTGTTCAACATGACTCTGATTTTGACATTTCATCTGTATTTTTGAAGAGAGGCAAAAAGAATTTCTCAAATTTCCGAATGGGGGGGGCAGGATCAAACAAGAGAATAATATTTATTTTGTACTGCAGTAGTCTTTGTATATAAAATGTCAAATATTTTATCCACTCAGTACAAGGAATGTTTCAGTAGATGCCAGTGGTAATGTCAAAGGAATAAATTCTTTGGAGAAATCTCAAGTCTACATCTTACATCTCAGTTGCATCTTACAGAGGAATCACCTCTGTAATATATTTTCTCTTACAATTCTAATTCTGTTTAAAAATATAAATATGTAGGGGAGATGTTTTGTTTTATGTGTTTATAAAATAGCCTGATTTTTAAAAATAAATTTTAATCTTTAATTGAATTTATAAGTGAGTTTTAGGCTTAGTTTGTCACAGCCACAGTATGGAAATGTAAATTATGACAACTAAATATGTATAGCCTTCATAAATGTAAATGTAGCTCTATTTTATCAATAAAGACCCCAAACTTTGTATTTCTTTACTTTGACGGTGATATGCAGCACATTTTTGGAAAAATAATAACATAGCAGAGAAGTAAAATGCCTGGTTTAAATGAAGGATATTGTTGTATGTCCTGAAACACAAAAAAATAACCATGACTCTTTAGATAAAAGAAGAAAGCTAAATTCATTTAGTATTTACTGTTCATTATGTCATAATATGTTATTTCATTTAATATTCTTAGTAGTTCTTTCATTTTTTAAAGCCCCATAGTTAACATTATACACAGCAGTTCTTTTCAAAGAACACTGTTATTTTCAACTTTCAGAAAACATAATTGAGGCTCAGAATGCTCAAGAAAATTGTGCAAGATCACAGAGGTAGCAAGCAAAAGAGATCTGATATAAAACTACTCTATCATTATTTTATTCATGCAGTAAACATTTATTCATCATCTAAAATAGGCCAGGAAATGTTCTAGATAAATACATCTCCAATGAACTTCGGAATTTCATGCTATCATATTAGGTAAATAATTTTATCTTTTTTAGTGTCAGTTTCTCCATTCATAAAATGCAGATAATTCTACTACTTTCCACACAAAGTTGAAATAATATACATGAAATTGTTTTATAAATTATAAAGCACTATTCAAATATTAGCTTAAAGTACTTAATTGGTACTACGTATTTGTATTCAGTTAAAAATATTTGTACCTGCAATGGAGAAAATAAGCATAGAACTTAGGGTAAGCACTCAGTGGTTGTAAGCCATATCCAGCAATAATTTATAAAGTACTTTCCCAGGTATAGGGCTAGGATAGAAGAAACAAAGAATAAAATTGTTTAGAAGATGGGTTTTGAATCCAAAACATGAGTGGGCTCCAAGTTAGAGTCAAAAGTATGTAATTTCTATGGATATAAGTCTTGGTAGACTTAAACACTGAATAAAAAAAATTTGGTGCTACCCTGAAGTGTTGCTGGTCTATGTGTTACATTGTTGTTGCTATTGTTGCTCTTGTTGTTGTTGTTGGGGAAGGGGGGTAGAAATGGAATCTTCTTTTTAAAAAAAAGAATGTAAAGTAGGCACATTATTGGTAACAAGTAAGGATATTAGCATTGAAGCAACAAACATAAGTAAATAAATACAGAGAGAGAGACATGAAAGCAGGAAAAAAAAAGTAGGCATAAAATGAAAAGCAAAAAGAGAAGATGAAATGTAGAAAAAGCAACTGGTGGCAATTCTAGCGTGATATATACTATTGCTATTTATTAAGTCAATTTCTTTATATATAAACAGTGATATTGTTTGGTTAATATATAAAGTGAAATATTACAAAGTCATTATAAGATATTATTATACACATTTAATTGGACTTAATATAAGGATCAATCATTAAGATCTCCTAAATGAATATGGTTTTGCTGGCCTTTTCATTAAAGTTCACATAATGTCTTAAAATTTTATATGTATCATGTCATGATTCTTTTCCAAATATATCTACATTGGCACATTATCAAAATAAACAATGAATGCTCATACCAAGACTCAATATACTAAATAGCACCAGTGTAATGCTTAGAGTTAAGATATCAAATTAAGGAGTTATTGCTTTGTTTCAGATATATTTTTTATCATAAACTCAAAATTGTAAAGCATTCTTCCAGAGCAAAATAAAAAAAATTGCTTTTATGATTGGAGTAGGTAAAGATGCGGGAAGCACACATTCATACTGAATGAATCCACACATTAATAATTTAGGTTGACTGTAAGAAGTTGGTCTTTGTTTTGCTATTTATGTAGACTTATATTCTTAAAGTATTTATTTTATCCCATAAGCAATTAATTATATATTAATTGCTAGTTATAAAATAATGAAAGGATCATAAATTATAGTGAATTAGAGGGGACTTTAAAATTATATATTACAGTGATATTAAAATTTTTATAACATCAGAACTCTTAAGATGATATCTGATTTGAAAATCTGATTATAAAATACATAAAATGCTGGGTAATATTAATTTAATATCCTTTCTCATATATATAATGTCTGAAGAAAATGGAGACCAAGGAAGATAATGGGATGTGGTTTAGAAATGTTGTTAAGCAATTGAGTTGCCAGACGCCATCAGGGAATAGTCGGAACCCAGGTATTAAATCACTTTTTATATAAAGATCAGGGGTTTGTGAAAGGTAGAGATGGATTGGGGAATACTATACACAAAGCTAATTTTAGGATAAGATAAATACCTGGGAAGAGGTTTTAAAATGGAAATAAACTTGCTCCAAAGTAAAGCACACCACAAGGAAAATTCTAAACCTGCTTTATTACTTGATGAAGTTGAAAGAAAAAAATTTAGTCACAGATTGATGTCTGAATTTACAGTGTTATCTCAAGACTATTAATTTAATTAAGAGGAAATTAGTGTGTGGTGTTCTCAGGAACCTGACAAGATCAAGCACGATTCCTCCTGGAAGAATATCCATGTAATCCAGTCACAAGGATCACCTGAGATAAGACTTATAACAATGACAACTCACAATCAAAAATTACAAAACACAATAATGAATGCTGGTGAGGATGTGGTGAAAGGAGAACCCTGACACATTGTGGGGAAAAGACATCCCATAGTTGGCATGAATGTAAATAGCATAGCCTTTATGGAGAACACTATAAAGGTTCCTCAAAAATCTAAAAATAGAACTACCACATGATCCAGCAATTCCACTGCTAGGTACATATCCAAAAGAAATAAAATCAGCATATGGAAGAGATATCTGCACTCCCATGTTTACTGTGGCAGTATTCACAAGAGCCAAGATTTTGAATCAACGAATCAATAAAGAAAACATGGTACATATATAGGAATTAGTATTAGCCATACAAAATAATGAAATCCTGTTATTTGTAGCAACATAGATGGAACTGGAGGACATTACATTAAGTGAAACAAGCCAGGCAGAGAGAAACAAATTTCACATGTTTTTAGTCATATGTAGGAGCTAAAAATTAAGACAATTGAACTAATTGAGATAGAGAGTGCAGTTACCAGAGGCTGGAAAGGGCACCACGGAGGAGTGGATAAAGTGGGATGGTCAAAGGGTGCAAAAATACAGTTAGATAGAAAGAATGAGATCTAGAATTTATTAGCAAAACAGAGTGAGTATAGTCAACAATAATTTATCATATATTTTAAAATGACTGAAAAGAGTGAAATTGGAATGTTCCTAACACAGAGAAATGATAAATGCTTGAGGTGATAGATACTTCAATTACCCTGATTGGATTATTACACATTGTATGCCTGTATACAAAAATCACATATGCCCCATAAAGAGGTTTAAAGAGACTGTTAAATAAAATTTATGTGCGGCCATTGATTTGCACTAAGCTCCTTCACTAAAAAGACAAAACCAATGTCAAGTCTAACTGTAGTAGCTGAGCTTTAGTTAATTGGAGGAGGCTTTGTAACCAATTACCCAATTAAGCCGTAACCAATTAAGTGTTCCCTAAATGACACATCTATTTTCTATAAATGCTGTCAGATCATGTTATTGGTTGGAATTCTCCGAACCTGATCTGGTTTGGAGAGCTGCCCGTTTGTGAATCATTTCTTTTTTATTTTTGTTTGCTTTGTTTTGCTTTGCTTTGGTTTTCTTTGCTCAAATAAACACAGTTAAAATTTCAACTTGTAAAAGGTTTTTACAACTTTTTAACAAGACAAAAAGTTGAATCTTCTAAAAAATTAATAAATTTGGTAAATCTCTAACACCAGTCAAGAACCTAAGAGAGAACACAAATACACAATATTATACATTAAAATACAAATGCAGCTACAAATGCTGCAGATATAAAAAGATGGAAAAAACTACAAAAAATTTTTGAAGAGATTTTAAGCAAAATAAAATGGAAATGTTTCTGGTAAAATACAATTTTCCAAAACTGATTCAAGAAAAAATGAAAACTAAATAGTATTAAACAATAAAAACTAAATCAATCATTTTAATTATTCACACACACACACACACACACACACACCCCTAGATGGATTTTATAAGAAAACAAATTCAAGGAATCAGTCATTTCAATCTAATATAACATTTGAAAGTATAGCTACTCTCTTGAATCTATGAATTGGAGATTCAGAATCTTACTACTTAGACTTATTGCCCTCTCCTTTCTGGGTTACTCTTAGAACCATGGTCCTGTCAGCCTATAGGTTGCCAGTCGGAACCTCTGTTTTTGCACCGTACACAGCCACATGCAGTAATCCTAACTGAAAGGAATAAAGGAGCACAGTTTGAAAAACACAAATTTATTCCAACTTTTTTACTTACATGAAAGGATATTGAAGACAAAAGAATTTGTGTTTTTCAGTGTTTCTAAATGTTTTCAGTACTATTGACTACACGAAAAGTCTTTTGAATTAAAATACCTCACCCTTATTTTATGATGAGTTTATTTTCGCTGAAAGAAAACCATCAGAAACAACATTTTCTTCCCTATATTGAAAGGTTTATGTGGTTGACAAACTAGAACTCCAGACACATTTTCAACACCCAACACAAAGAAAAGTCACCTCCCATTTTCAGAAAATAAATTGTGAAATTGCATGTTAAGACACCACTTGGAAACTTCAAACATTAAGAACATGCATTTTTGAGGAGGGAAACATAAATCTTTATCACACACACACACAAATGCATAACATGAGTGTCTAAAGTAAGGAGATAAATATTTATGGGGTATCTTATCCTTTCAAAACATTTATAAGTAGGAACTTTCAGTTAGCTCACACAATAGAAGCCAAACGAGCTGCAGGCTTACATGACTAAGATAAGAGAAGATAAAACACATGGAATTACGCATGGTCATATACAAAATGAGAAAATACATACAAAATAAGAATTTCTTCCCATTTACCAATGTAATATAATACAACTTTTGGTTAGAATCAATGTAATTCTAAATTATTTTTAAAATCTTTTCTTTATGCTCTATATACCATAAACAATTCAAGAAACGTAGCTCATATGCTTTTTACAGCATTGCTTAAAGCCATAAGAAGAATTTTCATTTATCAGTACTTAAATATTCATTAATATTGCCTGTAGAAGTAGGTAGGGAAACAAATTATAATTATTATTCAAATTTTATTGTGTGTTGTTACTGATGGCTAATATCGAAATTGTTTTTATATAAAAGTAAAATATTAAAGCATTTAATAAGAAAAATTACCTTATCTAAAATATTTGGCACATTTATAATGCTTAACAAATCTTTATAGTAACCAAATGAATGTTTTCTCATTTCAGATAATTAAAAGACTATATACTCATCTTCTAAGTATAATTTTAAACCCATATTTCAATTTCCAACCCACTCTTTCTAAATAAACAAGAAATAAATGTTCTGAAGTAGTTAATGTAATGACTTAGAAGTCTATCATTGTATAATGTGTTTAAGTTATGATCTGCTATTTAAATGATAAACATATGTATGTATATACACACATATACACACATATATATATTGAATGTATATGTACAACTTGCTATAAAAGAGTAGTAAAATGTTCAACTTTCTTATCATCTCAAAGTTTTGTATTCTATTATAACAATAATCACTACCACAACAAAAACAGCAGCATTTAATGGCACTATTAACTCAAGAACCTAAAACACCAACTACATTAATTATATTCATTATACTTAATTGAACATAATCATCTAACTTAACAATTCCTTGTACACTAATTAATAAAACAGCATGTCTTCTGGATCAGAAATATACAAAAATAGTTGTTCTTTATGAGATAATTTTGTTAAAAATGTGTGAACCACAATTTAGTATATATAAAAGACGTTGAAATACATTTAATTTAGTAATTTTAATGTGTTTAGTGTAATATTCACACTGATAATGACTTAAGAATATAATGATGGATTTTTTAATGTAAGCAAATGTTTTTCAATAGTCCTTGAAAATATTTACTGTTCTTATTAGTGTGTGATTTAGCCGAGTTTGCTACCCTCAGTAGTTATTCAAATTTTCATCTCGCCCATCAAATGCTTAACCAATCCATTTACCCTCACTCCAAGTACATGACTTTGTGTTCTACCTAATATAATATTTATTGCAACTTTGCCTCTCCAAATAATAACCTAAACTAAATATTATTCTGTTTTTACACTTCTCTGAGTGAAAGAGGTATCCTTGCTGTCCAAAGTTTCTGATCCCAGTGAAACTATTTATAAAAAGGTCAATAATTACTGCCATTATTGCTACATTACATTGATACTTTTTTATTCCTTTCTGCTCTTCTCTGGAACAGTTAACTGAAATTTCCTTCCTAAACTGTCCCCTCTCTTGTTTTAAAGGGCATCCCAACCTCCTGGTTTCTTTCTCAACCTCTTCGTGAGATTTCTTTCCTATTCAGTGACAATTTCACTACCATACTCACTTGCCTTCTTGGATATCTGTCTTTCCTTTATGTACATTTCTATCATATACATTTTAGTTAGATGTCCAACAGGTAACTCAAAACCAATTCCAAAAATAATTTAATAATCTGTTAGCCTCTACTCTCTATAACTAACCCCAAATCTTCTCCTCTTCATGCCTTCCCTAACATAGTACATGATGCTGAATTTCATCCCACCATTCAAGGCAAAAATCAGTGAGACATATAGACTTCTTCATAGATAAGCTGTACACAATTCCTATATATTCCACTTGTTCAATATGTTTTTTAAAAAATTTACTGACACAGGTTAATTTTAATCCCTTCCTCCTGGCTGGAAGTAGCCTGAAGAATACTCTTTCTGCTTTCAAATTTTCCACAATTCCTTTTCCACAAAAAAAGCAAGAGTAATTTATATAAAGTATATATGTGTCATAAATCAGATATCAATACTTGCCTGCTGGAAACATTCTAGTACAATTAAAATAAAAACTAAATTATTATTTTCTTTTTTGTCTTTATTGTTTTTTAAAAATTTTAGTCATTTTTTACTAATGAATAATATGTGTACATATTTATGGGGTTCATGTAATATTTTGATACATGCATACAATGTGTAATGATCAAATTGAGTTATTTAGGATATCCATCATCTTAAACATTCATTATTTCTTTGTGCTAGAAACATTTCATATTTTCTCTTCTAGCTCTTTTGAAATATACAATATATTGTTGTTAATTATAGTCACCACACTGTGCTATTGAACAATATAATTTATTCCTTCTGTCTAAATGAATATTTGTACTGATTAACTAACCTCTTTTGGTCCATGTCCTCCACACCCTTCCTAGTATCTGGTAACTATCATTCTACTTTCTGCCTCCATAAGATAAATTTGTGTAGCTACCCCATGTGAGTGAGAACAAATGATATTTGTCTTTCTGTGCCTGTCATATTTTAGTTAATATAATGACCTTCAGTTCCATCCATGTTGTTGTGAATAACAGGATTTAATTCTGCTGTATGGCTGGATAGTATTTCATTGTGTGTGTGTATATATGTATATATGTGTGTGTGTGTGTGTATATATAATCACATTTTCTGATAAATGGATAAAGAAAATGTGATTTTATATATATATATATACACACACACACACACACGCACATATATATATATGTGCCCATTAGCTGATGAATGGATAAAGAAAATGTGAGATATATACATATAAATATGTATATATACATTTATCCCCATGTATATATTTCTTGTTTCTTATATATATCCAATTTTAGGCCCTCATTGAATGAATAGTTTGCAAATACTTTCTCCCATTCAACAGATTTTGTCTTCTAAATACACATACATGACAAAATATATAACATATATGTGTGTATGTGTGTGTACATATATATGTGTGTGTATATATATATAATCACATTTTCTTTATCCATTTATCAGTTGATTGACACGGGTTCCTTCTGTACCTTGGCTATCGTGAACAGTGCTTAACTAAAAATAGGGGTGCTGGTATCCCTTTGATATACTGATTTTTTGTTCTTTGGAGAAATCCCACATAGTGAGATTGTTAAATCATATGGTAATTCTATTTTTAGTTTCTTGAGAACCTTCATATTGTTTTCGTAATGGCTGTACTAATTAACAGTTCCACCAACAGAGTACAACAGTTATCTTTTCTAGTTCAATCTTATGAAAAACAATATGGAGATTCCTTAAAAAAAATGGAACTAACATTTGATCCAGCAGTCTAACTACTGTCTACTCTCTACCCAAAGGAAAAAAAGTCATTATATTAAAAAGATAAAAACCAAAAATATCCACCTGCACTCATATGTTCATTGCAGCACTATTCACAATAGCAAAGTAATGGAACCAACATGTGTCCTCAGCGGTTGACTGGATATCGAAAACGTGGTATAGATACACCAGATAATACTACACAGTCATAAAAAAAAAAAATGAAATTATGTCATTTGCAACAAGATGAATGGAGCTGGAGGCTATTACCCTAAGTAAAGTAAGATACAGAAAACAAAATACCACATATTCTAACTTAAAAATGGGAGCTAAACAATGAGTACACAAGGACATAAAAATGGAAATAATAGACATTGGGGACTCCAACAAAGGAGAGGGAGGGGGACAAGGGTTGAACAATAACCTATTGGGTACACTGTTCACTATTTGGGTAATGGATATGCCATAAGCCCAATCCTCACCAGTACACAGTATACCCGTGTAACAAACATGCACATGTAATCTCTGAATATAAGATGAAATAAGTTTTGTAAACAGCTGTAAAAATGAATACTTTAAAAAATATATATAGTAATTTTGAAGAGTTCCCTTTCCCCCATATCACTGCTTGGCATTTGTTAATTTGGGTTTTATTTTTTATAGTAGCCATTCTAACTGGGGAAAAATGATATCTCATTATGGTTTTGATTGGCATTTCCCTGATGATCAGTGATGTTGAGTATTTATTCATATACTTGCTGATCATTTGTAGGTTTTCCTTTGATAAACGTCTTTTCAGATTCTTTGACAATTTTTTAATGAGATTATTAGTACTTATTTATTTAGTTTGCTGCTGAGCTCAGTTTCTTGTATATCCCCAATATTATTTCCTCATTGGATGAATAGTTTGCAAATATTTTCCTCCATTCATCTGATTCTGTCTTCACTATATTGATTGGTTTCCCTTTCTGTTCTGATGTTTTTTAGCTTAATACAGTCCGGTTTGTCTATTTTTGGTTTTTGTTGCCTGTGCTTTTGAGGTCTTAGCTGTAATACTGTAATACCTTTGCTTAGACCAAAGACTAGATAAAGTGATCCTTACATACTCAACTAATACCTTTTTCCCCAGCTCCTTACACTCCAGCTTTCTGACTCTATCTAATCCTCTAGTACAAAAATAGTGTTTAAGAAAGCTGCTTGGAGTGAGGAGGTATTCACTGCATGTGTCCAACTTGCACCACAACTGGAAGAACCCAAAAGGCAACCCACCCTAGGTTATATACCTCAAGGGCCATGTGACTCCCTGGAAAAAGTTTTAAAGAGCACCCTGCCTCCAGTGAACAGATACAAAACCGAGGCTATCTCAGAGAGTTCTGCCCTAACTTAAGATGATATACTCTGTAGGAGAGACAGAAAAAAAAAAAAAAAAAAGATTTAGTCTGTTTCAAGCAGTGGTTCTTCATCTAAAGATACTGCATTATCAGTACATTCTACAGTTTTTCTGAGATATACAGACAAACAAAGAAAGGAGGGAAAACTGGGTCAGTCCAAAGCCATCCAGAGAACTGTCCCGCATATGAAACTATAAAACTTGCTCTAAAAGTAATAATGTAATCCAATTTAAAATACTCTAATACTGTAATGGTAGTGAGTAAATCAATTTTAATGCTAATATAAAAAAACCAAAGTATTAAAAATAACCATAGCTATAATAATTTGTTAATGGATAGACAATATATAAAAAATGTAAAATGTGACATCAATAACATAAAATAAAGGAGAAAGATAAGTTAAAATGTAGAGCTTTTATATGCAGTCAAAGTAAATATATTACCAGTTTAACTTGTCATTAGGTTTTATAACTAAAAGATGTTTTATGTAAGCCTCACAGTAACCATAGAGAAAAAAAGTTGTAGTAGATACACAAATAAAAAAAGAAAGAATTAAAGCACACCACTAAAAAAAATCATGTCACAAAGCTGGACAGTAAGAGAGAAAGCAAGAAACTACAAAAGAGTCAGAAAATCAGTTTCAAAATGGCAGTATAAATCCTGACCTATCAATAATTACTTTAAATGTAATGAAAGAAATTCTCCAGTCAAAAGACAGAGTGGTTAAATGAATTAAAAAAAAAAAAAAAAAAAAAAAAAAAAACAAAAACAAAAACAAGCTCCATCCATATGCTACCAGTCTACAAGCAACAACTCACTCAAGCTTTAAGCACACACATAAGCTGAATGTGAAGGGATGGAAAAAGATATCCCACACAAATGCTAAACAAAAGACAGCAGAGGTTGCTATCCATCTATAACACAAAATAGAGTTTAACTCAAATTTGTCACAAGGGGCAAAGAATTTCATTGTATAGTGATAAAGGGGTCAAAGAATCAAGAGGAAATAACAATTGAAAATATGTATGTACCCAACACGAGAGCATCTAAATACATAAAGAAAATACTAACAAAACTAAAGGACAAAATGACATATTAATACAATAATATTAGGACACTTAAATATATGATTTTCAGTAATGGATAGATTTTGCAGACAGAAATTTAATAAGAAAACAGTGGATTTGTATTAATACAACACTATGGACCAACTGAACCTGACAGACATGTATAGAACATTCTAAGATCACCAGAACATCCATTCTTTCTGAGTATAAATGGAACATTCTCCATAGATCAATCTAAGGACATAAAGAAAAGCTTAACAAATTTAAGAAACTTAAAATCATATCAAATATGTTTTCTGACCATAATGGTAGGAAATTAGAAATCAACAATAGGAGGAATTTTAGAAAATTTATGAATATGTGAAAATTGAACAATACAATTTTGTAAAACCAAAAAGTAAAAGAAGAAATAAAGATATGAATAAAAAGAGAGCTTGAAGTTCAGGCACGGTGGCTCATGCCTGTAATCCCAGCACTTGGAGAGGCCGAGGCATGCAGATAACCTGAGGTCAAGAGTTTGAGACCAGCCTGGACACCATGGTGAAACCCCGTCTCTACTAAAAATACAAACATTAGCTGGATGTGGTGGCGGGCACCTGCAATCCCAGCTACTCGGGGGTCTGAGGCAGGAGAATCGCTTGAAACCAGGAGGCAGGGGCTGCGGTGAGCAGAGATCGCGCCACTGCACCCCAGCCTGGGTGGCAGAGCGAGATTCGGTCTCAAGAAAAGAGATCTTGAAACAAATAAAAATTGAAACACAACATACAGAAACTCGTGAGATATGGCAAAAACAGCTGTAAGACGACTGTTTATGTACCTCAAATAACTAGGGAAACAAGAACAAAAGATCAGAGCAGAAATAAAATGGAGACTAGGAAAACAACAGAAAAGATCAATAAAACTAAAAATATTTCATAAAGATAAACAAAATAGCCAAACTTTTAGCTAGACTATAAAAAAAGAAAACATAAATAAATAAAATCACAAATAAAAAAGAAGACATTACAACTGAAACAGAAGTCCAAAAGATAATAATATATTATGGTAAATAATCATGATCCAACAAATTGCATAACTTAAAACACATGGATAAATTCCTAGATACATACAATCTACAAAGATTGAATTACTAAGAAATAGAAAATCTGAACAAACAAATAACGAGTAAGGAGGCTGAATCGTTAATAAAAGTCCACCACCCATGAAAAGCTCAAGACCTGAAAACTTCACAGCTGAATTCTACCAAGCATTTAAAGAACAAATAACAATCTTTCTCAAACTCTTTCAAACAATTGAAGAGGAAGGAATACTTCCAAACTTTGTTTACAAGGCTCGAATTACCATGATATCAAAGCTAGTAAACGACACAAAAAAAGAAAAACGACCAGTATAGGCCAATATTTCTAATGGATGTAGATACAAAAACTTTCAACAAAACAATTAGCAAATCAAATCCTTCATTAAAACAAAAAAGTCACTCACCACAATCAAATGGGCTTCATCCCAGGGTTACAAAGATGAATAAACGTACGTAAATCTGTAAATGTGATATACCACATTAATGGAATGAAGAGGAAAAACCATATGATTATTTAAATAGATGCGGAAAAAACATTTGGCAAAATTCAACATCTCTTCATGATTAAAAAAAAAAAAACTCTCAACAAATTAGATATAGAAAAAAATGTATGTCAACACAAAGAAGGTCATATATGACAAATATTCAGCTAACATCATACTTAACAGGGAAAAATTGAGAACTTTTCCTCTAGACTCAAGAACAAGACAAGGATGCCCACTCTCGTCACTTATACTCAAGTGGAAGTGCTAACTATGTTAATTAGGCAAGAGAAAGAAAGAAACATCCAGACTGGAAATGGGGAAGTTAAATTGCCCCTGTTTGCAAGGACACAATCTTAATACAGAGAAACCTTAATGATTTCACCAAAACTGCTAGAGCAATTAAACAAATTTACTAAAATTACATGATAGAAAATTAACATACAGAAATCAGTAGCATTTCTACACACTAAAAGCAAACTATCTGGAAAAAAAAATATCAAGGAAACGATCCTATTTACAACAGCTACAAAAAATACTTAGGAGTAAATTTAATCAAAGAGGTGAAATATCTCTACACATAAATCTATAAAACATTGATAAAATAAGTTCTAAAAGACACACACAGAAACTGGAAGATACCTCATGTTCATGGACAAAGAAGTACTCTTGGTGATACCAGAAAATGTATATACTTGTGATAAGTTAAAAAGAACATGTTTTTAGGTTCTTATAATCATTGGCTTGCTACCACATGGTTGTTTGAGGAAATGTTAGGGGAAAGGTAACATAACCACCATGTAGAAAGAGGTTACTGAATGAAAGCGATATCTAACAATCTTCTTGACATCTCTTGGATGCTGTTGGTTATACCACCTCGATCTTAAATGTCTGTTGCAGAAAGATTAAGATATTTCAGAATGTTGGATGCGAATTTAGAGAAGTTAGGATTTTTTCTCATTCCTTTCCCCTGATATTTTACTTTCTATTTGGTATAAAATAGTCCATAATTTTAAGCCTGGATTGTTATTACTTGAATTTATTAATGGCTAGCATTTTGATTAAACTCTCTTGACTGGTTTTCTCGTGGTTAATTTTATTATACTTCAAACTCTTTTCACTTGACTTGCATTGCGGAAATATATTTATATTAGTATGGGCCTTTATGTCTGAAAGAACATCTTTCTGTTTTCCTGCTATAAGAACATATGCATACTGGAATATTTTCATATTTTAGATTCTTTAAAAACAGACATAGAATTTATTTTTCCTTAAAATAAACATGGAATAAACAGAAGGTATGGGATACTAGAAAATATTATAAACTCAGCAAATTCTATCATATGTATTTATATGTATATTTTATTTTGCATGTTATTTTTTACTATCTATATTTATAGAAAGGAAACTAAATAAGAAAAATAATGGGCTTTATATCTTTATTTAATTTCTTCTACTATCTTATCTAAAATATTTTACTTTGTGAATATTTTCTATCAAACATATGAATATTTGGATTTAGCAATAGAAAATCACTGTAGAAATCTGGAAGTCAATACTCATAGCTTATGCACCACACACGTATACATACATCCTTGCCATGACATTTTAATTCCACAAAATCTAAAGTGAGTATAGGAACATATCTTTTTGAGTTAGAAGTTTGGCAATCAAAAATTCAATGGAGGGTAAAAACACATAAGTTTTTATTAATTTGAACATCAATATTTCAAGTGATATTTGGGGGAGCATCATGAAATAGGGAGGCAGTTTAATAGCTGAGGAAGACTGCTACCATAGATAGTTTTAACTCTGCCATTTGACAGCTTTGTGAAATTAAACAAAGTACTTTGCCCTATCTTGCTTTATTTTCCATATCTCTATGAACCTTAGTTACTAGTTGGTTACAAATCAAAGATCAAATCAATATGAATTGTTATTTGCTAAAATAATGAATGAGTTTGTTGGTTAAAACCTGCATGGACCTTCCTCCTCTTGTCCACTGATCTGTTGAAGATAAGGCAATGTCTTGCAGGTATCTGCTAATGAGTGGTAGGAGAGCTTCTTTTGGTTTGCTGTTATAGTGACAGAATAGCTTTGGGATTCCACATTTATGCCAAATACATTTCCACTCCATAGGCCATACCAAACCTGTTCTAGGTTTCATTTCTGGTGTTTTGTTTCTAAAGCAGAAAAGCCTGAATTTCAACTTCCTCCAGTTTAGAAAATATACTCATAGTCAAGTTACCTTCTGGAGAAATTTAATTCTTTGGAATTTGTTTTTACTTGCATTTAGGCCAGGAGATTATATTTTATCATCTCTTTACTTCATTTATTTTATTCTTGTATTTTTAGTGGTTTTTAATGAAAGAGGCAGTACATACCTAGTTTACAACATTTTATTGTCCATAAACAAAGCAATCTCCCATCCATATTCCTGTAAACTGGAGGCTTTGTATATGTTTTAACTTTTATTTTACGTTCTAAATAACAAATATGTTTTGAGAGTTACATATGGCCTCCTATTTTAAAGTATGAGATATCTAAGTCAGACAAAGTTATAAGCCAAATAATACTTGCTATCTCAGGTCATGTATTAACTCTGTTTGGAATGAAGACTATAATTTACAAAGCTAAAGCAATGGAAAATAGCAGAGAAAAGAGTAAAGTCAAAGTTAAAGGCAAGTGGCCCTGTGCCCACAGCCACCATTGCGTGTGGATGCTGGCAGCCCTTCTGTCTGTGCATCACCAATGCTGAACAGTGCAAACGCATGCACAGAGGCTGACAGCCCTGAGCCTGCCAGCACCCCACTACTGTCATGCTGCTACTGCTACCAGTGCAAGCACACACAGGAATGCCATAGCCCTATTCCCACCAGTACCCTGCCCCAGCCAATGTGTGTGCACCTCACCACACTGCCAAGCTGCTGGCACACATGAATGAGCATGACTACCATGGCTGCTGTACCAGTGAAGCACTCTGACTGGCGTCACACATTGGAGTGTTGTGACCAGCAGACTGGGAACAAGTCAGCCCCTCTAGTCCAGCAGGCTCCCAACCTCGAGAGGTCAGAGAACAAAGCCAGGGGCCTAGTCCCATCCTCCGAGTTACAGCACACAGTCCAGGAGTGATAATCTGAACCTTGGCTCCCTAAAATCTTCTAGAAACAAAATTTAAGAGCTAACTGAACCCACATTACACCACAATAAAATCCCCAGAGGCATCAAATAAAAACAAACAAACAAACAAAAATTCAAAAGACAGAAACATCCGTCAATGATTGAAAGAACATCAGCACACACAGATAAGAAAGAACCTGTGGAAGAACTCTAGCAAATCAAAACCAGAGTGTCTTCTCGCCTACAAATGACCACACTAGGTCCCTGGCAATGGTTCTTAATCAGTCTGAAATGACAGAAATAGAATTTAGAACTTTTGTTTTATGTTCTTTTTTTGAGACAGGGTCTCCCTCTGTTGCCCAGACTGGAGTGCAATATAATGGCGCGATCTCAGTTCACTGCAACCTCCGTCTCCCAGGTTCAAGCAATTCTCTTGCCTCAGCCTCCTGAGTAGCTGGGATTATAGGTGATTGCCACCACACCTGAGTAATTTTTGTACTATTAGTAAAGACAAGGTTTCACCATGTTGGCTAGGCTGGTCTCAAACTCCTGACCTCAAGTGATCCACCTGCCTTGGCCTCCCAAAGAAGTGGGATTAGAGGTATGACCTACCATGCCCGGCCAGAATTCATAATACTGCTAGAAATGAAGATCATTGAAATTCAGGAGAATTTAAAAGCCAAATGCAAGGAATCTAATGCATATAATAAAACAACACAGAAGATGAAAGACGAAAATGCCATTTTGAGAAAGAAGTAAACAGATCTGACAGAGCTGAAAAACTTACTTCAAAAATTTTATAATAACAGCTGGGCATAGTGGCTCATGACTATAATTCCAGCGCTTTGGGAGGCCAAAGTGGGTGAATCACCTTAGCTCAGGAGTTTGGTAACAGCCTGGGTAACATGGTGAAACCTTGTCTCTACAAAAAAATATATAAAAATTAGCCACGTGTGGTGCTGTACATCTGTAGTCCCAGCTACTTAGGAGGTAGATAGCTGAGCCCCGAGGTTGAGGCTGCAGTGAGCCATGATCACATCACTGCACTCCAGCCTGGGCAACACAGAGAGACCTTGTCCTAAAAAAAAAAAAAAAAAAAAAAAAAAAAAAAAAAAGAATTTTATAATATAATAACAAATATTAACAGCAGAATCAACCAAGTCGAGGAAAGGATCTCAGAGCTTAAAGACTGGATCTCCAAAGTAACTCAGTCAGAAAAAATATTGTAAAAAAATAAAGAAAGAAAGAATGAATGAAACCTTGGAGAAAAATGAGATTATATAAATCGACCAAATCTCTGACTGATGCATTGCCATCCCTGAATGAGAAGTGAAGACAGCAAGCAATATAAAAAACATACTTGGGGATATTGTCCACAAAAATTTCCCAAACTTCACTAGAGAGGCCAACATTCAAATTCAGGAAATGCAGAGAACTCCAACGAGATCATGTACAAGTTGGTACTCTCCAAGACACATAGTCATCAGATACTTCACGATGAAATGAAAGAAAAGAAGTGTTAAAGGCAGCTTAAGAGAAGGGGCAGGCCATCTATAAATGAAGACCATAATTTACAAAGCTGAAGCAATGGGATATGACAGAGAGAATAGTGAAGTCAAATTTGTTGACCTTAACAGACCATTAGACTAACAGCGGACCTTTCAGCAGAAACCCTATAAGCCAGAAAAGGTTGTGGGCCTATACTCAGCATTCTTAAAGAAAGGAAATTCCCGATTGGCGCAGTGGCTCACAACTGTAATCCCAGCACTTTTGGAGGCCGAGGCAGGCATATCACCTGAGGTCAGCAGTTCAAGACAAGCCTGACCAACATGGTGAAACCCATCTCTACTAAAAATACAAAATCAGCAGGGCGTGGTGGCATATGCCTGAAATCCTAGCCACTCAGGGGGCTGAGACAGGAGAATCATTTGGACCCGAGAGGCAGAGGTTGCAGTGAGCCGAAATCATGCCATTGCACTCCAGCCTGGGCAACAAGAGTGAAACTCCTTCTCAAAAATAAATAAATAAATAAATAAATAAATAAATAAACAAACAAACAAATAAATAAAGGAAATTCCAACCCAAAATTTCATATCCAGCCAAACTAGGCTTCATATGTGAAAGATAAATAATATCCTTTTCAGAACGGCAAATGCTAAGGGAATTCATTACCACCAGACATGCTTAAGAAGAGGTCCTTATGGAAGTACTAAACATGGAAATGAAAGACAGTTACCTGCTACCACAAAAGCACACTTAATTACATAGCCTATTTACAATATAAAGCAACCACACAATCAAGTCTGTGTAATAACCAGCTAACAACATGATGACAGAATCAAAACTGCACATATAAATATTAATCTTGAATGTAAATGGGCAATTAAAAAGCACAGAGTCACAGGCTGGATAATGAAGCAATACCTAACTGCATGCTATCTTCAAGAGACACATCTCATTCAGTGACACCCATAGGCTCGAAATAAAGGCATGGAGAAATATCTACCAAGCAAAGGAATAACAGACAAAAGCAAGGGTTGCTATTCTAATTTCAGACAAGACAGACTTTAAACCAACAACAATCTAAAAAGACTAAGAAGGGTATTACATAATGGTGAAGGGTTCAATTCAACAAGAATACCTAATTATAGTAAATATATATGAACCTAACATAGCAGCACTGAGATTCATAAAGCAAGATTAGCACATAATAATAGCAAGACTGCGACACCCCCACTGATAGTACTAGACAAATAATTGAGGCAAAAAATTTAAAAAGATATTCATGACATGAAATTGATATTTGACCAAATGCCCCTAACAGATATCTACAGAACACTCTACACAAAAACAATATACAATCTTCTCATCTGCACATGGCACACAATCTAAAATCTACAACATTGGCCATAAAACAATTTTTAAAAAAATCATACCAACCACATACTTAGACCATAGTTCAATAAAAATAGAAACCAATACTAAGAAGATATCTCAACATCATAGAATTACATGGAAATTAAACAATCAACTGCCAAATGATTTCGGAGTAAGTGATGACATTAAGGCAGAAATCAAGAAATTATTTGAAACTAGGAGAACAAAGACAAACATGCCACAGTCTCTGAGATTGATCTAAGGCAATGTTGGGAGGAAAGTTAATAGTGTTTAGTGCCCATATCAAAAGGTTAAGAAGATCTCAAATTAACAACCTAACATCACATCTAGGGAAACTAGAGTAACAACCACCAACGAACCCTAAAGCTAACAGAAGACAAGAAATAACCAAAATCAGAGTTTAATTAAGTGAAATTGGGATGTAAAACAGGCAAAAGATAAATAAATCCAGGAATAGGCTTTTTGAAAGAATAAATAAGTCTATTTTTTTATTAGTCTAGCTAGTTATCTATTACATTATCTATCACTAGCTAGACTAATAAAAAAAGGAGAGAACATCCAAGTAAACACAATTACCAATGACAAAATGAAGAATAAACTACTATGAACAACTCTGTGCACACAAACTGAAGAAAACTAGAAAAAAATGGATAAATTCCTGGAAACATACCACCTCCAAAGATTGAACCAGGAAGAAACAGAATCCCTGAACAGACCAATAATGAGTCCAGAAATTGAATCAATAATGAAAAGCTTACCAACTAGAAAAAGTCCAGAATCACATGGATTCACAGCTGAATCCTACCAGATGTATAAAGAAGAGTTGGTACCATTACTGCTGAAAGTATTCCAAAAAATTGAAGAGGAGGGACTCCTCTCTAACTTATTCTATGAGGTCAGCATCATCATGAACAAAAACCTGGCAGAGACACACACAAACAAAACTTCAGGCCAATATCTTTTATGGATATAGATGCAAAAATCCTCAACAAAATATCAGCAAACGAAATCCAGCAGGACATTGAAAAGCTAATCCACCACAATCAAGTAGGCTTTAGCCTTGGTATGCAAGGTTGGTTCAATGTACACAAACCAATAAACATGATTTATCACATGAACAGAACTAAAGACAAAACCATATGATCATCCAAATAGATGTAGAAAAGGCTTTCAATAAAATTCAACATTCCTTCATGTTAAAAGTCCTCAACAAACTAGACAAAAACATTGAAAAAGCATACCTCAGAATACTAAGAGCCATCTATGATAACCCCACAGCCAACATCATACTGAAAAAGCAAAAGCTGGAAGCATTCCCTCGAGAAGGGGAGCAAGATAAGAATATCCACTCTCACCACTCCTATTTAACATATTACTAGAAGTCTTAGGCAGAGCAATCAGGCAAGAGAAAGAAATGAAAGGCATAAAAGTGGGGCAAGAGAAGATCAAACTCTCTATATTTGCAGATGTTGTGATGATTCTACAAGTAGAAAACCCCATAGTCTCTGCCCAAATGCTCCTAGATCTCATAAATAACTTCAGCAAAGTTTCAGGATACAAAAGCAATGTATATATGTCAGTAGCATTTCTATACATCAACAACATCCATGCTGAGAGCCAAATCAAGAACACAATCCCATTCACAATTGCCAGAAAACAAAAAATAAAATATTTAAAAGTATAGCTAACCAGGGAGGTAAAAAAATCTCCACAGTGAGAATTACAAGACATTGCTCAAATAAATCAGAGATTCACAAAAACAAATGGAAAATCATTACATGCTCATGGATAGAAAGAATTGATGTTGTTAAAATGGCTATACTGCCCAAAACAATTTACATATTCAATGCTACTTCTATTGAACTGCCAATGACCTTCTTCACAGAATTAGAAAAAAAAAATCTTAAAATTCATATGGAGCCAAAAAAAGAGCCTCAATTGACAAGGCAATCCTAAGCAAAAAGAACAAAGCTGGAGCCATCATACTACTTGACTTCAAACTGTACTACAAGGATGCAGTAACCAAAACAGCATGGTACCGGTACAAAAAGAGACACATAGACTAATGGAAGTGAATAGAGAGTCTAGAAATAATCCAGCACACCTACAACCATCTGTTCTTCAACAAAGTTGACAAAAATAAGCAATAGAGAAAGGACTTCTAACCCTAACTCTATTTAATAAATGGTTCTGGAATAACTGACTACCGTACCCCTTCTTTACACCATATACAAAAATCAACTCAAGGTGGATTATAGACTTAATTGTAAAACCTAAACTATAAAAACCCTGAAAGATAATCTAAGAAATATCATTCTGGACACAGGAACTGGCAAAGATTTCATGATGAAGATGTCAAAAGCAACTGCAACAAAAACAAAAATTGACAAATGGGATAAGCTGAATAGCTTCTTCACTGCTAAAGGAACTATCAGCAAAGTAAACAGACAACCCACAGAATGAGAGAAAATATTATCCAACTTGCCACTCTGTGCCTTTTAATTGCCCTTTGTCAGACTATGCATCTGACAAAGGTCTAATATCCAAAACCTGTAAGTATCTTAAATTAGTAAACAAAAAACAAACCACCCCATTAAAATGTGGGCAAAGAACATGAACAGACACTTTTCAACAGAAGACATACATGGGGCCAAAAAGCATAGGAAAAATTGCTCAGCATCTCTAATCATCAGAGATATGCAAATCAAAACCACAATGAGATACCATCTCAAACTAGTTAGAATGGCCATTAATAAAAAGTCCAAAAACAGATACTGGTGAGGTTGTGGAGACAAGGGAATGCTTATACACTGTTCTTGGGAATGTAAATTAGGTCAGCCATTGTAGAAAGCAGTGTGGCAACTTTAAGAAGTTAAAACAGAATTGCCAGTCAACCCAGAAATCTCATTATTGGATATATACCCGAAGGAACATGAATTGTTCTATCGTAAAGACACATGCATGCAGATTTTCATCACAGCACTATTCACAATAGCAAAGACCTGGAATCAACTTAGATGCCAATCAATGGTAGACTGAATAAAGAAAATGTGGTACATATGTACCATAGAATACTATGCAGTCATGAAAAAGAACGAGGGCATGTCTTTGCAGCAACTTCGATGGAGCTGTAGGCCATTATCCCAAGCAAATTAATGCAGAGACAGAAAACCAATTGCTGCATGTCCTTACTTGTAAGTGGGAGCTAAACACTGAGCACACATGGACACAAAGAATGGAACAACAGACACCAGGACCTACTTGAAGATGGAGGCTGTGAGGAAGGTGAGAATTGAAAAGCTACCTATTGGATAATATGCTTATTACCTGTGTGACAAAATAATCTGTACACAAAACCTCCATGACAGAGTCGATCTATATAATAAACTTGCACATGGACCCCTGAACCTAAAATAAAAGTCAAAAAAATTTTTAAATAAAGTTAAAGGAATCTTTCAATAAACTCTTTTCTAGAAATGAGAAATAATTGATCCCTTAAATGATCCAATATCATAAATTGGTCTACATTTTAAGATAATACATTTAAAAATTACTAAAATATTTTCATATCTCTAGTAAATATTTGTATTGCTCCAGACAAAGTTTTAGGAATTCCAAATGTGTGTTAAATAACATTCCTTATCTCGTAATTTTTTTTGACATTAAAAATTGTATATATTTACAGTATATGCATAATATTCTGATATATGTATACATTGTGAAATGGTTACTACAACTAGGCTAATGTATATCTGATAATAAATATAAGTAGATATCAAAAAAGAATTTTTAAAATTAAGTTGAATTCTTTATTTACCTTATTTATAAATGTATACTACTTATCCAGTAAGTCCCAAGTATTAAGGCATATGATTGTAAAAAGGAAAGACAAGTTTCCTTGGAGAATTCATAGTCAATTAGGGAAGATAGACAATAGATTTTGACAGGTGTTTTGATGGGGAAGTATAGCATGCTGTGAGAACTATTACAGAAGCTCCTAACCAGTCTAAGACTCTGAGAAATGATTCTTAAAAGGTAATATATAAGATGTAATCTGAAGAGTAAGTAGCAGTTAGGTGCTGAAAAGGGACTGGTGAAATGGTAACAACATACGGAAAACCTGTAAGCAAAATATCAGCATGCTTGTACCAGGAAATACAAGAAAAGTTTAGTTTATCTGGAGCATAAATTGAAAGAGGAGAAAATAAACTGAACAGAAAATCTCAGGCCAAATTTTTTAGTACTTTGCATGTCATGTTAGTGGTTGGAGTTTTATGTTAAGCATAATGAAATGTTTTTAAATCATTTTGATTCACGAGGAGAAATGATTAGTTTGCATTTTTCAAAGATCACTTCAGTTAAATGTAATATATCAGTTGGAAAGTATATATATATATATATAGTATATATATATGAGAAAAATGACTAGTTATGAAGTTGTTGAGGTCAAGTTATGAAGCTAATGGTCAAGTTAAGAGATGGGTGTTGGCACTGGAGGTAGATAAAATTGAAATGGTTTCAGGACTATATACAACAAGAATAAATTAGATTTGGTCGCCAAATGAAAGTAAGGTTGAGAAAGGCAGGGTAAAACTAACTCAAGACTATAAATGAAGAGATTAGCTTTGAATAAGAAGTAATTCCTCTTCCATCTAAATGGGTGTTAATTTTAAATGTTGATGGAGGTAATAAAGGTGAAAATGTAGGCCTGTTGGCAGTAACTACTACTATGTTATGTTGTTTCTAATTTTTTAGGGAGGCACAGGGAGGACAGTGTGGCAGGTAAGAGGCTGAAAGTATAAGGACAATAATGAAGAATCACAAACCAATGAAAGTGCTGTTGACATAAATGACACTATTCTCAGGCAATGTTAAGAAAAAAAATAAACTGCATTTTCCAGTGGTGCCAGTTTAACAAGCTAGGTGATTTTCTTCAGGGAATTAGGTTTTAATTTTACCAGGCTGGTGGAACAGAGCAAGAGTATTCTGGGGCTACAGTGATTGAAGTAACATGACTAACCTCTCTGGTTTTTGGCAGGACTGTCTCATGTCTCAGTCTTAGCACAAAAGTCCTGAGTTTCCAGAAACCCCTAGTCTCAACCAAACTGTGACGGTTAATCACCTTTAGTGTTAGAAAAATCTATCATAGCAGGGTGGAGAGATCTAGATGAAATTAAAGGCATAAATGGACTTGAGGACCCAACACGGTAGAGAAAAAATAAGTTAGGACGGCAAAGAAGAGAGAAAGTTGCTAGGAAGTGAGATTTAAAGGGTCTGAATTTAATATTCCTTAGTCCTGCAGTTGCAGGTGTTAAAGTCGAAAGAGGAGGAAACTAAAAAGTGTTATGAAGATAAGCTGTTGGAGATGAGAACGTGAAAGGCCTGAAAAGCAATATTGTTGGATGGGGTTTCTACAATTAGTATTAATAATGCACCTTATGGGACAACATTTTCAATAAAATGGTAGGTACTATGGATGTGTAAGGGTAAACGCATTTATCCTAATGGCATGAGCTCTAAATGGACAAAGTAGATTTTCTTTTTTTATTTTTTCCATTTTAAAAAAATGGATCAAGGAATAACAACACAGAAACACTGAGGAAGTGAAGAGAACATTTACCCTAGTTTTGGACACTGATGTGTAGTCAGAGTATGTAAGACAACGAATTCCACCTGGAAGGGAGTCAAGGAAGAAGTCTCCTCAGGATAGGATCAGATTTTGTTAATGTAAGAAATATAAGAAATGTTCATTGAAGAGACTTCATTAATCCTTAAGAAGTGGTTTTTAGAGACAAATAAAAATGTTATTCTACTTGTAACCAAACCATAAATTTTTCCTTAACATTTTTTCAATGATGGGTGTGTACTAAATTTTGACAGGAGAAATATAACCTATACTGAGCTTTAAGACTTTGTAATGAAAAAAAGACCCTATAATTTTTTCACTTTGTCCTTCAAATTAAAATCAAATCTCATTTCAACTACCATTTGAGAAAATGCATTGAGAAAGCAGGTTTACATGGCAGTGTTAAATTATACCCCTAGACGACAGACAAAATAGACTCCCATGGCTAATGGAGATGTTCACAGTTAAAACAGAATCAGGCAGCCATGACTGGGTGAGAGAATGGTCACATACTTTGTGTTCTTGGGAAGATGTTGTAAAGGTGCTACAGAAATTCCCTTTCAACAGTCAAACCAAACCAGTCCCTATAGTTGGTGCCAAGATAAACTGTAGCTGGACTCCCTCTACCCCTGCCACTACTGAAACTGGTCATTTGAAAGAACCATCTGACAGAGATATCTGGTTTTGAGCTTGGAAACCACCCAATCAGAGCTTGAATATTTTGACCAATCAGAACGGAACAAGTTTGAAACTGCCATTTGCATAAACGTGCCTGAGTGACAACCTGGGTGAGAATTTTCTCTATTTAAGATAGCTCCTTTCTTTGTTCTTCAGAGAGCACATTTTCATTGTATTGAAGGCTGTGCCCTTCCAATCTGCAGATTTGTTTTTTTTAATAGAAAATAAACTCTTCATTTTTCCCCCATAGATCGCTTGGTCTTTTGTTAACAAAGCACCATAAGGTATAAAACATGTGACTGTCCAGGAGATCGAGACCATCCTGGCTAACATGGTGAAACCCTGCCTCTACTAAAATTACAAAAATGTTAGTCGGGCGTGGTGGTGGGCGGCTGTAGCGGGACCTGTAGTCTACAGAGCGGAGATCCACCACTGCACTCAAGCCTGGCCTACTGAGCGAGACACCGTCTCAGGAAAAAAAAAAAAAAAAAAAAAGGAAACAAAAACAAAGCATGTGACCGTCGCAAGTCTGATGGTGATATAATTGACAGAATACGAATAGACACAGGTAAAGTATACATCTTACCTCTGTGAACCACAAACATAGCAGTCTCCTAGTCAGAACTATGTTTCCCTGGCCTTTGAATCCTCACAAATTCTGTCAGGTACCAATAGTAATCTCTACTGTTCGGGTATAAGTAAAAAATATCACACTCAGCATGTTCCTGGGTATGCACTATAAGGTTCAGTGCATCAAAAAATCATGTTTTTCCCCTTGCTACCCAGGGTTCAGCCTGCTGGGGGTATCTTACTGCTTAAATTACAAACACATTATTTATTATTATAGAATGAGGATATATTTATCTAGTGAGCTTTAACAAAATAAATGGCAGATGCAGAATATTCTATTTATCTTGATTTTAGTTAAATAGGAAGAAATTTTTAAAAATTATGAGTTTTTATTTTGTGATTTAATGTAAGAAAAAATAAATGTAAATTATGCTAATGATATTTGGATATAAAATACTTCTCCAAGTTTCTACTAATAATTTAACCATTTAAAATTCGGCACATAATGTTGAACTTGATAAAAACCTAAATTTTAAATATATGCATTTATTTAAAAATTGAATCTTCAGAAGTTTGGAATTATTCTAATTTGCAAACAAATATTCTGACAAAAAATATTTAATGCTGAAATATTAATGATATATTTGTAGTCTAATAAAATTGCAAATTATTATAAAGAAATGAATTTACTTAGCATATTTGTCCAACATGATTTTTACAAGCCTTCAATGTTTCTATAAATTTTAGAATTAGCATTACAAAGAAATTATAGAAACAATACTCTGTTATGGTCACAGTTACTAAAAACAAACAAAAAACAAAACAATTCTCATTCAGAAACCTTTTGAGATTCTTCCATGTGCAAGACACTGTGAAAGATACTGGACTAACAAAGAATCCAAAGCAGATACATTTTAGTTTTTGAATATTGGGAGTTTATATTCCAGCAAAGCAGACTATATAGAAGTAAATCATAAAATCATATTATGATAAAGGATATGATATAGATATATTAATTAATAGCTAAGAGTGTGGATTGTATGATAGAGGTACAGACATGCATTAGAGAACTGAGCTTAAAGCAAAAGTAGGAGTTAATTACTGAAAAGCACAACTAGCAAAGTGGGAGCAGAGGAATAAAGATAAAAGAATATACGTAAGAAAAGTTGATATAATAAGATGTATCAGTTTCCTAGGGCTGTGATAACCAGGTACTAAAAACTGGATTGTTTAAAACAACAGGAATTTATTCTCTCAATTCTTGAGTCTAAAAGTCTTAAATCAAGGTATCAACATAGTTGGTTATTTCCTAGGGGTCTGAGGGAGAAACTGTCCCACATCTCGCTCTTGGTTACTAGTGACAGCCCAGGTAACACTTGGCGTTCCTTGGATTGTAGATTCAGCACTCTAATCTCTGCCACCGTTTTCACATGGCTTTATCTTTATGTCTCCATGTCTTCTCATAATGTCACCATTCACACTGGATTAGAGACTCGCCCTACTCCAATATAAAAGACTTATCTTAAATAATTGTATCTGTAACAACTCTATTTTCAAACCAGACTGCACTCTGAGGTCATGAGGGTTAGAACTTTAACCTATGTTTTTTTTGGGGGGGGACGTCATTAAATAAATAACATAAGGGCTAGCACATATTAAGCAGTAACAAAGCAACGCGTATGCATTAAGTATTTTACCCTCAGTATATGGGTATTATATGGCTATGTGGTAGTTAAATGTTATAATCTTAATTTTACAGATTTAAATTTCCTGGTCACAGAGTTAAGCAACATTAAAGCAAATTTAAAAGTCTATATTTTAGACACTATGTTTCCTGCCTCCCAAATAGTTAAATTTAGTTGGATCCATTCATGGCGTATGTCAACAGAGGAGTTTGTAAAATAAAGAATAACGTAAAAATGGGATGAAATTTGTACTTTACTTGGAGACTATCATAAATTACATTTGTTTCTTATTCATAATATGATCGATATTTCATTTAAAAAAATACTGGTAAACATATGAGCCATAGTAGTTTCAGAAGATATTGAAAGAGAGAGGTATGTTAAAAGCTAGTGAAGTATTACCTAAGAGATCATGAATGCCTGTGATAGTGACAGAAGACAGACAAACTCCTAGGCAAGCAGAGTCAGGAAATCCAATCCTCAAAACAAGGACAGCTTAAAGCCTGCAATCCAAGCTGCCAGTTCCAGATAGAGGCCACGGCTGCAGTGAGAACTATCCCTTGTCCTACCCACTCTGTCTCAATTGGTTCCTTCTGAATGATGTCCTTTAACCAGTCCAATGGTGCTTTTTCCAATACCACCCGTGGACCAATCAGCATACACTTCCCCATTCTAAGTTCATAAAGAACCCAGGACTCAGCCTCACAGATGGCTAACCCGCTTTCAGGTACCCTCTGGCAGCTGAGAGTTTTCCTTCTGTCATTCAAAATTCTTTGCCTTATTTACTTTCTGGTGTTGACATATCTTATTCCTTTGTTGCAGGACAAGAACTTGGAAGTTGCTGAGCTGCGGATGGCGGGAGTAAAAAACTTGTAACCTTCCCTCCTGCTCCCCGAACAATGTAAGAGAAGAAACCGTTGAACACTACTCCCTCCTGTTAGCCCAACTGCGAGAGCGAAGTCCCTGGCTTACCCACCGAGCTAGTTGGGAGGTGGGAGTAAAAGAGCTGTAACCTTCTCTCTCACTCGAGGAACTACCCTCCTGCTTGCCAAATTACAGGAGCGAAAAAGCCACATATCAGAGGAGACTTCAGGGTATGTTTATATCTATATTATAGGATTTTTAAAAGATTAAATGAAGTAGCATTTCTGAAATGTCTGGAACATAATGTTTGAAATAGAATAGAATATCAATAAATGGTGCTGCTGTCATTATAGTTGAATTCATAGAGAAAACCAAGCGCTTGTGCGCATACACACACATACACAAACAAAATCCTAAAGACTATAAAGTTCTTATAGAAATAACATTAAAAATGTTTTTTTCTTTGTTTTGAAAGTGAGGCCTTAATATAAAAAGTATATCCTGTAGCATTTTTAAAACTAATAATTTTATATTATTATTGAATATATCTAACCTCTTGACCATTTTTCATTGGCAGAAAATTAAGCCTGATAGTCTCTCTAAACAACTTTGTGCACATATAAATAAAGGAGGAGGTACTGCTTACACCTAAAACCTAATCTCAGATGAGTTATGGAATGAATGTAACTACTACTGAGCTAAACATTAAAAACAAATGTGTAACATTTCATAAAGACAATACGTGCAATATTTCATTTATACATAATGTTTATTATTTATGTGTGCATCTAATATCTAAATGTTATTCTCAGCTTTACCACAATATATAAGAGGGAATTCTTTCATCATCTTGACGTTTTGGACAGTTTACCATAATCATACACAAAGATTCAGTAAACTAGATTATCAGAAAAAAGTAGTCATAGAATACAAAGTGGCATTAACTATTCAAGAGTATTTAACTTAACTAAATATATAAATAAATGTGTTCCTGATATGCCATTTCAAGGCAAGTTCAAGCCCCATACGAATGAGACAATAAGAGTTTTGTTTTGATATTTTAAAATTACCTTTTCCTGTAAAAGGGCCAGCTCCCTGGATTTAAAGAAGAAAATAATAGGAAAAGAAGGGCATTCTGCGAGTTCAACCTTCTCTTTCTTTTATTATTTGTTTTAACTTAATCAAAGTTGTTGTTGCTTTATATTTACACTGAGATGATTTTATGTTTCTTAAATCCTAATACAAGAGTTCGAAATTACTAGAATTTTTCCTAAATATGTCTTGGGAAAATGGCATTGTATATATAGAAATCTTAAAAATAGTACTTCATTTGACAGTGTATCTGAGGAAAAATAAGGTTTAGTGGTTATCTTATTTGGTTTTGTCATGCTACAACAGAATACCTGAGTCTAGGTAATGTATAATGAACAGAAACTTATTTACCGTGGTTCTGGAGGCTGGGAAGACCGAGATCAAAGTGTGGCATTTGGTGAGAGTCTTCCTGCTGCACCTTTACACATGGCGGAAGACAGAAAAGCAAGAGCGAAAAGGGGGACAAACTCATTCTTTTGTAACAGCATTAATTCCACCCATAAAGCCAGAGCCCTCATGACCCAATCACCTCTGAAAGGTCTCATCTAATAACACTGTCACAATGTCAATTAAATTTCAACATGGGTTTTGGAGGAAACAAACATTCAAACCAAAGCAGTGGCTTTATGGAAGAAAATCCAATATAGAAATTCAGGAACAATACTACTTATTCCACTCTCCCTTAAGCAAAATGTAGTGTAAATACTATTTAATTCATTGTGCTTACCTGAAGACTAAATGTAATTGCTTACCTGAAGTCGCCCATTGATTTACCCCTTACAGTTAAATCTGGTGAAAATGAGCTTATAGAGATCCATGCTATGGTTTATAGGAAAAGTTGAAAAAGAAAAATATGTAGTCTGCCCACCCAACATTTTTTCAACAACATCTCCTCAAAGGATGTAGCAAGAAATAATACAGTAAAGTCCATATTTCCATGGAGTAGGAAAAGACTTGACTAGAGTAATTATCAATATTGTTAGAAGAAAAGGTCAACATATATGCTAAATCTCTAAAAGATGTTATTGTTTTTATTAGACCCTACAGAGCTTAAAACAAATGTAAAAAGATCTCTCAGATGTACAAGTAACTTAAAATCTAGATCAGAATATGATGCACTTATATATTACAATATATTAAATAATAAACTGGCCAGACATTAAAAAGTAGTGAGCTAAATGCCCACAGTTCAAGTAGTAAGACATTTGAGAAAGGGATAGTCAGCAAGATGAAAAAGCGATAAACTTAAATCCAAACACATGGCTCTTATTCCTACCTCTTACATTAAGTAGTTCTATGTATTAATTAAGATCCACATGTTTAGGCTTTTTTTTTCTTTTTTTTTTCTTTTGAGACAGAGTCTCATTCTGTCGCCCAGGCTGTAGTGCAGTGGCACAATCTCAGTTCACTGCAACCTCCACCTTCCAAGTTCAAGCGATTCTCCTGCCTCAGCCTCCTGAGTAGCTGGGATTACAGGCGCACAGCACCACACCCAGCTAATTTTTGTATTTTTAGTAGAGACAGGGTTTCACCATGTTGGTCAGGCTGGCCTCGAACTCCTGACCTCATGATCCTCCCGCATCGGCCTCCCAAAGTACTGGGATTACAGGCATGAGCCACCATTCCCGGCCCATATTTAGGCTTTTTTAAGACTTCTTTTACAATTGCAAAAGACAGAAGACAAGTTTAATTATATTACATGACACTTCCAGAAAAAGTGAAAAATATTACCATTGATAGCATACAGTTCATAGAAACCATCATACAACCACTTCATTTACTAGAACTGACAGTTAATCTGATGATTTCTGATTTACCTAAATTAAAACTTTTTATGTTTATATGCAAGGCATATTCTGGGTTTAAGCTTGTAGGGTGAAAGTGTTACATATGTTGTGCTTCATATTGTTTTAAGTCCTCCAAGCTAGTTTTAATGTTATTTTCATGAAGTTTATGCTGTTGAACATTGAAAGAAGATGTTTAAATATTAGTTTAAATTGCGGTCTTTTATATATTACAAAGTATCCCCTCTTAGAAATTTCATAATTACCTTATGGATCATACAATTGTATAGTATTTTAAGAGTATAAATTCCAAATAAGTATTAAAATATGTTACTATTTTTATAAAATTGATAATTTTTTACTTTTTTGAAATAAAAGTAAAATCATTGTAAATAGCCTTACTTCTGTTTTTTGTCTGTGGCGCACAATGTTTCAAAGTTAATTTATAAGTGTAGCTGGCATCAACTCAACAAAAAGAGTCAACCTCACAATGGTTTGTGTAATCGCTCCTATCAGGGAATTGAAGACTCCCTGGTATATATTCTTTGTATAATATTTATAGAGCTCTGGGAACTAAGGTTAAATTATAAATAAATTGAAGCATATTTTTATTTTTTAAAAATACATAATTTCATGAGTATATGTTGACTGTTTTTATACATTAATGTTCAGAGAAAATAATTTGAGTTTTGTTTCCTAAAAGCCCTAAGATTATGAAAAATAATTTACAACTTTTTAAAAGAGGATCAGCTATAGGGAATGCATAATAAAATGATTCATCATTCATGGTACTTGATATTTTGTTTTCATTGGGTACATTAAATTTAGCATAAAAAGATCAAGCAAAAAAAATATAAAGACTTTTTCAAACACCATTTGCCCCAGCAAGTGTTGGACTCTGTCAGTGAGTCATAGTGGCTGTTAACAACAGGGTTAAGTACAGAAATTTTTCTGCTTAAAAAACTTAGTTGTGCTCATTGAGGGAAAAAAAAAAAGTTCAGCAGTGATATAATATTAAAAAGGAATTTCAGCATTGTTCATTGTTATAGTTGTCTGTTGTCATAGTCTGTTTTGTGCTGATCTAACAGAACACCACAGACTGGGTAATTTATAATGAACAGAAATTTATTTCTCACAATTTTGGAGGCTTTGAAATCCAAGATAAGGAGCCAGCATCTTGCAAGGGCCTTTTTGCTGTGACATAACATGGCACAAGACACCATTTAGTAAAAGGACAAAGAGAGAGTGAGACAGAACAAGAAAACCAGGACAAAATTGTCTCTTTACAAGGAGCCTACTCCCACAATAACAAACCCATTCTCATTACATTGACATTAATTCATTCATGAGGGCAGAGCCCTTATGGCTTAATCACTTCAGAAAGTCCCATCTCTTAATTCTATTAAATGGATATTAAATTCCAACATGAGTTTGGGAGGGAACAAGAATTCAAATCATAGCATTTATCAAAACTAAAGCAAGCTGTTAGGAAATAAAATTCTTCAGTTTTGAACTAAGGGTCATGAGAACCAATCTAAAAAGACATAGTTACTTTATAGTCATAGGATCACTGGCTTTAATATTGACTTTATATAAGAATAGTTTTTAAAATCCTAAAACCAAGGTCATATTTATGTCTAACCAAATAAGAATCTCTGTTCATAGATCCATTGGTTTCAGAACTCTTCAAAACTATCTGAGATCATCCTTATGTTCATCCAGACTGATAACCAATGATCTATAATGCCATCTTCTTTCTTAAAAAACAGTCTTAGAGAGATACTTGAGGCTGTGTGGTTAGCAAAATACCATAAATATTCTCTTCATTATAGATGATCAACTAGATTTATTCTTAATCAAAAGTGCCTAACAGTCAGTTGGAGGTACATACTACTGCATAGTAAAATCAAACATTTCATGAAATATAAAGAGCTTCCAATTCAGCACAGAAACAGAAAAGACAAACTTCAGTTTGACATTGCTTAAGCCCAGTTCCTGGATAGTCAGAGGATATATTCTGGAAATTTGGGGATGCAGAGACATAAGTCATTGTCATTTGGGCTTGCCTCATTCAGGTTCCCAAAGCTGATAGTTAGGTTTGAAATTACTTTGCTCTAGACATATCTCTAATTATCATACGAAGTTTCATGAATTATAAAATAGTAAATTAAATTTTAAACACAATAATTATGGGTCAGATAGCTTTTGGGGACAGAAATGGGAGCATAAAATTTGGAGGTTTCAGCCCATCACAATTCCAGAAATATTTATTATAGAATTTCCAGCTGAAATTAACCAACAGCAACATATCTTCCATTAGTTTTGATATAGTAATTTGAGAGAATCAAATTCAGGTTTTTACTTAGTATATAAACCTCTTTTGAAAATTTAATACAAGAAGCATTTATAACAAAATTGAAGTCCTTTAGCAAGATGCTCAAAAGGAGTGCACTGTTAAGACAGTGTTCATTCACTGAGATGGGAGACTTCATTTGATATGTACTTTGCCTATCACTTTGTAATGGCAAATATCATAATAGAGAATTTAACATGTATGAAAATATTCGACCAAACAATGTTTATTACTTCTGTTAGTAGCAACATATCTTGAAAGGATAAAAATAAGCTTCACTCAAATATCTTCATTATAAAATGCAATATTAATCCGGGACCTATTAACTCTTTCATGGCTGTATTATGTAGGTTCAAAATATCTAAATTTACAATTATCTTTTTAGCTTAGCTTATTTTTTTTCCTTTAACTATGAAGTTCTATAAAATGTAGAGAAGTCATAGGTCTAAATTGAAATAAATCAAAATAAGCTAAAAGAATGGAATAATCATATCATAGAAGTTCTGGCTTCAGTGCTAACATATTAAAGCAGCTAGGAAATTATCACTCCTGCCATCATAACTGCAAAAACATAAATATGGAAAGCCTGAAAACCAGTGACTTTTCTTGGACACATTAGAGAACTGAGTGCATTATCTTGTTCTTGCATTGCTATAAAGAACTACCTGAGACTGGGTAATTTATTTTTTAAAAATAGGCTTAATTGGCTCCAGGTTCCACATGCTGTACAGAAAGCATGCCTGGAGAGGCTTCAGGAAACTTAAAATTATGGCAAAAGGCAAAGAGGAAACAGTCATGTCCTACATGGCTGAAACAAGAGAAAGAGGGAGTGGGGAAGGTGCCATACACTTTTAAACAACAAGATCTCATGAGAACTCACCATCATGAGAAAAGCAATGGGGAAATCTGCTACCATGATCCAATCACCTCCCACCAGGCACCTCCTCCAATGCTGGAGATTACAATTTGATATGAAATTTGGTCAAGGACACAAATCCAAACCATATCACTGAGGCTGCAAGGCAAAAAGGCACTGGGAAATCTGGAGAGAGATATGGATCCAGAGAGTCACAGGCTAGATTGGCTTACCTGGAACAGAAACCACTAGAGCCAAAAACTGATAGGATACCTCACTGTAATTGTAACTGAATACTGAAAGTTGAGTATGGACTAGCATGAAACAGAGAGAATCCCTGGAGATTAATTCATAAAGAAGTCAAAACATTTTCGGGGGGGGATTACCTCCAGGAACATCACCTCCTCTAAGTTCTCACAGGGGAAAGTTAAGAAAGATGCCTTCCTGGCTCTGGCAAAGTTAGAGGAAATATAACTATTTCGAAACGACTTAAGAGTGTTTGCCATAACAAAGCTCTGTGCTACAGAGTAAAAGACTATACCAGAACCATCCTGATTACATTTTACTGGAAAAGTTTCAATCTAGAGAAGCACCATATAAAAATTAAATTGATATGGATTTTATATCTAACTGTAAGACCTAAAACTCAAAAATTATATAAGAAGGTGTTGCTAAAGGAGATTAACATTTGAGTCAATGGACTGGGAGAGGCAGGCCTACACTCAATCTGGGTGAGCACCATCTAATCAGCTGCCATTGAAGCGAGAATAAAGCAGGCAGAAGAACAGGGAAGGATTAAACTGGTTTAGTCTCCCGGGCTTCATCTTTCTCCTCTTCTGGATGCTTCCTCCCCTGGAACATCAGACTCCAAAGTCTTCAGTTTTGGGACTCATGGACTTACACCAGTGATCTGCCAGGGGCTCTCAGGCCTTCAGACACAGACCGAAGTCTGAATTGTCAGCCTCCCTACTTTTGAGGTGTTGGGTCTTGAACTGTCTTCCATGCTTCTCAGCTTGCAGATGGCCTATTGTGGGACTTCACCTTGTGATCATGTGAGTCAATACTCCTTGATAAACTTTCCTTCATACATATATCTATCCTATTAGTTCTGTCCCTCTAGAGAACGCTGACTAATACAGTTGTATTTTATTTTCTAATATTTTGTGGAGGGTTATTGTATCTATATTCATAAGAGATATGGTTCTGTAATACTTAATAATATTACTAGTAATATTATTACTATAAATTATCAGGACCAGATGTTTTCAATGCTGAATTATATCAAACATTTTAGGAAAGAATAATATCCATTTAATGTAGTGCTCTCATACGAATAAAGAAGAGATCAGTGGAACAGAGTAGAGTCTATAAGTAGATCTACGTATAGGGTCCATTTATTTTAGATAAAAGTGCAAAGAAAATGCAAAGAGAAAAGGTTAATATTTTCAACACATTTTATTGGAAAAGTTTCAATCTAGAGGAATGCCATATAAAAATTAAATTGAAATGGATTTTATATCTAAATGTAAGACCTAAAACTCAAAAATTGTATCAGAAAACCCTGGAGAAAATATTTATGAATTTGGGTTAAACTGATATTTCTTTAGCACGACATTTAAAAGCATAATCCACAAAAGAAAAAAGTTATGATTTACACCTTATAAAAATTCTAAATGCTCATTAGGTCTATTTTACCTAATGTGCAATTTAAACCCAATGTCTCTCGGTTAATTTTCTGTCTAGATGATCTGGCTAATGCTAGCAGCATGGTGTTGAAGTCTCCAACTGTTACTGTGTTTGAATCTGTCTCTTCATTTATATCTCATAATATTTTCTTTATAAATGTCGGCACTCTGGTGTTAGGTGCACATACATTTTAAATTATTATATCCTCTTGTTGAATTTATCCGTTTATCATTATATCATGATCTTTGCCTCCTTTTATTGTTTTTTACTTAAAGTCTATTTTACCACATATAAGTATAGGTAACCCTGTTTGCTTTGCTTTCCGTTTGAATGGAACATCTTTTGTCTGTTCCCTCTCTTTATTTTCAGTCTCTATATGTCTTTACAGGTGATATGAGTTTCTTATAGTCTGAATTTAGTTAGGTTACTTTTTTTTAATCCATTCATAGAGTATACCTTTTCTTAAGTGAAAAATTTAATGCTTTTCCCTTTGAGGTTATTATTGATACTTATGAGCTTTTTTTTGCCATTTCATTAGTTGACTTCTGGTTGTTTTTTGTATCCTTTGTTCTTTCTTTGTTATTGCTTATTATTGTAGTTTCATGGTTTTCTGAAATGGTCCAATTTTAGCTTTTTCTATTCCTTGTTGGTGTGTTTGTTGTAACAGTGGGTTTTACACTTTTATGCGTTTTCATGATGATAGATACCACTCATTAACTTTCAGGTATAGAACTCCCTTAAGCTTTTATTGTAAGGTCAGCCTAGCATTCAGAAATTCCCTCAGCTTTTGCTTGTCTGAGAAAGACTATATTTCTTTCATTTATGAAGAATACCTTTAGAGGATATATTATCCTTGGCTGGCAATTTTTCTTTCAGCACTTTGAACATACCATCCCATTCTTTTCTGGCTTGTAAGGTTTCTGCTGAGAAATCCACTGTTAGTCTAATTGGTTTCCCTTATAACTAACGAAATGCTTTTCTCTTGCTGTTTTTAGAATTATGTCTTTGTCTTTGAATTTAACAATTTGACTATGATATGCTATAGGAAAGGCCTTTTTGCATTGCAGCACTCTAGGGATCTCTGAGTTCCCTGTGTCTGGATGTCTAAATCTCTTTCTAGACTTGGAAAGTTTTCAATTCAAATATTTGGTCACATTATTGTGTTCATGTGACACTAAGGCTTTGCTCATTCTTTTCAATTCTGTTTTTCTTTTAATTGTCTGACTGGGTTATGACTGGGTTATTTCAAAAGACCTGTCTTCAAGTTTTGAAATTCTTCCTTCTGTTGATCTAATCTACTGTGAAGCTTTTGAATGTATTTTGTATTTCATTCAGTGATTTCTTTGGCTCCAGAATTTCTTTAATTTTTATGATATATTTTTGGCAAATTTCTGATTTGTATCCTAAGTTGGTTTTCTGATTTATTTGTATTATTTTTGATATTCTCTTGTATCTCACTGAGCTTCTTTAATATTATTTTGAATTCTTTTTATGGGATTTCATAAATTTCTTCATTGAAATTTGTTGCTGGAAAATTGTTGTGTTCCTTTTTCATTTTTCTTGTGCCCTTATGTTGATTTCTACACATGTGATGCAACAGTCACTTCTTTTAATTTTTTGAATTTACTTTTGTATGAAATAATTTTTTCCAGAAGATATATCTATGGTGTTGATGAGATAGGGCACTTTGGCTTTGATTCTGGTTGCATGCAATAGTATAGTCTCCATATGATTTTAGTTTTAAACAATGTCAGTAGTGTCTAAGTCTCCTCAGTGGCTTAGGGTGCGCTTGGTAGTGGAGGCTGTGGTAAAGTTTTATTGAGAATGGGGACGCTGGGTGGGCCTGTCCTCAGGCCCCAGTGGTGGTAGTGGTAAGCTGAGTGTTCTTGTCTTTGGGCACCAGGGTGGTATATGATGGCACTAATGTTAGCATCCAGGTGGGCCATTTCTTGGGCCTCCATGCAACTTGTGTGTGTACTGGTAGTAGCAATGGTGGGTTAAGCCAGTGAGGTAGTCCTTAGGGCCCTGGACTATATGAGTGGTTTGAGTGATATCAGCAACAGTGGTGAGATTAATCTGTAACTCCAAAGCAGTTTATTCTGATGTTTGTGGTGGCTGTGACAGGCTTGATGGGCCAGTCCCCAGGACCACAGGTGGCACATCCAGATGGTTCCCCACTGTGGTGGTAGCAGTACATTGGGTGGGCCCAACCTCAGGCCTCTGGGCAGAGGGCTCAGGTACCTACTGTGGTAGACAGGCTGGATGGTTCCCAGACCCCAAAACATCATGCTTAGGCACCGGAGGGGCAGAGCTCGGTTGGGCAAATGTGTTCTCAGGCTCCCTTGTGGTGCTTTAAGGCAGTGGCTGTGGTAAGCAGGAGTGAGGTAATCCCCAGGCCCGAGGCAGTGGATTGGGGCATCAGTGGCCACACTACAGCCTTGCTACTAGGGAAGGTATGGTTACTTGCTGTGATCGCAGCCATATGCAGGTAGCTGGGGAGTACACTTTACTTGCACTTCAGCCCTGACTTTTGCATCCATAGCTGCAGCTGCTGCAGGTGGGGAAATCTAATGTCAGGGCATATGGAAATGCATGGTGGCTTTACTGCTGGGGCAACAGGGTCTTTGCCAATGGCTCACCTTTACCTTTGAAGTCAGTAGCCAGTTATGGTTGTGGTTATAGGCAGGGCATGTCAATAAGTCTTCAGAGATGTGGAGATGCAGGTTCTGTTATGCCCCAGAGTAGGATGCAGTCTGGTGGTGGCTGGGCTCTCAATATGGCATCTTGCTGTAGCTCCTTAGGGCTCAACAAGTATGTGGGACCTAGCATGAGCTCCCTCTCTGAAGCAATGCCTTGCACAGTCTCTAAGCAGCTCCCTATTTTAGCCTTTAGGTCCACGAGGATCTAGAGTCTTTTTCACGATTAGGATGCAGGAGTCTGCAGTTGGGATGTGAACCTCTGAAGTTCACTCACTTACCCTTTCCCCTTCCCCGCAGAGGCCCCCTGCTGATCCCAGCTGAGGAGGCTGCCTCACTCACCTCTCCTTCCTTGCTTTATGTTCTTCCTATCACTTGACTACTTTATTCAAGTTGTCTCTCTCAGATGACCTATCTGAAGTGCGATTATCTCACCACTATTTTGATTCTGCTTTTCGGCAGAGACAAATACCAAATGCCTCTAGTCAGCCATCCTGAAGCCCTTCTGGACTGAACACTGAATATACACAAAAACACTCTCTCAAGGCAATTATGCTAAATGGAAGAAGTCAAATAACCAATGTAAGCATACTGTATGTTTTCATTTATATAAAATTTTAGAAAAGAACAAACTAATCACTGTGACTGAAAGCAGATAAGCAGGTGCCTTTGGATGGGACAAAGGGTTAGGGAAGGACAGAAGAAAAGTACTCCAAAGGGGCATGAAGGAATTTAGGGACTGACAATACATTTATAATCTTAAGAGTGGTGAGGATTTCACAAGTGTATAGATATTTCAAAACTTGTCAAATTCTACACTTTAAATACGTACAATTTATTGTGAGTCAATTATACTACCATAGAATTTTACAAAATATCTTGACAGGGCATTTTCTTTCAGCTATAAATCTATTTTACTTATCGCCTTCATAAGATTTATATCTTGGAAGAACTGGTCTTTTCTTTCTGTATTTCTTTCCTTACCTTGTGTTCACCCTTAATTCATGCCAATCTGGCTTCAGCCCCTAACTTCTGTCAAAATGTTTGCACTAGAATAACCAATGTCCTCTACATTACTTAATCCAAATTACTTTTTCCTCTCCTGTCTCAATTAACTCCTCAAGTGCATATAACATTATTGACTATTTTCTTTCTGCTTCAAACGCTTTGTTTTGCTGTTACAAAACCATTTTCTTCCAACATTTTTGCTACTCTCATTCTCCAATGTTGGCTGAATCTTCTGAACTTGTTCAGTAAACTTTGCTGTTCCCAGGAATTAGAAGTAGCCCACTGTTTTCTGCTCTATAATCTACACCCTTATTTATTTTAGTTAGCTTCCTTATATTCCAAATTATTCCAAAATACTTTTTCATGGCCTAGCACTCTCCCCTGAATTCTACCATTTATTCAATATGTCATATGGTATCATCACTCAGATACATAAAGATATCTTAAATTTACTAATCATTTAATTCATCCCCTTCATTCTCTACAATGTAGCCAATGGGGAGTTTTAAAAATGCAAATCTCATTTGCTACCCACTTTTGAAAATACATCAGTGGCTTCCCAATGATTAGCTCAGATTAAAATGTAAGTATTTCGCATGATCTAAAACATAATCTTGCCATTGCCTGCAGTAACTCATTTTCTATGCCCTGCCCTTTATTCTTTGGATTCTGGCTGTACAATACTGGCCTTATTTTAATTACTAGACATTGCTTTCTCTCAAACAAGGCCTTTAATATGCTTTTCTTACCGGCTGGAACTCATCCCAAGTATTCCCTGCATTTTATGTTTTTAAACTATCTTCCTCAGATCTCAGCTCAAATAAAAATTCTCATTATGGAAGACTTTTCTGATTTCCTATTATCCTATCTAGAAGTAACGTGTTTCTTTTTCTCTTGGCACTTTTACATGTTTTGATTATAAATTGATGTGATTATAATTTTTGATCGTAATTTGACTAGTGGCTATATTTTGCCAATAAACTATGAAACCAGTAAGGCCACAAAGATGGCTATGTTACTCATTTCTCTTTCCTCATTGCTTTCAATGGTGCCTGACAGAAGGCAAATGAATAAAAAAAAAAATGAGTATTGGGTGAGCGATATCAAAGTTAACTCTTTTAAAAACTGTTTTAAGATACTTAATAGTATATTCTAAACAGCACAGGCTTGGAGTCAGAAAGTCACCGGATCAAATTTAGTCTCCACCACATCTTTGATGTGTGATTTTAAACAATTTATTCCACTCTCTGATGGTAACTTTTCTCTCTTTATTATGGGTGCAATATTAGCTCTACTTTGAAGTGTTTATGTATATTAAGTTCAATGATGAATATATAACTCCCAGTAGAGAGCCTCCAGAACCTCGTGATCAGTTTTAACATTCAGTAATATATTTTAAAAGGAAGTTGCAAGCAAATATTTAGTTATTTCATACATTTCAGGAAAGAGTAAAATAAAATACTGGCTATGCTTTGATATAACATACTTTCAAAGACAATATTTAGCTTAACAAATTGAATTCAGTAAGCCCAGTTTAGAAAATGGTCAGCCCATATTGCACCGATACGCTTGCTCTTATGGTTTGAATCTGTGTTCAAATACAAAAAAATTGATATGGCTTGGACCTGTGTCCAATATAGAATATTGGTACTGAGAAGTGAGGCATTGCTATAAAGATACCTGAAAATGTGGAAGCAACTTTGGAACTGGGTAACAGGCAGAGGTTGGAACAGTTTGGAGGGCTCAGAAGAAGACAGGAAGATGAAAGAAGGTTTGGAACTTCCTAGAAACACGTTAAATTGTTGTGACTGAAAAGTTGATAATAATATGGACAGTGAAGGTCAGAGTGAGGAGGTCTCATATAGAGATGGGAAACTTATTAAGAACTGGAGAAAATGTCACTTTTTTATGTATTAGCAAAGAATCGAAGGCATTATGACCTTGCCCTAAAGATATGTGAAACTTCTCACCTGAGAAAGATGATTTAGGGTATCTGGTGGACGAAATTTCTAAGACGCAAAGTGTTCAATATGTAGCCTGGCTGCTTCTAACAGGATATGATCAGTTAAATGAGCAAATAATTGACCTGAAACTGGAATTTATATTTAAAGGGAAAGCAGAACATAAATGTTTGAAAAATGTATAGCCTGGCCTGGTGGAAGAAAAGAAAAACCCATTTGCAGGGGAGTAATTCAAGCAGGCTGCATAAATTTGCATAACTAAAGGGAAGGCAATTTCTAACAGTGAAGACAATGGGGAAAGGGTCTTGAAGGTATTTCAGAGACCTTTGTGGCAGTCCCTCCCATTACAGGCCTGGAGGCCTAGAAGAGAAGAATGGTTTCATAGTCCAGACCCAGTGCTCCACTGCCCTGCTCAGCCCCAGGGCACTGCTCCCTGCATCCCAGTCACTCCAGCTCCAGCATGGCTAAAAGGACCCCAGACACAACTCAGACCATTGCTTCAAAGAGTGCAAGTCATGAGCATTGGCAGTTTCCATGTGGTGGTCAGCCTGAAGGTACACAGGGTACAAGAGTTGAGGTTTTAGAGCCTCTGCCTAAATTTCAGAGGATGTATGGAAATGCCTGGATGTCCAGGCAGAAGCCTGCCTGGGGAGGAACCACCATGGAGAACCTTTACTAGGGCAGTGCAGAGGGGAAATGTAGGGTTGAAATCTCCACACACAGTCTCCACTGGGGCACTGCCTAGTGGAGCTGTGAGAAGAAGCCACCATCCTCCAGACCCCAGAAAGTTAGATCCCCTAAGAGCCCGCATGGTGCACCTGGAAAATGTGCAGGCACTCAGTGCAAGTCTGTGAAAGCAGCCATGACGGCTACACCCTGCAAAGCCTCAGAGGTGGAGCTGCCCAATTCCTTGGGAGCCAAGGAGATTATTTTGGAGCTTTAAAATTTAATGACTGCCCTGCTGGGTTTCAGGCTGGTGTGGGGCCCCCAACCCCCTTTCTTTTGACCAATTTCTCTCTTTTGAGACAGAAGTATTTATTCAACGCCTGTACCTTCATTTTGTCTTGAAAGTAACAACACATTTTTAATTTTACTAGCTCATAGACAAAATGGACTTTCCTGGTCTCAGTTGAGACTTTAGGCTTTTGACTTAATGCTGGAATACATTAAGATTTTGAGGGACTGTTTTGAGAAGAACACGAGATTTGGAAGGGGTCATGGGTGGAATAACATGGTGTGGATCTGTGACCTCACTCAAATCTCATGTCCAATTGTAAACCCCAAAGTTGGAGGTGGGGCCTGATGGGAACTGATTGAATCATGGGAGCGGTTTCTCATAGTTTAACACCATTCCCCTTGGTGTTATCCTCACAAGAGTGAGTTCTCATGACATCTGGCTGTTTAGAAGTATGTGGCACCTCCCCTCTCTCTCTTGTCCTTCTGCTCCAGCCATGTGAAGTGTTCACTTCCCTTTTGCCTTCTGCCATGATTATAAGTTTCTGGAGACCTCCCTAAAAGCCACACAGATGCCAGTATCATGCTTATCATGCTTCTGTACAGCCTGCAGAGCCATCAGCCAACTATACCTCTTTTCTTTATAAATTACCCAGTTGCAGATATTTACAGCAATGCAAGAACAGACTAATACACTTGCCTAATATTTATTTTATTATTTTAAGCTCTACCTACTACCACTTTCATTCTCCAGGTATTTTTTCAATAATACTTAGATCAAAAGTGTAATTTTTCCCATAATGGTTAGAGTTATATAACTATTTAAATCTATTATATCACATTATTTACAATCTAAATAATTTCATTACCTCCCAGTCTTATTGGCATACTTTTGGTGGTTTATTAGCAATATCATGAAATAATATGATTAAAGTCATAAAGAAATATGTGAATTAGTCCTATTTTTGTTAATTGTGTAATACTAAATAACTAATTAATAAAGGCATGCATATTTTCAGCCATTATTCATGGTGTTTTGATGGATACAATGTATGAAACTAAATGTGTCATTTTTTTCTTCTTTATGGAAAAATAATAGGTCTATCATTTTCTTGACATTGGAATAAAATGTCATTGAAATGACATTGGTGTGAAACTTTTTGCCGAAGAAAACCCAAAATATAATATAAAAATAGAACAAAAACTAGAAATAAATGGTTTAATATAAGTAACATTTTCAGATTAGATGGACAATACTAAAATTTAAGAACATGATGATAAAAATAATATTTTAAAATAGCTCTAGTTTTCCAGCAACAAAAGTTTCATTTCATAGGCCAACAAAGTATGCCAATGAACATATAGTTACAAAAAGGTTAGTTAATGCAATCATGTTAGGTACCTTTCATGCTTATGATTCAAAGATATATAAAAAAGCAGAAGTTAATAATTATATCTCTAAGGAAATTTTAACATCATTGTGCTAACATATAAATACTAAATGAATTTTTTATTGAAATCAACATGACCTACAATGCAGTAAATCAGTAGCATGGCAAATTAAAATGCCCACACCTCCACAAACGAGGTTGTATTAGTCTGTTCTCACATTCCTATAAATAACTACTTGAGACTGAGTAATTTATAAAGAAAAGAGGTTTAATTGTCTCACAGTTCTGCAGGCTGTATAGGAAGCATGGCTGGGAAGGCCTCAGGAAAGTTACAATCATGGTAGAAGGCAAAGGGGAAGCAGGAACATCTTACATGACTGGAGAAGAAGGAGAAAGACAGAGATAAGGAGGAAGTTCTACATACTTTAAAACAACCAGATGTCATGAGAACTCACTCAGTATTAGGAAAACAGCAAGGGGGAAGTCTATCCCCATGATTTGATCACCTCCCACCAGGCCCCTCTTCCAACACTGAAGATTACAATTCAACATATGGGGGGGGACACAGAGCCAAACCATATTATTCTGTCCCTGGCCTCTCTCAAATCTCATGTTCTTCTCATATTTCAAAACACAATCATGCCTACCCAACAGTCCCCCAAAGTCTTAACTCATTCAAGCATTAACTGAAAATACCAGGTCCAAAGTCTTATCTCAGGTAAGGCAAGTCCCTTCCACCTATGAACTTGTAAAATTAAAAAAAAAAAAAAAAAAAAAAAAGTTAATTACTTTCAAGATACAATGGAAGTACAGGCATTGAGTAAATGCTCCCATTACAAAAGGGAGAAATTGGCCAAAAGAAAGGGGCTGCAGGTCCCATGCAAGTCTGAAACCCAGCAGGGCAGTCATTAAATCTCAAAGCTCCAAAATAATATCTTTTGACTCCACGTCTCATATCCAGGCCACACTAATGCAGATGGTGGGCTCCCAAAGACTTGGGCAGCTCCACTCCTGAGGATCTGCAGGGTACAGCTCCTCAGCTGCTTTCACAAACTGACATTGAGTGCCTCAGCTTTTCCAGGTGCATGGTGCAAGCTGTCTGTGGATCTACAATTCTGGGGACTGAAAGATGGTGGCCCTTTTCTCGCAGTTCCACTAGGCATTGCCCCAGTGGAGATTCTGTGTGGGGGCTCCAACCCCACATTTCTGCTCTACACTGTCCTAGTAGAGATTCTCCAAGAAGGCTCTGCCTCTGCAGCAGACATCTGCCTGAACATCCAGGCATTTCTATACATCCTCTGAAATCTAGGCAGAGGTTTCCGAGCTCTCTCAACTCTCCCTTGTCACATTTGCAGGCTTAACAACATGTGGAAGATGCCAAGGCTATGGCTTGCACTCTCTGGAGCAGCAACCTGAGGCATATCTTGGGTCATTTTAGCCAAGGCTAGAACTGGAGAATCTGGAATGTGGGGAGCAGCATTCCATAGTTATGCAGGGCAGTGGGGTCCTGGGCCTGGCCCAGAAAACCATTCTTCCCTCCTAGACCTCCAGGCCTGTGATGGGAGGGGCTGCTTTCAAATGCCTTCCAGGGCTTTTACACATTGTCTTGGTTACTAACATTTGGCTCCTCTTTACTTATGCAAATGTTTACAACTGGCTTAGATTTCTCCCCAGAAAATACATTTTTCTTTTCTTCCACCTGGCCAGGCTGCAAATTTTTCAACTTTATGCTCTGCTTCCCTTTTAAATATAAGTTCCAGTTTCAGATCATCTCTTTGCTCACTCATATGATGTATGTGGTTCAAAGCAGCCAGACCACATATTGAATGCTTTGCTGCTTAGAAATTTCTTCTACCAGATACTCTAAATCATCTCTCTCAAGTTCAAATTTCCACAGATGCCAAGAGCAGGGACACAATGCCTCCAGTCTCTTTGCTAAAGCATAACAAGAGTTATCTTTGCTCCAGTTCCCAATAAGTTCCTCATCTCCATCTAAGACCCCCTCAGCCTATACTTAAATCACCATCAGCATTTTGGTCACACCCATTCAACAAGAGTCTATGAAGTTCCAAACTTTCCCTCACTTTCTATCTTCTACTGAGCCCTCCAAACTGTTCCAGTCTCTGCCCATTACCCAGTTACAAAAGCTGCTTCACATTTGCAGGTATCTACAGCAATGCCCCACTTCTCAATACTAGTTCTCTGTATTAGTCCATTATTAAATTGCTATAAAGAAGTACCTGAGGCTGGATAATTTTTAAAGAAAGAGGTTTAATTGACTCACAGTCCCACAGTCTGTACAAGAAGCATGGCTGTGGTGATCTCAGGAAACTTATAATCATGGTGGAAGGCAAAGGGGAAGCAGGCACATCTTACATGGCCAGAGAAGAAGAAAGAGAGAGATAAGAAGGAAGTGCTACACACTTTTAAACAATCAGATCTCTTGAGAACTCACTCAGTATCAGGAGAATAGCAAGGGGCACGTCTGCCCCAATGATTCAGTCACCTCCTACCAGGCCCCGCCTCCAACACTGTGGATTGAAATTTGACATGAAATTTTGGTCAAACACAGAGCCAAACCATATCAGAGGTGGTTTACTTCCTTTCCCTTTGACTGGACTGGACCCACAACTTTCTTGGACAACTAGAACACAACAGAAGTGACATTATACAACTTATTAGGTTGAGCCATTAGAGATTTGCCGTTTTTGCTTTAACTTGTTTAGAAAGTTCCTTCTTGGAAATCACTCATTATGAGAAGAGAATGTAGGAAAGCCATATGGAGGACATCCAAAGTGCTCCTATTGACTTCCCCAGCTAAGCATTCAGTCAACAGCTGGTGCCAACTACCAGCCATGTTATGTGAGCCATCTTATGTGTTCCCGTCTTTGAAACTCATACTGACTATAGCCCCAGGAAGCAATAGGTGAAGCAGAAGACCCACTCAATTGAGTCTAGTCAACTCCCCCCAAAATAAGATATACTAAATGTGATTGTTCTTTAGAACCGCTAAATTTTAAAATGAGTTGCTATACAAAAGCATAAACTGAAACAGAAGATAAAGGTTTAACTCTGATTTTAAAGTCTAACTTTGGAGTCAGACTGCTTTTGATCCCTGAACTAGCAGGGGTTGTTTGACCTTGACCAATTCATAATTCATCCCATTTCTCTGAGTCTCAGTTTCAATATGAATCACTTCATAGGATTTTTGTGAGAAGTGAAAAGAAGAGTTCCTGCAAAGCACTTATATGGTGACTGGAACTTAGTAAAAAGTTCTGTAAATGTTGGCTGTTGCCATGTTGCTGCTATTGATGTTGATGGTAACTTTGTCTGTAGAAAATATTATACATGAAGTTTCACTCTGCTGAGGACTTCTGGTATTAAGCAGGGGATGGAGAAATAAAAAAAGCATAGGATCAGAAGGGCTTATGTATGTCCAGAAACATATTTCAAAGGACATCTTTTAAATAAAAGCAATATTTTTGCATGTAAAGGCAATTTAGAAATTGAGTCTATAAAGCTATGACTTATTTTTCATCAATTATATTTTTAGATAAAGCATATTATACTATGCCTCCTTTTCTAGAAATATTCAAATTCATGCATTTATTATGATGTTGTTATGAAGCCTGAATACCTAAAGGTAGTGGACTATCTATAGTTTGGAATAATAATAGAACTGGCATTACTACTTACTTAATGAAAAGAGTTGTTTTGGTTATTTAAAATAAAACTGAAGTTATCCCAGAAATATGTTGTAAATCATAGAAGTCATACACATGTTGTGATAATATTTCCTGATATGCCCCATTGCATTCTTCATTCCTCAGATTAAATTTTACTTTCTGACGCAAACTCTCATTTGTACTGGATAGTCATAAAACTGTTTCCTTTCTTATTTATATTTTAAAAATTTCTGACCGGGTGTGGTGGCTCACGCCTGTAATCCCAGCACTTTGGGAGGCCGAGGCAGGTGGATCACGAGGTTAGGAGATCGAGACCATCCTGGTTAACACGGTGAAACCCCATCTCTACTAAAAATACAAAAAAATTAGCCAGGCGTGGTGAACCTAAGATGGGTAGAAGGAAAAGATACATTCCCTCCCCTACATCAGCAATACCTTAATACCAAGTGGAAGTAGCAGTATATAAGGACATATAAAGAATAGAAACCGGGAATGTCCTGCAGGCACAGCTAAATTACATGAGGAACTGGCTCACGTTCTCAGTTCCATCTATTCTTGCTGATCGCAGCCTTTCTCTCAAATCACAACTATGGCTCCAAATTCAAACTCAGCTTAAGGATGGTATCGCATGTTGATACCATGCAGATACAAACAGCAGTCCCATCATATTTAGGTGGAATTAAAGGACAGTGGAGAAGAAAATATTTTCCAATAGTCAGAATTTCAAACAATACATTTGGTTGTCCATTTTACTTGAAGGAGAGATGACCTGAGACATAGATTGAAGGAGAAAAGATGGTCCTCTTTCCCTGTCCTTGGCCCACAAATGACCACTAAGATTCTGTTCTGAAATGTGAAATATGAGAAAGCTATGCAAAGATACAAAGTTCAGCTATAAATTATTTGCACCACCTGTGCTACAGTCAAGTATAACAAGGACAGCAACTGCAGCAGCAATAAGAATTAGCTGAAGATAGAACCAGTGGTAGCATTCTAACTAGGCAATTTCCCTGGGTTGTTCTGCTCACATTGGTCCTTGTCCAAGTCTTGTTTTACAGAGTACTCTTAAATTTCATGATCTTGCAGAATCCTTTCTAAAACTTATTATTTTATTCAAAACAACCAAAGGTAATGTTTTGAAATTAAGACGTATGGTACATTGTCTTTTGCCTCTGTGTAAAAATAATATAAACATTGTTTAATTTACCAAGTTACAGATTTAAGTGAACATTAGTTTTTCCTATACCCATGTGTACTTTTTTGTAAAATCCAGTTTTAGCATGATTCCTGATAAGTCATTTTAGAAAGAACCCCCAACTCTTGGTATCTTATCACCCTAGACATCTGATCTGCATCCTTATCCTCCACCTCCAGGTAATGTTTGATCATTGTGGCCTATGTCCAACAAGAATCATATTAGATAAGTTTAGCTAGATTCTCCTCTTACCCATAATGTTTCCTTTTGGTAATTTTCCATCCTCCAACAACAACCTAACTACTCAGCTAGAAATTTCCATTTGGTCATGCCATATTGGGAATTGAGCCCAATCTCCCTCTACTCATGATAAATCCCATTGAAATGGTCCCTATACCTATGGCAATAGTCCTCCCTCCCCACAGACACACCTTGAATAACATCTGCCTTATCATCTTTAAAAAGCATAATTTTATTTTAACATAAGAAATGTTTTATGAGTTTAATGCTGAGTCTATTAAAAAATGAAAAATATCTTTACTTCTAATGTATGAATATCTATGTACAGAGATTTGTGTTTCAGAGCTAAATTGACATTCTATGATTACATTTTATGCATAACATAGCCACAATAGTTAACAACAAATTTACATATATTGAAATGCACTAAAATATTATTTGCATGCTTTTGCTTAAAATGTGAAAAAAATTGAAAGTGATTAGAAAATTTCTAAAATATTGAAAGAATCATACTAATTGGTACTTGGTAGCTGAGATTGATATGTTTTTTTCTAAGAGGAAATATGAAGATTTTTCAGAACATTATTGCACTTGAAATAGAACACAAATTAAAATTTAATTTGTACATTTTAATTGGTTTTAACACAGGAAGTAGTCTAAGTATACTAATGTGGCAGGACTGTGAAATAATCAGTAAATAATAAAATAAATTTTAAAAATGCATAATTGGAAAGCAATAATAAATAATGTTTACTTTGTTTTGAATAATCTATGAACTATAATTACTGCTTCTGTTTATTCATTTCTGGCTCAAAAACATAAATCAACTTAAGGCCAAGTAGGCTGCTTTCTTTTTCTATTGATATTTTGGGGAGTTTTTTATATTTTTTGTTTTTGAATTTTTGCAGGGGGCAAATTTCTGCTTTACCCTTAAGCTGGAAGAAGACTCTGCTAAATCCACAAATGAAAAACATAATTTAAAACTTAAGTGCATCATTTACCATTTGAATTATCATAATTAAGCATGTTAATTAGTCCATTGCTTCAATGTCTGAGTTTTTCTGTGTTCAGAGTACTCAAATAACACTGAAGATATTTTTTTTTTTTACCACTGAGCCAATAAAGAAACTATCATCAAATGGAGCAAGTGACTGAAAGGAACTGTGGTCACTACAAATGTCAATGAAGCCAGAAATAGTCCTTTAAAAATCAGCTATGCTGCCAATGAATGCAGAAATGGCACAGCTTATAAGTCATTGACATAACCAACATAATAGTATAATACTAATCAATTAATACCATAGCTAGGATATTCCAGCATTTTAATTCATTTTGACATGTTCAATTTAAAAGACCACATTCCATGTCTGTAGAGATACATTATTTGTATTACCAAAATTGTTTATATTTTTCTACCTTTTTAAAAAAATAAAAGTGATTTAAAGCAGTTATTTGAACTTTACTCTGTCCTTAAATACGGCAGTGGGGAGCAGGGAAGCATTAGAAATAATAAAGAACATTCTCTTTTTCCAATCTCCAAACACATATTTAATCGGAATAATGTAACTGATGGATGTCCTCCACAAAAATATCTAGAGGTGATGGACCATGCCCAAGTTGCTCGCAAGGTACTTAATAAATGAGGACAAGAGAGAGAAAGAAACAGAGGCAGAATAAGAAAGCATTTCAGACAGAGTAAGTTCTAGCTTTTTTTAAAGTAGAGACATAAAAATGTCAGAATTATTTTAAACTGTTTGATATACAAATATGTAATAATGTCTCAGTATCTCAAAAGGAATAATGCAACTTACAAACGCTCTTAGGTCTGAATTTATGTACTGAGTTTTTCTAATCCAGAATCTAAATTAAAACAAGTCTCGACTCTGATTACATACTGATGCAAATTAGTTTGCCAGAGTTATCATGATAAAACATATGCTTATACAAATCCGTAGGCACATGTAGGCACATATTGATACTGCCTAACATGCTACCCCAATTGGTATTGGTATTGTGTGAAATATTTAATTTACAATTAAAATTATAACAAGGCAACGGCTTCTGCCAGGCTCTCTCCAGTTCACACTAAAATACCTATGAAAAAAATACTTTTAAAATCTTGAAAACTTACTTTTTTGAAAATAAAACTATTGCTGCTTTATAATTAGTTTACCTTAATTATAATGTCTAATAATTTCATGAAGAAAAAACCATCCAATGTTCTTTTACATCTAGGAGGGATCAGCTTCACAAACAGCAAATAAAGTAGAAAGATTATTTTCCCTTCCTTCACTGAATGCTTAGAAACCAGAAACCCATAAGCTGTAACAGCCACACTTTAAAAGCTGACAGTGTTCCATTACTGTAGATTGTTAATTTCTAAGGAATCCTATCTTTTATCATTAATCCTCTGTTTTCCATGTCATGAAGATATATGACTGCTTTGACATTCAAAATATTTTAGATTAAAACAGAAATTGGGGATTGGCAGTGTATGTTTTCTATTGCTGCTGTTAACAAATTACTATCAACTTAGTGCCTTAAAACACAAATCTAATATCTTACAGTTCTGGAGTTCAGAAGTCTGACAAAGGTCTCATTGGACTAAAATCGAGGAGTTGGCTAGACAGCATTCCTTTATGGACACTCTAGGGAAAATCTATTTCACGGTCAGTTCCAGCTCTTAGAGTTTGCCTAGATTCCTTGGTTTCTGGTTTGCTTCTATTTACAAAGTGAGTAATGGCAGGTTGAGTATTTTCATTGTATCACTCTAACCTCACTTCCATAATTGCATCTACTTTTCTGACTCAGGATCTGACACTTTTGCCTACTACTTCCACATTTAAATGATCTTTTTTATCCCATTGGACCCATTAGTATAATCAAGATAATTCTATTTTAAGGTTGAAAGACTAGCAACTATAATTCCATCAATTCTCCCTTGCCATGTAACTTAACATATCCACAGGTTCTAGACATTCAGACATAGACATATTTGCAGGGAAGGGTTGGGCGGGAGTAGGATTATTCTGCCTAACAAGCACTATAATATTGCTTGCTGCAAACTATTAAGAAATTATATAATGGACACAAACTGAAATGCTGGGAGGAGTAAAATTTGCAGACTATATTTTCCAGGTACTCTAACAATGTATTATAGAAGTAATACATGGGATACAAGTAAACTGCCTCAGGTAAGCAAAGTCATAAGAGATATATGACAATGTAATACTGAAATGAAGTTGTTAACAAAACATCCATCAGCATGGTACACTAAGTTAATTAGAAAAGCACTCCCACAGTCTGAATGCAAACATATAGGTACTGTGGATAGAATCTAATATAAAAATGTTTCAAAAAACATAGCTGAATTCAAAAAGAAAAAGAAAAAGGGAATTAAAAAAAAAAAAAAAAGAAGTAAAGAAGTAAGAGGAAAAACAAAATTAGCACAGGCCAGAAGTACAGGGGAATCTGAAAGCCTCTGCTGTGAGAGGGAGCTGATGGTCTGAGAAGATCTGAGTTCATGCATCAGTCTTAGAAGTCCCTGAATTGTGTTTTAATGTGCTCATAAAGATGGGAAGCACTACCTTGAACGAGCATGAGGTGGTAGGCTGAATCTGAGATACTTATATCATGCTCCAAAGTGGTATTTTCCTGATTTAAAAAAAAAAAAAAAATTAAAAGGTGTAAAAACTACTTCGATGGCTTCTCCTGCTTCTTACTGAGGAGAGTAGGTGTTTAAAAATATACCTGAAAAAATTTACTTCTTGATCCATGCACAGTGTGAAGTCTGAATTTGAAATATATTTTTGATGCTGAAATCTTAATCTATGAAATTAAAATAAAATCAGTATGGGAAAAGTGAGACAACTAAGGACTTCAGCAAAAAGAAGAAAGAAAAAAAAAAAAAAAAAAAAAAAACTTTTTACCAAAGCTCTTTAAATCCAAAGAACAAAAGGTTACCTAAAGTAAAATATCAAAAAAAAAAAAAAAAAATATATATATATATATATATATATATCAACATCTACTTTAAGGAATGAAACACTAGGAGAGTTTGTCATTAGACATAGCCATCAGGTTATTTAAAGATCCCATGACTCTAAATTGTAAAAAACATGAGATTATGAAATAAATATGTTTTAAGTAATTAGTAAGAAATAGATACCTTAAAGAAAAAAGACACTATAAGAAAGTGATTTTTAAAATATGTAACTTCCAAAGTAAAAAATATATTTTTTATTAAAAATGAAATTCAATAGATAATTAAAATAACAGACTTATTTTGTGAAAGAAAAAGTGAGTGACCTGAATATTCCAAAAAAACATAATCACCCAGAATAAATTACAGAAGGATAGACATAGAAAACTGTTAAGACTGAAATACCATCATCTTTAGCAGAACAAAAATAAATAAATTTACAACCGATATATTCCTCTTCTGAACAGAATGTAATAGCTTTCAGTACTACTATTACCAAAAAAAAAGGAAAAGCCAAGCAAAGTGGAAAAAAAAAAATTCTTAAAGAAAATCAGAAAGCTTCAGAAGCCTGAAGGACCAGTGGGGCCAACATTCTGAAGAGAAGAATGTCATAGAAAATCAAGCTGACATTCTACATATACATTTCTCCAAGAGGTATTTACCAAAAATGGGCACAGCAAGAGATTGAAAATCCAGGTTTAGCTGAGACAGAACCACTACTGAGGAACAAAAAGACATCAGAAGAACTTTAAGCAGTCTCCAGTGCTAGAGATAAAATTGGAGATTTGAGCAACATAAAACAAACTGTCAGATTTACCTTTATTGCTCAAAATCTGATGTGACAAGAGGTAGAAGGTTACAAAGCTAAGTTGAATGCATTCTGAAAGAAGGGTGCTTTCTAATATCAGTTAACACTGAAGACTCAAAGATTTATCTTTAGAGTCCAGCTAAGAAAAGGTCCCAGGGAATATTCCAGACTTTTGTTGCAATTTGTTGCAATTCCTAACTAGCTATACCCAAGGAAAATGGCTAAAGGGAGAGAAGGGAACCCTTAAGAAACATAACCTTAGGTCAATTCAGTTCAACCCTGATTAATTTAAGGTAACATTTCTTGGCCGGGCGCGGTGGCTCAAGCCTGTAATCCCAGCACTTTGGGAGGCCGAGACGGGCGGATCACGAGGTCAGGAGATCGAGACCATCCTGGCTAATACGGTGAAACACCGTCTCTACTAAAAAATACAAAAAAAAAAAAAACTAGCTGGGCGAGGTGGCGGGCGCCTGTGGTCCCAGCTACTCGGGAGGCTGAGGCAGGAGAATGGCGTGAACCCGGGAGGCGGAGCTTGCAGTGAGCCAAGATCCGGCCACTGCACTCCAGCCGCGGCGACAGAGCAAGACTCCGTCTCAAAAAAAAAAAAAAAAGGTAACATTTCTTAAAACGCCATCTGCATATGTGAAAAATCTTTTCATTCTAATACTAAGATGCTATTTACCTTTTCCATTTTGTTGACATCTGCATTGATAGTGCAAAAGCAATGGTGGTTAAAAAAGTTGGGGTCATAACACAAATTAAAGCGCTAGCACCAAGCTGCACTAGCACTCATATTGCATTCTGCTTCACAGCTTGGACCAACAATTAAAAACCCCACACAGTTTTTTAAAATGCCAATTTCACATATGACAAAGAAGTAAAAAGTATTAATTTTATTAAATCTTGACCATTAAAAATAAAATATATTTCTTGATGATGATAATGTAATCATGAGTAAAGCAATTCTGCCCTTTTCTAAAAAATAGGGTATTAACTTCAGAGTCATGTGTGTTTTTGAATTGTAAGCTGGACTGGATACACTTTTTTCATGGGACATAACTGTTGAATGGAAACCTAAAATGAAGAGGTCAAGTGAATGAAGCAGGAGCAATATTTGAAGAGATAATGACCAAATGTTTTTCTAAATTGGATATAATAAAGAATGTATCACCGGTAAGAGAAATAAAATAATAAAAAATGTGATTCATACAAAAGAAAGACAGTATAAAGACAGACAAAAGTGGAATAAGTAGAAAACATACAATAAATCAATAGATATACATTTAAATATATCACTTCTTATATTTAATGGAAAGAAAATAAGTACTCCAATTAAATACAATATTTTCAAACTGAGATAAAAATTCCTATGTCTGCTGCTTTTAACAGACATGACCTAAAACTAAGAAAACAAAAAGATTGAATATAAAATGATGTTAAAAATAAAGCCATAAACAAGCACAAAAAGATGGTATGAAACAAAAAGAACAGAAAATGTAGATTCTAAGATTGAAATCATTAGTACATGCAAAGAAGGCCATATCATAATGATAACATGGTCAGTCCATAAAAAGACATAACAGTTATAATTATATTAGCACCTTGTAATATAGCTTTAAAATGCTGAACCAATAATTGGCAGTAATAAATGAAGAAATGGGTAAATTCAGAATAAAAGGATTCATAGTGATATATGATTGTCATACATATTGACATATGATAAATAACATCAACATATTGACATAAAAAGAAAGCTGTACCCTACAATGACAGACTTTAATTCTTTTCAAGTGCACATAAAATAATTACCAAAATTGATAATTTTCTTGATTCTTTAGCAAGGCTTAATGTGTTTCAAAGATTTAAATTATTTAGAGAATATTCTCTGATCACAGTGAAATTAAGCAAGAAACCAGTACAAACTACTAACTAGAATATCCCCAAATGCCCTAAACAATGCATAGATTGAATAAGAAATCACTACAGAAATTTTAAAAAGTATTTTAACTGAAATCTAATTGAGATAGAACCTTTTCAGTTTTGTAAGATGCAGTTAAAGCAGAATTTAGAGAACACTCAGACCTTTAAAAACATATAAAAGAATGAAAGTTGAAAATAAATGATTTATCTATGCTTCCACTTCAAGATGACAGAAAAATAGCACAAAATCTTACCAAAGAAAACAGAAAGGAGGAATTAATAAATGTAAAAGTAAAATCAGGGAAATAGAAAACAAATGTACAATGCAGAAAGTCATCTAAGATTAAAGATTTTTATTTGAAATATGAATTTTTAACTACTTTTAATGAGTTATTTGCAGAACTAGTCCAGAAAATAGAAATAAAGAGACCAATATCAATTTAAATGAAGAGAACATTATAGATCCTGTAAACATTAAGAGATAACTTAAGAATATTGTAAACTTTAATAAGTTTGAAAATATAAATGAGATGGTCATACGCCTTGGAAAACACAACTTAGAAAAAAACTGGAATACCAGATTTAGCATGTTTAAAGAAATTGAATAATATAAATGTCCCCAAATTCATGTATAGCTTTTGTGCCATCCTAATCAGGATCCAAGTTGGTGCCTGTGTGGGTACTTGTGTGTCTACATAGAAGTTGGCAAACTGTTTCCAATGTATATATGGGAATGTAAAGAGCCAAGAGTAACAAAGACAATCTCAGGGGAGAAAGCTGGAGAACTTACATTACCAGGTATCAAGACTTATTATTAACTACTGCAATTTACAAACTGTTTTATTGACAAGCCTAAAATATATTTTAAAAGTGTTTAAATAGGGTCTAGAAACAGATACCATGCAAGGTCATATAATAATAAAGCAATGGCGCAATACATTAGGTAAGGAAGATAATTCCAAAAATGGTGTTGAATCAACTAGGCAGTTACATTAAAAACGAATCTTAACACCTCATATCATAAACAAAACTCAACTGTAGATGGTCTATAGATCTAAATATAGAAGGTAAAGCAACAAGGATTTTATTAGAAAACACAGGCGATTATACTTCTGATCTTGGGTATCAATGATTTCTTATGAAAGAAAAAGAATAGTATAAAAAACGGTACCTTGGATTACATTAAAATTTATTTGGTCAAAATACACTATTGAGAATGACAAAAAGTCTGGGCTCACAACTTGTGGCTCTCAACTGTAATCCTAGCACTTTGCGAGGATTGCTTGAGTCCAGGAGTTCAGGAACAGCCTGGGCAACATAATGAGACCTCCACCTTCTCTACAAAAACTTTAAAAGTTAGCCAGGAGTGGTGGCTCACGCCTGTGGCCTAGTCACTTGAGAGGCTGAGGAGAGACCATCACTTGAGCCTAGGAGGTTGAGGCTACAGTGAGCCATGATCGCATCACTGCAATCCAGCCTAGGCAAGACAGCAAGACCCTGTCTCAAAAAAAAAAAAAAGACAAAAATATTTAATATTTGCATATTAAAATCAATGTCTTCAATATTTATGTTGTTGGATATATATTTGTTATATCCAACAAAAACATAAATGAAATAAAGACAAACTCTTAAAAATCAATAAAAAAAGTAGAACACAAAAGGGAAAAATATTTACAGACTCTTCAAAAAAATCCAAGTGACAAATTTATATATATGAAAAATGCTGAAATTCATTAGTCATAGTTATTAAAGAGATTCAAAGTAAAATAGGTTGAAATACCACTGTATATCCACCACCATAATATTAAAATGAAAAACGAAACTAATTTCAAGTGTTAGCAGGTGTATGGTGTATAGAGAAATTTGACCTCATATGCTGCTGATGGAAGTTCAAACTGGTAATATTTATAAAATAGTTAGGTTGTAGTTCTACAGCTTGACCCACACATGCAGTGCAATTGCATTATTACCATTCTACACACACACACACACACACACACACACACACATATACATATAGACATTTAAAAACATATTTGTCAAAAGATATACAACATATATTCATAGTAGTAATATTTAATACAAATTTGGAAAATAACTCTAATGTCCATCAATAACTAAAAAATAGTGACATATTCATGCAATGGATTGCTATATGGCAAGGAGAATGAACTATTAAATCTTTGTGCTGCAATATGAATACATCTCACAAACAATGCTGAGGGAAAGAATCAAGACACACAAAAAGACAGGCTGTAGAGTTTCATACATATAAAAGAAGCAGCAGCAGCAATAGTAACCTCTGATGTAAGAAGTCAGGATAATGATTATTCTGGAATTGACAGTGACTCCAAAAGGGTCAGCATAATGTGGAACACTTCTGGAATGCTGGGGAAGTTCTGTTTCTGCATCAGGTGGTGGCTCCACAGACGTGATTTTTTTGTGTGAAAATTTGAGTCTAACATTTAAATTTGGTGTACTTTTTCTCGAAGTAAGTCATAGTTCAGTAAACATTTATACCAAATAACTTAAAGATAAAATGCAAGTTACAATTGATAAATATCCAAATTTGAAATCATATTATTTCAATAAATGTAATTTTATGCATTTATTTTTAAATTTTAAATATTAATGTGTATTTTACAAAATATTGCTATTTGCAATTTAAATGTTCAATGGTCATTTCCTTGTTAATGATTTTACGTGTCTTTCATGTTCTGTGTAGAGGACACATATACAATTTCATGATAATTTCAACTCTTGAGAGTTGCAAAATGTTTCTTTTTTGGCTTTGTATAACATTAGTGAATGTGTAACTCCAACCCATGAACTGCAATACCAAAAGAAAGAAGTTCTGCACTATTTATGTGATATGACATTGTGCAAAACCTATTGCTCTGGTTCTTTCTAAAGGAAAGATTTGTCAAGTTAATTAATGTGTCCTCTATTTTTCCTTTGCACTTCTGCTACTCAAATCCTCCTTACGCTCAAGAGCAAAGTCCATCTCCAACAAAGGGAGCAGTCCAATCTATACATTTCATAATTAATGTGGTCACCTTTTTGGTTTAAAGCATAGGCCAAGAGATGTGGAGAATGTTTTTCTGGAACCTGAAAGGTGTAGCAAAGTATATGTTTAGTGCAATGGGTTGTCATATGGCAGCAGTGAGTGCTGCCTTCTGCCAGCAGATGTATGTGTTGGAGTGTGTTCACACAGGCTCCCAAGAACTGTTAAATTTTCAAAAATTTTGCAAGCCAATTTTTAACATAGACACTACTAGAAATGGGACTTTATAAACATATTTAAATAAATTATATTAAAAGTAAAGGAATATTCAAAATTCATCAATTCCTAAATACTTTAATACAGTTTGCTGCTTTCTATGCTCTTGAGATTATCTCATCTAACCGCTGAGATGGGGCTATCATATAATGGTGTGCTACTGTGCATCTCCTTCCACACTAGTAGCTTGAAATTAGCCATATTGGGAGAATATACATTAAAAAAACCGGGCAAATACTATAAATCAGGGTTCGATTTACAGTTTTGTTGTCTAGACTTTAAAAAGTCATAGAGAAAATGTTAATAACTTGCATTAAGCCTAAAAACGTGTCTTGTCTGTAGCCACTACCTTGCTAGTAGAAAAAAATTGGGAAAATATTATTCCATTATTCCAAACCTATTATCTGATTTGGAAAAGAAGTTGCTCACATCACTGATGAACAAGTGAAGTTCAAATACATGTCTGTGTCATTTCACTGCCTTATTAATGTAAATGAAAATATCAACCAATGTTCATGTCAGGACTACACTTGTTAGTGAATACACTGGTAAGCTGGCTTCATATACAGGAGTTCAGCAAAAGTCAATGAAAACATTCTGTGAAAAGCAATTGGCTATACAGAATTACAATAAATAATATTGAAATAATATTGAATATTTTATTATTATTTGTAAGTTGTGTGTTATACAACTTTATATCAATAAAATGTATGATAAACATATTAGCATGTGTATATATACATATATATATACACATTTGTGTGCGTATCTATATAAACATATACATATATGCATTTTGGGAGCCTATTAATCATTTGCCATCATAACAATTAGAGACACCCAAGTGTTATCTAATAAATTAGATCTAATAATACTTTTTTGTGATTGTCATGTAAAGGACCTTCCAAAGTCATGGCCAAGAGAAGGATTCCTTTTGACAGGATATAGGATTGGTACCCATTATGAAGGTTCAGTAACTCTCCTAAGACCCATAATTAGTAAGTGGCCATAGGAGGCCCTAAAACCAGAAAGTCTTAACTCCAGAGGCTACTTTTTGACTCTACAATCTTTCATGAGAGCACAGCATTCATCTCAGGAAAGCACAAATGTTTTCATATTAGAAAATAAGAGCAAATAAGACATTTTTTAATTGTACACGCATTTATAATAATAAAAAATTCTTGCAAATAGAAAAGAAATAACTTTATAGTGTTTAACTACTAAAACTTACAACAAGCATCTCACCGATATTTAGTAATATACTAAATACTTACAAGCATTTTATTTAATATGAGATGTAAAACAATACTTTAAAAAATTGCACATGCATTTAAAATAATAAAAACTTCTTGAAAATAGACAGGAAATAACTTTATAGTGTTTAATAAAACTTATAGCAAGCATCTCACTTACATTTAGTAGCACTTTATTTAATATTAGGTACTGGCCGGGCGCGGTGGCTCACGCCTGTAATCCCAGGACTTTGGGAGGCCGAGGCGGGCGGATCACAAGGTCAGGAGATCGAGACCACGGTGAAACCCCGTCTCTACTAAAAATACAAAAAATTAGCTGGGCGAGGTGGCGGGCGCCTGTAGTCCCAGCTACTAGGCAGGCTGAGGCGGGAGAATGGCGTGAACCCGGGAGGCGGAGCTTGCAGTGAGCCGAGATCACGCCACTGCACTCCAGCCTGGGAGACACAGCGAGACTCCGTCTCAAAAAAAAAAAAAAAATAATAATATTAGGTACAAAACAAGATTTACCACTATCATCCACAGTAATCAATACTTTGTTGGAATTAGTTAAGGCTTTATGAAAGCAAGTACAAATGAGCAGTTTAAAAATTTTAATGTAATAATAAGTGTATTTGCTTTATGCAAATATTATATTATTGTCTACTAGAAAATCCAAAATACTAAGCCAATGGTAGTATCACTAAGGAGTGGGCAAAGTTCTTAGGGAGGCAATATCAGATACTAGTAAAGATTTCACGCTGGACGCAGTGGCTCACTCCTATAATCCCAGCACTTTGGGAGGCCGAGGCAGGCGGATCACAAGGTCAGGAAATCGAGACCATCCTGGCTAACACGGTGAAATTCCGTCTCTACTAAAAATACAAAAAAAAATTAGCCAGGCATGGTGGCGCACAAGTGTAGTCCCAGCTACTCAGGAAGCTGAGGTAGGAGAATCGCTTGAACCTGGGAGGCAGAGGTTGCAATGAGCCAAGATTATGCCACTGCACTCCAGCCTGGGCAACAGAGCAAAATTCTGTCTCCAAAGTTTTTTGTTTTTTTTTTTTTTTTTTTTTTTTTTTAAAGTAAAATTAAGATAAAATAAAATGGATTTCAAGCTCTGGAGACAAATTGCATGCATTCAAATAAAGCTTTACTCTTATATGACTTAGCACACGTTACTTAAGCTCTTTGTACCTCGGTTTTCTTATTTGCATAATGGAGATAATAATGGTATCTTCCCATAAGAATATATAATAAGTTGATATATGGATGGAACTTTGACAACATCTGTCACATAGTAACCACCATGTAACTTATTGATTGTTATTTTTATTATTAAAAACCCACAATAATATTCAAAAGTGAAAATAAATAACACACCCATGGTTATAAGAATGTGGAAATTCATATCATAAAAATGTCAATTTTCTACAAGTTAGTCTACAAATTTCATGCAATTCCAATTCAAATCCCAAAAGTGATTTTCAAAGCTGACAACTGAACCACAAATGTATATGGAAGAATATAAAGAAATGTACAACCAAGACAAATTTAAAGCTACAGCATTAGATGGAACATCTCATCCTGTCAATATCAGAACACTATATTAGTACCAATTGTATGGTACTGGCACAGGAATAGACAAGCAAATAATGAACAAATCAGAGAGCCATGATTCATATCCTCATATATAAATATTCATATCTAATAGCAGTACCTTTACAAATAATTAGGGAAATGCCACAGTATCTATTCAATGGATTATGTTCGAACAATTGATTACATGATTATATGAGAAAAAAAAGTAAATTTGTTCTCTATATTGGTATCATATAAAATAAATTGTATTTACAATCAAACTCCTGAATGACAGCACTCAGAGATAGAACACTGTATCAGGTCAAACTCAATCCTACATTAGTGCCTCATAAAGGTCTATAAATGAAAAAATAATCCTTCTCCTACTGCTAAAATATTCTCATTTTATGTTAAGGAGAGATTCAACAGAAAGTTGAGAGAAGTGATTAAGATATTACCTTATGATTCCATGCATATGTTTTGAAATTCATGACACTCTAGGAGAACTGTAAATCTACTTTTGGGCATTTGTAGTTACAGGTGAAATTCAGATAGATCCCCATTAGTGAATATTTGTTTTTGTTTTACAACATTTTTTCCTTTCATCTGGAAGATGAAACTCTATTTTGTAAATAAGACTGACTCATTGTGTGGTTCTGATGTGTCTCCTACCACAAAATTAGGAGTGTGTCATGAAATTTTCCAAACTCATTGCTTTGGACATGGACATATGACTCAGGGTGGATCAATTACAGTCCTCTCCAGACTTATCTGGAAGAGATATTGGAGAAGCAGACCTCCACTTGCCACAATATGTGGATTTAAGGCATTCTGAGACTGAGTCAGCAAGTTGCCATCTTCACCATAGAGAACCTGTGCAGAAAAGAAATCAACATAGAGAAAATCTAAGCCAAAGGAAATGAGTAGGACAGATTCCTGATGATATAAAATGCACTTTAATAGATCATGACATAAGCCAGAAATATTCCTTTATTTAGCAGTTTTTATGTTGAATTTAATTATTTCAGTTTTACTGTTTTCACCATAAAAAATAATTTGGGCGATTTGAACATTGAATTAGGACCACATAGTTATAACAGTATTATTATAAAATTGATTACAAACAATAATGTGAAGCTAGAAGTAAATGATGTTTCATTCAGGATAAATTCATTAATACATGTATTTACTGTTACTTCTTCAATAATCTTGCTTTTATTTGGCAAGATCAACTAGCTACTGCAACAAATGAACTCAAAATATGAAATAGCACATATTGGAAATGTATTGCTTGTTTACAAGAGTAAACAGATCAGAGAACAATCCTCCTCCAAATGGCCAACAGATACTCTGCCATCTTCACCCTATGCCATCCAAGACTTCTCTGGCAGTCTTCTCCATTCCACTAGACAGGAAGCAAACAAAGCTTAAATAACCATACATGGGAATCTTTAATGAGTCAAGTCTAGAAATGACATATATCAACTATGTTTATACTACATTGGTTAGACCTCAGGAAATGTCTACACAAAAAAGCAAGAGAAGCTAGGAAAAGTCTATTTCTAACATCAATTAGAGGAGAATAAGGATATTGGTGAGCAGTAAGCAAGTTCTGTACAAACAGTTATTGTAATAATAAATATTCATGTGTACCTGTTCCCTCAGGTAGTATATGCTCACCCCATGGCAGACAAAACTAAGTCCCATCTATTTAGTATAATCAGCTCAAAATTCAGGATCTGTGGGTATTGAACACTCCTCTCCATCATGACTGGGAGTGGTTGTTGTGGTCCTGCAAAGCATGATATAAAAACAATCAGTCTTACGTATGTTGTCAGTGGTAGAGCAGGGATAAGATAACTATAGCAGAAAAGTAACATTTAAGAAAGGGAAAAAAGAACACGGAACACACCCCTCTTAATAATAACCATACAATCCTGCTGGATAGGTCTTACAAAGCACCCCTACTGAGACACACCTGATTTGCTCTACTGTGGGGAAAGTTCTTTAATGAGACCCACATTCCTGACCAAAAGTTACTTCCTTGTTTATTGTTCTCCATGACCTCAGGTTCTGCTCCCTGGCAAACACTTGCTTGTTCTTTACCCTTGGGAACTATCCATCTTACACTGGTTGTTTCTTTCTTATGAAAATGTAGGAGCCAGAGGATTGTTTTGAGTGCATTTTTCCTCGTAGCTCAGGAGTTTTTTGAGCTAGGAGGAGTTCTCCTAGCTCAGGAGAATTTTGAGGAAATTGAAAAAACAATTTCCTCAAAAACTTAATAGACTTTGGATGTATTTCTTTCAAGTCAATTTCATGTGCTAATAAGCCAATCATAAAGATCCTTCATAGACAAAACTCTAGAGTCTATTTTTTTTCTCCTTTGCCCCTTTCAGTAGATCATTATTTCAAATTACCAGGGATAGTTACTAGAAAATAAGCTTAAGTAGGAATATCATACACTGAATCTGGTGATTATTTGAAGGCTTATTCAAATTATCTGAGAAATTTTAAGACTTCCATCTTTTATGTAAATCTCTTTTCAATTTGATTTCATAGTTTTTAAAATCTAGAAATAGGTGTTTCCAATTATATGTACTTACTAATTTTTCTCTATTCACTTTTATTTTTTCTGTACATTGGTCATGTTTTCTTAAGATTTTGCTTTTCGTATAGCTCCCTGCTAAAAGAAAGAAAGAATATAACATAGGCTCTTTAAACAATAACAGACATACACCAAAAAATGACCAATAGACATAAATTTTGGTTGGGCTAATAAAAAAAGAAGGTAGGGCAACCTATGTCAGGTGGAAGGATAGACACATAAATAAGATATATTAGAGATTTAAATATAATCATATTGTATAATAAGTATATATTATATTATTATAAATATAATAAATATATATACTTAGAGATTTAAATATAATCATATTGTATAATAAACAAATTTTATGTCAACAGTTTTGAAAAGTTAAATGAAATTGATTTTATATTTTTTAAATATCAAACTGATTAAGAAAAAAAAAACCTCACTTGTACTATAATAACTATTAAAGAAACTAGCATAGTAATTTAAAAAAAGAAATCCAAAAATCACCAGGCCTAGATTTTTTTTTTTTTTTTTTTTTTTTTTTTTTTTTGAGACGGAGTCTTGCTCTGTCGCCCAGGCTGGAGTGCGGTGGCCCGATCTCGGCTCACTGCAAGCCCCGCCTACCGGGTTCATGCCATTCTCCTGCCTCAGCCTCCCGAGTAGCTGGGACTACAGGCGCCCACCTCGCCCGGCTAGTTTTTCGTATTTTTTTTAGTAGAGACGGAGTTTCACCGTGTTAGCCAGGATGGTCTCGATCTCCTGACCTCGTGATCCGCCCGTCTCGGCCTCCCAAAGTGCTGGGATTACAGGCTTGAGCCACCGCGCTCGGCCAGATATTTTTAATAGGCCAATTCAAATAGACTTTCAAGGATAAGATATTTCAATATAGAGAGCAATTTAGAGACCAGATAGAGTGCATATACCTTACTTTGAAATTGATACAAAAAATAGACGTTTCTCATTTATGAACATACCTATAATAATCCTAAAAATAGTATTAGAAAATCAAACCAAGAGTAACATAAAAAAATGCAACATGACCAAGTTGAGTTTATTTTACAAATATGAATGTACAGTAATATATTAAAAGAAAAAATATAAAATCATCCTAATAAATGTAGAAAAGTTACTTGCTGAAATTTACACATATTAATATTGATAACAAGTGAAAATTTAGCGCACTAGGAATAGAAAGACACACAGGCTGACAAAAGTGATGTTCAAATAATCACAATAAAGCAAACCTTGTTTTTAATGAGAAACAGTTACTATCATTAACTCTGAAGTAATATAAAATATAAGTATGCTTGTTATCATCACTTTTATTCAAAATCTTACAGAGGTCTGCCCATTAGTTATTTTTCCTGATCCTCTCCCTTTTCTCAACCTCCACCCTCTAAAAGGCCCCAATGTGTGTCGTTCTCCTCTATATGCCCATGTGGTCTCATCATTTACCTCTCACTTACAAGTGCAAGCAGTACTTGGTTTTCTGATCCTGCATTAGTTTGTTAAGAATAATGGTCTCCAGTTCCATCCATGTCCCTGCAAAGGACAGGATCTCATTCTTTTTATAGCTGCATAGTATTCCGTGGTGTATATGTACCACATTTTCTTTATCTAGTCTATCATTGATGGGAATTTAGGTTGATTCCATGTCTCTGGTATTGCGAACAGTACTGCAATGCACACATGAATGCATGTGTCTTTGTAATAGAATGATTCACATTCCTTTGTGTATATATGCAGTATTGGGTTCTGGGTTTGCTGGGTCAAAAGCATTTCTATCTTTAGGCCTTTGAGGAATCACTGCACTGTCTTCCACAGTGGTTGAAAGAATTTACATGTCTACCAACAGTGTATGAGCATTCCTTTTTCTCTACCACCTTGCCAGCATCTGTTATTTTTTGACTTCTTAATAATAGCCCTTCTGACTGGTGTGAAATGGTATCTCATTGTGGTTTTGATTTGCATTCCTCTAATGATCAGTGATGTTAAGCTTTCTCTCATGATTGTTGGTTGCATGTATGTCTTCTTTTGAAAAGTGTCTGTTCATGTCCTTTGCCCACTTTTTAACGGGGTTGTTGGTTTTTTCCTTGTAAATTTAAGTTCCTTAGAGATTCTGGTTATTAGACTTTTGTCAGATGCATAGTTTGCAAAATTTTTATCCCATTTTGTAGGTTGTCTGTTTACTCTGTCGCTAATTTCTTTTGCTATGAGGAAGCGCTTTAGTTTAATTAGATCTCATTTGTCAATTTATGCTTTTGTTGCAATTTCTTTTGGCAACTTTGTCATGAAATCTTTGCTCCTGTCTATGTACTAAATGATATTGCCTAGGTTGTCTTCCAGGGTTTTTATAGTTTTGGGTTTTACATTTAAGTATTTAATCCATAAGATAATCTTGAACAAACAAAATGTTAGAGATGGTGTTATGGTCTTTTAGCCATAAAGAGTTTTTATTTTAAAAAGTCATTATTAAGGAATATATTATTGATGAAAGGTGATCAATGAAACGGAAATTAAACACAGAAGCATATGTCCTTAATATATGAAAAGAAAATGGCATTTTACATCAGTGGAAAATTTAGGTTCTATTTTACAAATAGTACTAAAAGAATTAATTTTCCCTATGATTTTTGGGATGCTTTCACAGTCGTTGAAATCACATACATATATAAACATATACATATAATCATTAATCAATGATTATAGTAATATACAGAAAATACGAAATTAAAAGAAAAATAAAAGGAAAGTAAATGTCACTTATTAGCATAAACTTGAAATAAAAATTAATGAAAACATCACAAGAAAGACAAAATCAAAACTCATGGTTAAATTTAGGTACAAAATTTAGGTACAAAATATAGACAAACTGAGGTCAATCAAAGTTAAAAGACAATAACAATAAAATAGCTATGCCAAAGTTGGGTTCATTCCAGGAGTGCAAGTATGGTTATTTATTTTTACAAATCAATTAATATAATGCATCACATCAGCATATTAATGAAAGGAAATCATATGTTACTCTCAATAGAAATGGTGATAAAATTAAACATCCATCCATAACTCTAAAAAAATCTATTGGCAAAGTAGAAAAATAAATTGACTTCCTAAACTTGATAAAAAGCATGCAAAAACAAACAGCCGACAGAAAAAAAAAACATAATTAAGACATTTTCTCTAAGATCAAGGACAAGACAAGGTAGCTGGTGATTGCCTTTCCTATTCTGAAGAGTATAGGAGTATAAGCTATGGCAGTAGGCAAGAACAATACACAAATGCTTAAAAATGGGAAGAAAAATACTAGGCTGTTATTCAAAAATAAGAAAATATGCTATATCATAAATACAATTAAAACCACAGATAAAATACTATAACTACACAAGGTTTTATAAAGGTTGTAGAGTACAAACCAATATATCATGAAGAGCATCCATAGAACAAAATGATTTCTTACAAATCAGTATTTTTTTTTTAATAAGCAAATTAGCAAAGTGTGTAAACAGACTATTTACAGAGAAAGAAATATAAAGGGCCAGTATATGTATGTGTGTGTATACATATATATACATTTTAAAAATATATATATATTTTTTTCAAATGCTCAAATTTACCAATCATCAAGGATATACAAATTAAACCAATATAAATATTTTTCACATATTGACTGATAATACAACTAAGGTCATGTATTGGTAAAAATTTATAGAAACGTGCATTCTAATACATATTTGATGAAAATGTCCATTAGTAAAATCCATTTGAAGGATAATTAGGTGGAACATCATAAAATTAGAATGCCCCTAACTTTAGATAAAGCAATTCAAATTTCTGGAAATCTATCCAACATTAACATTTACACAAGAGCACATAGACATATTCATTCATGCATGAATGCATTCATTCCTTACTAAGTGCTCCATGTACTAGAACCTATCCTAGGTACTGCAGAATTAAAAGAGAATAAGACAGAGAAAGACTTACCCTAACATGCTGGAAAGTTTATATACTAGAAGAATATGGATGCAACGAATCAATAAAGAGCATAATAATTAATAGGATCATAAAAAACTAAAAGAAATAATGACTAAGAGTTTTCCTTTTCTGAGGCATTAATAAATATATTGATGAGCAGAGGACACCATCATTCCTGAACAGATTGATGGCAATTGTCTTGTGAGGGTATGCAACGGAATAAGTTCACTGTTCATAGTGGGAGAAATGAAGCCCCAACGGAGGCCATGTGAGTAAAGCATATGGAATTAACACAAATGACGAAGGAAAATAGGTCATTACATTACACTGACTTGTAGAAATTTGCAGCACCCTCCCTCCCCATCTTAGTCTATTCACGTGTACGGACTCCCTGCTGCCCAGACTATAATCTTCCTAAGAACAAGAGTTATGTCTGTCTCTCTTGTTTCTCTAAACCCAGTACTTGGCATATCTTAGTAATAAATAACTTCATGTATTTATATAATTAAACTCATGTAGGGTTTACTGTGTGTGCCAGCCATAATTCCTAATGTTTTAAAAATAAGAAATGAAAACTCATTCATTTGCACCTCATAACAACTTGATGAGGTTGCTTTATTTTTATCCCCCTTTCACAATTGAGGAAATGGAAGCATAGGGAGTTAAAGTAACTTAATCAAGGTCCAGTGTGGTAGAGACAAGACTGTGCACCCTAGACATCTGGCTATAAAGAACCTGCTTTTAACCACTATTCTATGCTGATTAAGAGATTGCTGAACTCACTTTCTTGCAAACAGTTAAACTTCCTGGAACTGCATTGACAGAAACCTTTCATTCTGGAAGAGAGCCTCTGCTTAATGTAAAGACTCATTCAAGAGTTTTCCCTCTCCATCAAGTGGTATGGGGGAGGGAGAGGCTTGCCTCCCATGGTACATTTACATTGCAACCTTTAGAGAAATTATTAGCTGATTTAAAATGGAAATGAACAAGGCAGCCTAAAACCTCTTACTTGGAGTTTTAAAAAAAAAACATTGCTGTATTCATTTAGCCTAAGAAAGAACAACACCATAGTTAAATTTAAGTATATCCAAAGAAAATTCCAATTAAATTATACTGATGGAAATTTGAATGATCATCCCACTAAATTTTTTGAATATAACTTTCCTCACTAGCCAGTAAAATATTTTTCATTCAGAGGAGTTGAGTGATCTGTCTTTTGAATAATAGTAAATACAGCTCACATTTATTTTAGAATGTCAGAAAACAGCTCAGTTGACAATATTAATAGAGTAGAAAATCCATGATCGCAGAAGTTTCATGTCAAATATGACAACCTTCTAAATTACTTGTCAAAGTTGACCTGCACACAAGCTTAGATGAACTAAGTTAGGCAAGTTAACAGTGAGTGTAAAAGTGAAATACATCTCAGAATTTCAATGATAGTGATCACTGAACAAAACTTGGGATTGAAAGAACTACAAATAGAGGAAAAACTCATCTATTCCTGTAACTATTTAACAATGAAAAGCATATTTAGACCAAGTTCAGAGAAAAGAGACCTTTATAACATATTTAATGTAACCATGCAAATAAACACAATGAGCTTTTGTTTTGATTTACTGTCAGACAAAAGGAAGTATTTTCAATAGTGATGCCAACAAAAAATCTGTATTGTAAAAATCAAAGATGATACTTACAATTAGGAATATTAACTCATTTCCTAAATTCAAAAACATTTTTGAAATCTGGGACTAGTTTTATGAGATAAACCATCAAGGAATTATTAGCAGCAGCAGGTACTGGTATTCCTCATAGCTGTATAATAGCTAGCTGTGCTATACACCCACAAGGTCTATAGTTAGAGAGAAATAAAAAAGTAAAGTAAATAGCTGTCATTCATTGAGCAGATTCTAACAGCCATGATATACTGTACTAGCTATTTTAAAATATCATTTCATTTAATGCTCAGAAGAAACTCCAGTAGACAAATAGATTAGTGTACATACTTCAGTATGCTAGTTCGTTATAATTTTCCAGCGTTGGCAAGGAAATTTTACTTTATAAACAATTCTAGATCAGAAAACACATTGTCTACCTACTGCATACTTCCTGTACCACAACAAAGAGTCTAAAATGCATTGATATTCAGTAAATATTCTTAGTATATTAAAAACTTGTTTTACTATATTAAAGTCCTTAAAGAAGGGTATCAATATTTTATATATGGCCTTTTAGTCCTTCAATTTCTCAATTCAAATAATAAAGAACAAGTTATAGCTTACATCCTTTTTCAAAGAGAATTAAGAGACAAAGCCGATGTAGTAGCACTTGGCTGTAATCCCTAATACTCAGGAATCCAAAGCAGGAGGAATGCTTGGGTCCAGGAGTTTGAGGCTATAGTGCACTGTGATTGCACCTCTTAAGAGCCATTGCACTACAGCCTGGACAACATCATGAGAACCCATCTATTAAAAAAAGACAACGGAAAGAAACTTAAGATATAAACAATGTATTTGCAGGTAAAAATACTTTAGTTATAGTTTTCTAGATGACTTTAACAAGCATTTATATAGGTCCTATTATATAAATGCTGGTCACTATGCTTGGCGCTAGAATCTACCTACATCAGGACTTCACATCTAGTATTGGCATGCGTGTCCATCCATGCATGTATATATGTATTTTGGGGAAAGGGATACAAAACTAATAAAGGAATACAAAGCTAATACTCATCAAATAAAACAACATGTCTAATATATGTATGGTTGAGTAAACTTTAGTATATTAATTATTGCTCTTTTCCCTCTCCCATATTGTTACCTTTTTTCTGCCTCTTCTTCAAGCAAGTAGTAAGCCTCAAGCCTCACGTATTTGGAATAGGTATATAACTAAAAATAAATTAAAGTTAGCTTGTCCGAATTCTGAAAATTTGTTTTGTAAGTTCTATACCTACTGAGCATAATAGTTTTTGGGACAAGATAAAAAGAGTCTTGGAAAAGCAGGAATTAAGTTGAGGTTCCCCTTAAACTATTGTTTGGTGGGGCCCAGAGGTACAGATCCAAACAGTAATGGGACATTGCTTCAAGGCCTCAAAGAATGGTCGTGGGCTGGTCACCAGGCACAGCAGAGATTTGACACCTCAAGCATGGCATGAAAACAGCTAAAAAGTGTTAGTCGAATAAACCACTGTAAGCACAGCCAGTGAGAATGTCAGTGTGGACCATCACCAGTCATCAGAAACTCTTGTCCATTCCCTGGGCACAAAGTAGGCATCTCAGATTCTGAACGGACATTAGGTTGGGGAAGGAGAACCTACCACATTGGAGATATAATTTCTTGTAAATTTAGAAAGTCAGAGTATAATAGTAAAATCAGTTTTATTTAAAGGAAATAAAGTAATACTTTAAACACACCGTAGTTTGCAAACTGTAATAAATATCTGACTGGTTGTGAGATAATAAAAGTATTTGTGAAGTACATACAATGAAAAAGAAAAGCAAGTGATTAATGTATCACAGGGAAAGTGACATCTGAGTAATGTTTGGAAGATGAGTGAAAGCTTCCTTAGCAGAGGTATTACACATGCAAAGTTAGACATAACTCTTAACACCATACTTTGACCTAGATATCATCAGAAATCCATTAGTGTAGCGCTGGAATGTAAAAATTCACAAGCGACTGATCATAAGAGAGGTGAAGTTGAGAGAAAAGCAAGATGTATTGAATGAATAGGATAATAATTTTCAGTAGCAGTGGTTCTCAAAGTATGGTCAAAGGACTCCTAGATATTCAACACTTTTTCAGTGGATTCACAAGGTCAGAACCATATTTCTTATAATAATAAAGCATTATTTGCTTTTAACACTCTTTTTCTTATACAAGAATGCAGAGGAAGTTTCTAAAGGCTACATGACACATGACATCACAACAGACCAATGCAGAAGGGGATAAAACCCCATGAATCTCCTATTGAGGCAGACATTAAAGAGATTTGCAAAGATGTAAAACAATGCCACTTTTCTCACTTTTTTTTTTGTTTCAAAATTAACATTATTTTCCATAATATTTATGTTAATATACAATAAAAATGTTTTGGAAATGTTTGTTTCAATTTCTAATATAGTAAACACTGTTTATCTAAAACAAACTCTAAAAAGTGTTTGGGGTTGGTCTCAACAACTACTAATAATGTAATTTCAAACCAAAAAGTGTGAGGACCCATACTGAAACTTAATAAGAACTAAGTTTAGAGGCTTCATATTTCTTAATGCTAATATAACTAGTATGATAAAAGGAAAAACATAAATAGTCATCCTGGTTATTATACTTGACTATTGAATTGGTATGGGTAAACGGTGTCAATACATTGATAGTTAAGACAGCGATGAAGGCAGGTGATAAAAAGGTAAAATGGAGCTGAAAAGTAGTATAAATAATATTCGTTTAAAAGTAATGAAGTTTTAATCAAATATGTCATTTCTATTAAAATAGGCTGTCATGGCTGTTTCCTCACTGCAATTATTACTGCTAAAGAAAGAGAGGAGGAGGATGAGAAGGTAGAATAAGAGGAAAAAAATTAAGCTTTTGCATGCTGATTAGTACTTTAAATATTAGGTTGATCATCATAAAGCACAAAGAGTAAGGAGAAAACACTTGTTTTTAGTGTTCAAAATGAATATTCTCTAGGATAAATTAATTGAGCCAAAAATAGCCTGTTCCAAAAGCTTACGTAAGGAAATGCTACATGAGGGCAAGAAATGTTTGAATATTTGATACCCGATATGGTTTGGATATGTCTGCACTCAAATCTCATCTCCAATTGTCATCCTCACGTGTTGAGGGAGAGACCTGGCAGGAGGTGATTGGATGGTGGGGGTGGTTCCCCCCATGCTATTCTCTGATGATAGTGAGTTCTCAGGAGAATATTTGCCTTGCTTCCCCTTTGCCTTTCACCATGACTGGAAGCTTCCTGAGGCCCCTCCAGCCATGTGGAACTGTGAGTCAATTAAACCTCTTTTGTTTATAAATTACCCAGTCTCAGGCAACATCTTCTTGGCGGTGTGAAAACAGACTAATACAAAACCAATACAAAATTAATATAGATGTTTAATTTCATAAAAAAATTGTCATTACTGAATATGACCACCCTTAGGTTAGCAATTTTATAAATATTTCTAACACCATTATTCTGAAGAGTGGCCATACTGGTTTATGGCTTAATAACTCAAGGACTATTTTACTAACCCAGGTATCAAAGAATCTAACAGTTAATTTGATTTGGAACAAATATGGTTATTTGTAATAATTTTACAACATAATAGACAACAAAAATTGCTCAGTTCAAACAAAAACTAGGATAGAGAATATACAATCTTGGTTAATGTTTTCATCATTTTGTAGAAATGCTCATAAATAAGTCTATACATTATATATCTATAAATAAATACACTAAGACAACAATGCAATACCACCACCTAGGAGATGCCACACACCTATTAGAATGGCCACAATCCAGAACACTAACAACACTAAATGCTGTTTACTATGTGGAACAACAGAAACTCTCATTAATTGCTGATGTGAATACAAAATGATACAACACTTTGAAAAACAGTTGTTTGGTGGGTTCTTATAAAACTAAACACACTCTTTCCACACAATCCAGAAGTCATGCTCCCTTGGTATTAATCCTAAAAAGTGCAAAACTTATGTCCACACAAAAATATACTCAAAGGTGTTTATGTTAGCTTTGTTCATAATTGCCAAAATGTAGAAGCAACTAAGATGTCAGTCAGCAGGTGAATAGATGAGTAAATGGTGGCACATCCAGCCAAAGTAATGCTACTCCGTGCCAAAAAGAAATGAGCTATTAAGCCATTAAAAAAAAAAAAAAAAGGAGGAAACATAAAAGCATTTACTAAGTAAAAGATGCCAGTCTGAAAAGGCTATTCACTCTTTAATACTAATTATTTGACTTTAGGGAAAAAAGAAAAAGTATGGAGACAGTAAAAAGATCAGTAGCGGCCAGGCATGGTGGCTCACGAGGCCTGTAATCCCAGCACTTTGGGAGGCTGAGGTTGGTGGATCACGAGGTCAGGAGTTCAAGACTAGCCTGACCAACATGGTGAAACCCTGTCTCTACGAAAAATACAAGAAAATTCGCTGAGCGTGGTGGTGCACGCCTGTAATCCCAGCTACTCAGAAAGCTGAGGCAGGAGAATTGCTTGATCCCAGAAGGCGGAAGTTGCAGTGGGTCGAGATCACACCACTGCACTCCAGCCTGGGCGAAAGAGCAAGACTCTGTCTCAAAAATATATAAATAAATAAAATTAAATTAAAAATTAAAAAAATAAAAAATAAAAATCAGTAGCTGCCAAACTTTACAAGGGAAGGAAGACGAACAGGCAGAGTGCAGAGGATTTTTGGGGCAGTGAAACTTCCCTGTATAATACTATAATGGTGGATACATGCCATTACAAATCTATCCAAACCCACAGAATGCACACCACCAAGTATAAACCCTAATGTTAACTACGGGCTACAGGTGATCATGATGTCACTGTAAGTTCATCGATCATTACAACTTTGTTGGACAATATTGATGATGGGGAGGCTACGCATGTGTGGGAGCAGGAGGTATACAGGAAATCTCTTTACTTTCAACTCTGCTTTGCTGTAAACCTAAAACTACTCAAAATTTTAAAGTCTATTATAATAAATATGTGCAACTAAAATCTCTACTTTCTACTCAATTTTGCTGTAAACCTAAAACTGCTCAAAAACTTAAAGTATATTAAAATAAATAAATAACTACAAATAAAGAATGTGTCTTGGTTCATATTTACTAAGTTAGAAATTGTAATTTCTTGTAAGATTTAAAAACAGGATAGGAGTTAACTCAATACCCTCAGTAATATCATCTTCCTATTAAAAAGAATATTACAAGAAGACTAAGAGGCAGGATGATAAACTTTTTTTTACTCATGATCAATATTTTAAGAAAGGGGACAAAATTAGGCAAAAATTATCATATAATACTTTGTTGAAACAAACACCTTCTAAGAACCATATTTGATTAGGTTAAGTGGAAAAAAAAAAAAGGAAAAGAAAAACAGAATAGAATTTCCATTGTTGCAATGTTCTCAAAATTTGAGCCTAATTTCTTGATAAATATAGCTAAAAGAGTAAAGCATTAAAGTCAGCATAGTGCTTTGATAACAATTAGAGGAGAGTATAATGACACAGTGTTGGTTGTTGTTATTTTAATGTAACATTTTTGTGTGTCAACAATGTGCTTCCATTTTGGCAGTGTTTCACCCAGTACAAATTCTACAAAGAATATTAGAGAGCATTTTCTTTAGACGTAGTTCACAGAATACAAATGAACATATTAAATATTGATGTTTCCTTTTCTGCAAGGTATTTTTACTTTTGCAATATCTTTTATCTAATTTCTATTTTATTCATATTCTGTCAGATTAGCCTCACCTCATTAGAACACAATAACACATCCATGAAAGCAGAGATCAGAAATAATAAACAAGAACAAAAACAACCTATAAACTCTCAACTGACTTAACATTTGTGAAGGACTATTTCACCGATAAATAAGTTTCCTGAGTATTGAAAAGCTTGCTATCATTACTACATAAATAGAAATAACCCAGTGATTAAATGGCTGGTATTCACATCAGAACCAAGAGTGCATACTAGTTTTGAAAGAAAATCAGAAATATATAACATTTTATACAATGCAAAATTACATTTTTACTAAGACATACAAGTGGTAGGAGTTTTAGCTTTTTAACTGTGAAACATTGTTCTACTTAAAAGCATATCGTATTAAAAAATCCAGTGTCATAGAAAAACTATTAGAAATATTGCAAAATTTAGTTCTAAGAATTTACTTTTTTTTTTCTTTTTCTGATATACATGCTAACTTTAAACAATGACTGGCAGTAGAGCAGAGACTACAAGTTGTTTACCAAAAAATAAATTCTGTTCCTTTCAATAGTAGAACTACTATGTATATCCATGTCCAACTATACTATATGTGTCCCTTGAGGTTATATGTAGCCATTTAAATGAATTATTTCAATGGTATGCATACAAAAGTGATGTGTCTTACTTCCAATCTGGGCTCTCAAGATCAATATTACCTTCCTGTGAAATTAAGCAATTTAATATATTGTTAATATAAGTATTGTTATATTATTATAGTTATATTATTGTATATAACATATTATATATAGTTAATGTAAGTATTAATATATATATTTCAGACTTAGAAAAATAAAATACTATCTTGTCTTAACCATTGTTGTTTTGGCCTCTTTGTCATAGCCACTAGCATTTCTGAATACTAATATAGCAAAGCAAGTGTCTCATCCTAGTCTCAGTGAAGTTTCAAACTGGCTCAGGTAAAGATATGATATCATTCCTTAAAATATCACATGCTCATTCTCCACTGACTCTACAGCATCCCAAGTAGACTTAAAAACTAAAACTATCCCTCAGATAACAAATCACATTATGTAAATAAATTATAACCAAAATAAGAAATAAAGAACCACTATATTGCAAGCAATCAGGAAAAGTAATCAGGACTTTTCCAGCTACAAGGGGTCAGGATTCCAACTTCAATCAGTTTAAGCAACAAATAAACAAACTCACTTTTTTTTCTCTCTGTTTTTTCTCTTTTCTTTCTACATTAGACAATGTTGATTTTCCAGCTAAATCCAATTCTAACCTCATTCTTTATTGCTGACTGAGTTGTTCAAGTGTTCACACTTTCATAGTAAAATCATCAAAAAGCAAAGAAAACTCTATCACCTAAAAATGAAGCAAGGTAATTACATTACCCTAACCATGATTGGTTTAGAGCTTGTAAGAAGAAATTCTGGCAAATGAGACATGAAATGTAAAAGTCTTCTGAGTGGTGGGACTTCTTTGGATATTATTTTTCTTTTAAAAAGAGACAGATGACCTGTAGATATCACAAAATGATAGTTTATTATGAACAAAAAATTCCAAGATATTCAAAAGTTTACCAAAAGTGGACAAATCTTTAAACAATTACACGTGAACAAAACTATTTCAAAACATCCCAAACCTAAATTTCCTATACCATTAACATTAATCTATATTTGATTTAAATAATAATAACAATCAATTAATTAAATAATTGTATTAAAATTTGAAAATCTTCTTGGAAAGAAAGCAGTAGGCTTGAATGTTTTTGCTGGAGATTTTTATTAAAATCTCAAAAACAATTTAAATATATATAAATCATTTAAGAGAACTGAAAAAGAGGATATGCACCTTCTATACCACAACCTGACAAGGACAAAACCAAAAAGAAAAGTTATAGTTTTATCTCACCTATGAACACATGTAAGAAAATACTCAGCAGTTTTTTTAAAAAATTTACTAATATTTCTAATTTTATAAGCATTAATAAATTTGCTGAATTACATAAAAAGGATAATATATCATGTCTAAGTTGGATTTATACCAATAAAGAAAAGTTGTCTTAACATTAGTAAATCTGTATTTGTATTTTGCCATCTTATTTTAAAAATCATATGGAATTCTCAATACAGACAGACAAAACATTGTAGCACTCATTATGAAAATGTAAGCAGACTCTAACGGAGAAATTCCTTAGACTTAGAAGATCTAAAGAGCTTTACAAAAATATATTTAATTTTGAAAGTTTTCCCTTTGAGATTGGGAGCAAGATTGGGAACGAGAAAATATGGGATTTCAATGAACACTGTGCTGGAATCTGCCATCGGTGTAGTAAGGCAAGAGGAGAAAATAAAATTTACACAAATTTTAAGAAAAATAATAAGACTATATTTTAATGAAATATCCAGTAAGGAATCATTAAATTATTTGAAATAGCAAGAACTTATCTATGCTGTAGAATATGTACTAAACCAATGAAAATCATTTTGAATGTTATTAATAATTAAATTCTCAGTAATAAATTCACAAATTATGTGCAAGATTTAATAAAAATGATTGATGAATTTTAAAGAATTAAATAAATCCAGATATACAGTACTACGTGGATTGGAAAAATCAAAACTTCAGAGATATGAATCTTCTCCTGATTTGTAGACTAATTTAATATAATCATAAACCAAACTTTTATTAGGGTGTATGTGTGGAATTTGACCAGTTAATTCAAATATTTTTGTGGAAATCAAAGGTCAAGATCTTTTAAAATAATCATAGGATTGAAGCAAATACTCTATGAGATATTTAGGCTTGTTACAAAACCACAATAATTAGGACAGTTTGGTAGTGACGCTAAGGAAGGGGATGGAACAACGAAACAGAATGGAGAGCTTGAACCCAGACACATGCATTATAGATATTTTGCTTATGAAAAACAAGCAATGTAGATTTGTCAGAAAAGAATTGTATGGAAATATCAGACTCTCAAGAAATATGATAATTAGGTATCTACATGAAAAAAATTAAATGGGACCAAACCAATCACACTAGGCAAAAATAACACCAGATAGATTATAGATGTATATGTCAAAAAATAAAAAATAAAAGCAAATGCAAACAAACAAAAAACTCTGCAAAGGCTTAAGAGAATAACATGGTAAAACAGGATAGTATCTTTATAATCTTGGGAGAAAAAATTAAACAAAACATCAAAAGTACTTTAAAGTGAATAAGTTTGCTTTTTCTTTAAAGTGTTCATCAAAAAAGATGAAGAAAGTAAAAGGATGTCACAGCACAGAAAAAGATAACTGCAACACATAACACTGACAAAGGATTTAAAAGTGGAATATGAAAGGAACTCCAAAAAAAAATCAATTAAAACATCACAGCAAACCATGTTTTTAAATGGTCAAAAGACTTGAAGAGAAACTACAAAAAGAGAAAATTTAAATGCTCTATAAATCCAAAAGCTGTTTAAGGTTATTAGTAAGCAAAGAATTCCAAATTAAAATCAAAACACCACTAAACAGCCACTAGTTTGCAACAATCATAAAGCCTGAAAACATCAGCTGATTCTTACTGTATGGAGCACCTAGAATCATTAAAACTGCAGATGAAAGCATATATTGCTGTAATAACTTTTGAATGCATACATTAGACTCAATGCTTTCGCTTCCTATATACAATAATGTTTGTGAATGTATTCTAGAAAAAAATGTAGCAATGATCATAGCAGCACTATTATACCTGCCACCAAACAACCAAATACTCAGTCAAATGGATTAATAAATTGTGGTATAAGCATATAATGGAATACTATGCAGCATAAAGGGGAAAAGTAAAAGCTATATCCAACAACATAGGTGAATTTTATACAAACATGTTATTCACTGAAAATAACACCATAGGATAGTGCATGCCACAAAATTTGGTTATATAAAGTTCAAAACAGGACAAAACTAAACTATATTAGTTGGGGTTACATACACAGATTTCAAGATTCTAAAGCAAGAAAATTCTTCCCACTTTCTGGGGCAATTTCAAAAATCAGAAACCAGATAAACGCAGGTAACTGTCTTGCTTTTAGAAAATAAAAAGCCAGGGCATTGCTGCCTCCATGATTCTAGCTACTTAATGTACCTAATATTATCTATGGGGGCATTATCTATGATAATTAATTTATTTATAGTTTGTGGCATAATTTTTACCATGTGCTGTAATAAAAAATTCTATTATTTTCTGAAACAAATACCAAGACATTCATGAGTGCATGCTATATTTTTCTACCCACATACAAATTACCACAAAGCTTCCTACAGGCATTATTCTCAAGCAAATCAGAATGATAAATGGTATTTGAAATGAACTAAATGACTAGATACTTCACAGATACAGTCATTATAATCTCAAATCCTTTTAAAGATTTCTATCAATGATTTAAATTTGATGGTTTTGCTAATACTGAAATGAAAAGATTCACTATGACTTTTCAAAGAAATATCAGATGGTGCAATACAGAAAAGAACAGCAACAACAAACGAATCATTGGTAACCTCAAGGAGATCTGAGTTGCTGGATAACATAACATTTAAATTTTAAAACCATTTTTTTAAATTAAAAGTCTATGCAAAGATCATGGCTACCTGGAATTCAAGAAAGAGTTCTGTTGGTCAAACATCTTAATTTAAGCATCACTTAAGCATAGTATTTACTAGAACACTTACAGCATTATTACATTCTTTACTTCTGCACCCTCCATATTAACTACCCAAATGGTTCGTTAGAGTAATAAAATCTGTGGATTGTCACTGTTAAGATGGAAACTTTGTGACTGTTAAGCTGCTATCACAGGTAACATATTTTCTTCTGTGAGGGCAATAGGATTGATTATATTAAAACAGGCCTTGATTTCTTCTTTCTGCCCTTTCCATAAATCTTTAGAACTATAAGCATGTAGGCAGACACAAAAGCAAAGCAAGGTGGGTGTTGTTTACTGTCGTAATACAACTGATTTCTCTTGTGTCTCTAACTCTCATCCCCAAAAACCAACGCATACAGCTTAGGCTTGGAATTTTCATATTTCAAATTCAAATTCAAATCTTTCCTTTCCTTATACCCACATTTGTCAGTTACAGTCTGCAAGGCTAACTTTGTGCCTATTTCACCACTGGGAACTTTATATTCAGTGACATATGGACTAGATGTTGATTTTGAATCTCAAAAAAATTGCTATTTAAAAATAAAAGAAACATTACCTTGGAAATAACCTTGTAAAGGCACTTCAAATCTTTCTTCTAGCTGAAAAAAAAAAAAAAAAAATCCCGTAAAAAGCCAAAAACAGAATATAATATTCTTTTCTTGTCTGGTTTCAGTCAGACTTTAGAAAAAGTAAACAGAGAAAGAAAAATTGCTAAAAGTGAAGCCTTTTTTGTCAGCTAAGAAAATACAAAGTCTCCAGAGGTTTCGCTTTTCTCTTTCCTTGGTTTCTTCTGTCAAATTTTATAATAAAATCAGCCACAAATGTGAAAAAGAACATATATTTTGTTTCGTCTAAAGAAATACCTAAACTTTATATGGTGCTTTGAGAATTACTTAGCCCATATAATTTCTTTGATATTAAGAAAAATATACTAAAGTCCTGTTATGAGATGAGATGGTTTCTAATAGCACACACAGAATTTGAGTTAATTTGATTTAAGATTTTGTTCAAGGGAGCATAGCAACCAAAAGGATTCCACCAATCACCAGGAATGAAAGCTTTGATCCCAAGAACAAAAGAATAGAGAAGCTGTTTTGCACTATTTTCTTTTCTGTTATTCAATAAAATTACATTTTCTATTTGTACTCCTTCATTTGCCTATATTTTCCCATAGCGTCTCCATTTAAAAAAACAAAACAAAACAAACACTTTTCACTTTCTTGCCTCTTTACTTCACATATGAAACATTTTAAAAATTCTTAAAAAATATAGATTAGGGTTAAGAAAGAGTTCATGTATTTTTCACTTTTCTACTTTTCTATAAGAAAACTAAAATACATTTTTGAAAGCACTACTTCGGTATAAAATTGATTTTTCTTTTCTTATATAATACATAGTTTGTTCATAAACTCCATAATATGAGAGCTCATTCTAAAACTGACCTTCAATTTTAGCATTCTGTTGGTAATCTTCTGCTTGCAAAAATGAACATTTTCCTTTTCAATTGTATGTATTTTAATATACTCTGTAGCCACATTTTTTCCTCTGGAGCTTAACAGTACAATCAGGCTTGTCATGAAGAGTGCCATTAGCCTGAGAATGGCAGAAAGGACACGTGACACAAAACTGGACACTCCAGTGCATTTCACCTGTGGGTAAAATAGTTGCTGAATAGTTTTTGAGTAAATAATAGTATATACATTCTTTAGTGAAAGGCTGTTTTACACTGACTGTATTATCATTCACTTGTAAGTATTTCCCTCCTGGAAACTTAATTATTTCTTTTGCTATATCTTCAACTGCAATAAATAGTCTATCGATACTCAATTTCCTTAAGGATATACTACAATTAAGGCACAAACACTAAACTAACAGGAACAGATCACACCCCAAAGAAAAACATGAAAAACAGATTTTGGAACCATACAGTGCATTTCACATGTTTTGACAAACCATTCTGTATATTTTCAAAAGAAATATTTTATTCATTTAAGACATTTAATCATGGATATATGAAAGAGAAATGGATATTTATTATATGGAAAGGATGTATGTAAAAGAAAGATTTATTGATGTAGCAAGAAAATAATTTCTTTCCCTAAAATTATAGAGCATAATGCATAATTTTATATCTATTCTCAATAGCTGAAGTTAGGTGCTCGAAATATTTTCAGAATTATTAAATAAAGATGTGCCTTACAACATTACTATGCATGGACAGTACAGTGACTGCAATAAAATTATACTACTAAGCTATTAACCTTGAGGAATCTGTCATGAACTTGCACCCCACAAAGGAAGAATCTGAGCGCTCACTTATCATAGATGACTTTAAGGAGAGGAACCTGAGCGCTCACCTATCATAGATGACTTTAAGACTTCTTAAGGGCCGGGTGCGGTAGCTCATGCCTGTAATCCCAGCACTTTGGGAGGCCGAAGCGGGCGGATCACAAGGTCAGGAGATTGAGATCATCCTGGCTAATACCGCAAAACCCTGTCTCTGTTAAAAATACAAAAAAAGTAGCTGGGCGTGGTGGTGGGCGCCTGTAGTCCCAGTTACTTGGGAGGCTGAGGCAGGAGAATGACGTGAACCCGGGAGGCGGAGCTTGCAGTGAGCCGAGATCGCGCCACTGCACTCCAGCCTGGGAGACAGAGCAAGACACCCTCCCAAAAAATAAAAAATAAAATAAAAAAATAAAAATTCATTAAGCCACCTTCTGTGAGTTCTTAGAGCAATTCCTCAGGATTCTATTAGGGGAATAAAGCCAGAATTCAATTAAAATTCATGACTTTATGCTATTTAATACCACACACAAAGAAATTTTAGAGTTTTGTGAATACACTCTGTGAATACAAAGGCAGAACATAAAATTGATATTTGAATTATGACAGATATACACATATACCCACCATGCACATGCATATATACATATGTGTGTATCATGTTTATAATGCTAATAAATGTTTTATAGTATTGGGAAAGTAAAATTTAAAAGATAGCCACATGTGTATATCATTGTAAATATGTCTTCCAAATGACCATATGAAAACTCAGCATAAAGAGAAAACCAAATGGTTCATTTGAATATCAACATCAACACATTTCTGAAGAAAATCAAAATAAAGCATTAAATACATATTACATTTTTTAAAAAATTTTAAAGATTCAAGATGGCATCAGCATCTGGATCGCATTACTCGGAAAACTCGGTACTATTCAGAAAATACTAAGAGTCCAGGGTTCTAATTGCCATTTACCATTATTTCACTTTGTCACTTAAATCAATTACCCTATCTAAATCTTAGGTACCTCCTTTTTAAAATTACAAAATGGATTAGATGATTTCTATAGATGCCTCTAGCTTTAATAGTCTATGATTCTGATTACATTCTGGCTTGAGACCAAAAAACGCTAGAGCAAGATAAGAGGCTACCACTTAATAACGTTATGACCTTTATTAATATTTCCACAAAGCTAAGAGTAGCAAAAAGCTTGAATGCAGCAGAATGACTAGCTTACACTTACCCGAGAGCTGCATGTTTCATTTCCTCATTTTATTGAGGCCTCTGCTGAAATATATCTTTATCAAAAAGCCCTTTCCTGAACACCCCATCTAACCACCACCCATCTCTACACATTACCAGATTTTATTTTTCTTTCTAGCACTCTTTGCCAAAAGATATTTTACATTTTAAAATTTTTGGATGTTTATAATCCCCACTGATATAAACTCCATGACAGCTGTTTTGTTTTGCTTTGTTTTGTTTTAAATTCACAGTGGTGCTTCCAACAGACTGGTGCCCAGCATATAGAAGGTGCTCAGTGAAGTTTGTTGATTGAATGACTGATGCTTTCAACAATGAGTAAATGCTTATGACTTGATCACAGACGCATGTTAACACTGTGTAGCAGAAAATGAGGCTGAAAAAATAAGCGGGAACATGGTTCAAAGTAAGTTGGAAAGGTTGTCTTAACATTCCACACAGGGTTGTCCAATAGAGCCTTTAATGATGAGAGAAATATTCTAGAACAGTGCTGTTCAATTCAGTAATCTCTAGCCACATGTGACTTTTGAGTATTTGAAACTAGGCTACTGTGATGGAGGAACTCATTTTCTTTTATTTACTTTTAATTAAGTTTATATTTAAATTTAAATAGCTGCATAAGGCTAGTGGCCGCTGAATTGAACTGTGCAGTTCCTAAGGAATTTGAAACTACTCCAAAAGCAATGGGAAGACACGGGAGGTTCTGTAGTAGAAAAAAGTGTGATAAGACTATATTTTTGAAAAATGATACTTTTGAAAGTAATATTTAGAATGAATTGGAATTGAGAGAAATTGTAAAGCAAAATGGCTAAATAGAAACTTGCAAAAATTTGATGTAAGGAACTGAGGATCAGAATTAGGGCAGTGATAGAATGAATGGAAGGGATGGAAGTGATAGGGAAACATCACAGTGGCAAAATCAATAGAATTTTTTTTTTTTGTTTATTTGTTTGTTTTTTACTATGATCCTATATTTGCTGCTACAGAAGATTAGATAGATAACAATTCCACCTACAAAAAAGAACTCAGGTAGTAGAGCAAAACCATACTAAGTGTAATGTCAAGAGAAATTCACTGACTCAAAATTCAGCTCATTTTAAATCATTTTAAAATCCAGACACATAAATTACAATTACAAGTCAAAAAAAATAGAAGCATTAAGTTAAGAAAAAGAAAAAGTTTTCTTTGCATTCCAAGTTGGTTGAAAATCAAGTGTAAGTAATGTTTGTAACCAATTCAAAATTGACATTGAAATGAGGATTGCTTCTAAGGTCAAACATCATATATACACACACACACACACACACACACACGTATATGTATATATACACACATATATACACATATACACACACATATACATATATACATATGTGTTATGTATATGTGTGTGTGTATATATGTGTATATATATGTGTGTGTATATATATATTGGGTGATGTTTGTGTATGGGTGTGTGTATATAAATATTAGGTATTTATGCGTATAAATACAAACAATTTGAAAAACAATTGAAGATGTTTTCAAATAAGTCTACCCTATTTCTTATTCTTATAGAAAGCCACCTGGGACAAGCAGGAACATGCTCCTCTTTTAATGAAGGGAATAAATTTTTATTTTAAATTTACTTTTAAACAGTGAAATCCTTTCTATCACAACACAAGGAAGACTTCTCCCATATTGGCAACTGTTTTTATATGGTTGGCAGGTTTCAATGAGTCTGAACATGAATAAAATCCAACTACATCACTGGATGAAAAGCTCATGGACTTCCGCTTTTAAAGATGAAATAGAAAATAACTGTCAGATACTAGAAAGCCAAAGGGTGATTTATAATTTAATCAACAAAGAAGCCTTGACCCTTATTTGCACTATTAAAATCTTAATATAACAAAGCCATGTAGTGGGACTGTTAGGATTTAAAAGCAAATAAAATTCCTTGGCAGACTAAGGATTTTTGCCATCTGTATCTTAAAGCAGGAGGAAGCATATTCTGTGTTCAGGCTCTGTAATAAGCATATTAAAGTCAAAGGTGCAGCTAAATATCCCAAGCAAAGTAAAAATGAAAAGAAATGCCTGCAGGGCTCGTGTTCTGAACAAAAAAACTGTCTATATTTTGAGAAATTCCACTCTCTATGAACTTCCGCTAATGATTACAACAGCAGGAGATGGAGCCAAGGAGACTCCAAGTAAATTGAAAAGCACGATTTTAAGAGAAGCCCCCAATACCTAGTAGAATGGTAAAGATTTACTCTGACTTCAACCTATACCAACTAGTAGGACATATATTTGTACAATAAATGTATGTCCTGAAAGCATGATAGGGCATAACTCAGTGGAGAAACTGACACATAAAAGCTACCCTCTCTGTTGCTCTACTAAAAAAGATGTGATTATAATTAAAAACAAAAGAAATTGTTTTAAAGAAGTGTATTTATACTAGGATTTCAAATCTAGGAACTCCTGAAATTTTTCTAAATGAGAAATAATACCAAGAAGAAACCGTAGGTAGAAACATGTGTAAAAGATGGCTTACTACGTGGTGATTAATATTAGTCTGACATGTTAGATGTTATTTCGAATACCAAAATTTTCACTACAGTCTATTATTATACAGATACTATAATTTTAAAGAATTAATTACATGATAAATTGACGGTGGTCCTATGCTAGAAGGCAAAAGGGATTAGAAAATTCACACAACTGCACAACTGTGAGCATTTTTATCCAAAAGTGCTATATTAGTCTAGACACTGCATTTTGAAATATAGGTTTTCTTAAAAATCTTACCTGCTCATTATAATATTTCATATCTTTTTGCAAATAGGGTCAAAAGATCAGTATGCTCACTTTTTCTTCTTCCCTAGCCCATCTATAACCTCAGAGATAACTATGTATCTTCATCATTAGTCTGGAGCTAGTAGATGAGTTTGGAATCACTGAATCTGCTCTTAAAAGGTAACTTCTGAGACAGAAGGTTATAAATTGCCCATTACAAATATATAAATCTGATTTTAATTTTAAAGCACTGGCATTTATATATTCTAAAACTGTATAAGCTTCACTAGAATTTTTTTTTTTTTTAAAAAAAAGCAACCATAGTCAAATGGTATTGTAGACAAATAGTAAATAAACTTCTTGAATTGAATATTTTTTCTTTTTCTTGCCCATACTGCCCTTATTTCACTCATCTAATACATATGCTAAAGAGCAAACAAGAGGCCGGACACGGTGGCTTATGCCTGCAATCCCAGCACTTTGGGAGGCCAAGGAGGGTAGATCACCTGAGGTCAGGAGTTAGACACCAGCCTGACCAATATGGCGAAATCCCGTTTCTACCAAAAATACAAAAATTAGCTGGGCGTGGTGGCACATGCCTGTAATCCCAGCTACTTGGGAGGCTGAGGCATGAGAATTGCTTGAACCCGGGAGGCAGAGTTTGCAGTGAGCCAAGATTGTACCACTGCACTCCAGTCTGGGCGACAGAGCAAGACTCTGATTCAAAAAAAAAAAAAAAAAAAAAAAAAGAAAGAAAAAGGAAAAGAAAGAAAGAAAGGAAACAAGAAAGAAATAAAATCCACTTGCTTAAGCAAGTTTTATCCGACAGAGGCTCCCTATACCTCACCCCAAAATTCCCAAAGAGAAAGAAAACACATTACATTTAACTAACATGTAAACCAAAAGGATCATAAAAGTGAATAACTCTACATGAATCTGGATAAAGAAAGAATGCTTGTAGGGATAAATCTGGACATAGTTTAAATGACATGGCTCTTTTATTTCTTAAAATTGGTGATATAATTTAAAATAAGTGAATCTGTCATTCCAAAGTTTAAAACTTTATTTAAGGGAAGAACTGAAAAAAAGTCAGACTTGAGTTCATATTTCAGCACTTAACTTCCTAGCTTGCCCTTGATTATGTAATTTAATGAATCTGAGAGTCTTCAATAAAATTATCATAGCTACATGTATTTGTAGCTTTCACTAGATAATTCATTGAAGTATCATATATAAAATATTTGATAAACAGTAAACTTTTTCATGTAGTCAAATACCTAACTAATATAAAGTATGATCAACTCTGAAATCAGTTGGGAAGATTCTTTAACCAAAGCACTATCAGAGCAAAGCAATTTCAAAGGAAACCCTCTTTTATTCATACTTACAGGATAGCTAAGGCCCACCACAACAAATCTCCTAAGAAAATGAAAATGAGCAAATTACGACTAGCTTCCAAGTTAAGTTGGAAAAATCATGTACACGAATTATACAACACATCTTAAAGTGACAGAATTGCTCCCACTAAGCAAGATTTGATTACAACCTAAATATATTACCATCTCTGGAAAAAGAATATGTCAATCAGCAAAGGGTTTAGCTGGTGATAGATGCACAGAAAAAGAAAAATTAAAATTAGAAGCAGTGGTAACATAGGGTAAAAAAAGATTTTTTTAAGTACCAAAAGCACTAACCATAAATAAAAAATGAATAAAATTGACTACATTACAAAAAGAACTTCTGCTCATGAAAACACACAATAAAAAGACAGCAAAGACAACTACTACATGAAAGAAAGCATTTATAGTATGTGTGACTAACAAATGGACTCCTATCCAAAATCATACCATAAGAAGAAAGACAAATAAGACAATCAAATTGAAAAATGGGAAAAACAGTTGAACCAGCAAAAAGTTTATGAAAGTATAAATCCAATAACCTATGAAGATATATCCAATTTTATTGGTAATTAGAGAGATTTAAATTAAAACTACCCTAAGCCTGGCAAGGTAGCACGCATCTGTAATCCTGGCTACTTGGGAGTTCAAGACCAGCTTGAGCAACATAGCAAAATCCTTTCTCAAAAAAAGAGAGAGAAATTAAAACCATCATGGAATATAACTGCACATCTATGAAATTATAAGAAAACTAAAATTTCAGCCAGTGTTGTGTGCTATTAAATATGTGAAAACATTGGGAATTCACATAAGCTGCTAATGAAAGGTATATTGCTATAACTACTTTGTAAACCTGTCATCTAGTGAGCATATATCTCATATAAAACTGTGCAGTTACACCAGAATAAATAAAAAATGTTTATAGTTTGTGTTTGTGATAGTCAAAAATAGAATGTGATAAACTTATGTAACAGATGAAAAACATATAGCTAGGCTGTAAAGAAAATAAATTTGCTACCGCCACTCTCAATGATATACATAGTTCTTATAAATATCATATTAATTAAAAGAAGCATAACACAAAGTATAACATATAATAATGTTTCATCTATATAGAATTGAAAAACATGTAAAACTGTCTTATTTTACAATATGAGTAGTAAGATTTTAAAGAAAAGCAAGAAAGTAATTCCCATAAAGTCATAATAATTCCATTGAACAGGAATGAGGTGATCCTTAAAGGAAACAGTATATTTTAGATTTCTGGGAATGTTCTGTGTCTTGATATGGGTAGAAGCTACAAGGGTGATCACTTCATAATTTTTAATTATATTATACATTAGTATTATATATTTTTCTGTATATTTATTATATTTCACAATTCAAAAACACATTTTCAAAAATGTGGTCATGTTCATTTTAATGAGCTGAATAGTGGCCCTCAACAGGTATGTCCACCTGTAACTTTAGAATGCTATTTTATTTAGAAGAAGAGTTTCTGAAGATGTAATTAAGATAAGGATCTCTAGACAAGATCACCCTGGGTGATCCTAAATCACCCAGGGGTCCCAGTGGGTCGTAAAGCCAATGACAAGTTTCCTTATAAGAGATAGAAAAGGTAACACACCCAGACACAAGGAAGAAGGTCATGTGCAGGTGAAGGTAGAGATTAGAGTGATGCTGCCAAAAGTCAGGCGAATCCTTAAGCTACCAGAAGTTGGAAGAGGCAAGCAATAATTCTTCCCTGAAGGCTCTGGAGGAAACTAACACCTTGATTTTGGAGTTCTGGTCTTTACAACTGTGAGAAAATAAGTTTCCGGTTTTTTTAAGCCACCAAGTTTGTGACTAATTTTTAAAAGAAGCCCCAGGAAACAAATACATGCATCCAAGCAGACAATATTATATAGTGAGTTTTTTAGATTTTGTATTGTGGAGTTGACCTTGAGTACAACTCTGATTCAACCACTTACAAGCCTTTTAATCTTGACCTCAATTTCAGTTTTCTCATTTGTAAAAGGAGAATAATCTTATCAACCTCAAAATGTTGAAAAAAATGTAAATAAAAACATTAAAAGACTTCATTGCACTAGCACATATTAAGGGCCCAAATAATTATACACATTTATACCTTCTCCCCACAATGAGCCATAAATAGTGGATTATTCTTCATGTAAGAACATATATTAGGAGACGAATGCATTAGAATATTTTAACTAACCTTGTACTAATAATACACTGAATCAAATTAATATGCTATAGTCTTATTTCAGACCATCAAGCAACTGGTCCCAGCTGGGGCTTACCTACACAAAGTAAAAATATTTCTCTACCACCCAGGTCTTTATCATTCTCATCTTTGTTAGTTATTGATAATTTATTTAAATACATACTACTGGTATATATCAGTCTTGCACTGCTGGTCAATGTCTAACAGTAACACTGCTCAAAAGATCCTCTGAATTAATGAAAGAATCAGGAAAAAAAAAAAAAACTGATGGAAGAACCTATAATCAAAGACAAAATTACATCTAAGACTCCAGACAAGAAAGCAATTGAGAAAGACGGGAAGATACCAGTTTGACTCAGGAGACACAAAGATGGACATCAAATATGGTCACATCAGAACAACAGCCAAGTCCAGTTCCAAGTTGAAGATGTGCATAGCCTAGCAAAATGTGAGAAGCGCTCCACCCCATTTGGTGATGGACCAAGGATGCAATTCAACTGCACATTCATTGTCCTTCTGATAAGGAGAAAGAAAAGTCCTCAAAGAAAGTCTCTGAAAAGGAAGACAAGGACAAAAACAAACCAACAAAAAAGGTCCTAAGGAAGATGGTGTCCAGAAACCCGAGCCAAAATTATACACACTTTGCTGGAACAGATTTCCATGAATTTATTGTAAGTACACTGAAAAAGAACCCCCCAAAATGATGCTACTAATATTAAAATAGGAGATTCTGAAATTTATTAAAACAATAACCAGTTAAGAGGTTCCCTCAGATGACTTCATATCACTAGAGGCAGTTACACTGGATAGCTGCCTATTTTGGGATGGACCACAATGTTGCTCAAACTTGAAAATCTGTCATCATCAACAAAACCAGTAACACAAGGCTGCCTGAACAGAGTTTTCAGCACATATAACGGATGAGAAGAATATAGAATTTTAACAGAGATTGATTCTCAAGTGAAAACAATTCAGTACAGAATGAGATTGTCTGGAACAGATATCTACATGACAGCTGCGGATTAGTTTAAGGGGCTGAGCTGCCACTCAAGGGGCTGAGCTTTCCCTAAGCATCCAACAGAGCAGCACCAATAGTGAATTCAAATCTCCAGAGCCATGGCCTTGAAACATGTGACCCTTTGCTACCAAAGCCAGCTACTTCAGCAGAATCTCTATCTTCACCTGACTACAGCATTGGAAGTAGTAAAGGTGGCAGTGCAAGAAGGATCTCCAGGCCAGGTATGGCACTAGGTGCCTTGGAATTGTGCAACCAGGTAATCTCATCCCTGTCTGTCCGGGGCCTTCTCCCCTATACTGCCCAGCAGTAGCAGCAGCAACTTCCTCTCCTCCCACCCATGCCTCAGCAACAGCCTCCCATGAATAATCACAAGATCTCACTGGCCGACAACATCAGCAACCCCTTCGGAGAAACAAGGCTTTACCACTAAGATTCTACTGAAACAGCTGACCCATCCTCCCCTCTGTTCTGGTCCCCACTTATCTTTCAGCATCCTCAGCAGATAAGCTTCATTGCAGTACAGCCCCTCCCACAGGACAGCTCCTCCCTATCTCCAACTGTTCCACTCAGCAAGTTCTGCCCAGAATTACATGCAGCCCCCTCAACAGATACAGATTTTTTTACTATCTCCTTGGACAGTATTCTAATTCCAACCAGAAATATTGACCTCTCTCTCTCTCACTCCGTGGTCTACAGCTCCCAGTGTGGTCAACAGCTACCTTAACCATCCTAGAAGATTGGTTTATATCCTATAATGCCTAACTAGGAGCAGGCAGCTTATAGAAGCTTGAATGGGATCCACAACCCCAGTACCAGGACCTGCTCAACAGCCAGAGAAGCAGGATGGGGGGCCAGATGCAAGCTTGGTCCTTCTTACCAAAATGTGGTCCAGCCTCCCTTCTAGCAACCCATGCCAGTCCCTGTGAGCCAGTCTGTGGAAGGAGGCCTCCTGGCAGGTAGCATACCAGTGTACTATAGCAGGATTTCACTGAATCATCAAATGGTATGAATCCTTCTCTATGTAGGGTTTCGGCAACCTCCTGGCTCTGAGCAGTAGCAAGTGCCTGAGTCTCCCTCTTTACTAAAAAGAACTATGACTTGAGGGTTATGGAACGAGCCAACTCCTAGTAAACAGAAAAGGGGAAGGGACCGGCACAGTAGGGGTGGGGGCAGGGTGGAGGGGACTAGAAGATGCTGACAGCATAGAGGCTTGAAGAAAGGAGACAGACCCTCAAGTGGAGCCTAAGATAACAGGGATACAGATGGAAACAGGCACTCACTGGTACTGAACTCCATCTTACTCCCCTGCCATGGGTCCCTTCTTTTCCCTTGGATGGTCCCCTCTCCTTTTGTCTCTTTCCCATCCTCTTCTGTCACTTTTCATCTCTTCTCCCAACTTTTCAATCTGAAAGGAATTAATTTCTTTTCATATGTTTCAGGTAGCATTGCAAGGGTCCCACACTCCCGTATTCCTCTATTTATTTACAATCCCAAGCTTCCTTTTCTCTTTTAGTCTTTATGAATATATTGGAAGGACAAAATTAAGAAATAGAAAAATTTATTTCCCCTTTCTCTTACTTCCTGCGTCTTCTCTCCCCAAATACACAGAGTTAAAACTTGGGCTTCTTCGGCTCCCCAGAACACTTTTATATTGTTTAAGGTTCACACCGCAGTAATAGACACAGTGTTTAGTTGCACATACAGATGTTGGTTGGGCATATTCACTGTGAATTTTATTTAATCTGGTTTATTATTTGGGGGTTATTTGGAGGAAAGTTAGTTATGTATTTAAATACAAAAAAAAAATTCTGTCACTGAAAAAAATATATAGCGATCAGCTTCCACTTTGGAAACATAATTAGAATGTGCACCTTCAGCACCTGATCCTAGATAAATTGTTTTGAAATTTGTCACCATTAAAAAGTTTTTTCCCACTGAAAGCATACTTATATTGTTCATTCTGACTAACACCATCTCACCTTCACTGAGCTTTTTAACTTCCTAATTTAAAAAAAATGTAAATTAATTATGCCTAAGAGTTAAGATCCCTCCTAATTAAGAAGAGGTAGTGGGACAGATTGAGATTATGAGTTGAGATTGGGGCATTGGTTAAATTCACAGCTCTGTGTCTCAATTTAAGTTATTTAACCTTTCAGGCCTACATTTTTGCACTTATATAAAAAAAGATGATAATACCTAAAGTAAAGGATTAGTGCACATACATTCATTAAGTAGAAAATCATTATATAGCATCATTTAAAAATTCGACTTGGTCATCAGGCTCATCATGTTCCTCATTTTTGACTGGTCTCCTTCTGATTTCACTTTTACTCTCTCACAAACCTAAATTTCTGAGATACTGTCCTGTCCCTCATTTTTCATTCAAGTTCCTTGAAGGATTTGTCTCTACTTCTCTTTAGTTCTTCATCTGCATTCATTGCTCAACCTGCAAAAATCTGATTTTAAAATAAGATTTTTAACATATTTTTTCTGGTTCATATACATCTACATCTACATTTCAAAATGCAATCTATGTGCCAGTAACTTAAATCAAAACTGTCAGGTACATACTCCTTCCTCTATTCTCTTATTTTTACTTAAATACAGAAAGCTGGTTTTTAGCCTGCTGGGTTACCATACAGATTAAAAGACTCTATTCCCAGGATTTCTTTGTAGTTTCATGAGATACAGATAAATTCTGGCCAAAGAGATGTAAACAGAATGGTGATGGAGGTTGACTAAGTGTCTTTAAAACAGAAGGGTGATGTCCTCTTCCTTTATTCCATTTAGCTATTGGAGACACCATTGTGATGAAGCATTTACATGCAAAATTTTGGACCTAATAGGACGAGGGCCAGCCCTTGGGATGGCAGAGTGGACATCTGGAAAAAGCCTGGATAACTTTGTTGAGCTCAAATTAGCCTAAGTTGCCTTCCATAGCCTTTTTCTACTAGAGTGAAATAAACTGTTATTTTGCTTAAACACTTGTGATATGGAAATATTTCTGTTCTGTGTAGCTAAGCTAATCTGATCAATTCTACATATTTGACCTAGACATCTCTGATGAGCTGCAGTACTGTATTACAGGCTGTTGTTTAATATTTTAAAATAACCTCAAGCTTAACTTGCCTGAAACCAAATCCAACATTTCTCACCCAAACTTCTATCTTTCCTGTATTTCATATCTCAATTATCAATGCCAGTATCTAGCCACTAATTCAAAAACATTAAACAACGTTTGATCTTTCCTTTGTAATAGAAAATAGTCAAAAATACTATCATTAAATAACTTTTTAATTCATTTCCTCCTTGAATTTACTCCCTTTTCAATAGTATATTCTTTTTATATCTTCATCAGTTACAGCAATTTAATAGTACATATCAATATGTTCACTGAGTCTTATATATTTGGGTAAGACATTTTATGATATTGGTCAATTTTATTAATATTTTAGTAGCAATCATCAATAGTGATGTCTAAAACTCATGGACAATAACAGTAGCAATTATTCTAGGAATAAGCTAACCATACATTGCAATACTACTGATAGGCTGTCTCATTCATTAACACTGTTTTTTTGTATTTGGAATTGAGTACTAGAGAAAATCAATTAAACACTCTGGTATATTGTAGGAGTATATCTTTACTGACTGAAGAATTCAATCAGTATATATATATATTCATTTTCAAATCAACTTTATCCCAGTGGTGGGTAGCCAAGATTTGAATTCCATAGCTAACAAGTAACCATTTCCTCACAAGAACATTTTGCTATCTCAGCTAATGCAAAGTGTCATTAATGTGAAGTCACTAAAATAAAATTTAAAAATTATTGAATTACAGAATAGTTTTACAGAATTGAAGATGCAGTGAGTTCTGCTTGAGCATGTTTTTTTCTCAATTTCATTCATGTGACAAGTGAATGAATGCAAAACAGTCACACAAACACAAGAAAGGGAGAAGAAACTACAGCAGATGAGAGATGTTAAACATTTTTTGGTAAAAGAAAAATAGATGGATAAATGGTAACGGATACAGTATAGTAAAGAAAGCCAATGCCAAAGCTCCCTCAAGGGAAAAACCAAAGGAAGCAAGCCAAGTCCCTCCTTGTAGACACTGAATTACTCAGAAATGGGAAATACTAGTGACTTGTAAAGAACTACTAAAGCTTGTGGGATGAGACTGAAAATAATGAGGTTTGTTGAATGACAGGAAAGATTACTTCTCTAAAAATACTTTTAACTTTCCTACCAATCCTTAAAGTACCCCTCTCTCCTCAACACACATGAACTTTATGGAGATGTTAAGCAAAAGAGGGTTTTATCTTTGGATCACCAGACATAGCTGATAGGAGTGGAGGGAAATACAGGAGACAAATAAAAACAACGGGCTTAATATGAATGTCTGCATTATCAAAAATGGAACTCCCCAGCCAATTTCATACACTCACCTGCAAGAGATTAGAAAATTCTTCTCTATGAACATCAGACCAGGATAAATGGATCCTAAACATTTATACTTAAAAATACTCAATTAAGTGACTCTCCTTTATGTGAGGTATACCAGCCATTTGCAAGTTGACTCATGCACACTAAGCATCCAATCGACTTTTATTCTGAGCAGTAAATCAACATTTTTGTTCAGCATTCAAAACTGAATGGATGGTCAATGAGTACCACATATAAACTAATCCTCTAAATGAAAAGTGAACAAAATCAATAAATAGAAAATAAGATCTTGGATGAAAAAGAAGAAACATAGAAGGATAATAATTCAAAAGAAAATATTAATTATTTCAGAGACATAACAGAAGATAATGTATCCATAAAAGCACAATGAGATTATTTAAAAAGTAAACTCAGAGTAAAAGAAATAACTCTTAGAAATTACTGAATGTAACAACAGACATAAAAATATCCACAGAAGGGTTGGACGGTCCAGTTAAGAATACATTTTAGAAAGCAGAAAAATCACAAAGATATGGAAAATAGACAATAAAAGGTAATACAATTCGAGCACTGATTTAAATTTTAAGGAAAAAAAATCAAAAAATATAAAGGAAAAGAATAAAATCATCAAAGAAATGATATCAAAATATTTTTGAAGATTGAAAGATATTTATCTTTCAGAATGTACAAAGGCCTGCTGAGTACTCAACCCAGTGAAATGTATTTTTTTTGTTTGTGTTTTTATGGGGAGTGGCACACAGGATATACTGTTTTGAAATTGTGGAATACCAAAGATAAAGAGATAATAACAAAATCTTCTGGAAAGATTAACAAGCACAACAGTTCACATTAGACAGATCTGCATTTAGAATCAGAACATCATAACATTTTTCAAGAGAAACACTGGAAGTTAGAAGAAACAACTTCAACATTTGGAAAAATACTAATTTCTAAGCTAGAATTCCATCTTCAGTCAAATACCATGTTCAATAATGTTTCTGATAATTGTAGAATCTCAAAAATGTAATGCCCATGATTCCTTTCTCGTAAGTTTCTGGAGGAAATGTTTTCCTAAAATTAAGAAATAACAAAAAGAGGATAAGTGAAAGACTGAACACATGAGAAAGGCAAAAGGAATGTCTAGGATGATGGTGATAGGAAGTCTGGGGTTAGCAGCTATGTAGCTGACCCAAAGAGCAGCTGTTTCAGAAGCTGTCGTTAAAAAATTGAAAAAAAAAAAAAAAAAAAAAAAAAAAAAAGAACCCAGGAGATTACCTGATGTGTTTGTACTGACAGGATTTATAGTGTTTCTGGAGTGTTGGAGTCGTAAGTATATGCAAATTAAACATATGATAAAACAAGATATAACCTCCAATAAAAACAGTTGCTCAAGAAACTAACTGTATTCAAAGTATAATACTAAGCTCAGATAAAAGCAAATTTATATGCTCACAATAATGTAAACACTAAATAATATTTCAACCAAAAAATATAATAAAGCTCTTTTGGGATAATGGAGAGAGAGGAAACACGTTTTTATATGTATGGGCAGATAGTTAAAAGAAATCTCACTCTGAGACATTAATAGAAACATACATTCTAAAGCAGAAAATCAAGAAACAGAAATATTAGAGTACTGCTTGTGCCATGCACAAATACCAGAAGAAACAGCTGAAAGATTCACAGTATTGCCCCTGGGGACTGTGTATATTGATAGGGAGGCTGGAGCAATAGATCTCTGTTTTGTTCACTGTACTGTTTGATTAAAATTCAAATTTATTGCATTAAAAAAATTTTAAGTATTTTTAAGAAACTGTAATAATGTGAAGTATGTTAAGCTCTAGAACAACCAAATATTTCTTATGAAGATAAATGATATAATTAGTAAGTTGTAGCCATGACATAGTTATTGAAAAATAATGCTTTGAACATTTTCAACTATTCTTAAAATTTTGAAACCTGCTGATTTCTAAGTATGTATACTTTTCCTTAGTATATACATAAGTATATATGTATACTTTACATACTACTATGTATACTATTTTTTAGCATACCCTCTTTTTCACTGTCAAAAAAAATCATACTAGACCCAAATTTTCAAAAATTCTAAATTAATGAAGTATGAATTAATGTCTCATACCTGTTAGACGGCAGAATCTCAAATACTGCCATGAATTCTGCATTTGAATAAATCTTAACTGAAAAGTAACAAAACCAAAAGTAATCTCTGCACGTCTAATATTCTACAGCATAAAAATGTCACTATTAAAATTAAAATATATATATATAAGTCTCCATTAGCTATCTGATGTTGAGAAAACACATAAACAAAAATGTTCTCCATTCTATTACTTGTGCATTATCAGCAGACTTCATTTCTGCAATTTATCTTCCCACAATCGTGTGTTAATTTTATGAAGAGTTACTCCGTTGCCTTATTACTAAAGTGAGAGGGCAATGAAAACATTATGGGATTGGCCTATAATGCATTTGTAAAGGTGAAAACTTAAAGTAAAATCAAATGGGACATAGGACATCAAATGAGCTTAAGGATTTAACTATAACCATGGAATAAAAGGTTATTCAGTTTTGCAAATTCAAAGCAGTCTCTGACGAGTCTAATTAATGAATAAAATTCTTGTTTCTTTTACAATAGACCTTTAAACTATTTCTACTCAGCAGTCTTAAAATGATTTCATTAGGAGGTGCTGGAGTTATTGAGCTGAAATGGCAGCTGCTGTTTTTCTTAGTTTCCTTTATTCCATAAAAGGATTGGTAACTTACGTTTGGCTTCAAAACACTTCACTGGCAACTCCCCTCTGCTTTTGTTTCTCCCTCAAAAGTTTAATCTAATTTAGAGTTTTCAAAGGAGATAGATTAGATTCATTTTAAAAGTAATTAAAAGCATGATGCCTTTCATTCACTGATTTCTAAACTGGGACTTACCTTTCAAAGAAATATTAAAGTAAAATAGGTAAAGTTTATCTTAGTAAATATAATTATCTGGGGAACGGCGGATCCATATGTGAACTAAGCTCTTTGTGCCTGTGGTTTAGCAATATCCACAGGAAAGAAAGATGAAGTAGCTCTCAAATTGCATTTTGAATTGTTCAATGGGTGTCAACACATTGAATCCCTTACTCTTAAAGATCTACGTGATATATTTTTATATCTGAATACTTCTTTATTGTAAAAATATACTCAGTGCTTTCTGGGAACAAAATAGGGTTGATACTGACCCTAGATTTGACCATAGATTTACACAAGTTTCAACAAAATATTACTTAGACAAAAGTTTATGGTCTGGAATCTTTTGGTGAGCCATTTTAGAGTGAACAAAACGAAACCAAATGAGTAGGAAGAAATGTAAATGACTTTCAAAATCCTCTGATTCAATTAATTAAGGGCAAGCTCCCTCATACGTTTCACAACTAAGGATTCTTCTGAGGATACAAATAGGCTAATTAAATAGGTAACATTGTGCCTCTTAATTACTCTCATTTCTCCCAGAAAGATATTATATAAATTTAACAATCTTTCTAAAGACACTAAGACATATAGTTTCAACTTTATGTGATGAAATTAAGTTAGAAACACATTTACAGGTAAATTTGTATAATTCCATATAACTTCTGATAAAATAGAGCTCATTGTATCAGAAGGAAGAATGATTTAAATGTGATTGAGAAAGTTTTTAATATATAATTGTAAATATATTAATTCATTGCACTGTAAGCCTATAAATAATAGAAAATTCATTGAGAAACAGGTTTACAGTTAATGAGGCATGGCAAATCAGTAAGTTAAATATATATGGAGCAGTATTTTAAAACTAGATTGAATACAATCTGTAATGATGTAATGTATTCATCAGAATCTAAAAATAGATAATACATACAAAATAATTTTCCTTATCAAAGCATTTTTAAAATAACTAGTCAAGGACTTCAGACACTACTGAAATTATTATTTTCATTAATGTAGTTTGTTATTTACTTTATATAAATATGGACAATTTCATAGACATCTTTCTAAAATGAATTAAAAATATCTCTGCCTTATTAAAAGGCATATGGGTGACAATATTTAACATTTTCTTCTTGACTGTCATCATTATGAACATCACATATGTAGAACTTGACTGAATTTACCCAGGTTTCTGTTTCTCTAATATTATTACGTCTAGTGATATTCCCGCCTTTATCCTGGGATCCATCTCTTCTTTTCTAGTCCACATACATCTATGACCCAGACATAACTAAGTGGTGGTTCAAAAATTGGGTACTCACACTGGGCCTATCATCTTACCACTTTTTCTATGCGAGTATTTTTATCCAGAAAAGTACTTGTAAGCACCTACCACAAAGTTCCAACCTATAAGTAATTATTTCATGTTTTTCTAAAATAAGTAAGTATGTGAAGACAGTAAGCAAATAAATAAGGAACCTTAGGTGATAGACACAATGGTAGAATAAAACTACGAAACTTTAGCAAGACAAAATCTTCCGGAGAACTGTAAGAAGTGAGCATTTTTCACTACAGATTTTGCATGCAGTATAGGAAATAACATTTTCCAAGATTAGTGCTTATCTAATAATATAACCGAATGAACTGAAAGAAATCTTATAAAATGTATATTGGAAGCATACTGAAGACGTGATACATTCCAAAAGTGCCCATTATACTGACTTTCAGCATCTTTAAGCATTTTCATTACTGCTTGACTACAAATCAGATTTTTGCAAAGGCCAATCAATGGAGGCACACGGTCAGAGTAGTCAAGTTTGACACGGTTCACTGTCATCAGTTTCTATATGAAATTTACTTGTTCAAATAATAGTAATTAGATTTGTCTTTGCTTTTTATTTCCTTGCATATATTTTACTGTTAGCTACTCCCCATAAATGATAACAGTTTTATTAAGGTAAACAAGAAATTCCTCCCAGGGTTCCTGCTGGATACGCAACATCCTAAACCAATTATTTACCTCCACTGACACTTAAAATACTAACTCATATTTCTGTAAAAAAGTTAACTATCAAAAAATGGAAACTTATTCAAAATCTCTTTAAAAGCCTTCTTGCCATTAGAATGATGAAGTTATTTCAGTGCTTCTGCCACCGATTTAGTGTGTGGGGCAAATTGCCGAGTGGGAAAACATTCAATTTGGTGGCTAATGAGAAATCAGCTTTAAAGCAACTCCTGAAAGAAACCTTAAAAAAGAACAACCAAATTTTTGTTTTTTGTTTTCTCTTCTCATGGCATAACAACCATATTTACTTATTATCCCATTCAACCTCATATCTGTATTTTATAACCACCACAAATTTCATAGGAAACAAGTGTTTAATTTAAAATTAAGAGATTCCTTTAACTTGTTCTACTTTTTCTGTTCTCTATGGCACTTTTAATGTCCTAGTATTCAAGATGATTTATTTATTTAATATACTTAATTGATATTGTTTGTCTATACACACACACATATGAAGGCAAGAACATTGTTCACTAATGTGTTCAAGCATCTTGGCCTATTACAGGTGCTCTATATGTGTTGAATAAATAAATGAATTAAGCAAGTAATCAAAATTACTTGCCATTTTTCATTTCAAAGTGAAATTACATGGGACATTACAAGTTATTAATTTCTGGAAGGCTTTATATTATATAAACGTGAGTCCATAAAAGTAAAGGATCTAATATCTAGATTATCATATAGGTCTATGTAGGCACAACCTGTATAAATGATTTTTCCTAGGCCCTAGTTAAACATGCAAAATAAGTCAGTTGTACTTATATCGCAACATCCACATCTCGAAGATGTTTGTTTTATTATTTTAATTTAACCTAGGCAACAGGTTAAGTATTGAAATCTCAACTAATACATTTAAAAGACTTGTTGGGGAGACATATCCTATGGTAACGTGGTAGTTTTAGGTCTAGTATTAGTTTCAGGTGAAAAGTTGCTCTTTCTCGACACACTATCTGACTCAGGAGCTATCAAAGTGAGTAAATTATTCAGAAAGTGAAGATAAAACCTGGGGCCCATTGCATGTCTCCATCCCAAAAGAGACTCTTTGATCGGTCTCCTATTTTAGCAGATTGTCATGGCTTCACATTTTAAAATGAACTTAGTTCAATACATTTAACTAAAATCTCCTTGGGTTTCTATAGATGTATCCCTATTTTTAACTCTAAATGCTGGAGTGTTCAGACTTTCAAATGCTGAAGAACTATATCTTATCAAAAAGCAATAAAAATTCATTGAAAAGTACTTAAGAAACATACAAGTTTTGAGACTCTATCTTTAAGGACCTTGAAAAAGAACATGGAAATATTATGAAGAAATAGTTTCAATCTGGATTTATTTAAATCTGCTTATTTCACATAAGAATCAATGATGTTGACACATCTGCTTGTGTTAAATGGTGCAAAACAATTGGCCAGTGTGAATGTGAGCAAATGCACCTACTGGAAAATTATAAGTTGATTATGAGTCAATAATTATAAAGTAATTGAGTATATTAAAATAAATAAATTATGGTGAGGGAAAGAACAAACAAATAAAATAAATAAAAATCCCGCAATCGGGCAGGGCGCGGTGGCTCACGCCTGTAATCCCAGCACTTTGGGAGGCTGAGGCAGGTGGATCAGGAGGTCAGGAGTTCAAGACTAGCCTGGCCAACATGGCAAAACCCCGTCTCTACTAAAAATACAAAAAATAGCCAGATGCAGTATCAGGCGCCTGTAATCCCCGCTACTCAGGAGGCTGAGGCAGGAGAATTGCTTGAACTTGGGAGGCAGAGGTTGCTGTGAGCCAAGATCACGCCATGGCACTCCAACCTGGGTGACAGACTGAGACTCCATCTCAAAAAAAAAAAAAAAAAAAAAAAAAGTCCCACGCTCAAGAAAACACAAATAGGCCACGTGTGGTGGCTCATGGCTGTAATCCCAGCACTTTGGGAGGCTGAGGCGGGAAGATCTCTTCAGCTCAGGAGATCAAGACTAGCCTGGGCAACATAGTGAGACCTCATCTCTACTAAAAATAATGATTTTATATATATATATATATATTTGTTGCTGTTTGTTTTGTTTTTTGTTTGTTTCTTCGAGATGGAGTCTCGCCCTGTCCCCAGGCTGGAGTGCAGTCATGTGATCACAACTCACTGAAACCTCCACCTCCCGGGTTCAAGTGATTCTTCTGCCTCAGCTTCCCGAGTAGCTAGGACCACAGGTGTGTGCCACCATACCCAGTTAATTTTTGTAGTTTTTAGTAGAACTGGGGTTTCACCATGTTGGCCAGGCTGGTCTTGAACTACTAACCTCGTGATCCACCCACTTTGGCCTCCCAAAGTGCTGGGATTACAGGCATAAACCACTGTGTCCAGCCAAAATAATGATAACATTAAAATTAGCTGGGCATGGTGGTGTGTGCCTGTAGTGCCACCCACTTGGGAGGCTGATGGGGGAGGATTGCTTGAGCCTTGGGAATTTGAGTCTGCAGTGAGTAAGACTCTGCCTCAAAAAAGAAGAAAAAAAAAAGTAAACATAAATAAAAATGAAGTAATGTTTACTATCAGAGGTTATATTCTGTAATGTCAACCCTACACTGAGAATATCTCATTCTCAATGTCCTCCTCTACACATGAGAAATTCTGATTAGATAAAATAATTTCAGTTTCAAAGGAAAAGGGGTGTCACATTTCACAAGGTTCAGTATGTAAAACAAAACAACAGGAAAAGCATGCAGGGCAGCAGAGTCTGACCTGTTTACCTCTCTGACTTTCACTTCCACCACCCCATATGTCTCTGAATAACTGTCATTAAAACCTTGAGACACACTTTGTAAAAGTTTCTCAAAGGAATGAAGTTAATAGACTGCCCTAATGCTCAACATTTTTATTCTCCATGAGATGCCACAGTATAACTATCGATCATCAATTTAAGGTTTATTCTCTTTCTTCATACCATATATAATTTTCTCATCATTCTCGTGAATATAATACTTTCAGGGTATATATCAGGCATAAAGAACGGCAATTTTGTACTTAACTTTCTCATAGATAGGTATCACACTTCAGGATAATAAATCAGAAAAGTATTGCATTTCACAACTTAGCAGTCAAAGCATATTTGCTTGTAACTTTTAAAACAGAAAATGAAAGAGACAGAATAAAAAATTCTCTGTCATTGGCTTGATATGTAATTCTAAGAGTTCATTTAGTTTTAAATTCTCATTTTAATATTAAATCAAGTGGTCAATGAGTATTATACTCTTTCTAATGTATCTTTATTTAGCATTTTTTTTAAAAATGCATTTAACTAACATTCAGAATAAACTTGAGATTCAAAATACTTCTCACCAGCATTCTCTTATCAAAAGAAGTTTACTTGGTGTTCTTATATTAAGACCAAAAATGGGAGGTCATTAAGAAACCAGGCTAGAATGAAAAAAAAGCTTAAATATAAAATTTTTAAACAATTGAAAAACCTCTTATCTACCTGCAGTAACACATGGAATTTAGCTGTGTATACTGCCACCTATAATTCACTGAAATATAACACATTCTTCTTAGATAAAAGAAAATTCACAAACGTTCCTGAATGCAATAAAATTCTGCAAGGACAGTGTGAACGTCAACAATTTAAGACAGAAGCAGCATATTACATAGAGGTCCTTAAGTATCGTGACATTTATCTTTTTAATTAAGTTTTAAAATTAAAACTTTAAGATTTATTACATTTCTGCTATTACATGTAAAATTCTTCTTTGTATACAATAGATCTGATTTTAAAACAGAGACATAAATAGGAGTTATTGTTACAGTACCCAACCTAAGAATCAGATCTCATGCCCCCAAGCATACCCTTATTTTAAACATAAAAATATTATGTAACTTATGAGAATGCCAGCTAACCCCAAACTACGAATTTTACAAAGAAAAAAGAGAAACATATTTACTTAGAGAAGTATTTGTTTTAAGATTATAAATAAATTTTCCCATCTCAACATAGCCTAATTCTGATACATTGTTAAAAAGAATAACGATAAAGATCAATAAACTTTTAAAATAAACATATCATGTGTTCTAGGTTAAATATTTACTCATTCTTTGCCTTTCTGAGATAAATATAATTTTATTTTAATTCTAGGAAAAAATATAATTAATCAGATAAGAACCAATATACTAAAACAAATAAATGAAGACATAAAAAAACCTTTAGAAAAATTCCAATGTGAATTGCAATAAGAAATAAATAACCATCAAAAACATCAGTAACTTAGATTTTCAGTCAGAAGATAATTTGTCAATGCTATCTGTGCATGTTAGAAATAACAGACTTCAGGATTCCAAAATATACTGTCTACTTGGGCTCTGAAAACCAGCTTACTATCTTTCCAACTGAAATAAGCCACCTTCCAGAGTGTCTTGGATTTTACCACCAAAAATTGAGCTTTTAAAAAATTCTCTTAATAAGGAATATTTTAAAAAGCTAACAATCCTACTTACCCCCTCTTGCTACTCCAATGTCAAAAGATGCTTACATTTTAATAACAGACATATCCAAACTGTTCAAGCCTTAGTTTCCCTGTCCAGAATCTTCATCTGTTGCTATCATCACTGGTTTCACATGACTAGGGCCATCTAGGTGTAGCTTCCAGGAGAAGGTTACTTTCCACTGAGTGTATTGAATCATGGAAAAAACTTCCCATTTCTGCTGTCCTTCAGAAACTTCTGTTTCATTTTGGGTTTTTTTTTTTTTTTTTTTTTTTTTTTTTGTTTTGTTGGTTGGTTTTTGTTTTTGTTTGCCTTGGGGAGTAGACATGAAAAGGTACAATGTTAAGCCCGGTTTTAAAAAACATATCTGAGTGATAGAAATATTCAGTACGCTACAAATTTAGTTATCCCGTGGTTTTATATTTTTAATGAATGCTTAAATCCATCTGGAATTCATATTTGTATATTATATAAAATGAAAAAACTAAACCTTCTTTTTCACAACGATCGTTCAAGTTCTCCATTGTAATCCAAGTATATTCTGTGTGTAGCATCATCTGATTTTGTGATCACTTCTGTTTCACAGATCTGTTTCTATTTTTCATGACAAAACAAAGTTTTAACTGCAATGCCATTTTTTCCTCACGTGTATGTGTGTGCACACAGGTGTGCATGTGTGTACATTTCCACTTAAACTCTTGCACTCTGGACAACCGACCTATGCCTTATTAGATAGCCAAAATACAGAGTTAAGTATTTACATACTCCATAATATCTAAACCACAAACAATATGAGTGTGTCAGTTATGGAATAAAGAAGACTGGGGTTAGCCATCAACCCAAGAGAAGAAAAAAGAAACTATACCATGGTGACCAACATACCATATTTGAACTGAAGTATCTCCATTTCAGAAGGTTGAAGAACAGAGAAACTAGAAGCTAAACAGTGTCCCCTCTGACTTGAAATTCAAGACATCATTTTAAATATAACAGGTTAATCAACCTTTCTTTTTAACTTCACCCTGCAACATGCTTCAAAATTAAAATACCTCCTGATTCTACGTAGGGCAGCAAATGTCTTTCTGTATCAGTCATACTCACTCTTAACATCTAACATTCTCATCTCAGGGGGTTTCTTCTTAGTATGACATCATGACCTTATAAAATGAACAAAACGATTCAGAATATTGACCATTGTACTTACTCTATACATATTTAATATATTCAACACAGTATTATGAAATAGAAGAAAAATCTGAAAACAAAAGAAAATTATAAGAAGAGATACCACTTTTGAGTAGTGGCAGTTTGGAGAAATGCACTGTATTAATTGGGAGACATCAAGTATTGTAACACATTTGTAATTAGGTACAGTGAACTTTTCATTTTAGGTAAAGTTTCTTAAAAATAACTAATTTTAAAATACTTGTTACAAATACAGATTATTAAAAACATAGCTTGTGAAACTAAGGTATAATATCTTAGAAATATATTTTAAAATTTAAAACAGAAAGGTAAAAAGTCAAGCATTCATTCATCCAGGCAGCACATCTTCATTAAGTACTAGTTAGTTATGCAGCCAACAAATCCATCAAAACCTGTGACCAACTGAATGCTTGTCAGGTTCCTTGAGCTTAAACAATACTTTTGCCACTTGTGTTATCCAGCAAAATGTAAATATATTATTGTTAAATTAGGTACTTTGTTAGGTAGTCTGACTGGCTATGGTTTTTAAAAAAAGCATTGAGAAAATCAGCAATCAGCACTTTACCATTAAATTAGCAGCAGCCGCCAAGGTTCTCAAATATATATGCTAAGGAACAAGCAATAATATTAGGTTTTTATCATAATTCTAAGACTGAACATTGGCTGTTAGCCCAAGACATACCAAAAGCATTGCTCAGGTGTGAAAGCTGAATAAAGATCTCACGCATTTCCATTGACATCAAATTGGACAAGTTTCTAGTGGAGATGGGGAAAACATAAATCAAATGAAACAAAATTGAGGACTGCTGAAATTATGCATTTAAGCAACTGGGTCCAAATTCAGGATATTGGCCCATAATTGAATACATTCATTTGCTGTTTCTATGACCTTTCTAGAAAAGTGTTTTTGCTATCCCTGCCTTCATTTCTTTAGTGCTCAAGTCCATCTAACTCTCTTCGGATATTTATTTCTACCAATCTGTACCACTGTTGCCCTTAAAATCATAATGAAAGCTGTCCTTCTCTAGAAATCTTTAATTTTTTTTATTCAAGTGTTTTCTTTTTTCTCCATGCCTTTAGCACTCATAGTCATTATATGTTTTAATACTTTTAATACTCTTAATGAAGTTATATATATATATATATTCTTTATCAAATTGATTACAAAATCAAGGACTATGAAATTCTTGAGAAACATATATCATAATTTACATTTATTTTCCATTCTCTCACTATTCGTATGGCTAGACTCCAGTGCATGTTTTTGAGTCTTTGCCTCTCAAATTGTAATAATTACTAAAAAGAATGTTAATAAAAGCAATCATAGGCAGAAAATGGCAAGGAAAATGCAGAAAAGAAAAGAAAGTTCAAATACAATTGAGGCTTAAGGCTCAGAATTCGGTATTCTAATGAATTCATCCTATTTTAGGAGGCTTATTTTTCACTAATTTGTTTTAAATTTTGAGAATTTTAGTACTCATTGGCATGAATAAAGGAGAAGGTATTAAGATGCTATGCTAAAGAATCGGAAAAAAGCTAAATGACTCTATCAAATTAGAACCCTTTAATAATAAAATTTTGACAAATATTTAAATAAAAAAACTTAAAAATGAATGAGCTATCTGATTATGAAAATGATTTTTATAATCTATCTGCCTATCGGTTTTATCATATAAATTTTAACTTACCAAAAATATAAGTTTATCTGAAAGAAAGCAAATAAATGTGATATATGATTATGGGAAAAGCTCATAATTGACTTTTATGTTTTTGAAGCTTAACTAAAATTTAGTTAGCTGTCTTCTTCACTTATCATTTGCATCTAGTCTTCAAAATTATATTGCAATTTCCCTCAAAATAGGGACACCAAATGTTTTGGTATCTGCTTAGTAAATAATATATATTTGACAAAGGAAATAAAATCCTCAAGAAAATTAATGCCAATTATTCTCAACAAATATCTGTTTATAGACTACCTCATCCAAAACACCTTATCATACAAATAGTTAATATTTACTGAGAATCCGCTATAGAATAAGAATTTTACCTATATCATTTCAGTTGAAACCTCAAAATAACAAGGTCAATGTATCATCGTAGTTTAATAAATGTTTCAAATGTTTGACACACTTAATAGAGCTTCAAAATAATTTGTCCAACTTCAAATATTTAGAGAAGCAAGAATATGAACCAATTTGGTTTAATTATCAAGGTTATGTTCTTCATAAATTTACCATATCATCTCCTGTCACAGATGGGTACCTTCAGAAATGAGTAAAAAATATGTATAACCTACCCTATAGAGCCTATTACATATACTCTGAATTACTGAGTACACTTCTAAAATAAACCTGATCTTTTTTTCTCTGTCAGTTCTTATACCAAAATATTAATACAAATTTTACTTACAGTAAATACGATGCCACAATCATCTTCATTGATTATGTCTTTCAAAATTTAAAGGTCCACTTTTCCACTTTTCTCCTGGCATGAATAAATTTAATCTTTTAATTTTCAAAACTTTATAATTAAAACTTTTTTTTTTTTTTTTTGAGACGGAGTCTTGCTCTGTCGCCCAGGCTGGAGTGCAGTGGCCCGATCTCAGTTCACTGCAAGCTCCGCCTCCCGCGTTATGCCATTCTCCTGTCTCAGTCTCCCGAGTAGCTGGGACTACAGGGCCCACCACCTCGCCCGGCTAATTTTTTGTATTTTTAGTAGAGACGGGGTTTCACCGTGTTAGCCAGGATGGTCTTGATCTTCTGACCTCGTGATTCGCCCGCCTCGGCCTCCCAAAGTGCTGGGATTAAAGGCGTGAGCCACCGGGCCGGCTGAAACCATGTTTAAGCAACACTGAAGAAGAAATTAGCATGAAGTGATACTTGAAATTCATTTAACAAAAACACTTTTCCCCTTTTAAAGACTGCTTCAGAAATGTTTACAAAATAAACACCAATATTTGCACCGTGTAAACTGGGTACATTTCTTGATTTTCCTTTGCTTTCAATCTCTCATGAATTAAGAGAACATGGCATACTTCTGGGATCATTGATCAGTGTTCTTTAGGAATGATAAGGCACAGGTACCTTCATTTTGAACTTGTTTCATCAATTTTCTTGTTCCTTCCTTTAAAAAAATGTGGAATCTATGATTTCCACATTGGGCACTTCTGCATGAGGAAAAGATGACTGCTTATAATGTCACTCTCTGTGAGAAAACGTATTCGAGCTTTGTTTCACTGATAAAAATTCTTAAAGAAGAAAACCCTCAAACATATTTATGAATTCCTCCAACACTTAACTCAGTAATGTACTAGCCAATTTGACTAAGACTAAAATCAGCATATCTGTCAGTCCAAAATCTGGATTAACTCCATTTCTAAGTTAATTTGAATTTTTTGTTTGTTTTACCTCCTAAGTAAATTCAATTCAGACAGACTGAAGAAAGCCGATGGGGTAATAAAATGAGCCTGTATATGGGCAGCAAAAGATCTGGATTTGAATTCTGTAATAATGCAGTGAGTTACTTAAAACTCTGAACATCCTTATTAGCCTTAATTCGAATGTTGGGATAATAAAACCTATATAGATGGAGAATACCAAATATAGCTTATGTAACAATTCTAGGTAAATATCAAGCTGCTTAAAAACCATTAGTAACTTTCACCTAAAATGAATAGATGAAATTGCAATAAAATAGAGCAATAAAGTGCAGCATTTGCCAAGCCCATTTAAATAAGATATCATGGAAATCGTGTTTCTTATACAAAGAGTTATACTAAGCAGGCAGTGAGACTGAGAGAAATATTTTTTTAAAATTGAGGTATCTGTTTTACTGTTTGTTCTGATTTACTATTTTAATTCTAATGTAATTCTAATTATTAATGTAATTCTCAAACTGTGATTTATATTCTTTTGATAATGTCTGTCCCCAATGTTTTAAAACTCTTCAGAATATAGCTCTATGACTTGCGACCCTAATCAAAATTTGGGTTCTTATTCTTATTATACACAATAATCTTATTTTGTATTTTAAAAATCAAAGGGTTTCCTTTTAAGAAAATAGTTTACACTTTCCAGGCAAACACTAAAACTATGCAGGTTTTGTATCTCTATCAAATAAAAAGTAAAACCATTGGATAAGGAAAAAAAAAGAGCTCTTTCTAGACAACTTCTCTCTTACTCATATGAACTTGATCAGAACTTGCAATTAATTTTTGAAATTGTTCTATATCGACCTCTATATTTGAGGCTTCATTTTCTGTCTCTGGGCCATGTCAGTAAAATCTACACATCTCCTTGTTAAGCAAAGCAGCTGGCTTTTTAAATGTCTTTTAGTTCTTATTTACAATCCTAATCACATCATTGATTTCAGTAATCTTTCAGTAAAAGTAGTTGTTAATGCTGTCAAAAGCAGAAATGGGGATTCAATGTTTTTTTTTTTTTTTCTCTCTTTTTTTTTTTTTTTTTATAAACCTGGATAATTAAGATTAAGCCTAATAATGTGACTTTAGAGGCCTCTGGGTGATTAGCAGTTTCCTGTGGTTGAGGATGCAACACAGCACAGACACCACCTTCACTTAAAATCTACATACCTACCAAAAATTATCCACTTATACAAACCACAAATGGTTAAATAAAAATGCTAGGAGTAGTCAATCATCATAACACAAAGGAAACTAGATTTTTGTATTTTTCAGACTCAAAACACAAACAGCACATAAAATTTTATTTGATTTTTTTTCTGTAATTTAAGATAACCCATAGGGTATATTTTATCTACTAAGGCTACAAAACTAAGGTGCCATGACCTTTTCACTAGCCCAGGTATGTTTCTAATGCTCTAAAGTATAAAACAATGATCTGAAAAAGAGAGGATAAAACAAATATGAAAAGGTTAAGAGACATTTTGGAGAAATAAGATGTTTTAATATCCAAAGTAATGGAAGAAAAGAGTAAGATGAGGTAATGCATTTTAATTTATAAAGAAAGAATTCATGTGGCAATAAAGACTGTCATTTTGAATGAGATCTATTTATTCACATTCTTAAAGATGGTATGGAAAAAACAAAAGTTTTCAAAGGACTATTTACTACCAAAAGACACAATATGTGACGAATCTGACAAGAATGCATGTTCAATATTCGTCATCAACCCACCTCCCCAAAACCAAAATAAAAATGTATGCACGCACATATATATATGCATATGTATACATACACACACACACTTTGGAATCAGTATCACAAACCAGTGCCCAATTTAAAAACATTCCTGGACCTCTTATTGATTAATTTCTGTTACAGAAAGGAGCAGAGTATAGCATCTGAACTAAAACAGTATTATTAGAAAATGATATTGTGAGCATTAGGATGTATAATTCATGTTGCTTTCATTTGCTCGGACCATTGTAAAAATCCATAAATCATTTTTTGTTCATGTATCGCTTAAGTGCAATTTGTCATTTTGCATTAGAGGGTTGCTTCAGCTCATTCAGTGCTTTTAATTCACTGTTTAGAGTTTAACAAAATGTTGGCCCTGCTTGATAACTGAAAAGGCACTGAAATGTGAAGCCACCCCAATATTAACTAGGTTAAACAAAATGGAGAAGCATATTTCTACTTTAAATATCAAGATAATGGTGCTTGATGGGATATCTAGTATTTTCAATCCCAAGAACAAGGATTGGTTTGTTCTCTGATGGGCTTCAACGATTAAAACACAGTAACTAAAGAGTTACCTGAATACTTAAAATTGCATATGCTATAAATCTTCCCAGAAATTCTAGTCAGCATTCACTTTTTACTACAGATGAACAAAAACTAACACAATGTTTGTGGCATTGGTTCCAAAGCCTTGTCTTCCCACCTCTTAAGTTGGACTACACCACCACAGATAAACCTATTTCATGCTTACCCATAAAAGATGCAATGCACTTTGGGCCTTTTGTATTTGCTCTCTGTGCTGTGCTTGCTGAGAATGACAAGTGCCAGGAACAAACATCTTGGTCAATCCTGGTGGAGTCTGGTTATTGATAAAGTAATTTTTTTCTTCCAATTCTAAAAAAGAAAAGAAAAGAAAAAAAAAAAAAAAAAAAAAAAAAAACACTTCCCTCAAAGCTCTGGGCACATAGCAATAATAAGAGGATTTAGAAACAAATTGCTTTCAAGTCATGTTAAATCACTGCAAACACTCATTTATCCAAAGGCTGGTTAACAAACTTGTTTCTGCCCCACCCTCTGCAGCAAAGGGCAGAGAAGAAAGCAATCCCTTAACTCAGTTTCAAAGTTTGTAAAACACACTTGTGGGATCCTTAGCGCCCCCCTGTTTCTGCTGCACTTAAAGCCCAATGAAATAAAAAATATGCACTACTACTCTAATATATAAACCAGGACTTTTATGAAAACTGATTTTGATAACCTCCCTCCAAATAATAAAATTGCTTTTCCTCTGTTTCTTAGGGTGCTGTTTGTCCTGGGTCAAACAGTTTGCGTTCCTAGGGGGTGGAAGGGGGAGGGTGAAGAAGGGATTACATACAATAGATTTCCTTCTCCTTTTCCGCTCCAGTAACGGGGGAATTGAAGAACACAGAATATACATGATGCTCTACAGTTCAAAGATGTAGTCAACCTCGTTACTGAGGGTGCCGTATCAAACCTCATTTCACTAAATTCCGGGGTCCACAGGAGTAAGAATGAAAAAGAAAAACGAAAGGCAGGATCTGTTTGATTGACACAGCAAGGGAAAAAGTAAGCCTGTTACATTTTAGAGGCATTTTAAAAGGCAAATGTGGAGTGTTGTTTTGTTTTGTGGGTGACGGGGTGTGGTTGTTTTAAAGGCTCTAGGGTAAAGGAGCACAGAAGACTATTAATGCCAATATCTGATCTTGGCTCCAAACAAAATGCTCTTGGAATTGCCCTTTGCTGGAGCTATCTAGCGGGAGGCGGAGGACCAGGCTCTGTTCTGTTCTGCTGGGAAGAAGACCCCACCGTCACCCCGCCGGTCCCTGGCTGGCGCCACAGAGACTAGAAGTCGGAGAGGCGAGACCTCTAGGGGACCTGGGCTCAGCGACGCTGGTGCAGACACAGACACCTATGACCCAAGAAATCTCGTAGAGCCCCCAAAAGGCGAGCTCTCCAAAGCAAAATTCTCTGGTCTGCCCTATGCTGATTTCGCCGCTAGGAGACGCCTGTAACCCACGTTTGCGGAGAGAGTTCCATTCAACACAGCTGCTACCAAAAAAAAAAAAAAAAAAAAAAAAAAAAGCAGCTCAAGTGTTACAGTGGATGTAGTGATTATTTACAGGCAAATCTGGCCATCTCATCTCCACCTCTGGAAGCTCTCTGGTTTTCAGCATACGCCCCAAGTCAGCTCAAAGTTCATCTATATTTCGGGGGCAGAAATCCTCTTCCCCAATTTCTGGATCTGCATTGTCATTCAGCTGCATGTCTCTCACATGCAAACACGCGCGCACTCGCGCGCACACACACAAGTGTTTCCATACGTACAAATGAACACATTAGAAAATTACCGTCATTTTTAAAAAGGCTCCAGGATTCTGACGAGTCAGCTTGAAGAGCTCAAAACATTTCATTTCAACTCTGCAGATCTGAAGAAAAAGAAAGGGGGGAGGGGTGGGAAGTACAGATGCAATACCGTATTAATATTCAGATACACTATAATCTCCTTTTCATTGATCCACAGGTCCCTTTATACACTGCCGCTCCATTCTCAGCCGCAGACATGATGCTAAAATCATTTTAACTGCAGCGGTTTTCGCTTGGCTTTGGTCAGTCTTCAATTTACTGCAGCTGGAAAAGGATTAGCCATTTTTGCTGGCATCCTTTCCTTCTAAGCGCTCAAAGGCAGGACCCATCTTCATGAAAGAACGAAGTGCGGGGGCCGGGGGGACCCGGCGTTGCGGGGAGGGGGGTGGCGCGGAAATCGGGGCAGTGCATTCGCGGGACTCTCAGAAGCACGTCTCAGGCTACAATCACGCCCATGGACACTTGCCCTCCTTAATTCCCTGCCAGGAGGGAATGGCAACGTATCTCCGGGTCGGGAAAAAGACTCTACCTTTCCCGCAGGTTGTGGTGGTCGTATTCTTGGGTCATTCATTACCAGAAAGCAGCAAAGGACCTTCCTATCTCTTTGCAAAGGAAGGAGGTTGAATAGGGGCTTCTATCGTGAATAAACAACCAATTCCTTGCTAGTAGCCCGTTAATTAAAAATATATATTTACATATCTTTCCTTAGATAATTGGCATTCTATCCACTCTCTAGCATTAAAGAGTTCGCGCTGTTTTTTAACTTCACAAGAACTAGCTATGTAGATGTGCCACGTTGCCCCTGCGCCTCCGGAATGGGCACTGACAGCTGGTCAAGCGCGTCCTTCAGAACTCAGGAAGGCTCCGCTGGGGCTTACACATAGCTAAGCCCTGGGCCAGGGAGGATGGATGCAAGTACCGTGCATGTGCAAACGTGTTCGCAGATACCCGCAGCGGTGCACACTCGGGTCCCTCTTGTGCACGGTTCCTGCCCACCACTCCGCCCGCCTTCGCCGCCGCCCTACTGTCCTCACCCCGCGGGCTGACCCCAGGATCGGCAGAAATCAGTGGTCAAGTCTAGCATGGTGGGTAAAGGGATCGATCTCCAATTGCCAAAAAAATTAGAAAATAGTCGGTGTTCCCAGCCGCTGTGTGGCACTTGGCCGCACAAGGCGCAGGGATATCAGAGGCGCTTTGCAGCGCTTGGCTTTGCTGTGTGCCGGATGCCCAAGGGCCCGGCGTTAGGATGGCGGGCTCGTGGGAAGCGGCTCAAATCAAACTCCTCAGTCACTGATAAACGCACTCACGGCTCGAAGCTAGGTCCTCGAGTGAGTTAATCTACTTGGTAAGTATTTTGTGAATATGTATTTAGGGAAGAAAGAGGCACGTCGAACGCGTCTGCCCGTCTATAAGCGCTGTCATCCCACATCCTTTAGCGTGAATTCCTCCGCTTTTTAGGAGCCACCTCCCCCCCCACCCCGACTCCGTTTGCTTCACCCCTTTCCTCGCGGCCCCGTCAGACCCCTCACCCTTAGATTGACACATGTCATATAATACCCACTTTTGAAATGCCCTGCCAATCTCTGCTAGGGTCCCTTAATTAGGTAACCCTTGCCAATTAGTGGCCCCTGCGCTACTTTTTCCCCTTCCAGATGATTTAGTTCCATGATCCGTATCAGGGAAAATACCTTAAAGGAAAAAGAATGTTAGCATCATTGGAAATCCCGCTCCTAGGAGAGGATACCGCAGCTGTTGCTATTATGTTTTCGCATTTGCTGATGCAAACAGGGGAACCTCTCTATTCCCTCCCCATTACCTGCGGCTGGGGACTGGGAACTTTCCGCGGCAGTGTCCCCAGCCAGCGCCTCGGGACCTGCGGGGCTGTTCTCGCTCTCACACTCACACTCACCCCGGCCGCTCGGGCGAGAGTTCTGTCCCGCCCCGCCCGGCTGCCCCGTGACGTGTCTGTTTGGCGGCCGGTTTGGCCAGTCACCGGCAGCCCGGTGGGTGGTGCTCCTCGGCGATTGGTTGGCAGAATGAGGGCGCTGCGCAAAAACGGAGAAGCCGAGCGCTCGGAGCTCAGAAACTGCCAGTCCAGACCACAAGCTCAGAGGCTGAAGCAGGAGGAAGGAAGTACTGGAAGGAAAAAGAGGTTAGAGGGAAAGAGGCTTGGGAAGAAAACAGCAGAAAAGAAATTGCTCATTACACTTACAGAGAGGCAAGTAACGGTGGAGATGAGGACAGAGGGAACCAAGACGATGAAAGACAAAAAATACAAATAGAACGAAAGAGGAAAAAAATGTCAAGAAGAACATCCATCCGGAGAAATGAAGAGAATGAAAGTTTTAAGCTGCAGAGCCGTTCTGTGCTTTTCCGGCACAAAATTCTGTCGCTGATTTTAAGCCCTTTTGCATTTGCCAGCCGTTGACATTAAGAGGCATGTTTAACGGTGCCAACAGCATCTCCTTTTCCTTCTCCTCTTCCTCCTCTTCTTCTTCTTCTTCCTCCTCCTTCTCTTTTTCCTCCTCCTCATTCTCCTCCCATCAGCAAGAAGACAAACCGAGGACAGTCTTGAAATACCGAAATTTCCTCTTTGGGATTTGCCAGCGCCGCGTTGCGCCAAGACTGTCGGAATAAAGGACGCTGACTATTGTATTATTGTTATTTTATTAATTGGTCAGTGGAAAGATTACAGATGAGGAAAGGGGACGCCTGTCACCCTTCCTGTGCTAAGATTAAAAAAATGAGGCTGGATTGCGGGAAGCTCTAAAATGAAGCAAAAGGAGTAAGATTTTTAAAGACAGAAAGCCACAGGAGCCCCTACGTAGCGCACTTTTATTTGTATTTTTTCAGATTTTTTTTTTTTTTCGTGGTGGTGGGGGAGGTGATTGGGTAGCTGACTGGCTGCGGGAAGCTACTTCCTTTCCTTTTGGAGATGATTGTGCTATTATTCTTTGCCTTGCTCTGGATGGTGGAAGGAGTCTTTTCCCAGCTTCACTACACGGTACAGGAGGAGCAGGAACATGGCACTTTCGTGGGGAATATCGCTGAAGATCTGGGTCTGGACATTACAAAACTTTCGGCTCGCGGGTTTCAGACGGTGCCAAACTCAAGGACCCCCTACTTAGACCTCAACCTGGAGACCGGGGTGCTGTACGTGAACGAGAAAATAGACCGCGAGCAAATCTGCAAACAGAGCCCCTCCTGTGTCCTGCACCTGGAGGTCTTTCTGGAGAACCCCCTGGAGCTGTTCCAGGTGGAGATCGAGGTGCTGGACATTAATGACAACCCCCCCTCTTTCCCGGAGCCGGACCTGACGGTGGAAATCTCTGAAAGCGCCACACCAGGCACTCGCTTCCCCTTGGAGAGCGCATTCGACCCAGACGTGGGCACCAACTCCTTGCGCGACTACGAGATCACCCCCAACAGCTACTTCTCCCTGGACGTGCAGACCCAGGGGGATGGCAACCGATTCGCTGAGCTGGTGCTGGAGAAGCCACTGGACCGAGAGCAGCAAGCGGTGCACCGCTACGTGCTGACCGCGGTGGACGGGGGAGGAGGGGGAGGAGTAGGAGAAGGAGGGGGAGGTGGCGGGGGAGCAGGCCTGCCCCCCCAGCAGCAGCGCACCGGCACGGCCCTACTCACCATCCGAGTGCTGGACTCCAATGACAATGTGCCCGCTTTCGACCAACCCGTCTACACTGTGTCCCTACCAGAGAACTCGCCCCCAGGCACTCTCGTGATCCAGCTCAACGCCACTGACCCGGACGAGGGCCAGAACGGTGAGGTCGTGTACTCCTTCAGCAGCCACATTTCGCCCCGGGCGCGGGAGCTTTTCGGACTCTCGCCGCGCACTGGCCGACTGGAGGTAAGCGGCGAGTTGGACTATGAAGAGAGCCCAGTGTACCAAGTGTACGTGCAAGCCAAGGACCTGGGCCCCAACGCCGTGCCTGCGCACTGCAAGGTGCTAGTGCGAGTGTTGGATGCTAACGACAACGCGCCAGAGATCAGCTTCAGCACCGTGAAGGAGGCGGTGAGCGAGGGTGCGGCGCCCGGCACTGTGGTGGCCCTTTTCAGCGTGACTGACCGCGACTCAGAGGAGAATGGGCAGGTGCAGTGCGAACTACTGGGAGACGTGCCTTTCCGCCTCAAGTCTTCATTTAAGAATTACTACACCATCGTTACCGAAGCCCCTCTGGACCGAGAGGCGGGGGATTCCTACACCCTGACCGTAGTGGCCCGGGACCGGGGCGAGCCTGCGCTCTCCACCAGTAAGTCGATACAGGTACAAGTGTCGGATGTGAACGACAACGCGCCGCGTTTCAGCCAGCCGGTCTACGACGTGTATGTGACTGAGAACAACGTGCCTGGCGCCTACATCTATGCGGTGAGCGCCACCGACCGCGATGAGGGCGCCAACGCCCAGCTTGCCTACTCTATCCTCGAGTGCCAGATCCAAGGCATGAGCGTCTTCACCTACGTGTCTATCAACTCTGAGAACGGCTACTTGTACGCCCTGCGCTCCTTCGACTATGAGCAGCTCAAGGACTTCAGTTTTCAGGTGGAAGCCCGGGACGCTGGCAGCCCCCAGGCGCTGGCGGGTAACGCCACTGTCAACATCCTCATAGTAGATCAAAATGACAACGCCCCTGCCATCGTGGCGCCTCTACCAGGGCGCAACGGGACTCCAGCTCGTGAGGTGCTGCCCCGCTCGGCTGAGCCGGGTTACCTGCTCACCCGCGTGGCCGCCGTGGACGCGGACGATGGCGAGAACGCCCGGCTCACTTATAGCATCGTGCGTGGCAACGAAATGAACCTCTTTCGCATGGACTGGCGCACCGGGGAGCTGCGCACAGCGCGCCGAGTCCCGGCCAAGCGCGACCCCCAGCGGCCTTATGAGCTGGTGATCGAGGTGCGCGACCATGGGCAGCCGCCCCTGTCCTCTACCGCCACCCTGGTGGTTCAGCTGGTGGATGGCGCCGTGGAGCCCCAGGGCGGGGGCGGGAGCGGAGGCGGAGGGTCAGGAGAGCACCAGCGCCCCAGCCGCTCTGGCGGCGGGGAAACCTCGCTAGACCTCACCCTCATCCTCATCATCGCGTTGGGCTCGGTGTCCTTCATCTTCCTGCTGGCCATGATCGTGCTGGCCGTGCGTTGCCAAAAAGAGAAGAAGCTCAACATCTACACTTGTCTGGCCAGCGATTGCTGCCTCTGCTGCTGCTGCTGCGGTGGTGGAGGTTCGACCTGCTGTGGCCGCCAAGCCCGCGCGCGCAAGAAGAAACTCAGCAAGTCGGACATCATGCTGGTGCAGAGCTCCAATGTGCCCAGTAACCCGGCCCAGGTGCCGGTGGAGGAGTCCGGGGGCTTTGGCTCCCACCACCACAACCAGAATTACTGCTACCAGGTCTGCCTGACCCCAGAGTCCGCCAAGACCGACCTGATGTTTCTTAAGCCCTGCAGCCCTTCGCGGAGTACGGACACTGAGCACAACCCCTGCGGGGCCATAGTCACCGGTTACACCGACCAGCAGCCTGATATCATCTCCAACGGAAGCATTTTGTCCAACGAGGTAAGGCTGAAGCGAAAGGACCACCATCTCTCATCTCCTCCATCAGAAAGCCTCCTCTAGCCCGGCCCTTGTATCTCTGGTGCACTGTGTATCTATTTTTAGGATATTACCTTATGTGTATCGTTGTGGGAGCGGAGATGGGCGGTCACCTTCTCCCACTCCTTGGTGTGTAACCTAACTTTCGCGTTGTTCCACCCCTTCACATTTATTTTCATTCCGTCCCCTTGGTACTTTGCCACCTTGGAGCTCCCTCCTTTGCTCTTCCATCTTTCCTTTAAAACCTTAATTCCTGTCAGCCCTTTCCCTTCTCAGTAACCTGGGGATAAAGGGAAATTGCGTGAAGGGAGAGGGAAATGTGGAGGAGGGACTTACTTTCTAGCACTGGCAAAGGTCTTTTTTCTTTGCGTCTGTCCCAGGCGTTAATAAAGTTGGCTCTATTTTGCTTTGTTTAACTATGCTTTCAGTCGCCTGTACAAGTAAGCTATAGATTGTTTAACTTTACACAGTTGTCTAACCTCGAATGCATGTTTTAGTGAACAAGTTATCAGATCCTTGTCCTCTGAACTCGGGTTGCAAAAAAATCCTTCAGTTCGGCTCTGGACAGCATTTACAGACGCTCTTGAAGCCGAGAGCCCACACAGTGTGAATTTGAATGAAGCTGCTTTGGCACAAACCCCTGTTAAGAGTAAACTAACGAAAGGCTTAAACAATTGTTGTCTTAAATATATCTTTTTAGCTAATAATCACCTTCTTGCCACTGTTTTGGATAAATCACTGCTGTTGGCTTTCTTCATAAAAGAATTTGGCTTGTCAATTCTGACTTCTTTTTAAAAGGATGGAGAAGTGACAGAGCTGGAGGGTGGGGGTTGGGGGGAGAACAAAGTTGGTTTATGTAAAAGAAAGTTTGGACCGGAAAGGTGTGTGGGCGGTAGAGGTGGGGAGGCAAATGCAGAGAGCCTTTGGAGTGGAAAAGAATGGGGGTGTGGCGGGGAGGGCAGGATTATGAACTCCTTTCCTGGCAGGTTATTTTATTTGAGTCTTAGATATTATTAATTGACTTTCATGAATATTTGTACAGCTCATTTGTATCTTAAGCACATTTTGAAAATAAACAACAACATAATTCCACAAAATATCCAAACTTTTTGCTTATTGAGCGTGCTGTTTTTCTTGTGTCAACCAGTATGCACCTAAACACTTTTTTTAAGCCACTGAAAAAAAAAGACTGCAGAATATAAACAGGTTGACTCTGTTAGAGACAATAGTATATGTGCTTTAGCCATGAAGTCATTTGTATTTTCTCTTTAAAAAAAACACACACATTTAAAGTTAGCCAATTTTATTTTTTCAACCTTTACAAGTGACTAAAATGTGGTTTCAAGTGTCTCTGCCTATCTCCCCTGCCCTTACACAGAAATCACTAGGATGAGGTCTTTGGAGAGCTTGGAAATTCATAAAAATATATACAATTACTTAAGCTAGATATAGTCCCTAACCTCAAAAGTAGACTACTAGTTCAACCCATAGCATTCAAATGCTCTTGATTTATTTATTTTTTTTTCTAGACTAAACACCAGCGAGCAGAGCTCAGCTATCTAGTTGACAGACCTCGCCGAGTTAACAGGTATGGACTCTTTTTTTCCCTAGAAGTAATGAACAATTTACTACCTAGTAAAAGTAGGAAGTAGGTATATTATTCTAAATTAAAATTAAAATGTATAAAATATTTTCAATTAAGGCAGGACATAAATATGGATTATATTGTGTTTCCTAAACAAAACATTAAAAATTATACATTATATTTCATTTATATACATTTAAAATATATTTGAATATTTTGTCAATTTACACTCCTACACAGCTTCTGATAGTCTTCCTTACTGTTCCAAATGTATATATATTTTATGAAAATGTTATAAACATGTATTTAGCTCCAATTGTAGAATAATGCCTAAATTTTATATGACTTAAGTGCTCAAAATGACTGTTAATCGATCATTTTTAAAGAGTTACGCTTAGGTTATAAAAACTAGCTTTATGCAGAAACAAAGCCAACTAAGAGGTCTGTGGGTCTGCAGCACCATCTGTGACCATGTGGTGGCAGAAGAATGTTTTCTGTGTTTCTTCACCTTTTTTATTCTAATATTCACATTTTTGTACTTCTAGTTCTGCATTCCAGGAAGCCGACATAGTAAGCTCTAAGGACAGTGGTCATGGAGACAGTGAACAGGGAGATAGTGATCATGATGCCACCAACCGTGCCCAGTCAGCTGGTAAGTGTGATCAAAGGGCAATCTAAATGCTAACTTTTATAGTTTTTATTTTTAAAAATAAACCCAGGAAGGATGATGTCCTAGGCAATTTTCCGTATGTTTAATGCTGGTAACTCTACAGAAAAAGAGTGTCACTCTACTTTGATAATTGCAGACTTAAAGAGAATTGTAAAAATGCAATGCTCCTTTGGAGAGTTAAAGTTAGGAATTCATTGTGGAGAGTTTCAGAATATGAAATATATCTTGCTTATGTAATGTTCTTTAATGGACACATTGCATACAGAAAGACATAGCTCTCTCACCTGGTCCAGTTACCAGTCTTCAGTCAATTAAGGTATTCTTAAACTTGTTTATGGATGAGATAACTGAAGATGGATAAAATTGATTGACCTGCACAAGGTCACAAGAGGATTAATAGATGACTAAACACTAGAATCCACATTTCTTGTTTTCCGGGGCAATGCATTTTACACACCACCAAGTATTGAATGAGAAAAGTAATGGTGATTAAAAGTCATTAATGGGTTGAAAACAGGGTTTCTAATCTTGAGTCTTAGGCTTCAGAATGTTAGGTAATACGTGATAATGTGTATTTTCTGAAGTGTCCTTGGTTTCTTCATATTTTCAACAGGGTCCATGACACATCAAAAGGTGAACTCTGAGAATATTTGTATTTGGGCTTGACGGTAGTCATTGACAGGTTCCGATGTGATATATATTTATTTTATTTCATTTTACTTTTCTTATTATAAGTCAAGTTTTATGAGATACTGGTAACTCTTATCACTAATACTAAAAGGAAACTCTTACATGAAATAAAATATGTGTGTTAAAATGAAAATGATTTAATAAACTTCTGGTGTCCTTCCTAATTATTTGGTTTTCATCTTTGAAGGGTATTTGTTGAATATTTTACTTTTTCTAACTAGTTTTGGGTTTATATGACACATGAAGAAATAGAAAGGCTAGTCAACTTTTCTAACTCCTGAAAATGTCAATCTTAGACTGTCTCTGGGTTCAACTCAGCTCTGTTGAGACTGGACCTTTATTTTAGTTAATAATATAACCATAGGTTCTTATTTTCAAGGTGATATTAGTCCTCGAGAGCACTCATTCCTTAACACACTTGGTGGACCTCTGGATGGTGCTGAGGCAGTGTGTCAAAGGGCAGCGTACACCCCATGGTGGCCTGGCAGCAGTGGTTGCTACAAGCCTCTCACTTGGCTAATGTGTGCTGTGTCTGTGGCTGCCTTAGCCTTGGGAAACCCAGGCAGGAGGAAGGGAAAAAAGGCTGCTCAAGGGTCTCTTTATATTGCTGTGAGTCATTAATATGCAGGCCTAATGAGACTTGAGAACTGCCAAGAATCCCCGGAGGTCCCTGCCCCTTGCGGGCCTTCACGCTAAGTGAACAGAGCATCTATTTAGTGTCTGGGAACCTGACAACAAACCAGATCTTGCCAGAAGTTTATATGTGAGTACAAAGTCCCTTTCATTTTTGCCCTATATATGGCATATGATTTATTGTTATCTTTAAAAACTGTACATTTAGCATTGCTCATTCTTGTTCTTTTTCAGAGTTTCTAATTTAACTGTCAGTCTTTTAAAACTTTTAAAACAAAATGTTTAATGTTTTAAAAAGAGTATCTGTTGCATGTTTCTTTGGATGCATTTTACTCCTTTCCCACCCCACACGCCCGGCTTTGTTTTTCTTGTAGCACTTCAATCTCAATGAACATTTCAATTAGTTTAGTCCCTCAGACATAATGACCCATAATAACCTAACTGAAGAAAGAGTAATGAATAAACATCTGCAAAAAGAGCCAAATTTGGAAGATAGATGAGAACATATTCTTATCAGTGCATCTTCCCAGTAGCTACTTTATTTTACAGTCACCCAGTGTTACAATTTCTGTAATGTTTCTTTCAAATTATTGGAGATGTCAAAGCATTTAAAAAAATACAAAAATGTTAAAATGTGTTGTGGAAAACACTTTAGCCAGGCAGTTTTCATTTTTATCAAAATGTTAAAAATTTTTCCTTATCTTTAAGTTCTTAAACATGTAAAAGTATTATAGAATTAGCAATCCGTTTATGTATCTCATTAGTAGTTACAGGGCAGCCACAACATACTGGGCACAATAATAGCTATTTTAGGATTGTAATAAAACACTTATGTTAAGGAGTGATTGCACCTTTGTGTGCTGAATTGCAATCAGATTTAATGTCTAATTTTATTATAAGAATGATTTTGAAGTGTTTTCTTTTTTAAGTATAAAACCTCAAATGCAGAGAATTAAAGTGCATTTACTTAAAGACTTTTTTCAATCCATACTGCTGTTACGTACTATAAGCCTCACATCAAGCAGCTAGACTACTTCCAAAAATTTAAGCCCATTTCAGATAAATCTGTTGTATTTCACTGTAAAGCCAGATATTAATGATCTTACTATTTTGCAAAATTAGGTAATATTACTCATAGCATAGCTTTCTAAGTTCAGGATAGAAAAAAAAAATTATGCTGTAATAAGCAAATCTCACTTAACTAGGTTTTAGTGGGGAAAAGTTAGATTATCAAGTAAAGCTAACATTGGAAAGATAAAGACTCCGAATTCTCTCTTTCAGTTTGTACCACATTCCACACTATAGTGTACAGACTGTTTAGCTCAGTGCTTCACCTGTTTAAACTTCCTTTTTCTTTACTACTATTTCTTTTTCTTCATTAACATTATTCTGTATTATTTATTTAGATATGCCTTCTATTTATTCTTTTATGAATAGTTTTCTTTTTTTGTTCTATCTTACACCCCCTCCTTCTTGCTTTTCTTTTTTCTAAGCCATTTGCCGTCACCAATGTTGTTCATAGAAGGGCTTTAAACACGAAGACAGCTGCACGGAGAATCACATAAGCTTTTTCAGTTTTCCACTGCACCTGGCTCCGTGTGTGAAATTCTTCGCCTTGACCACTGCTCTGTGGCACTTTCTTTATATAGCCTTGTCAAGGTGCTTTCCGTTTTTTTCAGTGCACTATTGATGTATTGGTTAGATATGGCAGTAGTCCAAGGAGAAGTGGTAAATGCAAACATAAACCATCACAAGAGGAAAAACTGATTAATCACAGCTTAAATAGCCAAAGAACTGGACTTTAAAGATATATGTTTTCAACTTTATTATGTCATTAGATTAAAACATAATTATTTTTTTTCTATTTTAGGGTACAGATAGAATATTTTAAATTGTATATTCTTAAACATTTTAATATTATTTGAGGTATATTTAAAGTGATCTGTTAGTAGTGACAGGTTGCTTTTCCCATTATAAAATACCTACACTGTCAATAATGCTAAGCTTAATTATAGATTTATTTTTAATACCTTATGCCTTTAAAAAAATATGTTGAAGAATCCTAATGAGTGATTGAATTACTTGTTAGACATTCTCTGAAAATTATCAAATTTCTCTTCAATAATTTTTTCTTTCAGTTATAAGAGAACTTATCTTCCAACTATGTTTAGTTTCTAACTAATTATAGATATAGATATAATACATGGTCAAAATTTGACTATGAATTTTAAAAACAAAATGAGTTGATTGGTCAGTAATTTCAAATTATTAGATAAAATGTATCATTGAAATGCATTAAGCCATTGCATTACTACAATATCAGCAATAGAATTATTGGTTTATTATAAACACAAATACCTATTTCCAAACTCCATTAAGAATTTAGATAATTGTCAAATTTGCTTTTGGGTTTATGTATAAAATGACTTTACACCAGTATTTATAAAACCTTATTCACTGGTGAAACTTGGAGCTACAACTTGAAAATGTGGAGAGATTTATAACTGGAAGCAATATAGAAGACAAAATATTGAGAGGAAATGGTGAAAAATATATACATGTTGAAAGATTATAGGTAGGGAGAAAATTTTATGGACTTATTTTGATTTTTTCATGAGTGAGTTATGTTAATAACTATCTGCTTCAAAACCATGTTTTCCTAAAATATACTGCAATTTTTGCGGTTACAATTAATGTATCTTAAGTAGTTAAAAGACTAGAAATCTTCTCAAAATGTGAGAAGTTTTTTATCTTCTTTAAAATTAATTTATCATATTTGGGAAAAAAAATGTTTTGAATGAAAGCTTGTTGCACAAAAAGAAATGTTCACACAATATTGTATTATGACAGTCACCAAAAAAATAGCACCAATTGAATTCTAAAACTTCTGAAATCACAATTTGGTCTCAATGGAAATATCCACTGCCTCTGAGTATACAGGACAAGTTACTTGCCAGTTGAAAACCATGTACTTCAAAATTTGTTTACATATATATTTGCATAACAGGCAGTCTATCACGTCAGCTGTCATCCCTTGCAGAACAGATTATTTCTGAAAAGTGGAAAAATAAATAACTAGAAAAAGAGATTGCAAGTAAAAGGTATATGTTGAAACATTTATTAGATATTACCAAAATTTCAAAACTGAGGTTTGGAATAGTAGATATTGGAGACTCTGAAAGGTGGGAAGACTGAAGACAGGTGAGGGATGTGAAATTATCTAATGAGTACAATTTACATTATTCAGGTGATGGTTACACTAAAAATCCAGACTACACCACTACACAATAAATTCATATAACAAAATTGCACATGTATCCCTAAAGTCTATTTATTTATTTATTTTTAATTTAATTGAGGTTTGGTCTGTAATTTTCTGTTGTAAAAACCCACATTTTCCATAGTAAGGGCAGTTGAATGAGAAAAAGAAAAATTAAGTTAAACTTACCAACTTTTGAGGTGTCAATTTGAGCTATTAAAAAAATTGTAAGAGCAGTGTTAAAGTTATGCATTTTAATATATCCTAGCTACTGTAATATCTGGCATCCCTGTGCATCATAAAGTCATTTATCACAACAAAACTTAAATATACCTCTGGTTATTTGGTAATTAAAGTACTATATTTAATGGGACTAACAACAGATGATAAAAGATAAAATGTTAGTTATACAATGTCTTCCGAAGGTGAGGAATCGTAACGGAATAAATTTATGTGGCTCTCAAACTATATAACTATACAACAAATGAAAAAATCAATTTTCAATTAATTTTTCTGTTACTTATCTGAAGTTTATTGATTTACTATTAATGTTATGTTTTAAATGTTTGTTTCTATGTCTGATTTTTCTTCCTGAGAAATAGGTACACTTATCAATAAAACTGGTGAAACATTTATGTACAATTTGAGCCACCTTACCTTTCCTTCTAGTTATATGAAGCTGCATATTATTACTAAAGGACTTCCACTTTAAAAGGATTAATTCATAGATTTATTAAGAACGTTATTTACATATTTATTGCCTTGGTAGAGTGATACTGTTCTTTAAACAAAAAACTTTTCTATATCTTCACTTTTTTTTTTTTTTTGCCATGCACATGCTACAGTTTATTTTTAATACCGATTCTCAACGTGTGTGAACTTTACTATGTAATCTGAGGAAATTTTAACCAAACTCAAATAATCAAAAGAGACAGAAGAAAAACGTACTTTCCAGATAAGAAAATGGGCACATTGGGGTATAAACTACATAAAAGTAATTTCTACCAAAATCAAGCAGTATCCTAATGTATGTTGACATACTAGATTATTAAAGTTATGTGTAGAATTGTCATATTCACAGGTAGAAGAGTAGTTGGGCCTAGGTGCAAAAAAATATGTGAAAGGTTGTATATTGTCTTATCTAGCATATTTAAAATGATATTTATTTGTCATGTGGGAAAAATGGTATTAGTTCGAATTTATATTGGAATGTAATTATATCAGCTATTCAAATTGAGTATATATTAAGTTTATTTTAAAAATAAATAATTGCTCATAATAATTTTACTCTTAAAGACAGTTTCTACTATCAAAAAAATCTATGTTCCCCTATCATTCTATTAACAAATAGGCAGCATTTATCATGTCAAAATATAAATCTTCTCTCTGGTTCTGTAGCCTCTACCTAGTTAGTATGTAAACGTGTATCAGGGACATTCTATTTCCCTTTCTCTTTTTCTTTTCACATATCTTCTTCCTAAAATAGGATAAAGGAGTGAGTTTCTCTGGTGTCTAGTGAAACATTTACATGTTTTACATGCTGTTCTCAGTCAGATTCCTTAATCCCAGCTTCAGCTCACGTTTCTGTTCCTCAACAGTTCACTGATCAGTAATTTATTTCCAGACTTATACAGGAAAATTATCAGTGAAATATTATAATCAAAGTCAGAGTTAGCATTCTACATAGTTTAATATAAAATTTTTAAACAGTCATTACACAGTGAGATTAATATATGATAAGAAGCTTTGTGTTACTTTTTTTAATTTATGTAATTAGCTGTTCTTAACTCCAAAATACTAGAGTTAAGTATTAGATAATCTAGATAATCTAGATAGTATTAGACAAACTAATCTAGAGTGTTCATAATTTTGAAACATTATTTTTAGACAAACTGAAGTGTTCATAATTTTGAAAAATTATTTTATTTTTTATATGCAGATAACATATACACAAACACACATAAATCAATATATAACAGAATACTATCAGGAATTTAAAATCCAAAACTTGTTCAAGAGCTCAAATCACTTTTGATATTAATAGAAGTAACAATCAAGTATGTTCATTAAATAAATATTACTTTTTTGATTTAAAAAATGTTTTTCCAGACTGTGTATGGACTCGAGTTTCTTTTCTACAGACTAATAATATACTTTTGTTTTTCAAATTTATCCTGTTTTAAAATTTTTAAATTATTTTTTCTTTTTTTTAAAATATTATTTAGAAAATAAAAGTGGCCTACTAGGCACTGTCATTCCACACCCAGCTCCACGCCAGTGAGCCGGGGAGCTTCTTATCCATTTAAAGTTTGAGAATAGGTTGAGATCGTTTCGGCCCTGTTTTAAAATATTTGATAGATATGTTACTATGTTTAGAAAAACATTAAAATGCTATTTTTGTTTATGTGTTTTTCTGTGTAGTGCTATGTATTAGCATTCATATTAAATAGTATTCTGTATTGCTCGAAAATTCTTATGCTTTGCTTAAGAAACTGAATGACCTTTCTTGATCATAATCAGATAATATTTGTAATCTTGTCAATCTAAGGAAGACAATGAAATTTGAACTTGTCCTTTGAAATCTTGGTATTATAGGATTAGTAAGCAAACAACTCTTTGTTGACTAGGACAAGTGTGTTCCAATATAGAGCAAGTAATAAGGTATTTGTCAATAGTATCTGCAGTTGATTTACACTGCATTTGGTTACCTTGGTTTCACTAATTACAGTCGTTCGTTCTGGATTTGTCTAAGGTGGTAAATGATAAGTGGTTTTTAGTAATATGGACTACCACAGTGTCATTGAGGAATACCTTTAGGAAGTCATTTCCTAGAAACCTCAGAAAATATGCTTTTGGCTGCTAATGAAATTGTGTTTTATTCTTGATTTTTACTGATATTCCTCTGTGTATACCACATTTCTGTTGAATTTCACTTTCTGCTTCATATTCAAATTTCATAATCTAAATATTTTTGGTGCTTGGCATATTTCTTATGTTTATTTGTTTTTAAGGAAAAAATTCAGATATCATTGTTAGGGATCACGGATTTTAAAGCTTTTACACCTTGTTGTTTTCTCTATTATACACTTCATGAGAGATTTTTTAAAAGATGTCTACTTTTTTTACTCATCATTTCCCAGTTATTTAAATTATTTAGAGCCAGTATTTTTTCACAATACCTTAAGTAGTTTAGAAACATCTATTTCAGAGACCTCTTTGCCAGAAGAATCTTATCTTTTACATTTGCCGATCATTTTCTCTTTTTAAAGTGATGGACAAAAATGAGACAAAATGATATTTGGTTCCTGTCAGGATAAGCCAGGGAAAATTTGTTAAGACACCTTCACTTGTCACCCTTTATGCTGCCTGTAATCTTACCCTGCTAAGTAACTGGTCATGTTGGTGAAGACTACATCTGTAGTTTCTTTTTTCTGCTAACAGGTATGGATCTCTTCTCCAATTGCACTGAGGAATGTAAAGCTCTGGGCCACTCAGATCGGTGCTGGATGCCTTCTTTTGTCCCTTCTGATGGACGCCAGGCTGCTGATTATCGCAGCAATCTGCATGTTCCCGGCATGGACTCTGTTCCAGACACTGAGGTGTTTGAAACTCCAGAAGCCCAGCCTGGGGCAGAGCGGTCCTTCTCCACCTTTGGCAAAGAGAAGGCCCTTCACAGCACTCTGGAGAGGAAGGAGCTGGACGGACTGCTGTCTAATACGCGAGCGCCTTACAAACCACCATATTTGAGTAAGTATTACACAAAGGGCTCTGTAAAAGTGTTCCCTTTGAGGAGATAAAGTTCAACATTCCACTCTTTTTGGTAAAAATGGAGTTCAGGTTTTTTTAAGAAACAAGGATAAAAGTGACAGGATGCTGGCAACACTTTAGAGCAATATTCTTTATTTATTTAAAATAATAGATTCCTCTAACATTGAGACATTAATAATCGCACTCAGCTCTTTCAAAATATAGGACTATATTCTCCAAATTTATTATTTTATGTAATCATTGTGAAGAATAAAAATGCTTTGAGATTCCATAATGCATTTCCTTTGAGGATCTTGGTAGTGAGAAATATAAATATTTTTCATTTAATTAATGGATAAATGTTACCGACAATTCAATATCTTGGTCAAACTACATAAATAATGTTTGATAAAGATAAAAACTCATGACAACTCAATCAAAAGATGACTTACCTTGTATAGCAGATCCATCCTACATAATGTTTTCTTTCATCTACTACAAAAATAACTGTGGAACTTATAAGCTAGAAACAAAAGATGAGACAGATTGTAGATATATCATTTCGTTTATGATCGATGAAATGGAAAAGTAAAAGTGTTTTTAAAAACCTAAAGGAAAAAAAAACAGAAGAATATTTATTTTAGCCCTTATGATGTATAATGTGAAAAGCAAAGATTGAATGCATTGAGGTTGTGGCTACTAATCTGGACAGAGATAATGCAAATAGACAAGTGTTATATGCTTAAAGGAATGGTCTTTTATTAGATGCATACATTGTGGTGACAACAATAGACAGGGGGTGTTTTATGAAAGATTGTTTTCAGCTTTTCAAATTACTCAGAACCACAAATACCCCAGCGTGATGTAACACTTTAGCACTTCAGAACCAAAAAATCATTTGTTTTACTTTATTTTTTAAAGCTTATACAAAGAGAGAACAAATACTTAAAGACAGGAAATATTGAGATGTCTGAAATGCAATTTGGATGCTAATGTCTTTAGTTTAACTCACAAATCCACACATGATAGTGAAATAAAGTAGCCTAAAACCAAATTTTAGTAAGTGAGGAACATGATGCTGCCTTTGCCTCTGAAATTGAATTCTGGACTCAAAATTATATTTATTATTAAAAGTAAAACTTTTCCAAATTTTAAATAGTGAATTTAACTACTGTTTCACTTAAACTAAGAATATACATTAAAGAAATACATTATTAATAATTTCAAGGCAAAAAGTGAAGGGTATATAATTCAGATTAATAAAAATTTGTATTTTTAAATAAATACAATATTTGCTTTTACCATATAATAACAGGTAAATCTACTTCAAATATAGTGGGAAAATCAACTTGCCCTCTTTTGCTCTTAGTGCTCTTGGTGAAATTACACTTACATATAGACCTGGAATTTTTTTTTTTTTTTGAGATGGAGTCTCGTTCTGTCGCCCAGGCTGGAGTGCAGTGGCCGGATCTCAGCTCACTGCAAGCTCTGCCTTCCGGGTTTATGCCGTTCTCCTGCCTCAGCCTCCCGAGTAGCTGGGACAACAGGCGCCCGCCACCTCGCCCGGCTAGTTTTTTTGTATTTTTTAGTAGAGACGGGTTTTCACCATGTTAGCCAGGATGGTCTCGATCTTGTGACCTTGTGATCCGCCTGTCTCGGCCTCCTAAAGTGCTGGGATTACAGGCTTAAGCCACCGCCCCCGGCCGACGACCTGGAATTTTAAACATCTACAAATGTCTTTTCTTTACTGACTAGATTTTTTTATTAATAAGACTATTGGAAGCAATTTTTTATTTTTAAAATATTAACGCTGCATATATATTTAATACAAATTTTTCTATTTCTTAAGAATCTGGTATTTCATTTAGAAATCTCATTCAGGGATTATGAAATTTATTAACATTTATGTGTGTTGCTAAAAATCAAAACAATGCATCTATTATTTCACCAGGAAATTTTTAATTATTTGCACATTATTCATATATATATTCAACATATATATATGTATGTATGTTGGAATGAGTTAGTTTTTAATAGTAGTTTTTTTTGTTTGTTTTGTTTTGTTTGTTTGTTTGTTTGTTTTTCCCCCTAATCTGTTTTAGCCAGTTCACACTGCTCAAAATTTAGGGTTTGGGTTGACATGTGACCCGGGGTGGAAAATTTGCAGAAGAATAGCTATTTTGTTGTTTTCACTTCTACTCTTCTTAGTTCTTCATACAACTTTAATCATGTCTAGACTTTTTTTTTTTTATTTAACTTTTAGTATTTAATGTCATCTTAGAGCCATCCAATTATATTTAAAATTACACCAT